>NC_089503.1:315139536-315764536 GCF_036850995.1 Saccopteryx leptura
AGCCTGTTTTCTCTCATTTTATCCAAATTAATAAGCATAAGTCTTCTTCTAAAATGTGAGTTTTAAACTAGCTATGTGGTATATTACATTGCAGGGATTCACCATAATTTATTTGACCAGTCTAAGCTGATACTAATATTTTGTTATTATAAACAACACTGAGTGGAACGTCCTTGTACCTAAATCTTTGCCCACATCCCTGATCATTGCTTTGAAATAAATCTATGGATGTGGAATACTTGCTGGAAAGAGATCAACAGTTTTCATCTCTTTTACACCTATTGCTAAATTGCTCCTCAGAGAGGTGTTACAACATCCTGTCAATTTCACCTAAGTATCTCTTGAACCTGTGGACCCCTCCCTCTCTACCTCCTTGGTCTTTGTGCCCTTTGGAGTCACTACCTAGCATTCTTCCCAGTGCTACCTCCCTGAGCTTCAAGCAACTTTCAAAACCCAAGGCCAACACAGAATCATCAGAGAGCCAGGCAAGGTCTTCATGGCTGCAGACAGCACGAGCCTGGACACTAGGTATGGAGCAGGGACCCCATGAATGAATTATGGGGTCACCAGACCTCTTCCCTTCACTTCTGCCATCAGTGCTCAGCAAGAGGTCTAGCAGGGTAAGCACTGAGAATACGTATGGCATTGAGACATTTGCCTGGGATCCCCTCAGACACTTTCTCTCAGGCTATTCGGTGACAGCGATGATTACAGTCAGGAGATAATGATGCTGGTCAGTGACATCTGAGGGTGGGTCTCAGGGTCCAGAAGAAAATAAAGTGCTGTCAGTCCAGAGACCGCAACTTTCCCATCCTCTGGGGCCTCGCCCCGATTTGCCAATGGCAGGGAGGATGCCAGCCCTTCTCCAGTCCCAGCCCTAGTCTAGTTCAACTTCAGGAATGTTCCCAACTCAAAGAGGGAGGAGCTGTGTGACCATGATAAAGGTCTCCCACAGCCTCCCACACCAGGCTGCAGACTGGCTCAGCTCCCCATGCACAATGAACTATTGTGGCATTTTCTCCTGACATCTTTATCTCCTAGCAATGTTGGGGGCATGAAGGACACTGGCCCAAGAAAGAGCCTGACCAAAGGGCTTGGACTTTCCAGTTCTGCCCTCAAGGTCAGCCATGCTCTTTGATAACTAGTCTCATAGGTCAGGTCACTGTGATAGTGACAATGGGTGTTTGTGCAGAACTTTACAGACTCATGCCCATCATCTGGTTGGATCCTTGTTGTCAAGAGGCTGAGATCAGGTGTCTCATATCCTCTGTTTTGCAGATGGAGAAGCTGCGTCTAGGAAAGGTTAAGTACTGCCCCTCCCTAGGGTGTGCTGGTCCCACTGAAACAGAGAAAGAAAAAGCTGTTCAGTTGTGCTGATGCAGAGAGCAAGTAAGATTCACTTCGTTTAGAAATAAATTTACTAAGCAAGGACTTTAGGCCTGCTTTGTGTTTGTGTGCATATTTGTATAGAGAAAGTTTCAAAAGGAGATACATCCCAATGCCAACAGTGGTTTCTTCTAGGGAGTGGGATTTGGAGGCTCTCAGTGGGAACTTTGACTTTTTCCTGTATACCCATCCTGTGCCATGGAATCATTCTTGCCATTGGCATTCACTGCTTTTGAAAAAAAATCCGTAAAATTAAAAAAAAAAAATGAAAAAAAAACCTCCACGTGAAAATAAAATTAATAAGTAGAGGCACCTGACACATAGTAGGTGCTCACTAAATATTTGTTGAAGGCAGGAGTTTAACTGTCCTTGGGCTGCAGTGCTTCCTCCCTCAGACTGCAGGTTTCTACCCAGGTGAGCTGGCCTGGAGTGGCCCTGTCTGGGTCCCCATGCATTGGATGCCTGCCCTCAATGTGTGTGTGTGTGTGTGTGTGTGTGTGTGTGTGTGTGTGTGTGTGTGTGGAGGGGGGCTCTCAAGGTCTCGGGATGTTTCGGGATGTTGCTGGAGTGGATGTTAATGGAAGCATGGAGCTAGGGCTACAGTTCCCTGGAGGGACTGCTCTAAAGCCAGAGCTCTGTTTGGCTGGCCCAAAACTTTTATTTGTGGGGAGCTTAAGAAAAAAATAAAATAAAACATTTAAAGCAACCAGACCTCATTTTTGTTCACTGCGGTGAATGGTAGGGCTTCAGGCGGCCGGCCCGGCGCCTGCTGAATCGTGGGCCACCGCCGGCCACAAAACAAACAAACGGATGGCGGGGACACAAACAGACTTTGTGCGCGGTCCCTTCCTCCTGTGCTGTCACTGGGTGCGCAGGCGCAGCCTCCCGTGCTCATCCCCCCCACCCCCACCCCGCCCCCTGCCCCGCCGCCGAAGCCTTTTTGAAGTTGATCAATGAAACGCGTTTTATTTACGGGCCCATTCCTGAGCAGGCACTCTGCAAAGGCCTTCGTTGGTCCCGCAGGATGAAAGAATGGGCCGATTCAAGGGGGCTCGGAGAGAAAAGGGGGGGAAATTAGAGTTACGTTGGCTCACTTAGAGAGAGAGAGAAAGAGAGAGAGAGAGAGAGAGAGAGAGGAGGGGGTGGGGAGAAATCGTGGATTTGCTAAATAAAGCTCGGGCTGCATTCAGAGCCCGCAGAGAGGTCCAGCTCAATCCTCTTAGTCCAGACAATGTCGGGCCGGCCGGAGACGCGCCGGCCGGCGGCTCGCATTCCACCCGGCGCTACAAGGGCAATGGGCTGTTTAAATTGCTACTTAGGTTTCCAGCTGTTTTACTAGTGATTTGCCCAACTTAATAGCTCTTTAAGGCTTTAAACAAGAAAATAGCTCTTCTCACGACTCAAAGAAGCGGTCCTAAGTTAGTTCAAACGGCCCCCATTGTCCAAGGCTTAAAACTCTTCTCTGTGCGGAATCCCACTCCGTTCCTTCCCCCCTCCCCCCTCCTCCATCCCAGACTTTGTCCAGCTCTTGGAGACTCGTTATTTATCCTTTTAACATTCTGGGTTTCTGGGCCTCCATCCAGAGGACTTCTAAATAAGTACTTATCTGAGGGACTGCCTGTCTGCTCCCTTTGAACATCCCCAACAAATAATGATAATTATTATGACCATAGCATCTGTTTATTGAGCACCTACTATGTGCCAGACCTTGGGGTCAGCCTTTTTCTTCCCTTATCTCTTTTCATTTTCCCACCTGTCAACAAAGGAGGTGGATATTATTGTGGGGGCCATTTTACAGATGAGGCACAGGGAAAGGAGTCACTTGGCCAAGTTCATGCAGGGGCACACAGCAGGTTCAAGGCTGCTCGATTTCCTTCCAGGTCCAGGCTCTTAACCACCACCCTCTGTCAGGTAGCTGTGGAAGCTTTGATAGGCCAGGAGAAGGGACTCCTGGGATGGTGGGGTCTAGCTTTGGTACTTTGACCATTGGCATTTACAGGCAGCTGTTGAGCCCAGTTTCTGGGGAGGGGACAGGTAGTGGGCAGGAGAAGAAGAGACCTACCCAAAGGTGGGGATATAGGGGGAATCCTACCTCAACCAGCTGTGTCCAGAACCTGCCTTTAACTGCAGGAAGATAAGTCTCCATCTATCACGATTTAACTAGTGCTTTAAAAGACCAGCTGTTTCTCTGTTTGGAAAGTCATATGTGTAAATTGTAAAAGTAAGCTGTCACCACCATGCTCATCACCCCTGTCATCATTATTAAGGGACTGGAAGATAGCAGCATTTTGGTGTACTGTATTCCTTTCTAGGCCTTTCCCCACACACCTATATCGACATACCCATACTTGGTTGCAATTATACTATGCCCTATGTTGAATATGCATGCTTTTGTTTTTTCTTTAATATCACCAAACCAGAAAGCTTTGATGACGGTGGTCAATTTTCCTTGTTGACCCTATGCCTTTTGATTCTTTTTTTCTTTTTTTTTTTTTAAGTTTATTTCTGTATTCTCAGCACATGCCAGGGTTTTTATGGAGACCGAGAGAGTCAGAGTGAGGGATAGACAGGGACAGACAGACAGGAACAGAGAGATGAGAAGCATCAACCGTTTTTCGTTGCGCATTGCGACACCTTAGTTGTTCATTGATTGCTTTCTCATATGTGCCTTGACTGTGGGCCTTCAGCAGACCGAGTAACCCCTTGCTTGAGCCAGCAACCTTGGGTCCAAGCTGGTGAATTTTTTTTTTTTTTTTTTTTTGCTCAAACCAGATGAGCCCGCGCTCAAGCTGGTGACCTCGGGGTCTCGAACCTGGGTCTTCCACATCCCAGTCCGATGCTCTATCCACTGCGCCACCGCCTGGTCAGGCTATGCCTTTTGATTCTTTCACCAGATTACACACTGTAGATTATGTGCAAGGGCCCAGACAGTTGTACAAAGGAAGTCGCTAGAGACGGTGGGAGAGCTTTGCAGATGAACTCAGCACAGGAGGAGGGAAAGCACCTGGATAAGGTATATGTTCAAGGCTCAGTGTGTGGGAAGTAGAGACTGTCTGACCAGACTATAGAGGGAGGTGGCGCTGGAACCTGGATCCTCAAGGCCAGCATCAATCAAGGGGTATAGCCGTACTCCTACAGGTAGTGGGGAGCCATGGATTGTTGAGCAAGGGCTGTGACCAGTCAATGCTGGATGGCTCGCACTTAAGACACGGTGGGGTCTAGCCTGCCTGCCGGCAGATGAACAAGCAGTTCTCCAATAGAGTAGAAACTGGCCTCCTGACTTCCTTCAGCCACCGCTGGGGAATGAGTCTTAGCCTTGTCTGCCTGGACTGGGCCATGCTGGGGTCCCTGATTGGACTGTGTCTCTGGTCTGTGGGAGGTAAGAGTAGGCAGGGATTGCCTGTCACCTGCCCCTGTCATCCAGGACACTCATAGGTAAGATCAATGCACTCTTTGTCGTTTGGTGAGTAGGTTTGAGAAAGGTCAATCTCTTTCAGCCTTCTTATTTTAAAGACGAGAAAACTGAGGCCCACTGTGGGGAGAGAATATGCTGAGGGTCTCAAGGCAAAGGCAAATTTCATTCATCTGTGTCACATTTTGTGATTCCTGTCCATTCCTGCCCTGGTCCTTGTATTTTTTTAAAAATATACTTTACAAAATAATATTTATGTCATAATTTTTGGTACAGGGACACAGGTGTTCTCACACACAGTTGGTCAGGTATAAATTGCTGCAGCCTTGTGGGAAGGCAGTTTGGCAATATTGATCAAACCTTTTAATGCAAAGGTCTGTTTACCAAGAAATTCTACTGCCAAGAATATCTTCTACAAATATATCCATAGATGTATGCAAAGATGTATGTACAAGGATGCTCATCACAGTACTATTTCTTATACCTGAAACTGGAAGGAAAAAAAAAAAGAGAGAGAGAGAGATTTTAAATGTCTATAAATGGGGACTGGTTCAATAAATTTTGCTACATCCACTCATGGGTATTATACAGTTACTAAAAGAAACATAGCAGACCAATTTATACTCACAGCAACAGTGTTTGAGAATGCAGTTTCTCCATAAACTTGGGTATTTTTAAACTTTTAAAATATTGGCCAATTTGATAGGTAAAAAATAGCATCTTATTGTTTTTACTTAGATTTCGTTATGCGTAAGGTTGAGCTTTTTTATACACGTATTGTTCAATTTAAAGTCTTTTCCTGGGACTTTTCATTTTCATGTCCAGCTTCTGCTCATTTTTTCTGTTAGGTTTTAAGTTGTTCCTGCTTGCATTAACTTTTTCCAGATCAAAGCAATTAATCCTATGAAATGTTAGTCTCTTTTTAGCTTTTTTTTTTTTCCTGAAGCTGGAAATGGGGAGGCAGTCAGACAGACTACCACATGCGCCCGACAGGGATCCACCCGGCATGCCCACCAGGGGGCGATGCTCTGCCCATCCGGGGCGTCGCTCTGTTGCGACCAGAGCCACTCTAGCACCTGAGGCAGAGGCTATGGAGCCATCCCCAGCGCCCGGGCCATCTTTGCTCCAATGGAGCCTTGGCTGCAGGAGGGGAAGGGAGAGACAGAGAGGAAGGAGAGGGGGAGGGGTGGAGAAGCAGATGGGCACTTCTCCTGTGTGCCCTGGCCGGGAATCGAACCCGGGACTTCCGCACGCCAGGCTGACGCTCTACCACTGAGCCAACTGGCCAGGGCCTCTTTTTAGCTTTTATCGTGACTTTGTTTATACTATTTTTTTTGCCTTGAAATTTAAAAATTGTACGTCGTCTTATTTTTTTAAACTTTGATATTCTGGTACAGAAGATATTTTAAAGAGTAGTTGAGTGGGTTCTATTTTTCCTTTTTGGTTTCCTCAGTCATTTTAAAGCCTGGAGGTTTCTCATTCCCTCTAGAGAACTGGTCAGCATTCACTTCTATTTTTGTCCATTCTTTCTAGGATTTGATGTGCTTTATAACTACTTCGTTCTTCAGTACCTGTGAAAGTGGATTTAAACTTATATTTTTCCAAACACAGCCCCCAACTCTGCTTATGTAACATTCCTCCCATTGTTCATTAGGCGGAGAACACACTGTTATCAGGGTTTGAGTTATTTTGTGTAGGAAAGACTGTTTTTACACTCCCTATTAATCATGTGTTTTAATATCAGAGCGGGCTTATCCCTTGTCTCTTTGGAAATCGTGTTTGGATTTCACACTCATTCATTTCCTCAAATGAATTTTACTACGGCTTCTGGGTCTCCTTGCTTAGAACGATCTTTCCTTTCCAAGATTATAAATAGCTCACCTATGTTTTCTTTTAGAATTTTTTGGGTCCATCTGGAATTTATTTTGGTATAAAGGGTGAGGTAGGGATGCACCTCATTGATCCCAGATGGCCGAATGCCCACTTATCTTCACGCCATGCTCTAACTGACACATCTCTTCCCTCCAATATGAAATACCACCTCCCTTTTTTTCTCACATGTCGAATTCCCACATATGTTTCCATAGATTTCTGAACTCTGGACTGCGTTGAGCATCAAGTTTTTTTCCAGGACTACACTTTAAAAATTATTGTACTTTCATAGTACGTTTCAACATCTGGTAAAGCTAGTCCCCCTTCCTTACTTTTGTTTTGCCTCAGAATTTCCCTGGCGAGCCTTGCATGTTTATTTTTCCAGATGAAATTTGGTATCATTTTTGTCAAGTTCCAAAAAAAAAGAAAGAAAGAAAAGAAAAGAAAAACTTATCTGTTTAAAGCGGTTTTTTTTCTCTCCCCATAGATTATTGATATTAACCCTTTGGCCACCTGCTTGGTTGTCAGACTGTGTTCCCCTTGCTATATTTTCTGTGGTATAGAGATTTTTTTTTAATAGTCAAACCTCTGCTCCTTTTCCTTAAAAAAATAAAAAACCTCCTTAGTGATTTTAAAGCTTGGAAATTTTTCTCATTCCTCCAGAGATCTGGTCAACATTCACTTATATTTTTGGTCAAGTCTTCTTAAGATTTGATTTGCTTTATGAATCATTTCTATTTTCAGTACATGTGAAAGATGTGAAGAATGCATCTCAACTGTTTTTTTTATGTGCTGCTCCTTTCATGGTTCCATCACGCCCTCTCTGCTGTTTAATTCGGGGCTTCTCCATCTATTTTAACATCCCAGAGGGCCCATGGCTTGTGCTTCTCGAAATAGCCCGGATTTCTCACCCTCCTTCTTCTCAAAATACCCAGCCGGCACCAGGCACTCAGCACTCATGAGAGCCCCATCAGATGGGCAAGCAGCATCCATCCCACTGGCTGAGTGTCCGCTTGGGTTGAGAGGGGCGCAGGGACAGACAAGATGACACAGTGTTGTCATAGCTGTGAGGGAGCAAGTCTTCCTTTAGGATCTGAAATTCCTCTTTGGAAGGGAGCCATCTGGTAGGCAGCAACTTTGGTTGTTGAGTTTGACACGAAGAGGAAGAGGAGGATATGTGTGCAGCCAGCATCCACTTCTCGGTCTCAGATGATTGGGGGGCTGTCACCTGGGAATCTTGAGTCAAAGCTGCCATTACAACTATGATTCATTGAGGGGACATCAGGGGAAAGGGGCAGAGAGACCCACCTGGACTAGGGTGGGGGCACAAGATGGGGTGGGGTCTCTCTCACACCTGGGGCAGCCCCTCTAAATGGATTCTGCTTTGTCTCTGTGACCTCAGGTGTTGGGAATATCTCTTGAGGACCTGATGCGTCAGCCTGAGCCATGTCAGTGTGTGTGGTTACAGTCCTGGCAGATGGCTCTTAGGAAGTGTGGCTCTGAGATGAGGGGCCCAGCACAGTATTCCTGGAAGGTTCCCTCATTTGCAATTGACATTAATACGACAATCTCAGTAGCCCCCGAAATGAGCTGAAGGTTGATGCAGATGGGGTCTGTGCAGGGCAATCCCCTCGGGTTCCTCAGCCATCGGGGCCATACCTCATATGGGGAAATGGCCCTGATGATGCCCAGGGGCCTGAGGGGCATATTCCAGGTCAAAGGACATAAGGAATAAAGGGATGACTTCCCTGCCCAGGCCCACCCTGGTGGCCCTTATCTGCTGGCTGTCTGGGATCAGGGGGATGTTGTTTATTTATTTTCTTTATTATTATTATTATTGCTTTTATTTTGATTAAATGATTAAGGGCGAACAGTTCTACAAAGTTTGTTAAGAAAGCAGCAGTTTCTCGCCAGCCGCCCTCCCACCACTCCCGTCCTCTCTCCTACGCAGCTTTCACGAATCGTTTGGGCTTTTACCTCCATAATTCTGGGACTGCACTTGATTTTTTGTCGTTTTCAGCCTTGGGGTTGACTTCTTGTTCTAAAAGTCGAGAATTTCGCTGTCTCTGCCTCACCCCTGCCGCACACACCCTCTCATGTCTGCAGACCTGTCTGTATCATCATAGAATGGTGGGCACCTCTGTTTTTTAAAATGATGGGTGTCAATTCAGAGCTTCCTACTGGGGTTCCAGTCCTCTGCCACCTACCAGCTATGTCATTCGGACAAGTTGCTACTCAGCCTCCTGGTGAGGGCCATCCACCCAGCCGTGGGTGTAGCCTTACATGAGTCAGGTCACAAAAACTCTTCGAACAGTGCAGCAGAGAGAGAGAGAGAGAGAGAGTGCTCCACAAATGTTAAGACGGGGAAGGGAGGCCTTGGCTGCGACAACTGTTCCTGACTAGTGGTACCTCTGCCCCAGCTAATAAGGTTCTCATTTCTCCTTTGTTCAGTTTTCTATGCAATTGTTGCTAATTCAGTTCTAAACTTTCCTTGGGGAACTTCTGGATGCAACAGGCCATTTCGCCTCGCAGGGGAGCTTGAGCCGGCTAAACTGGGGTCTCCCTCCCCCAGCAGCCTGGGGATCCTCCTTGCCTCTCCTGTTTCCTGTACCCCATCTTTTCCTCTTCCTTGATTTATCCCTCATACTGGTGAAGTATTTCTCTAGTAATCTTCCGAGACAGAGTATAAGGAAAGTACACTTGATTCTCATTATTCGTGGTAGTTACATTCTCTAAAGTCACCACAGACACTGACTTAGTCAGCACTGAGCCACTGCTCCTAGACTTATGCCTTATGAGAAATGAGCATCAGGTTTCTTGACAACATGGCAGCTAGCAGGCATGAGACAATGTCTGTGAGATGCTGGAGGAAAAGTATCCCCAAGCTCCATTTCTCTACCCAGCCAAGCTGTCAATCGAATGAGGGGACAGAGGGAAGGTATTTCAGATGTGCCAACTCTTGAGACGTTTACAGTTGATCCTCTTTATAAGGTTAGGTTCCCACGAGTCTGTGATCCCAACATTTTCATCAACTGAGCAATGCCTAACCTTGTTTTATGTGTATTTTCTGTTTAAAGACACCTTATTTACT
The DNA here is from genome assembly GCF_036850995.1 of Saccopteryx leptura. NCBI lineage: Eukaryota > Metazoa > Chordata > Mammalia > Chiroptera > Emballonuridae > Saccopteryx > Saccopteryx leptura. Next base: position 315,149,298 of record NC_089503.1, read on the forward strand.
ATACATTATTGATTCATTAACATTGAACTCATGGCCACCAGCACCATAACTCATGCCTGAATGAAGCTCATCTAATGCGTGCATTTTCTTTGATGGAGCTGCCGTCTTGTGGCACCAAATAGACAGCAGAAAGGACACTTGTTTGCAGCGTGTGCTGAAACAGGAGGTCAGAGCATCGCCTGAGGTGGCTCAATTTTTTTTTTTTTTACCATTCTGTGCCTGATGGCAAATGGCCAGAGAAGCTCTGCTAGTATTGATGTTGAGGTTACAAACAAATTTTAGCGAGTAGGTGACTTCACACATAAGTTTTCTGTGAATAAAGAGGATCAACTGTAAACGTCTCAAGAGTTGGCACATCTGAAATACCTTCCCTCTGTCCCCTCATTCGACTGACAGCTTGGCTGGGTAAAGAAATGGAGCTTGGGGATACTTTTCCTCCAGCATCTCACAGGCATTGCCTCATGCCTGCTAGCTGCCATCTTGTCAAGAAATCTGATGCTCATTTGCCCATCTGTGACCTTTTTACTCTCCGAAAGCTTGCAGGATCTTCTCTTAGCCCCAGTGTCTCAAGTTTTACAATGAGGTGCCTTGATCTTGGTCATTTTAATGCGGTGCCCAGAGAGGTTACTTGATGGATCCTTGAAATCTACAGAGTTAGGACATTTTGTTTTGAAAATACCCCAAATTGTTGACGAATTTCTGTCTTTCATTTTCTCTGGTCTACCTTCTGGAATTTCTATTAATGGGATGTCATACCTCTTGGGCTGCTCCTTTTTCTCCCTCCTGTATTTGTCAGGGTCTGTCAGAGAAAGGAACCCGTACGATCTAGCTCTGTATCTGTATCTATATCTATCTATAGCTATACCTTATTGTTTTTTTTTTATCTCTCTCCACAGCTAACTATACCAGTGTTTTTCAATGACTGGTCCACGGACTGGTGCCGATCCACCAGAAATTACATGCCAGTCTGCGAAAGAGTTGACCACCCTGATGTTGTATGAAGATTGTAGACCCAGTGATCTTAGTCGAATTTGCTTATGCTCAGGGTGACTGCCACTTATCAGCCTGTATCATTGATGAAAATACCACTGAGGTTGTCTTAAATATCTTTGGAACTTGTAGGCTTGTTCGAACAAACTTTTGCACCATGCAGAGCATTTACAAACCATACACAATAGACAAAGAGTGTTCAGACAAACTTATGTAGTACTCAGTGCATTGTGCACATGCAGTTCGGAAATCAAGCACCAGTTTGTACCGTGTTGCACTGTTAAGTGCGGTAAGATAATACTTTATTTGTGCATGTTTATGTTTCTGGCCAGCTAGGTCACTGGTCCCCAAGTGTAAAAAGGTTGAAAACCACTGATTTATATACTATGTCTGTCTGTCTATCTATCTCCCTATCTATCATTTATCTATTCTATTGGTTCCCTATCCATCTATCTACCCTCAGCAATTATGGAAGTTGAGTCCCATGATCTGCCACCTGCAAGCCAGAAACCCACCAAAGCTGGTGATGTAGTTCTAGAAGGCTGATGGTGTGAGTTCCAGTCTGAGGGCAGAGAACAGTGTGGTCTCCGCTCAAGCACTAAAGGCAGAGAGAGCAACAGTTTCCTTCCTCAACCTTTTTGCTCTATTCAGACCTTCAACTGATTAGATGAGCCCCCTACCCCCCCACGGTGGAGGGCACGCTGCTTTGGTCTGTGCACCATTCAAAGGCTAACCTCATCTGCAGACACCCTCACAGGCACAGCCAGAAATAATGTTTAGCCAAATATCTGGGCACCTGTGACTGAGTCAAGTTGACACATAGAATTAAATATCACACCAATTTTTCATCTCTGTCCTTTTGCTCTACTTTCTAGAAAATTTCTTCAAATTTATACTGAGTGTTTAAATACCTGCTACTTTTAAGAGCTTTTAAAAAGTCTATGAGTGTGCACTTTTTTTGTAGTGTTCTGTTCTTGTTTCAGAGTTACACTATCTTCTCTTTTTTTCTTTAAGAACGTTACTGGTAGCTTTTTTGCCTTTTTTTTTTTAAATTTTTGCCTCTCTCCATTCACCCCCAGTAGTTTCTATTTTTTCCCAAGTTGCTTTTCTCTGATTGTTGTTTGGTCTCCACCTTCCATGTGCTGTGCTTTCCTCCCATGTCTGACCATCTTTGGTTGTCTGCTCACAGGGACAAGAGCCCATTGGTCTTCCTGAATATGTAGGAGGGGCCTGGTGATGTGAGAGTCTCTGAGTCACTGGGCTGGGATGCTTTGTTCTGGAAATGTTAATACCTGTATCTAAAGATCTTTCCCCTTGGGTTGGTCAAACTCCCTGGAGAAAGCGCTTCCAATCTCTAGCCTGGAGGGTGAAGATGAAGCTGTTGGTGTTCTACTACCTGGGTAGGAAATATCTTAGGATATTACTATCCACTGCACACCTGTCCAGGAGGCCTCTGTCTGCTCCCTTGAGAGTATAACCCACAGGCTGTTGCCAGCGAGAGTTGTGGGGGCTTATTGCTTGGTTGCCTGGAATTGGAGAGAAAATTTAAAGTTTTAAACAGTCTGTGAACAGATGTTTGATCATTCCTCCTCATTTTAGACAAACCTCAGTCTCTTCCTGGGACAGATTATTCCCCAAGTCTTTTGGGGGGCTCATGATAAAGTCCAGCAGGTCCTAACTTTCCTCACCAGCTGTTTAGGATTTGGGTTCCTTACCTGCAGAGACGGTCCCTCTGTTCTTCAGCTCCCTGAATTTGGTTACTGCTGTGTCCTCTCCCATCCTCTCTATTTTTCTGAGTTTCTGGCTTTCAAAGAAATCAATTTACTGTCCTTTTAATAGGGTTTGGGGAGGTGAAAATGTAGAAGTAGGTGTTGAATCTGTCATCTGCTTATGTCTTTAAATGTCTGTCCGGCCCATTAGCCTATTAGGTTCCTCAAGATAAGGAGTGGGTCCAGTTCATTTCAGAGTTCCCTGCGTGTGCACAGGACCTGGCCTCAGACACAGTGGCCTGAGATTTTAGAAGAGAGAAGCAGGATTGATCTTTCATGAGGAAGGCAGCTCTCAAGCCAAGAGAACTGAGTCTACATCCTCGTTCTGCTGTTGACCTGCTGGAATTGGACAAGACATTTTATTTCTCTCTGTGCCTCACTTTCTTCATTTGCAAAATGGGTGTACCTAAATTACCTCCCAGAGTTGATATAAAAAAGAAGCAGGAAGCTGTGTGTGGGAGCACTGAGTGAGCTTTAAAGCAGTCTAGAGATGTAGCTAACAGTAGTAGTGAAAGAATGGCTACAGTATCAGACATGGACGCTGATGGAAGAATACAGGGTCCAGAGAGCAGGCTAGAATACTGCTTCTGACACTCTTTTTTTTTTTTTTTTTTAATTTTTAGTGAGAGGAGGGGAGGCAGAGAGACTCCTGTGTGTGCCTCGAACGGGATCCACCCAGCAAGCCCACTAGGGGGCGATGCTCTGCCCAACTGGGGCTGTTGCTCCATTGCTCAGCAACCGGAACCATTTTTTAGTGCCTAAGGCAGAGGCCATGGAGCCATCCTCAGCGCCTGAAGCCAACTCACTGGAACCAATTGAGCCATGGCTGCAGGAGGGGAAGAGAGAGAGAGACAGACAGAAGCGAGAGGGGGAAGAGTGAAGTAGAAGATGGGTGCTTCTGTGTGCCCGGATCAGGAATTGAACCCTGGGACATTTATACCCTAGGTCGATGCTCTATCACTAAGCCAACTGGCCGGGGTCCTACCACTGCTTTTTTGAAATGACTTTAACCATGCCTCTTTCTCTCTCAGGTCCAATCTCTTCTCCTCCTTCACCACCACCACCATCATCATCATCATCTCATATGTGTTGATACAAGAATAATAATGTAGAGTGATGACATATAATTATATAAATTATATGTGATTTTATTTGATTGTTAGGAGAACCTTATGAAGAAGGTCCATTAGCATCACCTCTGTTTTATGTTCCAAAAAATGGAGGCTTGGGGGTAAGTGACTTTCCCAGGGTCACACAGCTGAGAAAAGGCAGGGGAGGCCTTAGAGCCAGTTGTGTCTAGCTCCCAAGCTTGCCTTTTCACCTCTGAGCTTTGTTGTTGCCCAAGGACCCCCGGGCCAGCCTCAGCGAATGTTCTGTGACTCTCCACGAACCCTGAGGCCGGCTGCCTCCCCTTGTCACTGGTCACTGGTTAACTTCCCCCCTGACCCTTGTTTGCACTGGTTTTATGTCGCACATGTTTCAAGGTGCTTTTTAAAATTTTTTTTGTAAAGTTAAAATACACTTGTGCAAGGTTGGTGGAGCGGATGTAGACGTTCAGACACTGTTTGGCTTGGCGCACAGTGTCCAGATGTCTCCCAGCCGCTGTTGCGCTGTGGTTCTTTCTGCCAGGACCAAGATCAGAAATAACTCAGCTGTGAAAAAAAAACCACGCACACACACACAGGAGCTTGCCAGCAGCCCTTGAAGAAGATGAATTGCCGGTGGGTCTATTCCCCCCCCCCCCCCCCCCTTGAATCAGAAGTGTGAAGGTAGGTGGGAGAAGGGGCCAGGCTTGAAAGGCCCGTGTATATTTTGGGACCAGGATCAGTTCCATTTTAAGAAGGGGGAGGGCTGAGACATCCACACTCCATCAGACGAGCCAGCGTGCTGGCTGCCAGGCTCCTGAGGCCCGGCGGCCGGGCCTTCTGCTGAGATCCACGCGTCCCACATTCGGCTGCGGCGAGTCCAGCTGGCGAGAAGCATTTCATTTTGTGGCCTCGGAACTTGTTTTTCACTGGTCAGTCTCGAAGCATTCTGCGACCATATCCTGGTTGAAATGTGGTCCTCGGTTCCAAGGTGAAGCTGTGATTAACAATGAGTGACACGACGCTGTCCAGCGCAAACACTGTCCTTCCTCCCCACCGCGCGGGGGTGGGGGGGGGTAGGGGGTGGGGAAGGGGGTGCATCAGATGGCCCGGGGTGCGGGTTGTGCCTGAAAGTCCCGACCCAGAAGATGCTGCAGGTTCGATGCTCCAGCGAGGACTCATGCAATCGTTCATGTTTCCTAGGTGGCTACCGCCCCGCAATCCACATTGGGACGGAGGACACTGATTTTCCCTTCTTCCTGCCCTCGAGTTGCCCATGACCTTGAGTGGAATACAACAACAAACCCACACAGAAGTATGGTATGCTGGTAGTGTGTGTTAAAACAGAAATGGCTAAAAGCCAAAGCAAGTTCTGGAAAGTTCTCAGAGAGAGAGTGCACACGCTTCTATTTCTGGCATGCTGCCAGACTGGATACCTTTAAGAACTCCCCTGGTTATAATTAACATGCTAGAGAAAATATTTTTTTAAACTTGATTTCACATGTTGTTGCATGGGGGTGGAAGCAGGGAAGTGAAGGGTTTCCGAAATAAAGCCCGGGCGGGGGTGGGGGTTTGGTGGGGAGGCTTCACCCTCTGCTGCCACAGCTGCTGCCAGGCGAGGAACACGGGACAAACGCTGGGCACCACTCAAGGCAAGCTTGTCCCAGGGGACCCCTTCGAAGTTGGAGTCTGAGGGGCTAGGCTGTAAGTGTAGGAAGAAATGAAAACGAAACCCCCCCCCCCACACACACACACAGAAGAGGACAGAGAGCAACCCTGCCTGCTCCGACCTTGACATTGGGTTGAGTTGAGAGAAAAATGACCTCCCTTGAGAATCTGTAATCACAAGCGAGTCCTCACGTGATTTTCAGTTTGAATTCATGCTACTTGTGTGGTTCCCAGAAACTCAAGTGGAGAATTTCATTTTAAGTGGCCCCTGCATGGTAGAACCAGCCCCCCCCCCCCCTTCACCACTCCACCACGGTCAACCGGCTGGCGTGAGCCCTGAACCTCCTCCGAGGAATTCAACTACACGCCAGCCTTACAGAATCTCTACAGACAAAGTTCCAAAGGAAATGAGTACTCACGAGGAGAAATAATAAACTTCCCAAGGAGGGAAAGAGAACCAGCAGAAACAAGAGGCAGTAGAAACAGATCCTTAATGCCTTTAGATTTTAAATGACCACATACAGACTACACACACATTTAATAGATGTTTTTAAGAAAAGAGAAGTTTGAAATTATGAGCAGGGAATATGAGTCTCTGAAGAACAGATCTGGCAAAAGAACCAAATAAAACTTACAGAATTGAGAAACATAATCCTTAAAATTTGAAACTCAATGAACAGATCAAATAGCAGACTAGATACAAGCAAAGAGAGAATCTGTAAACTAGTCAAGCCAAAGGAATTATCCAGAAGAGAGAAGATCCGATGTATCTCTCTTTAGAGTTCTCGGAGATGGTAGAATGGAGAGCAGGCACTGCAGGAAGAGATAATAGCTGGTAATTTTGTGGAGTTTTTGTAGATACCACACCTCACACCCAGGAAGTGCAATGAATCTCAAGCCAGGTGAATAAAAAAAAAAAAAAAATTCATGCACAGCAGTAAAGTAGAATGTCAAAGACAGAGAAAAGTTTTGAAAAGCTTTAGAGAAAGAGAGATGGACTCTCAAAGGGTCAGTAGTTAGATTTATAGCTGACTGCTCACTGTCCTCGATGGAAGCCAGAAAACTGTGGGATGATGGCTTTGATGTGCTGAGAACAAGTAACTGTCTCCTTAGAGCTGCTTGATACTATCCTTCTAGAATGAGGGTGATGCCTGACCAGGTGGTGGCACAGTGGATGATAGAGCATTAACCTGGGATGCTGAGGTCCCAGGTTTGAAACCCTGAGGTCACCGGCTTGAGTGTGGGCTCATCTGGCTTGAGTGTGGGATCATAGACATATAATCTCATGGTCGCTGGCTTTCCCAAAGGTTGCTGGCTTGAGCCCACAGTCGCTGGCTTGAACAAGGGGTCACTGGCTCAGCTGGAGCCCCCTGGTCAAGGCACGTATGATAAAACAATCAATGAACAACTAAAGTGATGCAACTATGAGTTGATGCTTCTCATCTCTTTCCCTTCCTGTCTGTCTTTCTCTTGCTAAAACAAACAAACAAACAGAATGAAGGTGAGATAAATACATATACAAATCAAACTGTTAGATCTTACCACCAAAATATCCTCAATGAAGGAAATTCTAAATGAAAAGTATTCCAGAGAAAAGGCCAGAATCATCAGGAAAATGGGCAAAGATCAGCAAACACGAGGAGGGAAACAACACCTGGGCTGCATGGCTCCGCAATAACGTCTGGTTTATGGTAGAAAAACACCCGGCTCACTCTGACATCCTGAACCACACCACATAATTTCGGAGGGGACGGTTGAAGCGAACGTTTTTAAATTCCTTCAGTTAACTTGGGAGGAGGGCAAATATATTAGGGTTTCAGACTTTGTCAGTTCAGCCCTCAGTGTTAATATAGTTAACTTCCAAACAATTAGAAAGAAAAGCTAGGATAAGAAAGAGAAGGGGGGGAAGAAAGAGAAGGGGGAAAAACAAACAAACCTTAAACGATTAAAAAGAAGGTAAGAAAGGAGGCTGGAGGAGCAGGAAAAGTTAGAATGAGTAGTGTGTGCAATACAAGATGGTAGAAGTTAATCTAGATGTATAAGCAACCAGTCATACATGCAAAAAGACTAAACTCTCCAGTTAAAAGAAGATTGCTAGGCTGGTTTTTAAAAAATATCTACATTATGTTCTGTTTACAAGACACACCTCAAACATCTAAGGATCCAGAACTATGAAAAGTCCGTAGAAAAATTGTACCAGGCAAATACAGACTGAAGGAAAGCTGCTAGGACTAGATTCATTAAAAATAAAAAATAGGCCCTGGCCGGTTGGCTCAGTGGTAGAGCGTCGGCCTGGTGTGCAGGAGTCCCGGGTTTGATTCCCGGCCAGGGCACACAGGAGAAGCACCCATCTGCTTCTCCACCCCTCCCCCTCTCCTTCCTCTTTGTCTCTCTCTTCCCCTCCCGCAGCCAAGGCTCCATTGGAGCAAAGTTGGCCCCGGGTGCTGAGGATGGCTCTGTGGCCTCTGCCTCAGGCGCTAGAGTGGCTCTGGTTGCGCCAGAGTGACACCCCAGATGGGCAGAGCATCGCCCCCTGGTGGGCTTGCCAGGTGGATCCCGGTTGGGCACATGGGGGAATCTGTCTGGCTGCCTCCCCGTTTCCAACTTCAGAAAGATAAAAAATAATAATAATAAAAATAAAAAATAGACTTTAAGGGGAAAAAAGCATTATTAGGGATCAGCTGGCCACCCCACCAGATGATGGTGGACAGTTCAGTTCGCCTGAAAAGGTCTTCCCCTCCCTTTGTCATGTGAGCAGAAGCTTGATGATCAGGGTATGGGACTCTAGAGAAACATATCAATGTGTTTTCACTCATGAACATAGATCCAAAAATGCTTTACAAATACCAGTGCAGGCCCTGGCCAGTGGGCTCAGTGGTTGAGCATTGGCCCGGCATGGCATGTGGATGTCCCAGGTTTGATTCCCCGTCAGGGCACACAGGAGAAGCATCCATCTGCTTTTCTACCCCTCCCCGCTCACTTCTCTCTCTCTCTCTCCTCCTCCCCTCCTGCAATCATGGCTTGATTAGAACAAGTTGGCCCTGGGTGCTGAGGATGGCTTCATGGCCTCTGCCTCAGGCACTAAAAAATGGCTCCGGTTGCAACTGAGCAAGGGCCTCAGATGGGCAGAGAATCGCCCCCTTATGGGCTTGCCAGGTGGATCCTGGTCAGGGCACATGTGGGAATCTGTCTCTCTGCCTCCCCTCCTCTCACTAAATTAAAAAATATATATATATTGGTGCAGTGCATTCGGCAATAATCATCCAAAATATAGTACACCACGTTTAAGCTGGATTTATCCTGAGAAGGCTGATAGGAAATGAACATACTTCATCACATCAATGTGAAAAAAACATGACAATTTCCTTAGGTTATATTGTCTATAGAATTTTTTTTAAACTTTTTTATTTTATTTTATTTATTCATTTTTTTTTAGAGAGGAGAGAGAGAGGGAGAGAGAGAGACAGAGACAGAGAGAGAGAGAGAGAGAGAGAGAGAGAAGGGGGGAGGAGCTGGAAGCATCAACTCCCATATGTGCCTTGACCAGGCAAGCCCAGGGTTTCGAACCAGCGACCTCAGCATTTCCAAGTCGACACTTTATCCACTGCGCCACCACAGGTCAGGCGTCTATAGGATTTTGAGTGCAAAAGAAAAGAAAAGGTTGATAAATCTGACTACATGAAAATTAAGACTTTTGAAATTAGGAGGCCATAATAGAAGGAAAAGACAAGCGCCAAAGTAGAAGATGCTAGTGACATAGATAACGAACCAAGGGTTATTACCCAGAATATAGCAAGAATTCCTGAGAACCAATAAAAAAAAAAAAAAGAAAAAAAGCAAACAACCCAGTAGAAAAATGGGCTCCTGGTGAAAGGTGGGCAAACATCTCTGGACTAGGAGCCAGGCCCCTTTGAGTTCTGGCTGGGCACCGACATATTCTAGCTATGTGTCTCTGGCTGCATGGCTTGGCTTCTCTGAGCCTCGGTGTTCTCCTCTGTAGCCTGTGTCTCACTGCTTTGGTGCAGAGCGGACCTCCCCTCTTGGTCCTGGGCTGTCGGCAGCATGTAGTCTGACCATCCATCTATCCACTTACTGGAGCCATGATTGGGGCCAGGTCTCAGACCTCCTGGCTGGGTCTTGGCCATGATTCATCAAGTCACTGAGCTCGAGTTTCCCAATCCTGGGCCAGTGAAGAGACCTCCCAGGATTCCTTGTGCTTTCTTTTCCTTTGACTGTAGTGTGTGGTGTCTGGTGGCTTGGAAACCTGGTTGAACTCCTGAAGGCCAGCCTTAGGCCCCAGGGGCAGGATTTGGGGTTTGTTGTTGGCATTTGTTATAAGATCTAGCCCCTCAACTCTCTAGAACTCCCTTGCTAGCACCCAAGGGAAGGGCTAGGGCCATGGGAAGCCGCTGCTCCCCCAGACCGTCAGTGCCCCTCATGGCAGGGACAGGACCCTGGCACGCCTGAAGCCCAGGGTACATGAGAGGTTTGGGGCAGGGTGTCGGGCCTGCAGTGAGCTGGAGCCAGGGGAGGCACCTGCAGTGTTGACAGGGGATTGATTGGCAGGAGAGGGTTCTGGGGTTGGGGAGGGTGCCCCCAGGACTACCAGAGTGACTCTAGCCCACAGGCATCTCTGGGTACACTGAACTATGGGCACTTCCCTATCTGTTGCTGTCTTGTGCTCTAAACTGGGCACTCTGTCCTGGCCCCTTTGCCCAAGTCAAGGGTCTGCTCAGCGCTCCATTCTGTGCTCTGCTCCAACCCCTCCGGACCCCAGACTTGGGGGGATGCAAGGGCTCTGGTCTAGCTTGGTCCCTGGGATGGTTCTGCAGCTCAGGGACCTGCCCGGAGGGGCTCTGGGAGTGTTTGCTGGTTGTGTGTGTGCCTGAAGCCTTGCAGCAGTGGCCCAGGGGACATTTAGCAATGTCCAGAGAGATTTTGGTTGTTATAACTCTTCCATGTGCAGATCAGCCCCAGACAACACAGAACTATCTGATTCTAAATGTCAACAGTGCCGATGCTGGGGACCCTGCCATTCAGATAACACAGCTGGGGAGCTGGTCTCAAGTTCAAATGCCTCCTGAATGAAGCCCAAGGTCACATAAATAAGTGTGTGTGGGGAGGGGACAGCGAGTTACACAGAAGGGGATGAAGCTGTCCAGCCTAGAAGGAATGGGTGGGCACCAGCGTTTCCAGAATTTCTGTCTTTTCAAGAAAGCCTACACATCTAGATTTGGGTAAGAAATCCTCTGATTTTTAAATGCTGGCAACCACTTATTATTTTTGAAAAATGGTGTGTGGACCGAACAAGACTGTATACTTCTCTCTCTGTGGCTGGCCCTACCCCAGCAGAGCGGAGACGTGGTTATGGCTTGGACGCTGCTGCCCCCCTATGGCTGAAGTGAGGAGATGCAGGCTGTGATGTGGCTCAGAGGCTCTGAATTTCCACCAGGACCCAGGTCTAGCCAGGGTCTGGGCTGCTCCCTTGTTAAGTTGACGCTGACATTTCCCTCAAACAAGGGTTTGATTCCAGAGCTGCCCAGTTTGAACCCAGTGCTTCCTCAGTACAGTGTGACGCTGGAATGTCACATCCCTTCTCTGGGCCTCAGTTTCCCCAACTGAAAAGATGGGGATGGGAGTGGAGGTTTTGTGAGGGGTAGGTGAGATATGTATGTAAAAGTGCTAAGTATTGTACGAGGCAATCGGTGTGTACACAATCAACATTTTTCATCCCACATTTGGGGCTTGGGCACCACTCGCCATCAGGGTTGTCTCTTGGTGGTACTATCAATGTCCTCGTGCTCTGCCCACTGTAGGGGACCATCTCATCTGATCCTCCACCACCTGGACCCACGATCAGACTGGATACCAATATCTACAAAGTAGATAACCTTTACAAGGACTCTGGCTCTGAAAAAGGCTAAAACCAGCGGCATGGGGTTGGGGAGCTGGACCCTGTCCTGCGCCTCTTCTGTCATTGTTATAGAGGAGTGCATGACTGATCAACCAGGGGGCTTCAGACATCCACGCAGGGAGCGGCTGCATGCACATATGGTGAGAGCCCAAAACTCTGAACAGGAGGCGCCTGCCGGGGTCTGGCTCACTGAGCCCTCCCGTGGCCAGTGGGTTGCATCACTGTCCCAAAGGGATGTCATGGCTGCTGCCTCCCTGAGCTACCAAGGGCCAGGGAGTCCTGTCTGCCTTTGCAGTCTGCAAAACATTTGGCTCTGCCATCCCAAAGACAGCTCGCCCCTGAGGGGTCTGTGCATTTCTGCGCTCACTGATGAAGGAAGGCAGGCAGAGAGGATTATAATGCTTCAGGTCAACCTAGGTCTTTAGAATGTCCAGGCTGACCTCTCACTAGACGGGAGGGAAACTGAGGCTGGGGAGCAGACAGTAATCCCCATGTGGCCCAGGGACCTCCACAACTTACTTCAGGACCTTCTTGTCTTCTGAAGGATGGTGGGCTCATTTGATGGAAAAGGGGTGGGGTGGGGTGGGAAAGGTGGTCACTGGCGGTCACCTGGTGTTCTGTCCGCTCACCCCTTTAACTAGGAAAAGAGCACAGCTCTTGCAGGGGCCCAGTCTAACTTCTAGCAATGGCAGGAACCCACTGAAAACCAGGCTTTGGAGAAATAGCTGCTCCCCGGGGTCTTAGTAGGAAGGGAGTTGGGGGCTGTTTCTGCAGCCTGACTGTAGGCCGGCTGGGGACCCTGCCCCTCCTGCCCCCTCCAGGCTGGCAGCTCCGAGTTCCTCCCTGAGCTACACCCACTCCTGCTGCGTGATGTTGGGGGAGCCACTCCACCTGCCTGAGCCTCCTCTGTAAGATAACAATCACATTTCCGACCTCACCAAACAGGTGGAGAGGGTAATTGAAGCGATGTTGACCCTCCTTCTGCATTAGGCATGATTATGCTCATAGTGAAATGGCTCCTGTGTAACCAGTTGTTTAATCCCAGCCACCTGCTCTCACAGCCTGCAGGGACCATGACTGTTTTGCTAATCATCATGTCACCAGTGCCTAGCACAGGGGCTGGCCCTTGGGATATATTTGGAGAGTTAATGATTTATAGAGTGTCTGATAAACTTCTGACATGTAAAAACGTCACGTCTTTGAAAAGCAAGTGAAGACACTGGTAGGAAGGAGGATGCCCTCCCCACCCCCACCCGCTCCGGCCTTACCGGTCTCCTAGCTGCAGAGTCCTGAGCATAGCCAGCCTCATCTGAAAGGACCACGGCGAAGAGCGGGCAGCAGACGCACGTCTCACTTCTAGCCAGCAGGTGGCGCCCGCCCCAGCCTGTTGGCCCTTGGACGCAGTGCGCCGGCGGTGGGTCGTCCAAATGCCTCATTCCAGTGAATTCCTGTTTCGAGATTTGTCTGCTCACAACTCCCTGCTGGAAACGGCGGACTTTTGCTTCTCCTTCAAGGCCTAGCTCAGGGGCAGCTCCAGGTGGACGTGACCCTTCCTCGGTGCCCAGCCTGGGGGTCTGCCTGGAGGTGGTGCTCAAATGCTGAATGATGGAATGAGGCAGGGAGGTCAGAAAGGAGGGTTTTGGGTCAGGGGAAGGAGGGATGAGCTCTGGGTCACATGTGCCATTTGTTAAAAATGAATGGATGCACAAATCTATTCGTTTTGAGTAGGTAATGGATGGGGAAGGAAGGGAGGGAGGGAGGGAAAGATGGAAGGAAAGAAGGAAGGGATGAAGGAAGAAAGGAAAGAGAGAAGGGACAAAATTCAAGCAGCACAAAAGGGCTTAAAGTAAAAACTACGTCTCTCTGCCCCACCCCACCCTGATCTCTATCCTAGAGCTCCCCTGTAGTCCTGGCTTCTTGAACATTCTTTCAGGGACAACTACCCAGATGTGTGTGTGTATGGGCGGGGGGGGGGGGGGGGGGGGGGAGATGCACAGAGCCTGTTTACAACTACTGTGTGGGGAAAAATAGTCTTATCCTGAAAAACCCCTTAGCCAGGAGGATTTGGGTCAACCAGAGAAAGACCTACTTGGCTCTTTGTGGGGGTGGGGAGGAGGGTGGAAAGCAGATCCCGAGTGGGTGCTTCAGGGTCTGACTCCCAGAGTTAGCCCCTTTCCCAGGGACAGTGCTTTTTTTGTAGCATACGGAGTCCCTGTTTTTATTTTACACTCGGTGTGGGTGTGGGGCTCCCAAGAGCTCAGGCTGGAGAGTATTATGGCTTCCCTCATGTGCAGACAGGGACCAGGGCCAGAGAGGAAAAGGGACAGCTCCATGCCACATGCAGGGGACAGAGAAGCTGGAGTGCAGAGCTGGGTGTCCTGACTGCCTCCCTCCCTCTCCTGCAGATTTTCCAGCTTCCAAATGGCTAGGGAAAGGACAGGGGACTTGGGGGCTTGGCCTGTGTGACAGTCAGCTGCCCAGGTGGGTGGGCAGGAGGTCACCAAGTCAGCCAACCATGCCCAGGCCTTTCCCACTTAGTGGCTTCTAAAGCCGCTTAGAGACCAGCCTTCAAAATATTTCCCTGTTCTCCCTCCTCCTCCTCCCCCTTGTCAGGATTCTGTAAGAGGAGTAGAGAGTGGGTGATAATCGGCCCCCGTGGAACTCACCTGCTATGAAAGGGTGTTAAATAACACGCAATTTACATGTCTTCCCTGCAGGAAATTATAGAATCAGGGCTTTCAAATTAGCAATAGATTTTTTTCCTAATTGAATCTATTTCCCGTACAGCAGGTGAAGTGAGAAGCGATCAGGTAGCTCAGCCTCCCCTGCAAATGGACCACCAGACAATTGGAGGAATTAAATGCTTATTAAAAGTGCAGGTACAAGTGATATTATGTTTCTAGAAAATCTGTCTGCAGGTACATTTGGGTCCGTACGATCACTCTTGTGACAAGATAAAGGGTGTATGTACCCAAGGAGGAAGGGGGGGTGCAGCAGGAAAGAGGGGCTGCACCTGCACAGCCTTTACCCCAGCCAGTTCTCAGCACACAGCCAGGCTCTGGGATTTGGACCTTGCTCTGTCCTGTTAACCTTCCTGAGCCTCTTTTTCATCTGTAAATGGTAACCATAAGACAGTTATGGTGAGTGTGAGGATAAATAAGACAATGAATGTGAAGTGTTTAAAAGTCTGCCTGGCACATAGTAGGTGCTCAATAATGTAAATGTATCTTATTTCTATTACTGTTTGTCCCATCATTGTTACATTTGCCTGGTGTATCAGTCGTCTAATTCTGCATAGTAAGTTATCACAATACCTAATGGCTAAAAACAACACATTTATTATCTCATGGTTTCTGAGGGCAGGAGTCTGGGTGTGGCTTAGCTGGGTCCTCCCAGCTTCCGGGGCTCTCAATCAAGGTGCCGGTCCAGCATCTGCAGTCTTACCCGAAGGCTCAACCAGGGAAGGATCGACTCCCAAGCACTCGTGGCTGTTGGTGGCATGCAGATCTTTGCTGGCTGTGGTCTGGAGGCCGCCCTCGGCTATGTGCCCTGCGGTTCTCTTCAAGGTGGCAGTGGCTTCCTCGAAGTCAGCAAGTGAGGGAGTCTGTTAGCAACTCAGAGCCATAACCCTCACTCCAACTAACCTCATCCCAGAGTGTCAAGTTTGCAGTCTATGGTAGAATCAAGTCCCAGGTTGCGCCCACATTCGAGGGGACTCCAGGGGCCTCTGGAGATACTGCCCACTGCAGTGGTAACCAGGAGCTCGAGGCCACGTTCGGGCAGAGAGGACCAGCATCCCAGCTGGTCGTGGTTCCATCCTGGCAGGGTGGCAATGCCCCCTCCCCACAGGGTCTGGGCTGCCAGTGACCCTGCCCGCATTGGCTTGTTTTCGTTCTTCTGGTCTAGGGGTCGAGGACCTGGGACACCTCCAGGCACAGGGCACGTGGACCCTGGGGTGCTCAACACTGCCTCGTGCCCCACCCTTTGCCTTTACATCTCTGAAGCTCTTGGCTGCAGGACATCCACACAGCTCCGACAGAGCAGGGTCCATCTCACTGGGGGGTCATCACCCCAGTCCAACCCCTGCACAGGGAGACACTGATTAGGGGCTGATGGGAGAACTAAATCGTTCCATCCACTTTAGAACTTGGATATCAGTCCTTGAAACATGGGCTTTGGAAGACAAGAACTGTCACCTAAGGACACCTGCAGAGCTGGAGTTATGGTGGCCCAAGTGTGACATGGCTGAACAAGTATTCGGAAGATGACATCTTCAGGAAATGTCATCTTTTTTATTTTTATTGATTGATTTTATAGAGACAGAGAGAGGAAGGGAGAGAGACAGCCAGAGAGAGAGAGAGAGAGAGAATTCATTTGTTGTTCTTAGTTGTGCTTTCCTGTGTGCCCTGACCAGGGGTCGAACCCGCAACCTTGGTGTTTTGGTACGATGCTCTACCCAACTGAGCTACCCTGCCAGGGCCTGGAAACGTCATCTTGATCCCTATGCCATGCTGCTCCCAGTGAAAATAAGTTCAGTAAAATGAAAATAAAAACAATCAAGTAGAAACAGGTTAACCACACTTCAGGGAAGACCAGCTAGGAAATCAATGTAGGAGCTTTATTTTGGAAAATGGTTGCTATTGAAAACTATACAATGCTGATAAAATGCTGATGGAAATATTTGTTATTCACAAACAAGGAGCTGGAAGGCTGGCCAGGCGCTGTGGAGTCCCTGCCGCCCGCACTTTGTCCCACCATGCCCCATGCCATGCTCCCCCAGCAGTGGGGCTCACGCTGTCTCCTCCAGGCACTGTCCCCCTCCTAGAGAGAGGGACCCGATGCCAAAGGGAGGGGCTCCCCTCCTTACAGACCCTCGGGTGGGGTGCCAGGGGTGAGGGTGCTCGGGGCTGGGACAATAATCAGGGTCCAGGTGAGGTTCAGGTGTTGACACTGGGTTGACCTGCCCTGGGCTTGCCCATGAGGACAAAGGGTCTATGTGGTCCTGAGCTCATTATGTGGGGGAGGGGGCCCTGCCAAGCTCTGAGCTCCTGGGGTCAGCACAGGGGTGGCAGCAGCTGAGTCTGGGAGGTGGGAGGGTGAGGCGTGAGGACAGCCTAGGACGGAGGGTGGGAGAAATGGCTCTTTACTGAGGACTTCCCATGTGCTTCGCCCCTCACATCCGGTGTCTACTACGGACCCACAACTCCACTCATCATTTGTCCACAAGGAAGTCGCTGGTCTGAGGCTGCACAATGGGCAGGTTTCAGGCCCCAGTCAGTCTGTCTTTTCTCTGTGTCTCCAAAGTTCCCCTCAGCACGTGGCCTCCTAGCCCTGTCTTCCCTCGGGATCCTTTTCTTAAGGATTAATCCACCCCACACCCCCCAATTATTTCCTCCATAAAAAGCGCCCTTGTCTCTCCCTGGAAACCCTCTCTCTAGGGAAGGGCTCCACGCCCCTCTGGCCCTTTGTCCCAGGCCACAGCCTTCAGGCAGTTCCCAACCTGGGCCTGACCATGTCCCCACCCCCAGCCCCTCTCTCCCTTCCTGGGCCCCATCTTAGGAGGCCCCGGTGAGGTCATCCCTATGTTAGCACAATAGGGTTGGGGTCTGTCTTTCTGCTGAAGTGGGAGACTGGGGTGGGGGAGAGGCAGGGGCTGCAATTACAGGTCCCACAATGGGGCGCCGGCAAGGGGGCCTCCTTGCAATCAGAGCTGCTGCAGGGGAGGCAGGCAGGGGAGGAGCGGGGGCCAGGCAGCCTGGGAGGATCAGGCCAGGTAGGTTCCAACGGTGTTCATTGTTCATTCAGGCTGTTAATTTTGTCTGTGCGCCTACTATGCATCAGGCACTGGGCTAAATCCCAGGTACATTGCAGCAACGGAGCCTGTGAGGCCCAGCTCTGATAGAGCAAGACACTGCAGGTGAGACAGACTGTGACCATAAGCACACAGGACAGACGATGCACGAGCAGGCGAGTGAACATTTTTTCCCAATTAGTTACAAGTTCAAGGAGTGAAGTGTTAATGAGACTGACATTCATTAGGCTCCTACTGTGCGCAGGCGCATTCATTAGGCTCCTACTGCGCACAGGCATCTCCGGGACCTCTTTGCGTACCTTTCTCCATTTAATTTTTGCAGAGAGGTTTGGAAAGGTTAAATGACACAACCAAGGTCACTCAGTCTTATGTGGTGGGGTCAACACTTGAACCCACATTTGCCTGACCTCTCCCCTGGGCTCTGGCCACTCTGCCAGGCCTTTGTTCGCCCAGTTCCACCCTTCTTTGTAGCCTTGTATTCACTGTCACATGACTGGAGCATCCGCGAAGCTTTGCGCAGGGGCTCAGGGGAGCCATGGCAATAAGGGCAGCCCATTGTTGCTGAGTGCCTAGCACGTACCTGCCGCCTCACAGTCGCCTCCTCGGGCCCGCAGTCTAGTGACAGTGAGGACATTGAGGCTCAGGGTGGTTCCGTCAGGATCCTGGGCTTCCCCACGGTGCTGCAGCTCTCACTGCCCAGATCAGACCAGAGACAAGCCTGGGCCCTGGCTTCTTCTGGAATGAGGGGCAGCCTCGGCCGAAGGTGCATCCATTTCTCCTACCAGGGCCTCCCATCTGTTTCTGCTTGTTCAAGGATGCATCTTGCTGGGTGCTGGGGCTCAGGACATGCAAGGGGTCATGAGATAAGCCTAAAGGGAATGCTGGGGAGGAGACCCGCCTGGGAGGGGGCTCTGAGAGAAGACAGAGGTTCCTCATGGCCGCTCCCACTCACCTGCTCTGTGTGAATGAGGGTGGTGACCCGAGTGCGGACGGCATTTCCGCAGCCGGCAAGGAAGGCCGAGAGGAGGCAGGTCCACTGAGGCTGGAGCCTCGGGAAGCTCAATGGCCTCTCAAAGATGGAGGGGACACGTGGAGCAATACACATGGCCCCGTGGGAGGGACGGCTTCCCTGACCCCCGACTATGGCCACAGAACTGCCAGCTTCTGGGCCACACGGACACTGGGGTCAGCTTCTGGGGAGCCCCGGAGGAGCCCCCTCTCCTCCTCCCGCCCAGGTGTCTTACCAGGCCAGGGGGCTGAATCCGGGCTCCACATGCGTGGCTGGCCCGGGGGCTTTGGTATGACCTGTTTCATCTTCTATTTTATGGGCCTGACAATGGTCATCTAGCCGGGTCTCATGGGGTGAAGGCCTCTGGCTCCATAGTCCTGGCACTGATGGTGATAGTGATGGTGACATCTACTGAACTCACGTCCT
Source organism: Saccopteryx leptura (assembly GCF_036850995.1). Lineage (NCBI taxonomy): Eukaryota > Metazoa > Chordata > Mammalia > Chiroptera > Emballonuridae > Saccopteryx > Saccopteryx leptura. The sequence continues at coordinate 315,167,971 of NC_089503.1, forward strand.
GTGCCAGGCACTTCCTAAACATTTCACCTGACCAGATTTATTTGATCCTCATGATGGCCCGTTGAGGTGGAGGTTATCATAGCACCATCTCATTTTACAGAGGAAGGAACAGACCCAGAGCAATGCAGTGACTTACCCAAGGTCACCCAGCTGGTAAGAGGTAGGGCCTGGAATCTGACCCTGGGGCTGACAGGCTCCTTGCATCTTCCCACAGCTTCTGTTTCTCCCCTTGGGCAGGAGCCCGGCTCTTCCACCTTCACCCCCAGCTTGAGCACAGGATTGCTTGTTCATGGAGTTTGCTGGGGCAGAGTGTGGACAGTGGGTTAGAGGGCTGAAGCCACCGGCAGGGAGTGAGGGCTGGGACCAGGGAGCCAGCCTGCATCTCTGCTCACCGGCTCACCAGGCCTTCAGCCGGGAGGATGCCAGCTCACCGAGGGACAGCACGTGCAGCTGCCCCCCCCCCCAGTGATGGGAGATAAAGCATATCCCACCCCCACACAGCACGCAGGAAGACAAATGGAACTAATCAGGCTCTGGTCTGCGGGCGGCAGTGGGAACCCCTGGGGACCCGCGCAAACACGCGGCCTGGCACCTGGGCGCCTGCAGTTCCCTGGTGCTGAATCCCAGGCGCAATCTCCCCTCAGCCTCTGTTTGTGATGTAAACACCTGGCTTCCTGCACGTGGCTGCCCGGTCCTGCCTGCTCTCCCTTGGTGCCAGGAGAGAGTGGTGGGGGTCTGCTGGGATTCCTCAGGCTTCCTGGGCCCGTGGATGGCTGTTGTTTTTGAACATGAGCTTCAAAGGGGCCGTCTGTGTGGTACCAATGACCACTGTCAGATAGAGCTCAGCTGTTCCCTGGAGTTCAGATCCTGGTGACTGACCAGAGTGGGCATCCCGGGCCTCGTAGGGGCTGGCTCTCACCTGAGGTTTCTTCATGAGAGCTGGGGCACCTGCAGGACAGGGTTCTTCCTGGCCTCACCAGGCCGGTCTAGAGAGGGCATGGTGACAAGCAGAGGCTCTGCTTAGGCTCCTTGATGGAGGGGCTGAAACCTGGGGAGATGAAGTCTAAACAGAGCCCTGTCCCCTGACCATGGTCATGACCTTTACCATAGCATCTCTTGGAGCATAGACAGGGTCAAGAAGAAAAAGTGCTGGGCTGGGCACCAGGGTCCATGGTTCTAGTCCCAGCTCTGCCTCTGATATGCTCTGTGCCTTTAGATGATCTGATTGCACTGTTTTCCTGTCTGTAAAATGGGGTAACATCAACTGATTCTTTGGGGCTCTGGGAACGGAATATAGCTAATCCCTATCATGTTCTAGACTCTGGATCCTTGTAGCTCCCAAAATCTCTGCCTCTGATGGGCGCTGGGATCATTGTTCTCAACACAATTGGTCCCATGTACAGAGAGTCAGGAGCACAGAGAGATACCCCGTTTGGAGGGGTGTCTCTCACTTCCACCGTCCCAGCCCCTTGGGGACCCTCCACTTAGGCTCTGCTGTGATCTGGTTGTTAAGTCCAAGTCCTCTTGCTGGGCCCTCCTGAGTTCTCCTGCTGAACGGGTCTCATCCCTCCCCGTCTCCTCCCAACACCCCCCCCACCATTTTCTCTGCCACCTCTCTGTCCTGCACTCCTTCCTGAGTGCTGGGTTGCTTAGGACTCGTCCTGACCTCCTTTCTTTTCCAGACATCTCCCAGGTGATCCTGACCTCCCAGGTGACATGTGACCATTCTGTCCACTCCCAAGTCCCCAGTTGCAGCTCAGACCTCTCTCTTATGGCCACCACCTTCTTGACTTCTCTCCAAAGTCACCACACAGAACCTTCTGCTCAAGATGTTTCAAACTGAACTCTTCGTCCTTACTTGATCCTTCATCCCACCCAGCAAGTGCCACCACGCATCCGGGAGCCTTGGACAGCAGCCTCCTCTCCCTCCACTCAACCTCAATGGTGTGGGTCAGCCTGTTTACCCTCCTGGCTCTGTCCTGTATTCACTCTCTCCCTCCTTCAGGATCACCTCCTGGCCTCTGATGACCAATGCCATTGCACAAAACAGGGACCATGTCTACATGTCCTGCCCCATGTCCTGAAGTCCTCCCACCTTCCCTCAAGGTCCTCCCCACTGGGCCTTGCCCCACCCCACCTCTCCTACCTCCTCTTCACCTGCAGCACACCTGGCTCTGTCCCACCACCACCACAGGCCCTTTGGGTTGGTCCAGGGGTGCTGGAACACACTACTGAGGGATGTTTAGTGTTGAGGGACCTTCAACCTTCCACCCGCAAAATGAGAAGCCACCTGGCAATGGCAGCCCCACTCTACTCTCTGGGAGACTCTGTGTGGCTCCACCCCTACCATGGCTGATTGGCCCAGATTGGACACCTGACTCAAGCAAGCCCAGTGGGATTCTCTCCTGTGAATCTGAATCCAGAACAGGCAGATGCGATCCCAGGGGCTGGTTAGCCTGCTGGGTGCTGAAGGAGGCAGGTGCTGGGATTTTGAAGTCCTGTGGGTTTCACAAGCTTTCCTTCAACTCACTGCCCTCTCCTATAACAGTCAAATTTCTCCCTGTGCTCCTCAGATGTGGTTCCTCTTGTAGATGCTCTTCCCTCCCTGCCAGGCCAGTGTGGTCCCCGTTGACCACTGGCTCCAGCAGGTGACCTGTGGCCTGCAGGTCTTGCCCCTGCCCCAGCAGACAGAGCCCCCAGATGGGGTGAGCCAGCTGCCTTTGCCTCTTTGCAGGAGACCCCCAGGGTCACAGCTTTCTCACTCTGAAAAGAAGGCAGCAGGAGTACTGGGAAGGGCGGGGCCGGTGTCTGTCATCTCCTTTCTCTCACCAGCCTGGCCAGGAAGAATCAGGATCAGTTTGGTGGAGGAGGGCACAGCAGCTCAGAGAACCAGGAGGGACCCGTCAGAGGTGATCCTGGAGCCAGGCCTGGGCTCGCTAATTCTCACCTCATTGCCAAAGGTGTGGGATACGGTTTCCTGTGTTTGCTGGTATCTCTGTGGAGTCAAGTGACCCCCTGCCTAGCCCTCAGCTGACCTCAGGGGCTCAGAGTCAGGATGGAGACAGAGGTCTGGTCTCCAGCAGCCAAGCACAGATGTCCTGAAGAGCCAGCCAGGTGCCCACGCATGGGGAGGAACAGTACTGCTAAGTGGACCAACAGTGGAGCCCCGTGAGGCCCCGCCAAGCTTCCTTGGCCATCAAGTTCCCGCCTGGGCTCCAGTCGGCCCGGCATCTGGGTGGATTCTGTGAGCACTGAGAGGAAGCTTCGAGCTTTGTGAAAGTCAGGGCCCTTCTAGGGAGAAGCGCCCACCCTCGCTGAGCTCTGAGCGGCCTGTGGGGTTGAACGGGGAGCAGCTCAGCAGAAGGGACTGTCTCCCGCAGACATCTGATTGTCACCTTGACAGGCTGACTTGACTAATTTAGACAATTTCAAAGGAGGCCTGGCCGACGCCCAACCTCAGTTTCCCGATTTACAAGGAAGAGGGCAGGATTCCCCACTTCCAGGGCTGGGGTCCCGGGCTGGGTGCCTGCCCTGCCGGCCGGTTGGGCGTCTGTGCCTGAGAACACATGGGGAGCAGCCGGAGGCGGCCATATGCCAAAGAAGCTGCTGGCGCTCCCTCTGGCTGCCTCCAGGCGATGAAAGGAGCTGACGGCTTGGCAGTGCCTCCCGGGGAGGCAGCAGCGAGGCTGGCGGCAGGCGGTGGGGACTGCAGGGGGCTCCCGACAAGGAGAACAAAGCGCTGAGGGTGCTGCGGGCTCCAGGGGCGACCCATGTGGGAGGGGCCGGTGGTGGGCAGGGTTCTGGGGCTGATTCGGAGCGGGTGACCCACGGGAGGCCATGGCACGAGGGGATGTGTGGGTGAAGGATGTGGAGCCCACCTCATTCATGGCTATGTAAGTCTAGGTGGGTTCCTTAGCCTCTATGAGCCTCAGTTTCCACACCTGTGCAATAATACCGACATCACAGTTCACTGCTGTACCCTAGTGCTTACAAACGGGTGTGGCACATAGTAGGTGCTCAGTAAATCTATTTTGGAGTCAATGAATGAATAGGTTGACAAAAGAGGGGACTGGGTAATCCATCTCAGCATAATGCCTGGCACATAACAATTCTAAATAAGTGATGACTTTGTTATTGCTGCTGTGTTATTCACAGTGGAGCAGACGACTGAGCCAACACGAAGTCTCAGAGCCAATGAGAAGGACACTGGTAGGTGTGTCTGCAGAATAGGGTAGGAGTGGGCATGGGGTGACTGGAGATGTCCCCAGGACCAGGACTTGCAGATTGGAGGGCCATGGCCAGGAGGCTGGACTCGTCCTGACTGCAGGGGGAGAGGCTCAGGGATGAGCAGGACCGCGGTGGGAACCAGGAGGCTGTGGGTGACCCTGCCCTGGCCTGAGGAGATGGCTGGGGAGAAAGGGAGGTGGAGGCTGAACCTACGGAGGCTTTTCTCAGGAAACTTGGTTGAGAAGGGGAAAGAGATGGGCTGGAGGGGGATGTGGGAGGGACAGAGGTCTTATTTCTCAGGCCAGGAGACAGGAGCAGTACAGATGCAGGGGAGGAAAAGAAGCTGTTGCTTTGGGGAGTGGGGGTGGGGCTGAAGATGTGAAAGGGGCCCCTCAGGGAGGTAGAGGCTGGGGGCAGTCTCTGAGAGGGGTTTCAGACAGGGTCGCAGCCTTGGGTTTAGCTGGTGCCGGGGGTTCCTGGGGCTCAGTAAGGTACAGAGAGTGGTCATCTCCGAGGCAGGAGGTCTCGGGGGAGAGAGGGAAGTGCGGATGGTTGGGGAGCTCTGGGGAACCACAGTGACTCCCGGGTCTGCTCCAGACTCGACCCTGCAGGGAAGTCACTGCCTCTGCTACCGGCGGCAGGGCAGAGGTGCCTGCCAAGGCCCGGTGGACAGGCAGGAGATCCACGGGTCCAGAGGGTCCTTCGGGGCTGCAGTGTTTCTCAGGCCAGCCCTTCGCAGTGGCTGCCGAAGGCCCTGTGCAAGGATTCTGGAGTTGCATCCCGGGAAACAGGAGAGAACCCTGTAATTGATTAGTTGATGTCTGCTCTGGGCACATGATAGGTTGAAGTGTGTGAGCTGTTTCTGTGCCGCCCCTCTGGCCTGGGGAGCAGCAGAGAGCCAGAGGCCAGGGATAGAATGGTTCCAGAAGAGGGTCTGCTATTAGAAAGGGGCTGGAGACATTCAGACTAGGGTGTGAATGACTTCCCCAGCAGCAGCTCAGCGCTGGCTTCTTCCCTCGTCCCATGCCAGTCCAAGAGCTCCGTTTGGACTCAGCAGTGGTCTGGATGCCACACTTTGACGGGAGAGAGTCTAGGGCTCATTTGGAGAAGAGGACTAAGATGGGCAGGGGGTGTATGGTCAGGAGAGCTGAGGGACAGCTTCAGCATGGGACTGTGAATCTGGGGAGGAGCAGATTCTGTTGATGGCCCCAGGGCACCTCAGAGCCATCCTGGAGGTAGCCAAGGGTGTGTAGAGCCCTGGAGGTAGGGAGAAGAGCAATGGGGGGAAGAAGCTACAAGCTCAGCAGAAGGAAGAACCTTCTGACAGGTAATACCCCAAAGATAGAACAGACCTCTGGGGAAGTGAGGTGTGATGGGCATAGGAGACAGGCAAGTAGAGGCATGAGGGCCCTTGCAGGAATGTGGGGAAGGGCTTCCTTTTGAAGGAAGGGGTCCTATGCATGTAGAGGCTGGCACAGCCCCCTACTGTAATGCCTCCTGGGATTTTGCCTTTCACCAAGGATAACAGCTTCCCAGGAGGGGGATTTCAGGCATAAGCAAAAGTGGGGGCGCTTCCTGGGGTTCATTTCTCTAGTACATCTGGTGCATTGTCTGCTGAGTGCCTGCTGGGTGGTAGGAATGGAGCTGGGGTGCAGCAGTGACTAGTATGGGGACACCGGTGGCCAAGGAGAGGCTGGGGCAGGGACCGGCTGGATCCCTGGGGGCCATCACTGGTTTGTACTTGCAGGAAGTCACAACCAGCACCAGGCAGTTCACAGTGCTTATCTCATGTGATCAGCACAACCCAACGAGACAGATGTCAGATGTCATTACCCTCATTGTAGAGGTGAGGCAGCAGGTGCGGCGCCCTCTGCGGGACCCAGCGGCAGGCCCAGACTGCTCTCCCCTCCAGCACTGTCTCTCAGCAAGGGGTGCTGGGCATGGGGGACTCCCTGCAGGAGAGAAATGGGCTGGGGCTTTGTGGTGGTTCAGGACCTGGCCCCAGGGCAGAACCTGGGTAGCAAGAAGCCCCAGTCTCACCTCCTGCTGGACCCCAGGTCCACCCAACTGTGCCCTTGGCTCTCAATCCCATCCAAGGTTCAAAGGCTCACCAGCCATGGGCCGGGGTAGATGCCAGTCTGCTTCACCTGACCCTCCCAGGCCCCAGGAGGCAGGTGGAACTTCCACCTATTTTCTGGATGGGATTCAGAGCTCGGGGACATGAAAGACATCGTAAGGGGCTGGATGAAGACATTGGCAGCCTCTGGACCCCACTGTGTCTGGTTCCTGCCACCATTGCCCACCATTCCATACTGTGTCAGTGTGAGGGTCATGAGGATTGAGAAGGAGACTCAGGCAAAGTGCCCAGGACCAGCTACTGTTGTTACTATTGCCTGTAAGTCACAGAGCCCTGAGCATCCCACTTCCAGTGGGGAGGTCCCTCTTCCCATCCCTCTGTCCCTGCTTCACACTACCCACTGTCCAAGGACTCTGACCAGGCCCAGCCACCCTTGCTTGGGGCTCTGCTCTGGGATCACCAGAGGTGCTGGCAGAGGTGTGTGCCTTGGCCGCCGCTCTCCCAGCCTCTCCCTCCTCCACCCCAGGCTTCCCTTTGGCTCTTGCCTCCAGGACTTTGCTTATGGGACCCCCTCCCTCCAATCTTCCCCCCTCTTCTTCCCTTCACACCAGCTGCTTGCATTATGCCCCCCCCCTTCTTTGCCCCCAGGAGGGATGAAAGGTCCTCTCTGCTCAGCACTGTGTGGTCATTGTGGGTTTCTGGGCCCTACATGCTTTGGACCCATTGTTAAAGGGCAAGGCCAGGTCCAGGTCCCTCTGTGCCTCTGACTTTTCCCAGCCCAGTGGAAGTGGCCATGATGTCTATGCAGTTTCTGGTGTATGGACCACCTTCTGGATGGCCCCATGTTGCACCTACTTTTCAGAAAAGAAAACCAAGGCTTTGAGAGTTGAAGTGTGGTATCCAAGAGCCCACAGGGATTGCAGGCAGTGCTGAATGGGGTCGGGGCAGCCCTGCTGCACCTGTTCCCACCTCTGATATCCAGGAGGTTGGAAGAGGTGGAGGGACCAGAGAAGGCTGAGGGGCAGGGCTGTGCCTGGCCAGGACCCTGGACAGCTCAGCGGAGCTCCACAGACCCTAGCAGATTTGGGACTGTACCTAGATGTGTTGGGGGCATTCAGTGGGATTGGAAGGAGCTACCCTGGCACCTGGGTATGGGGCAGAGTGGGCAGAGGAGAGAACAGGTGTGCCGACTTTGAAGATTGGCCTTGCAGTTCCATCGTTACCATCTACTGGCTGGACAGGTCTTGAAACCTCCTGGAATCTGTTTCTTCTTCTGTCCAATGGGCCTTCTAGTCTCCCTTCACAGGAAGGTCACCCATCGCTGAGGTCCCACCCAGGCTACTGGGGGGAATAAACGATTACCCAGGGTCTGGAAAAGTTCTCTGAAAATCATAAAGGCCCACAGGCAGCATGTGAGGGGCCAGGCCGTGGGTGCTGGAAGTCAGGCCACGCACATTATTGGTGGCCCCTCCCTCAGGAAAGCTGGGCTGCAGGGGGTGGCTGGACCTGTCTGGGCTCAGCCTCCATCCAGCTCTTGGAGACTCCAATCCTCGGGCAGCATTGCCTGGGTCAGGGGATGCCATTCTTGAGGCCTGGCTTAAGCCAACTGTCCTCTGACCAATGCCTCACTCTCCACGTCACTCTGCCTGGGGCGTGATCAGCATTTTATACACAGTCCTTTTCTGCCCTTGGCATTTTAGGTGATGGCTAGAAGGTCCCGTGCAGGAAGTACCCTGGAATGGGGTGGTGTGGGCACAGCCTGGCCAGAACCTCAGCTAGCACCAGCTGCACCAGGCGCCCTGCGGGCAGTGCTCTCATTATAGAGATTATTATACTGGCTTTATGATAATAAAGAAGAGACCAAGGTTCAGAGTCACAAGCTGTCAGCTAGGGGGAGGGGGAGGGAGCTCCTGGGGTCTTCCCACATCTTGTCATTTCATCTTTGAGTGAGACCAAGAGGGAGGTGTGACATCTCCTTTCTCCTCAAGGTAAAAAGCGGAGGTTTGGAGAAACATGAGAATATCCCAGAGTCCTGAGCAAGTTAGTGGCCGAACGGTGTTAGAATTCAGATCCCTAGACTTGGTATCTTACACTCATCACAGTGTTAACAACCACTGCTTCCTGAGCGCCAACTGCGCCGGGCACCCTACAGGCACTGCTCTCATTGTAGAGATTATTATACCGGCTTTACGATAATAAAGAAGAAGAGGTCGAGGTTCAGTGTCACAAGCTGTCAGTGGCATAGGCAGGATTTGAACCAGTGGTTAAGACATGGTTCACAAGTTGGGGCCATCATTGTAGACTGTACCAGAGACTGACCACAGGCTCTGGACCTGGGGTCCCTGACATAGTATGGCCTTTTTTAGCCGGGGCTCTGGGCCTAGAGAAAAGCCTGGGGTGAGGCCCATGTCAGACAGCTGCATTGAAACTGACCTGCCTGTGGGCTGCGTCAGGATCCAGACAGGCTCGGGGTGGCACACTGAGGCTTTGAAGGAGTATAATGGAGCAGAGGTCAGAATGCAAAGGTAGGCTTCATCCTTCCAACCCCAGCCCAGGTCACTTCCTCCAGGGAGACCCCCGCCTCCGCTCCCGCCCCCAGTCCATGCTGACTTCTACTTCCCCTACATCCTCTGGCCTCCCCTGCCAGGGTGGTTTTTGGAGCATGACACAGCACCTGGCATACTGTCGGAGCCCAGTGAATAGCTGCTGGTAATAGCCATACCCTGTACGCTGGCTCCGAGCCAGGCGGACCTGAGGAGATAAGCTAGTCTAAGATCCTCTGTTGAGGAGGCACTAGAGGTCCTCCATGGCCTGGGCCTTGCCCATGCCTCTGGTCCCTGCCTTACCCATGCCCTGCTCACACCCTGCCCTGAATGCCCCCCAACCTTTCACAATATTCTGATGATCACAGAAAAGCTGGGGATGAGAAAAATTTCTCATAAGTAAAGTTAAACATCACCCATAATCTTATTCCCAGGGCTGACATTTTGCCCTACACACTTCCATCCCCTGCCCCTCCTACTTCTCATTGTTCTAAACGCAGAGTTGGATGCACTCTTGTGTAACCTCCTTGATGCACTTGTGTGTCAGATGTGATGAGCATGGCCCTCATTTTCCCACAACATCACATTTCAGCCACATGACTTGGCCACTTGAAACTCCCTGGACATACCAGAACTTTTCAAACAGATCCCCTCTGGCTTGGCATGTAGCTCATTCCTGATTGGTGGCCGTTAGAAACAGCCCACAATCACTGCTCGGGACACCTTCCTGGGAGGCGAGTTTTTTGGATAAGGGATATCATGCCATTCTCTTTTGAGACTCAGCATTTGCACAGGCTGGTCTCTCTGCTGTGCTGTCCCTCTCCCACTTATCCCTACTCTGAAGTCTCACTCCTCAGGAGCACACACATCACCTTCTGAAGTGTCCCCGCTGTCCTCCCTGCTCCTAGCGCTCTCTCCTTCCCAGTGTCCTGAGCATCTGCTGACCTGCCTCTCTGAGGGCAGAGAGTCTGCCTTCTCCTCCTTCCTTCTCCAGCTTCCAGCGCATAGTAGGTGTCTGGGAAATGCTTCCCAGCCGAACGAGCCACCCCCTGGCTGGTGTAGCAGTGTAGGCTTGTGTGGTGCTTCTATTAGTCTCCATGAACAAGTGCCACTGTGTTATTAAATTTTTCCAAAAGCAGAATGTCTGCTATATTTGCCAGATTGGTTGCTCTTTTAGGAGTGGGTCTACCCTGCCCATCCTACACTCCTCATTCTGTCATTTAGAGCCCATTCGCTGGGGATGCAGTGCTGGGGCCCGAGGGAGCCTGACCTCCAAGAAGCAGCCTGGACCAGGGCAGGTGTTGGTCAGTCTCAGAGCTCATCACCTGGGTGGCACAGGTAATGGCAGGCCCCTTGGTAGGGAGCTCATGCTTTGTTCCAAAGGAAGTGCTGAGTGGTAGGCATATACTAGATGCTCAATAAATGCATATTCCAGGAAAGTAAGAGATGGTGTTCTGGGAGCTGAGGGGAGGGCTGGTGGGATTGGAGGTGGCAAGAAAGCTGGCCTTGGGGGATGAACATCACAAGAACCTTCTTCTTGTCCCAGGGACCAGGACCACAAATTTCTTACTACCCCAAACCACATGTTCTCTGGGGGTTCCTAAGACCATGGCCAAGCTGTGACTTTGTTTTTGGCAGGCAGCAGGTGGAGTTGGTTGGGCTACTGAGCCCAAGCCCTGTCTCCCAAGCAGGCAACATTGTGCCTGGGATTCTTGCAGTCCTGGGGGAGAAAGATGCTTCTGCTGAGTTCGGGACATTCGTGTGGTGTACAGAGTAGGGCAACCCTGCTGGAGGGCTTGGAGGTCCTGTGTGCTAAGTGGGGTTTAGGTCACTGGGTCTCATCCTTTATTCGCTCATTCATTCATCACTCAATCAATAGATACTGGCCTTATCCTGGGCTCTGCGACACAAGACATTATAGGACATCTTGCTTAAATGTTCTCCTGGGCTCCTGTAGCCTGCTGAGTGGCATTCAAGGACCTGTGTGATCCGCTGCAGTCCTTCAGGGGTCCCTGTCATCCCTGCAGTCCTCCTGGTCCTGCTGTCAGGAATGCCTGTCAGGCTCACCCCCCTACCCACATTCTGCTCTCTTCTCCTGACCCACCCCTCAGGTGGGCATCTCTCCCTTTCCTGCCCCATGCTTGGTTTGGGTTGGTCTCCCATATGTCTCCCTTTGGTCTATCACTGGCCATGGCTGCTGGATGGCAGAGGCCGCATCTGGGTGCCTCCTGCATCCCTGGGACCCACCACAGGCCAGGCACGCATGGTGCCCAGGATGACAGAGGTGCCAAATAGATGTTGTAGCTACCTGGGCAGTAGAGCTGATTGACCAAAACTTCTCTGTACCAGGCCTGTGTGTTTACCTGTGGGGTTTCTTTCCTAAATTCCCAGGTGACTCCTTCCACACTCCTCTCTGCTTGGCCTGGCTCTCATCCTCACTGGGCAGGCAGACTCCAGCTAGGTAGCTGCAAGGTCAATGTGATCCCAGGAGACAGGTGGAGTGAGTAACCATGAGGGAGACCTGCTTCCCAGGACTGACCCTGGAGAGAGACTGCGGCAGCTCCCTGTTCCACAAGTAGATGCACAGGGCCTGCCAATGCTCTTTTCACCACCCAGGTATCTCACTTGTCCTTCCCACTCGCCAACTGAGGTTGTATTTCCAGCCTGGCTTCTTCACTCTGTCCCAGAATTGCTTCAGTACAAGGTGAGAGAGTGAAATTCAAAGACAAGAAAGAGGGGCATGCTCTCCTGAGGCCCCCAGGCCATCCCTTGACCCTCTCTCCAGCCTCAGGGCCCCAGCCCAGGCCTCCCCCCCCCCATAGCCCTAGCCTCTCCCTTAAAAAAAATAAATCTGATCAAGTCATGCCCCTCCTCAAAAATCTTCTATGGCTCTCCACTGATAAAGTCTGTCCCCTTAGGCCAGCATCCAAGGCTCTATTTGATGACCCTCTCGCCCCTCCTATCCCCGGCCCCTTCTCTCCCCAGCCCCCAGTGTTTCCTGTTTCTCATTTCTGGCCCCAGTGGAGCTGCCATCCCAAACATGCATGCCAAAGCCTTCCCATGCACAGCTCCCTCTGAGCGTGATGACTTCTCCATACCTTCTCTCCTTAGCTTGCTGGGAAGTGTCCACCTCCAAGAAGCTGTCCCCACTTCTACTCCTGCACCTGTGAGGGTAATTTTTCTGTGTTCCTGTCTTCCTATCAGACCCGGCTCTCCCCAAGGCAGGCCAGCCCTGAGGTGCCCACATGGGATGCCCATGTGGGACTGTGTCTGAGGATGTGATGAATCCAAGTGTGGAGGTAGAGTGTGATGTGAGCGATGGGGGGAGGGCAACTCCTAAACATTTGTTGAGGTGCCTTACAAGGGCCCCAGAAAGGCCACACCCCCTTCTTACTTCCCTCTCAATCTTGGTGGCCTGGTCCTGACCTGTTTCTTGACTACAAGGCACTATGGACACCTCTCACCACAGGTGGCAGGGGTTAGAGGTCATGGGCTTCTCAAACTTCTCAGAGTGGGGCCAGCCCAACTGAGTCCTGCTATCCCTCTTCACCAATAAGACGGGGCCTTCTTCAAAGCGGGGCCAGGTTTTCAGGTCCTGACTGCTTGCTTATTTGACCCACTCGGGTTTGCGGGCCATCCGCTGTAACTGCAATTGGAAACTTGGAACCCCAAGAGGTGAAGAGATGAGGGCACAGGAGGCAGGCCAGGCCTATGCAGCCTAGGAGCTAGGGTCCATGTCATCCCAAAAGACTACGGAGGGGAGAGTCCCAGATTCCTGGTGGGAGGGTCCCGAATAAGGTGCTGTCGCGGCTCCGGGAGGGGGTCCGATCCGGGGCGGGGGACACGGCGCCCCGGAAGGAGCCGCGCACGCCCCAGCACGCGGTGCCCGCGGTGGCGGCCGCGGATCCGGAGGTGAGAGCGCCCCCCCCCCCCCATCCCCGCCCGCTCCCCGCCCACCCCGCGCACGGCCCGGCTTGGGGCTGGGGGCGGGCCGCAAAAGGGCTAGGAGTCCCGGTGGCCGTCGGCCCTTCTCTGCAGCGCGGGCCCCGCTCCTCCTCCTCTGTCCCGGCCGCTCCCGCGCTCCCATCCCCTTGGCGGCGGGATGCGGACACCGGGCCTGGGCGGGGGCCGAGGGCCGAGGCCTGGCCTGCCTGGCGGGGACCCCGGCGGGCGGCCGCGCAGGGCCGGGGACCGAGGGCGAGAGCGCGCCCCTCCCGGCGCCCGGGCGGGGGGAGGCGGGAAGGGAGGGACGGGAGAGGAGGCGGGCGGGGGAGTCGGGGCGGCTCGGAGCCGCGCGGCGGGCGGGCGGGCGAGGGAGGGGGCAGCGGGGAGCCCCCCGCCCCCCGAAGGAGGAGTCTGGCTCCCACTTGCTGCCTCGGACGCGCGGCTAGGCGGCCGCCGCCGGAGGAGCCCCCGCGCCTGCTCGCCTCCCTCCCGGGAGCCGGGCCCCTGCCTCCCTCCGTGCTCGCTGTTGCTCGCGGCCGCCGCGGCCGCCGAAGAGGAGCCCGGGGCCAGGTAGGGCTCGGGGCTGGCGGGGCGCGGACTGGGGCGCGGGGTCGGCGGGGGCGCGGCCGGGACCCTCTCCAGGCGCCGGGTGACGCCCGCGGCACGGCGCAGAGGCGCCCGCAAAGTTACTTTGGCTGCCTTTGGCGGGTGCCGGTGCCCCGGCCAGGCATCCTCGCTGCCCTGCCCGCCGAGAGGGTGCCGCTGGAAGCGGGCTCGGCCGGGCGCTGGACTCTGACTGGGGCCGAGGGGTCAGCGAAACTTTTCCCCAGCTCGCCAGTCACTGCTAACGGCCGGCGGCGTAGCTGATGGAAAAAGTGGACTGGTGGGGTGCAAGTGGCGATGATGGTTCTAACAATAGCAGCTCCAGTGCTTTGAGAGCCTACTGTGCGCAGCGAGGCCCCCGCTGGCACTGGGGGTAAGGGAGGGGCATTAATACTGGTCTGGTGGTCACTTGCTAGCCGTTGCTGGAAACTCCTTCCCTCCCTTACTCTCTCTGTCGTTCCATCATCCCTCCATCCTCTTTCCATCCATCCATCCATCCATCCATCCATCCATCCCTCTCTCTCTCTCCCGCCCTCTCTCCATCCATCCATCTATCCATTCACTCATTCCACACATTTATTGCTGTCTGCCATGTGCCTGGCCCAGGGGATTCAGTGGCTAACCAGACAGGTCCCAGCCCTCACAGGCAATATTTCATGGAATGCCTTGCTAAGGATCAGTTTTGTCTCTTGTGTGTTTATTCTGGGACTTGTTACAGGCAAGTGAATTCATACACAGTATCCCTCTACCCTGGTGGAGACAGAGAGCTGATGTGTCCTGACGTCTGTGGCAGGCCATGGCTTGGAGTCCTAGACTCATGTCCTCCAACCCCTCCCATCCCCTCTCCACTCTGCTGGGTGGCCTGAGGTGGGACAGGGCTCCCACCCTGGAACTGGCCCCTAGGTTTGCCCTTCTGACCTCTCTGGGATGTCTCTCCCCAGTGCTGGGTCGGACCCGATCCCAGTTCCCATCAAGGAGCTTGGTTGCCCCTCCCTCCCCATCTCTAAGGCCTCCTATTGAACGGCCCAGAGGAGAGCTTGTTAAGTGGTGAACAATTATGAAATTAAACCGGGAACAAAAGTGGGCCGGTTGGTGAATGGTGGAGCTGGCTCTGCGGGATGCGGGACTTGAATGGTGATGGGAGACTTGTTAGCAGGGTGCAGCAAGCTGGGGGCTCAGGCAGACACTACCACTCTCAATACCCTGATTGGTCTTTGCAAAAAAAAAAAAAAAAACAACTTCATGAATAGCTTGTCACATGGACTGGAATGCTTTGGGGGATGTCAGAGAGGCCACCACTCACTGGCTGACTGCTGCATCCAAGTTGGAAGCCAGGCCTTGGTCCACGGGAGTCAGTGCACTAGGAGACCATTTGGGGAGGGGTGGTGCATTTGGCTGGGCTGAGGCAGCTTCTGGCGTGGAGAACACTCCAGGGCCTTAGAGCCAGCCGGTGGTGGTCAGAGGCATTCTGGGCACGGTGTACAGGGGGCCCGTGGCGCGAGAGCCGTGCATAATAAACTGCTTCACGACGCCCGGTTCCCTGCAAATTGGCTTTCCGAGTGGCAGTCCCTCAACACTTGTAAAATCCTTTCTCTTAAGATGGGTTTCTGTGAAATGGTTACATCTATTTGAGTGTTCACTCGGTGGGTGGAGGGACATTCATTGGCTGGTGGCTGGTCAAAAGGCGATAATGCAGTCACAGAGGTTTCATCGTGTATTTGGAAGTGCTTCAGTACAGGGTTGCCTTACTATTTATCTCTTGGCCCCAAGTATTTTGGAAGACCCATGATGAACTAGATCCCTGTAACGTCAGTGTGGGCCCGTTCAAAGCATCACTCACATGTGGGATGCCGTGTCTCAGATGTAACTGCTGTGTGTGCACTTAGAATCACTCACACCACCCAGCCCATACCCTGTGGGCTGAGATTGTGGACAGATGGACCAGATCTAAGTTTTAGGTAAAAGACAGGGCTTTGGGGTTGTTCTATTTGAGCCTAAATGTCAAGAAGGCATAGACGACACATAGAATAACCATTAAAAAAAAAAAGCCTGATTGTACATTTCCCGGTCCACCCATGAGACTATTAAATCTTTATCGATGAAAGTAATTTAAGTTTATTTGTTTTCCCTTGAATTTGCTACATTTTGTGCAGGCTGTGGTGGCCCCTGGTGTGCCTACCTGACAAAGAACACTTCCCTGTGCACTTGCCTGAGGAATTAGGATGGTAGTCAGATTGCACTGAAGGATAGCACTCAAGGAGAAAAATCAGCATTCTGGATGCGGGTTCCAGATTAGCAGAAAAAAGAAAAACCTCCCCAAAGAGCAATCATCTTTTAATCTATCAAAATGATTTAATTTTCCCAATTTTAGGCCTGTGAACTGACCATGAATAGTAGCGGGGCAGAGGAAATTAATCGGCCAGGCAAACACTTTTAACAAATAAATATTATGCACAGAAAAACAAGCAATTAGTGGAGGTTAGTTAATGCCTTTCAAGTTGTGGCGAGCTGCAGTTAAGGGTGGAATTTCTGCATTCTCCCTGAATTGCCTGTCAAAATCTTAAATGTGACAATGTGACGTGTCTTTCCCATCGCCCCTCCCTTGCCAGGAACAGAAAAAGGGTCTTTTTTTTTTTCCTTTTTTTCTTTTTTCCAGAGACAGATAATCAGAGAGAGGGATGGATAGGGACAGACAGACAGGAACGGAGCGAGATGAGAAGCATCCATCATTAGTTTTTTGTTGCGATACCTTAGTTGTTCATTGATTGCTTTCTCATATGTGCCTTGACAGTGGGGCTACAGCAGACTGAGTAACCCCTTGCTCGAGCCTGCGACCTTGGGTCTAAGCTGGTGAACTTTTGCTCAAACCAGATGAGCCCGCTGTCAAGCTGGCGACCTCAGGGTCTTGAACCTGGGTCCTTCTGCATCCCAGTTAGACACTCTATCCACTGCGCCACCACCTGGTCAGGCAAAAAAGGGTCTTTTTAAGCATCTTCCCTTTTCATTCTTCTCCCTGAGATCTCTTTGTTCAGCTGTTAGTACCTTTGTATGTTTGCTCCTCTGGAGTGAGGGGGCTCCAGGGGAAAGGGTTCCGCAGGTACGGGATCCTAGGGATGGGTTCCTGGGCCAACTCTCTGCCCACAGACCGCGGTCCATGGCCTCTCAGATGAGGGACAGGCTGCCTGTGGTGTCTTCCTTCTGGCTGAACCCCTTGCCCGGTAGGATAGAATGAGCTGGGCACTTGGAGGGCAGGCAGGAGACAGGAGGAAGAGAGATCTTTCCTGATTGGACTGTGCTGGGTCACTCTGGCAGAGTTCCCTGCCTTTGCGGATCCTGGGGTGTGGATGTCCCCCTTGGAAGGAGCCCACCAGCTGGCATCCTTTCCCGACTGCCACTGAAATGTTTGACTTGGGTCTGAAGGAGTAACAGAAAAAAATTGGAAAAAGAAAAAGCAACCCCAAGGGAAAGAAAAGAAGAGAGACCCCTTTTTGGAGGTAGGGTTGCAGAGAGGGTATAAATAGTTCCTTGGTTAATCCGATTCGCTGTGGCTCTTCCTGGTGACCTGGCCATTCTGCTGCCAAAACAAATGTGTTGCCTTATTTTGACTTCTTTTTTTTCCCTTTTAATGAGACAAAACTTAGTTATGATTTATTCCATTTAAAATATCTCTGTCCAATGTGGGCAGCTCAAAATCATGAGGGGAAAATACCTTCACTTGAGATTCTCTGTTTTAATTTTGAATGCAGATAGTGATTTGTAAGTTCTTTGGTCTCTCCATTTCTTTCTGTAAATGACTCTTTGGGGGCTTTCTTGGACGTGAACTTGGCCGGCTTAGAAGTCAGAGCATGGTCATACATCATAAATAGAAGCAGCTATAATAATAATACTGTAATAATAATAATAAAAAGTCTCCCTTCTGGTTGGTGGTGCTATGCCGAGAGTAGAGCCCAGGACTGAGGAAGCTGCCCCGGCCCACACCTGGGAGTGCGTGTCTACTGCACGATTTCACATCTCTCTCCCTTCCCTCCAAGGAGGATGGAGGCTCAGCGCTGAGGCACACAAAAGGACTTTTGGCATCACCCATTCTAATTCCATCACTTGAAGAAGAAAATGAAGCCCACTTTCCATTTCCAACACACCCGTCCGTGCCCCTTCCTTTCATTCTCTTGAATTTTCCAACTACCCACTGCAGCTTGCAAGGCTGCAGAACATTGCTCTGCTTACCTGAGAAGTATGCCCTTCCCGCACCCTGGCAGTGTTCCTGGCATAGGCACTCATTACCTCCTCCACCCTAGGCTCCCCTGGACAAAGAGGGTGGTGGAAAATGGAGTTTTGCTTTTGTAACTTTGTCATTCAGACACAAGAGTTAATTGATCATGCTTTGGAGGCTTAATCTTTAATTGCAAATTCCTGCATGATCGCACACCCACACACACAAAAATACACTTATATGGATAAAAAAGAAAACAAACAAACAAAAACCAAAAAGGCAAAACTCCAGCCTCAGATGTAAGTGTAGAATTACCATAGTGCCGATTTGATTACGCTTCAGTGACATCTGTTTAATAGATTTCCATGAGAACTGTAACTCCACATTCACTTTCTCTGCAAATTGCATTTGAACACCGAGCAACGTGTGTCCCGAGCCCCCATTAACGCAGAGTGTGACTTGATGTGGACGTGGAGAGGGGATGCAGGATGCAAAATTTTTACACATTTACCTCTTGTTTCCTTTTGTGTGTGGGCACGTCTGTGTGCACAGTGGGAACGGAGCCTAGCAGCTTCCCCGTTTCCACGCCACAGATAACATGGATCTCCAAGTGCTTTATTTCGAAAACTGGGACATAGCACTTTGTAGAAGGAAAATCAGCCTGTTCCCTATTATTTACATGATTGCTGAACTGCTAAGGTGGCTTAGAGGAAGCACTGAGAATTATAATAATTTATGGAGCAGCAGAGCACTGGTTTGCAAACCTCTCCCAGCCCCAGTTTTCTGAGCTCCTTTGCGTCGCTGGCCTCGCTCAGTGCCGTGGGTGTGGAGAATACCAAGGATTTGAAGACCAGCCGGGCAAATGGACTGCATTCATATCTCAAATTAAAGGAATAAGTGAGCAGCTATTGGTGCAGAGGACATGATCCAGTAAGTAGCACTCTCCATCATTCTGAAACAAAAGTACATAATTGGAAAATGAACGGGCAGCAGCAACTGGGGGGGGGGGGGCACTGCGCAAGGAATTAGAAAGTGTAATGTAAAATCATGTCATAATTCAAAAGGGGGCCCAGCTAAAAGGTTGTTAAGTGGTAAATGCTTTAAAAGTCACTTGTCGTCAATCCGTTTCCAAGGAGTAGGGTCCAATTTTCTCGATATTTCTGGAATCCTCCATCACCGGAGCTCATCAACTCATTCAACTTGGCGGCGAATCCCAGCTGCAGGCCTGGAGTGTCTTTCCCCAGACTCCCACAGTCAGTCCCAGAGCTCAAGCATTTTGGGGACATGGAGGGATTTTTCCCCCCACTGGACTGTTATTTCTCCTTTCTTTTGAGTTCCTCTGTTTATGTTTTTTTGTGTTTGTTTCTTTCTTAAATTCTTTATGATATTTTCAACTACCAACTAATCATTTGCATATTTTCAGGCACAAGAGAAATAAGGAAAAATAATACCTTTTAAAGGTGATTTTTAGCCCTGGCCGGTTGGCTCAGTGGTAGAGCGTCGGCCTGGCGTGCAGGAGTCCCGGGTTTGATTCCCGGCCAGGGCACACAGGAGAAGCGCCCATCTGCTTCTCCACCCCTCCCCCTCTCCTTCCTCTCTGTCTCTCTCTTCCCCTCCCACAGCCAAGGCTCCATTGGAGCAAAGTTGGCCCGGGTGCTGAGGATGGCTCTATGGCCTCTGTATCAGGCGCTAGAATGGCTCTGGTTGCAACAGAGCAACGCCCCAGATGGGCAGAGCATCAACCCCTGGTGGGCGTGCCGGGTGGATCCCGGTCAGGCGCATGCGGGAGTCTGTCTGACTGCCTCCCTGTTTCCAACTTCAGAAAAATACAAAAAAAAAAAAAAAAAGTGATTTTTGAGCTTTTGTGGAAGCATGACTTCTAAAAGAATGATTGCTAACCCCTCTCACCTTGGTCATTTTCTGTTGATTATTTCTCCTGCATTTTGCTTGCAGGGAGGGGACTACTTGGGAGATATTAATGATGGGTTATTTTTTTTGGTGACGTTTCATTATATTGCAACTAAATTATCAACAAAAGCCCTCTGGTGAGCAGTGCCTTCCACTGAGCTGGCTGTCTGTCTGCATCCCTCTAGGTGATGGCCGGAGGGGTTGCCTGTAGGCTGGGCTGGCCAGTCTTTAGCGGCGCAGGGGATGCAGGCTGCCCCTACTTGGGTGGAGGGTTGAGGAGAGGGAGCAAAGATAGGTCGGGGTCCTGGCGGAAGCTTGTCTGGGTTGGGCTCCATCAGAATGCCAGCGGGGAAGGCTGTTGGGACAGGTGTTTCTATGGGGCCTCTGTTGAACCGCCAGTTGTCCCTGTGTGGTCATAGATTGGTACCCAAGTTCCAGACTCAGGACAACACAATATTGGCCCTACCCCTACGCTTGTACCCATGACAGGAAGAGAAACGGAGGCCTTTTGGGGAGGTGGTTGCCTTAAATTAATAGCCTCGAGTTGGCTTTGACTACAATGACCTTTACCATTTATAACATTTTCAGCGATCAAAATGGGGACACTTGAGAGCCAGAGAGGATGCTTGGAATAATGACTGATAGGGCACAGCAGGCGTGAACTGGGACTGCCCTGGGTGCCCACGCTGCTATGGGGAGCAGGTGTCCGGTGGAAGTGGACACCTCAAGCCGTGTGGAAATTTATCTTTGGTCTGCAGGTCAGCAACCCCTGCCCGTGCAAACACTCATAGATTTCGTTCACCTTCTCGGACTGACTTGGGCTGCTGGAATGACCCAAGTGTCTCTTTTGCAAATTGTTCCCCTCCTTCCCGCACTGCTGTTGAGATGCTCCTTGTCAGCCAAGCCCTTCGTGGTCTCTCCTTTCTGGGTGGCCCGTGTTGGCTGGCCACATAGTTTGGTAGAGATCTTGCATCTTCTCAGTCACAGCCTCATAACACGGTTTCCAGCTGCTCTGATGATTGGTCTGGCTGCTTCTGCTGGGCTCCCAGCCCTAGGAGGATCAGTTTCACATCTGAGTCATTTGGGTTCCAAAACAGGGCCTGCCAGGGAGTGGGGACCGTGGATGTTTCAGGGCTGACCAGTGTCCTGCGGTGCCCTGGGGTGAGGGGGTGGTGAGAGCTTAACTAGAAAAACTAGTTTGATGGTCCTGGATGTACCCACTGGGGAAGTAAACTAACGGGTGACTCACCCCTGTCGGGGTGGGCGGAGGAGGCCAAGAGCTTGGGCTTCCAGGCAGGGAAGGGTCGGGGTGGGATCCTCGGTTCTCTGAAAATCTCTGCTCAATTCTCAGAAGTTCCCTGCAGGGCTCCTGGGTGTCATCAGAACTTTCTTACCACAGTAGAAAAAACATTTAGTGAACACCTACTGTGTGTTGGGCCCTCGGCAAGCTGCTCATGTCCTGTGACCCTCCCAGGGGCTCCGGCAAGGCAGCTTCAGCATCCGTATGTTTGCAGACGAAAAACAGAGATCTGAGGAGGTTAAAGCTGCTTTCGAGTACGGGCTGTAACACCCAAGAGCCTGTGCCGCTTCCCTCTCATTCATCCGTTCACGCATGTTTTAGCCTTCGGCTTCTCACTCAGCTCAGACACAGGATGGGACTCCGTGTTGGGAGGCTCAGTGAGAGAAGCCCTGGGGAGCTGTGGGCAGAGTTATCTAGCCTGGGGAGGCCGGGGAGATGTCTCTGAGTCCCTGAGCTGGAAAACAGGGTGGTGGTGGTGGTGGTGGTGGTGGTGGTGGTGGTGGTGGTGGTGGTGGTGGTGTGTGTGTCTTGGTGCCCAGAACCTGCCGGACAGAGGGAACAGCATGTGTGAAGGCTCAGAGGCGGGACTCCCAATGTGCCAGGGAAATTTGGAATGGTGAGTTTGGCCTGAGCCATGAGAGGAAGGCTGGGGACGGGTAGGTCCCCTGAACTAAGGAGCTAGGGCTTTCCCTGATGGCTGTGAGATGGTCCTCAGGAGGTTCTGTGTGGGAGTGAATGGCTTGGTCAGAAGTTGTTTTCAGACATTTGTTCTGGAGGCTGGTGCGGTGCTGGCCTTGGCAATGTAGCAGGAGGAAGGGCAGACAAGGTTGTGGGGCCGTCAGGGACCGATGGGGCCTGCAGCTGGCTGCTTCCTACATATGAGCTGTGCAGACTGTCGGCGCCTCCTAGCCACTCTGCTCAGTGCCTTTGTATCTGTTGGAGAGCCCTGGCCTGACAGGACTCCTGGTACCTGGGCACCGACAAATACACGCCTCTGAGGTCATATGGAAAGAGAAACTGCCTAGTGAAAGAAGACTTTTGAAAAGCGAGCCCTGAAAAGTAGAGGAATTTTTTTTCAACAGGAATTTTTAACCCAGAAATGTCAAGAATGTTTCAACCCTTTCCATCGGGGCTGACTGAGCCTTGTAAAGGGGCAGGCTCCAGGCTTGCTTTATCCCCTCTGTCACCCAGTGAGGAAGCAGAATCGTCCAGAGAGGTTAAGGATGTTATCCAGTGTCCCACAACTAAGCAGCTCCATTGGAAACCAGATTTGAATCTTGCTTCTCCTCATCTCAAAGTCAAGGCACTTCTCCGTCTCGTAGAAGCACACTGGTGGCTGAGAACAACAGCAAGACAGGAGAGACCATTTATTGATGCTTCCTCTGCCACGGTGCCTTTGCACTTGCTGTGCTCTCTGCCTTGGTTCTCTTTCCCCAGGACTGGGCATGCCCGACTCCCTATTGGCATTGACTTTACAGGTGACATCTTCACCTCTAGGTAACATTCTTCGGACAGGCCTTTCTTGATCACCCAATTTAAAGTAACAATCCTGCTCTCCCAATTACTCACCACTCTGTTCTCCCTCTTTTACTTCTTATCTGAAAGGATCTTTTCTACTTACCTGTTTACTCTATTGCCCCCCACCCCCAGTTCCTTGAGGGCGATGATTTGTTTGTTTTTTTACTGCTTTTTCTGGCACCTGGGACAGTGACTGCATGTAGGGCCATCGTGAATTTGTGATGAATAAGTAAATGCATTAAATAAACTCATTCCACCCTGCTCTCTCGTTCCGTTTCCTCCCCACCCACTGGCACAGAGGAGGCACTGGTGGTCCAACCAGGACATGTGACTTGCTCAAGGTCACTCTGCTGGAGGGAGCTGGGATAGAAGCTGGGCATCTTCCCCAAAGGGTCCCAGCACCTCTCTCGCCATTGGCATGCTGTGTTGTTTTGTGGACCTGTTTGTTGTAAACGCTTCCTGGCTTGTTTGTCAGGAATGGCTGCTCCCCCTCTGTGGATGGGCTGCGTTCTCCACACGGTGGCTGACGCTGCTGCAGCTCCATAAATATTAAATGGGTATTAAAAGAAGGCTCTGCATTCCCAGTCTCCCTGATTTCTCTGAGCAGGGCCCATTGCGAACCCCCTTTATGTGAAATGCAGCGTTTCACTGCGGAACGCCTCCTGGGACGCTTTGCTGCTTGCCTCTTCTGGCTGAGTCCCCTGGCGCACAGCAGCTCTCCCCGCCTCCAGGCCGCGCAAGCGCCTGCTTCCGGGGCGGGGGTGGGTGGAGGCCCCTGGGAACCCCCTTTCCTATGGGTTGTGCCCAGGTTGGCCAGCCTTTTTGCAGGCTTATAGGGTGGGAAAGGGGGAGATGGATGGTGATTCTTTAACCTCTAGCTGAACCCTCTTGACACCCATCCTCTGCCAGGCCTGTGCTGGCACCAGGGAAGTAGACTGGCAAGACACTCTGTCCATCTATCCCTTTCTCTACTCTTCCACCCCTCCACTCCTCCACCCCTTCACCCCTCCATCCTTTCTTCCATCCACTCACTAATTCAGTACTTAAGTGTCTGTGAGAGGCCCTGGGGTGATGATGACATAATCACGGTAATAGCTAACATTTATTGGGCACTAACTGTGTGCTGGTCTCTGTAATGAGCAGTTTACATGAACCGCCTCATTTAATCTTGACGACTGTGTGAGGTAGCTACTAGTCTTCTCTCCATGTTACGGATAAGAAACAGAGCCTCCGGCTGGTTAAGCCACTTACTCAGGTCCATGAGTCATGGTCCTCATCAGAGGAGCCACGGCAAGGATTTCGAGCAGGGGTGTGTGGTGAGCTGGCATTTGAAAAAATGTGTGCTCTTCAGGGCGCCTGGAGCTGCCTCCTGTGCTCACTCCAGACACCACTGCACCACAGGTGCCCCCATCCCTGGGCCACCCTGTTCACAGCAGGCCTCTGAGGCACAAGTATCAAATTGAACTGAATAGTGATTATAATAGCAACAGAGGATGTTAGCTGGGCCCTTGGCATCTACTAGGCACTGTGCTCAGAATTCCCATTCATTTAACCTGCACAGTTATCCTAAAAGGTGGGCATTCTTATTTTTAAACTCTTTTTCCAGAAGAGGAAGCTGAGGCTCAAAGGGGGTCAGAAGTTGGCCTGAGGTCACACAGCAAGTCAGTGCAATGCTGGGCCTCAAACCCCTGTGCAGATCTGGGCTGTGGGAGCCCTGGACCTCGGTGTCTGCTGCCCGAGGCTTCTCCCCAGGTTTCAGGCAGGATAGCTGGCTGGGTTGGCTCCCACAGAGGTTTAGTGAGTCTGGGGCCAGGACATCGGACTCCCCCACCTCAGAGGCCTGCCCCACTATGTCTGCTGGGGAAGCCAAGTCACTTAGACACAAGTGCATCCTGAGGGAAAAAGGTTTTTTTTCTTCCCAAGTGGAGAAAATGGAACTGTGTTGTGAATCAGAATGTGTTTTGTTTGTTTTTTTGTGTGTGTGGGGGGGTGTTAAGGAGAAGGATATTGCTATTTATGGCACCTTGTATGGGCATGCTGTCGAGATTTTTTTTAAAAAAATTAATAATCCATTTCTCCTTTGCATGCAATTAAAATGTTCTCCAGCCTCTAATTTTTGTCATTTTCCTAATCTAATTTGTTTTCTGACTGTGTCGATTCTTCTTCCATGCGCAAAGCAAAAGGGATTTTTCTTTGTTTGACGTGACTGGGATATGACTGTCCAGGATAGTTTAAGTTATGTTATTTTCCCCTTGGTTAAATGTAGTGCAAATGGAATCATCGGGGAGAACCTTAATGACTAAAATGGAAACTAAATGAAACAAAAATGTTCAAGGCATTTCTTATTTACCTGCTTTAGAAAAATAATTATAGAACAGAGAAGACAGGAATAGATGGACTCAGCAAGGGGGCACTGGCCATCCTGTCCAGGGTATGCCGGGCAGGACAGGTGGCGTCTCCAGGATTTCCCCAGAGCAGACTTGGAATCAGCCAAAGGGACATTTCGGTCCAGGATCTATCTACAAAGGCAGACCCCACTTTCCAATGAGAGAAACTAAAAAAGCAAAAAAAAGCATCACAAGCCGTGATTCTAAGTGGATTTAAGGGTTGACAGAATTCCTGAGATCCTTTAAAGGCATCGAGGGAGGCTTTTTTTTTTAAAGGGAAGATTCCTGCCACCCCTCCCCACCCCGGCCACCCCCTGAGCTGATGTGGTGGATGGCAGTCTGTCTGGGAAAATCCCTTCTGCAGCCGCTGTGAACAGATCTCTTGAGGCCAAACCCGATGCTGAGGAAGGAATCTGCGCCTGCCAGGTCCCACCTGCTCAGGCTTGCATGGGTGAGGGGGTGGGGCCGCCAAATGGGTGTGTTTGGGGGGTCTGTTGGGAGGGGACCCAGGGTTCTAGGGAATCCTTCCTGTCCCTAATTCCGAAAAGTGAAACTCACCTTACCTGTTTGCAGAATACCAGTCATTATCCTGCCGCATCTCACGGTCACCTGGTGGGCTCTGGAGGATTTTGTTGAAGGCCAAAAAAAAAAAAAAAACGAAAGTCTTAAGTATTTAAACATGTTGGACCATGCATACATCCATCCACAGCGTTGTGGGTTTGTTTTTTTTTTCTTTTTCTGTTCCCTCCCTCCTTTTCCTTTTCTTTTTACCAAAGTATATTCATCAAACTGCTGAGTTGGAAAGATTTGTAATGAGTTTTTGAGCTGTATGACTGTGTTTCCCCCCCCCCCTCTCCCCCTACCCCCGCCCTCTCCCTCTTTCTAAATCTTCATCTGACATTAAATAAAGCAAATCCCAAACAGATTAACTGTCGCACGGTTCTGCTCCGTCTCCTCAGTCTGTTTCCAGGTCTGGCGCGGGGCCGGGCAGCGGCGGTGGCGGCGGCGGCGGCGGGAGATGCCCGGGCGGCCAGCGGAGGTCCATGTGGCGCACTAGGTGGGACCCTGGCGTCCTGAAGGCAGAGGCCCTGGCCCTCCTGCCCTGCGGCTTGGGCATGGCGTTCTCCCAGTCCCACGTGATGGCCGCTCGGAGGCACCAGCACAGCCGGCTCATCATCGAGGTGGACGAGTACAGCTCCAACCCCACCCAAGCCTTCACCTTCTACAACATCAACCAGGGCCGCTTCCAGCCACCGCACGTGCAGATGTAAGTGGGCGGCTCACAGTGGGGGGGGGGGGGGGGCGGGGCGGTCGGAGGCGTGGGTGGTGGGTTGGAGGGGGTGGGGGCTCGCGAACCAGGGGTGCCTCCTGCCTTCTGGGCCCACCCTGTTTCACGCGTGTTGACTGAATGATGCTGGGGTGCCAGGATCAGAGGCCCCGAAGTCGAGTCAGGAGGGACCAGTGAGAAGTTGTAGAGTGATGGCCTGCCAGCCGATTCTGGCCCAGAGTGCTGTTTCATTTGGCCTGGAGAATGTTTTACAAATATTAAAAAAATGAAGTGATTGCATATAAAATCCTAGACTTTTGGCTTTGATTTACAAACCCCAAGTCCTGGCAACCTCAGCCCTAGTTCCAAAAGTCTCCGTGGCAGCCTGGGGGCAGGGCCTGCGTTCCAGCTGTTCTTTCTTGGTACTTGGGTTAGAGACCCCAGATCTAATTCACATTCCTCATTGTTTAGATGGGGAGACTGAGGCCCAGACACAGGCCCCAGGGCAGGTTTGGACCCTGGTCTTGGGCTGGCTCTCGTTCCTTCCCTCTGCCCCTCCCTTTTGTCCAGACCTCCCAGACGCCCCTCAACCCTGTGCTTTCTCTGAGAAAGTAGAGGTGGTTTGCAAAAGGACTGGGCAGCTCTGCCACCTGCCCCTTGGGGCTGATGGGAAATGCCAGGGCTGCCCCAGCAGTGAGGCCCCTTTCTGGATTGTCTCCGAGGTTCAGAGAGGTGGCCCAGGGTGGCGACGGATGAATTCCTGGCCCTGCCCCAGTTGCTCCCTGAGTGCCTAGAAGACCCTCGTCCTCCTGCATCCCTGCACTGCAGGGCTTGCCTTGTGAGGAAACAGAGGTTTCCTGCTGGTTAGCACAAGAGCTGGCCTGGAGCATGGGCTGCCTGCCCCCAGCCAGGGCTCTGTCCAAGCTCAGGTCCTTTTGTTGCCTGTGGATGTCGGTGCAGCACAGGGTGGTCTGAGCTGTGGTGAGGGACGTGGTGTCCAGAGTAGGCCCTCCTGACCACCAGGCTGGGTCAGACGCCTCTAGGCTTGTGAGCACCATCTCATAGCTGGGAGTCCTAAAGGCTGTTTCTTCGGGGAGACCAGCGAATCCAGCACATGGACCACTTACAGAAGCAGTTGTGGGCATTTCCAAACCTCAGCCTGGAGATGCGATGGGTGGGGCGCTGCCTTGTTGCTATGTGGCTCCCTCAGGACCTGTTCTCTGTTGTAAACGGTGGGCACAGAGACGTTATTCGCGGGAGAAGGGGCTCTGGAAGGCAGTCAGGCTCTGGGCCTTGGGGTGGGTGGGTTCCAGCTCTGGGAACACCCTCTTCCCTGTGGCACTCGCTCTGGAAGATGGCCTCTTCCCCGGGGGCTTCAGGGCTGGCATTTTGGGGAGCTGTCTACTCTATTTTTTGGTAGATTTCTACTTGGGAAACTGCTTCCAATTTCCATTTTAGTGCCAAATTGGCAGATTTGGGCAGAATGGAAGGCCCTGGGTCTATTCCTTAGTCTCCGGGACCTTGAGGCCTGGCAGGGAGGGTGGCTTCCTGATGGCCTTTCTCTTCTCGATGGACTTAGGCCTCCAGGGCTGGAAGGGATCATGCCTGAGGTCTCTGGATGCTGGCTCCTAGACTCCTGCCTCCATGAGAATGGGCTAGTCTCAGGCCCTTGGGCAGGATGGTGGGGGTATGTGTGTGTTTGTGGCCCTGTGCATATCCCCGTAGGGGGTCCCCGGAGCAATGTTGTATAGTGCCAGGCAGAGCTGTCCTTTACAGCACCACTGCCTGGGCCCTGCAGACACTGAGGTAGCCCCTAGTTCCAAACAGACCCGAGGAAACAGGAAGTCCTAGGATAGGACGGCCAAGGGGCTGAGGAAAGGCCCTGGAGAAGGTGGCTTCCAGGTTGAGACCCCCAAGGAGGATGAGTTGGGGGCCTCGAGTTGGAAAGGGCTGGAAACAGAGGTCATCAGAGAACTGCAGAGACACACTGCTGGGTAGAGGGTGACCCCGCAGTCCAGGCTGAGTCCTGAGCAAGGACAGTGAGTGACCAAATGAAAGAGGGTGATTTCCCTCATTTAACCCATGAGCAGCTGCAAGGTGCTCTTTCTTTCATCTGTGCATCCATTCATCCATTCATCCATCCATTCATTCATTCAGGATGCGTGTGAGCAGCTGCATAGCATGCTAGTTAGAGATGTGTGCTCTGAGCTGGCCTGTCTGGGTTTGAATCCAGGCTCTGACACTTACTTACAAGCCCCTGCCTATGCTGAACTGACCCCCCAAAACAGGCAGCAGGCATCATACATGTCATACAAGGGTGTAATGGCATATGATACTGGTGGTGAGAAGGGCTATAGAGAAATGCTTACTGGCTTTCTAGTGGTCGGTCACTCAGCCGAAGTGGTCAGACCAGGTTCACACAGGCCTGCTCTGTGCTGCCACCTTCCGTGGCTGGGGTTCTGGGCTTCCATTGGCAGTGGGGCTCAGAGACGGCTGGGGGCTTGGGCAGGGCCCAGGAAGAACAGGCACTGAGCCCGGTTCTGGACTCCTCATCCAGTGCTCCCTCACTGCCCACTTGGGCCAGCCAGGCTTTGAAACACAACTTTGCACAAAGCTGTGGGACTGCTGCCTCCCACCATCCCCTTAGACCCTGGGCCCCAGGTGCCGGGAGAGCACACGGGCTGCTGGAGGTGGCTGTGTGGGTTTCCATGGCGAGTTTCCACAGAGGGAGATGCAGGAGATGAATACCACTCCCTGACATGTGATTTATCGCCACCCTGGGCTTTGTCTCCAGGCTGAGGGAGTGAGGGGGCCTTATTTAATAAATCCACAATTTATATTTAATAACAACAGTGACAGTCCAAACGTGGCTCCGATTGAGCTGTGTGATTTATGCAGTTGCCCCCAGAGACCCCTGGTGGTAACGAGGCTGCCTTTGCCTGAATAATCAATCTCTGGATCTGGGCCTCTGGGTTTTGGGCCCTGAGAACGAATGCCTTCATCCTGGGGGCCGAGAAACCCTGAGGCGGCCTGGGAGAGCTGCTGTAGCCACCAGCCCTTCCATCTTGGGTGGGCAGGTAGATATGTGACCTGATGGTCAGTGAGAAGGCAGGGGTGGTGCTGGAGGGACAGGGTTATCCTGGGGGTGTGCCTCACAGGTGCCTTGGGGGCTGGCGCCAAACATAGCACCTCTTCTCTGGGTTTTAATAAGAGTCCTATTGGTAGAGACTGGAGTCATCCCATTGAAGGACCCTCCAAGCACGTCGGACTGTTCAGGGTCCTTGAAGAATGTAGCAGGCCAGGGGAGCACTGCTGTGTGCCAGGCCTGGGGTGGCCGCTTTGTGTTCTCGGCCCACCTATCCATGCCAGGTTGGTACAATGATCCCCTGTCTCTATGAAATTGAGGCTTCAGAAGGGACCCTGTGACTTCGAGCCCCTCCATGTGCTGAGAGGTCTTCAGGAGACAGGGAACACCAACATGGAGCCTGGGGAGCTGGGGGGGGGGTTAGCAAGGCAGGAGAGGACACTAAACCCAGGCTCTGTCTATCCTTAAGCCCCTCCCAGCATCCCTGTCCTGAAGAGTTGCAGGTGCATTAGCTGCTTCCAGTTTTCTTTCTCGTGCCTCAGGCCTTTGCACATACTGTTCCCCCTGCCTCTCCTACTCTTTGCCCTGCTAACATTGATTTATTTTTCAGATCTTTCTCAGGTGCTACTTCCTCAGGGAGTCCTTCCCTGATCCCTCCCCAGACCAGGTCTCTCCCCTTCCTCAGTGTTCCCCCTCACTCTGTTCTAGGCACTCACAGGCTTCCCATTCATGGCACATGCTTCAGCCTGTGGTAATACATTTATCTGTGGGACAGTTTTCTAAGCATCCCTCCCCTCCACCAGCATAGGCCGGTCCTTTGAGCCTAGCACAGTGGACAGAAAAAGAAAGAAAAGGGAGGGAAGTTGAAGCAGCGAGTATGACCCAGGAAGAGCAGTGAACCAAGAAGGGCTTCCTGGGGGAAGCAAAACAAACCAGGATTTGGAGAAGCAGCACAAGCAAAGGTCAAGTGGTGGGAAGAAAGGGCAGGCATGGTGATACAGGAGGGCAGCGTGGTGGGGTCACCTTGGAACTAGTGTTTTGTGGAAAAACACTGGACAGCCTGACCAGGCAGTGATGCAGTGGATAGAGCGTTGGACTGAGACACAGAGGACCCAGGTTCAAAACCCTGAGGTCCCCGGCTTGAGTGCAGGCTTACCAGCTTGAGCGCAGGGGTCACTGGCTTGAGCTTGGGATCATACACATGACCCCATGGTTGCTGGCTTGAGCCCAAAGGTTCCTGGCTTGAAGCCCAAGGTTGCTGGCTTGAGCAAGGGGTCACTCGGTCCGTTATAACCCCCAGTCAAGGCATATATGAGAAAGCAATCAATGAACAACTAAGATGCCATAACAAAGAATTGATGTTTCTCATCTCCCTCCCTTCCTGCCTGTTTCTATCTGTCCCTCTCTCTGTCTCTCTTGCTAAAAAAAAAAAAAGAAAGAAAGAAAAAGAAAAACACTGGACAATAGTGACACTGAGCCAACAAGTCTCTGCCCCTCCTCTGGGCCTCAGGAGGGGACTATAGGACTCTCCCATTCTAAAACACCAGGGCTGGTGCCCAGTCATGTGGTGGACATGTGGTTGGAATCCGGCTTAAAGGGCGGAGTCCACTGCTCTCCGTTCCCGACCTTCAGAGGTGCCCTTTTCCCCAGATCTCTGGATACAGGGGAGGATGGCCTCTGCTCTGATTCCCTTGGGAGGATTTTTGCCACCAGGAGTGGCATTTTGCAGGGAGCTAATGGCTCACGGGAGAGCGAGAACCCAGATAAGAACCAGGGCGACAAGGGCATTCCCATCATGGTTTAGAGCTGTGAAGGTCCTCTGAGTTCTCACAATGTCTCCAGAGCGGACCGGTCATCCCATTTTACAGAGCTGGACTGGAGGCTGGAAGGGTCTAGGGATCAGAGAGGAGGTCACTGAGCTGGGGTGCCATCCTGGGTCTCACCATTTCTGCCACCCTGATTCTGCACGAAGACCCCCTCCGTAGGCTGGGGACAGGCCATAATGGGTTTCAGGTCTCAGGTTGAGAGTGCAACTTTTACCTTCTCTCTGGTCTCTGCAGAGAGGACATCGCTGGGGAATAACCATGTTTTGTTTTGTTTTTTTTTATTGTCAGGAAAAGGTGTTGGGGTTAGGGGCCCAAACTCCTGTTGTGAAGACCCAGGCTCAAATCCAGTCTTTAACTTACTAGCTAGGGCTTCGGACAGCGGACTAACTTTTCTGGGCCTCCCTTACTTAGGGTTCCAGTGACTCAGGTGTTAGCGAGGGTTTTGCCGTTACAAGTGTCAGGACCCCAATTTAAATAGTCCTAAGGATAACAGACAGTTTGCTGGCTCGTGTAATTAGCTAGGAAGTCCAGTTTTGGATCAGGCACAGCTGGATCTAGGCATTAAATGCTGCTGTCCGGTCCTCTCACCCTTTTGTCTACTCTCTCTCCCTTTCTCCATACTTTTTTCACTCGTCCTGTTCTTTTCCTCGCTTCCAAAACACAAGCTGGATTTCTGGAAGCTTCATAAGGTGGCTTCCACGGATGTCCTGGCCACAAGTACATCCTTGTGCCTACCGGGTCCCTGTCATTTAAGAGGCACTCAATAAGCCTTTGACCATAGATCAACTGAATGAAATGAATGAGGACCTGGCAATAGTCCAGCCTAATGTGAGTTCTGGAACCAAAAACTGGCTTCAAACTTTTAGCTCCAACTGGCTCCAACAAACTGGCTTCAAACTTTTAGCTCCACCACGGGCTCCCACAGATGAGATCCTAGGCAAGGCAGCCTTAGTTTCCTCACCTATGAAATGGGCATACTCTTAGTACCCTGCCCTATGAGCATTGTGTAGGTGAAGAGAGCGATAATGAGCTCTCAGTTTGCGGGAATCATCCGTACCATTCCGGTTCTTACCAGGTTGAGTTGTTACGATCCAAACAGCCAGAGGACAGTCTTTGTTTCTTTCTCTGGGGATGAGTAGCTTTGCATCCCGGTAGAGCTCAGAAGCCTCAGGGTGGAGGGAAATAAGAACAGAGTTAATTAGAGAGCCAGGGCTCCAGCAGCAGTCCCGCCTGAGCAGAGCCTTAGTGCTAGAGGGAACAGAGAGGCTCCTCGCTGCGGGGCTCTCTGGAGGAGAGATGGTGGGGGCGGAGGTGGCTCTGCAGGTAGCATCTCACTCCTCCTCTCTCCTTTCACTGTCTTTGTCTCTTTGACTTGGCATGCTCACAACCATAGTATTAAGGGGACCAACACTTTTACAATGAAAAGGACAAAAATAAATGGAAGAAAGCAATATTGTAAATAAAGAAACATTTTATTCATTGCAACAATAATACACTATACTATGATAAATGCATAATAAAAATATTTCTAATATTTTATATTGTAATTATGCTGACATGCCTATTAATTTTTAATAATTATAAGAAAAAAGTACTCATTTAGAAACAAACACATCACATCATATGCAATGGATTGACTCTGCATCGATTGAATACGGACATTTACAGATTAGTCTTCCAATATCAAAAAGGAGGACATGTAGGAGGACACTTTTCGAGGGAGGATGGAACTTACAAAAGAAGGACTGTCCTCCTGAAAGGAGGATGATTGATCACCTTAATAGTATGTGTGTGTGTGTATGAATGAATGAATGAAGTGAATTTGATTGGCTCGCCCATTGTTCCTGCGCCAGGCTGACAGCCCAGAGGCAATGGGCTGCTTTGGTTCAATCAGCTGTATTGGGGGCAGGCAGGGTGTACAGGTGGGTTCAGAGGCCAGCTACCTGCAAGACCCTCTGACGTATGAAACGGGAGGGAAGGGGAGAGAGGGAACTCAGAGGACAGAGGCGTGGTGGGAATTACTGGGAGGGAGAGTTGAGCTTCCAGACCAGCTCTGCCCCATCAAAGTTGGTGACTTTATTGTCATGGACTGGCCAAGTCTGTCTCTGCCATCAGTCTGGAGTCTACTGTCCTGGGAGCCAGCCTGGTTCATACCAAGAGCCCCAGCAGGGCTGGCACACAGCAGTGGTCAGATGGTGCTGTGTTGAATGAACAAGTGAATGGATGAAGAGGGGAGAGAAGGAGCTCCCAGCATTTTCCCATGAGTCATCATTGGACTCACTCAGGGAATTTCCCTCTCCTCCCCAGCTTGGCCCAGCACCGACCTGCTGGGATTCTAACTGGGTTCAGCACCCCCCCCCCCAAAGGACCTGGCATGCCCGCCCCTCCTGTCATGGCACTGTGATGGGGAGAGGCTGGCTTAGCGCCTCCGACCGCAGTCACTGGATGTGCAAACGCGCCCTGCACATTAGCATGCTGAACCCACGTCTCTCATAAGGTGTTAATTAAATTTCTTTGAAGTATATTGTCTGAAAAAAAAAAGGTAATTAGAAAGATGTCTTTAAAAGTATTTATGTAACTGATACGGTCCCGCTTTTGGTTTGCCGCATAATTAGATTTAAACACAACTCCTGGAGCGGCATACTCATTTGGAGAGAGCTGCTCGTTGAAATGTCATTGCGTTGTTTTTTAAGAGTTTTGAGCCTGGCAGAATCATTCAACTGAGAGGCAGAGTGTGGTGGGGAGGGTACTGAGCTGGGAGAGGGAGCTGGGTTTGCATTTATTCCCTGGGACACTGGCCGGCCACTTGCTCAAGTGTGAGCAGAGGGCTGCAGCAGGCTCCCAGGGAACAGGGACTGACATCTGTGCAGCTCTTTCTTTTACGTTTTCTGGGTATTTTTGCTTAGCAAGCCTTCTCCATTTTACAGATAAGCAAACCAAGGCCAAGTATCTTTGCTGAAGGTTGCACCTACCTGACGAGTGAAAGGGCTGGGGTTTTGCAGCCCGATCTTCTGATTCCGGGACCGGTTTCTTCCGCACCCCCGGAGAGCCTGTGTTGTTAGGACGAACGGACCGTCTCATAGTTTTTGAAAAATTGCCGATTATCTTTTGTGCCTTTATTTCCCGTGTTCCCTCCAAGTGTCCCCTTTCACCGGTGGCTCTCCTTGGAGGCTGTTTGCACTCTGTACAGCTCTGGGGACTCATTTCTTTCAACTGGACCATGGACTTAAGTCCTTGCGCTTTCTTGCTGGGGTTGATAGTGCTTCCAAGGGGGTGAAAACTACTTTTAGGGGGGGTGAATAAATCTTGCAAAACCCTCCTTATTATAAAGCACAGACACACACAGTGCCACGGCCCCATGACTGCAGTGTCTTCTCTCCCTGTAGGGTGGACCCGGTGCCTCATGATGCCCCCAAGCCACCCGGCTATACCCGCTTTGTCTGTGTGTCCGACACCCACTCGAGGACAGACCCCATCCAGATGCCCTACGGCGACGTGCTGATCCACGCCGGGGACTTCACGGAGCTGGGGCTCCCGAGCGAGGTGAAGAAGTTCAATGAATGGCTTGGTAGGTGCTGGGCAGGGGGTGGGCATCCGCTAACGTCCAGGCCTTGGGCCGCCCCTGTGCCCGGCTGTCTGTCCTTTCTGCTCTGCCCACTTCCCCTGTCCGGCCCTTGTCTGCCTGACCCCGCCCCCCACCGCCCCCCCACCAGAAGCCTTCCCTGACTTCTGGACCAGGTCGTAGCTCTCTCTCTCCCCAGTTGGACCTTGGCCGTCTCTGACCCCAGCTTTTTTCTTAGCTGTAAATTTCCATTTGTTTGTGGGAATTTATGTCCCAGAAGACCCCCTCCCAAAGGGATTTTTCCCCAGGTGTGTCTTTGTCCACTTGCATGTCCAGCCCCCAGTGCCTGGTACAGGTAGGTGCGAAATAAGTAATGGGTGAAGAGTGAATGAATGGACGGACAGCTGAACAGGTGACTGGGAATGGTGATACCAGGGCAGGTACACAGCTGGTACACAGTAGCTTAGTCACCTACTGGCATCAGGATGGCTTCCCCAGTAAAGGGACACTCTGGGCCTCTGTGGCCCACAGCAGGGACCTAGGGGACCAGACGTGGGCTCCTCCCTACGCAGCTGCTGGCACAGGCAGCAACCTCTGTCCTGTCCATGGGGGTGGGCCATGATTTGCAAGCATTTCCCCAGGGTTTTGTTTTTGGCTTTTTATTTCTTCCTAAATAAGAGATATAGACCCGGGGTGCCTCCTGGGAAAAGCTTCTTGCTTGGAATCCTGAGAAACCTCACTGTGAGTAGTCTCTGCCACAGCCGCGGGCTGGCTGGAGGGGGACAGATGGCCAGTCCCCGGGCGGCCCTGCGTACTGACCTGCTGTCAGAGGTGTGGGTGCGGGCCGGCGGGCCAGCCACTGTCCTGCGCAGCCCCGCTCCTCCGCCAGACAGTCTGCCTCCCCAGAGGTGCCCCGCTGTGCAGTTGGCTGGGAGCTGCCTGCACGCAGCAGGGCCAGGAGCGAGGCGGGTAGCTGCGGCGAGGGAGAGAGAGGCACGGCTCTGCCAGTTGAGACAAATATTTACAAACAAGGCCTTCCCCTCCACTTGGCAGGCTCAGAGCTTTAAGTATTGATATTTTTTCAAATGGTAAGTTCTAATCAAGGGCTTCTTTTGGGCTGGGATGGGACAGGGCTCCTGCAGGGTGGGCCTGCCCCCAGCTTCTCACCTCGCTGGGCGCTGCCTCCCGGGCGGGACCCTCTCTGACCTTGGCTTCTTATCCTCAAAAGATGGAAGGCCTCCCTTGGCTGAGCCAGGAACCCATGTCCAAGGCAGATACCAGGAGTTGCAGTCATCTGGACGCCTGCTGTGTGCCAGGGTCCTTACTGCCACTGCCTCGTTGAATTTTGCGAACAGCTATTTGGGGTGGGTGGTGTTCGAGTCCCTGTTGGACAGAAGAGGATGTCGGCACGCCACACTGAGGTTCTTGGGGTGGGGACTGTTTCTGATGTGCCTGCCCACGATGTGCTCTCCTCAGTGTGGGTGGGTGAATGAGCAAAGGCTTGCCTGCGCAATGGGGGCAGGTTCCAAGTGCTGTGGGATGTCCGGGCAGGGAAACAGGGACCGCTTCCCTCCAGCAAGGGAAGGCTCTGGGCCGGGCCTCAGCTGAGGGGCTGGGAGTTTGTGCAGAAAGGGTGCCACCGGGCCAAGGAACACCTGAGGCCAAGTGTGCCGGTGGACACTTGAGAGGAGGCATGATGAGCTGTGACTGGAGGCAGGGACTCCGACCTGCAAAAAGGGGTGGAGCCAGAGAAGGGTCCTGGCAGGGGGGGCTGGCATGGTGAGAGAGCACTTTAGGACAATCTCACCATGACCATGTGCCTCTTCATAGAAGTCAGAACAGTGTCCATAGGAACTTAGGGGGCCTTCTTCCTAATTTGCACTTGGAGTTGGATTGATTTATTTGCCTGAGTTATTGGGGGTGGAAAGTGTGAAGTTACAAAGAGTCCTTCATTTTGCAGAAGGTTCCTCTCTCCCTCCTCCCCCCAGCCTCTCCCCTTTGCTGCCTCGAGGTGTTTGCCCATGTCGGTACTTGTCACTCTGGTGGGGTGGGGGGGCTTCACACGGGAGATCGAGGAGCCACTCTCAGTCCTGGATTGAGCGGTAAGGGGTTTGCTTTGCATGCGAGCTTCAGTGGGAGCTGGCTTTGGGGGACTTGTCCACGGCACAAAGTGAGACTCACCTCTGTGGGCTGGCTGTTCAGGTCCCCGGGGATGTGGTCATCATGTCTGAGAGGTGGGCCATGCACTCAGTAGGTAAACAAGTAGGTTCATCTGGACAGGTGTGTTTTTGACGGAGAGCTAGTGTTTGTAGCGTACGTATGTGGCCTCGATTTTTTATGCCATCCCGTGTCCTCTTTGTGTATTCTTTAATCATTTACCCCTCCTGACAGCAGAATGAGGCAGGACTATTGTAACCCCTATTTTACAGAGAAAAAAACTGAGGCCCAGCAAAGTGGAGTGACTTGCCCAGGGTCACACAGCTAGTAAGTGGCAGAGCTGGGATTCAAAGAACAGGCAGTCGGTCTCTGGAGCCGAGCTCTCTGCGTCTCCTCTGTTCACCTCTCTGGTTCTTATGGTGAATCCCCTCTGAGTCAAACTAACGGTGTGGAGGGCCCCTTTTGGGTCCAGATGTCCTGGGTCAGCATCCTGCCCAGGTGATTGTGGCAGCCCTGTGTCCTCTCTGAGCTTCAGTGGCCTCGCTTTAAATGGGGGTGGGCAGGCTCCCCTTGCCTGCCCTCATCTCAAAGTGGTTTTGAGGCTCTGTGGGGATGGAGCAAATGATTAAGGTTTGTAGACTGTAAAGTACTGTGTAGATGTCATTGTTGCTTCTGTGACCTGGCTCTTGCCAGACCCCAGCTACCCTTGGAGTAGAGGTAGAGGTCATGGGTGGGCCCCGTAAAAGCAGGGACATTTAACTTGAGCCTAGAATTCGTGTAGGTAGGGAGAACAGTGGAGGAGGTTGTATATAAAAGTGCATGGAATTTCTGAGAAATGTTGATGTATGATCTTAGCTGTGCCAACAGCATGCGTGTGTTCTCTCTCTCTCTCTCTCTCTCTCTCTCTCTCTCACACACACACACACACAGAAAAGACTGGAAGAAAATACTCATCTATGCAACATATCTCACTGAGAACTTCCTATGCGCCAGGCACTGAGGTGACACTTCATATCTCACTGAGAACTTCCTGCGCCAGGCACAGGTTCACTGAGGAACGGGCCCTGCTCAGGAAGCAGTAAGAGAGCTGTCAGTGGAGCACCAGCCCAGGGAATGTGATGGTGACTGAGTGCGATCATGGAAGGCCTCCCTGAGGAGGTGACCTTGGACGAGGCATGGAGGGTGAGAATGAGGCAGATGTAGGAGGAACATTCAGGCCAAGGGCAAAGGGCATGGCAGCTGCAAAGGCCCTGAGGTGGGAACAGATGGCAAGGGAAATGTTGAGCAAGGAGGGGTGGGAAGTTGGTGCCAGTTGGCACAGACCCTGAGGACTCAGGACGGGAATTCGGGGTTGACTCTCGGTGTGGCTTCATGAGGTTTGTGGAGGGAAGAGACCTCTAAAGAAGGGAGTGATGGCCTGGTCTGCAGAGCTGGAGAAGGAGCAGCGAGGCCAGAGAGGGCAAAGGCTCTGCAGCGTTCCAGAATTCGTGTCTGGGTGGTGGGACCCGGAGAGGTTTTTTCTTTTTTATGGTTTTCCTTATCCTAATTCTCCCTTGATTTTTTTTTCTCAAAAAGCAAGGTATTATTTTGGTAGCA
The DNA here is from genome assembly GCF_036850995.1 of Saccopteryx leptura. Lineage (NCBI taxonomy): Eukaryota > Metazoa > Chordata > Mammalia > Chiroptera > Emballonuridae > Saccopteryx > Saccopteryx leptura. The sequence goes on from NC_089503.1 coordinate 315,206,182, forward strand.
ACAAATAAAAGCAGCACTAAAATCTCATTGTTGTTAATGAAATGTCCTCTCTGGTGTTTGGTGCAACTGTCCCAGCATGGGGATGGGGGCAGCGCTGGCCCCAGGTCAGCCCTGGTGTCACCCAGCCCCTCCGAAGGTCTCTGTGAGCCCCTTCTCCAGGCCCAGGGCTCAGCCCTCCCCGAGGAGGAGGAGTCCTCTAGGGTGGGAATGTTACAGAGCTGAAATTCACAGTCAGTTTCTTCCCTGTTCATTGATTTCACAGAAAGCAGTTAAAATCCTATTCTGGGGGCCACCTCCAGATAGACGAGAGATTTTTAAAATTAATAAAGGCCCTCTTTGTAAGATAAGATTAGGCACCTGACTGAGGATCTGTGTGTTGGGATTCACACTGACTAATTTGCTGTCAGAAGCATGGCTCTCGGCGTGGCGGTGAGTGGTGTCCACGTTTTGCTGATCTGTACGCTTCTGTCTGGGTCTGTGTCCCTTGGAGGGGGCTGGATTGGGAGTGACAGGGCCCCTTCTGAGCAGAACTCCCGCCCCCCATTGTTGCTGGTCATTAATATCCCAAATATATTCATGAGATAGAAACACCAGCTTGATTTGTAAATGCACTCTGAGCAGCTAAACACACTAAGGACCAGCTTTCGAGCTATAAAGAGTAAAAGGAAAAGTGAAATCTGCTGGAACAGAAAACCACATGCTGGAAGCTACTTGCTCCTCCACAGCTCGTGACATGATGATGGACAGGCAGCAGGGAGCCCACCGACTGTGGATCAGTATGTCATGTCTGTGCAGGGAGGTGGGATGGCATGTAGGTTAAAACCTCCTGCCTGGAAGTCAAGCAGACCTGTCTTCACCACTGCTTTGGCTTCTGACTTGCTGTGTGACCTTAGCTTAATCACTTGACCTCTCTGTGCCTTACTATAAAATGGGGAGAATTGTTTACCTACCCCGTTGCAGAGGATTGAAGAATAATGTTCTCATACAGTGCTTGGCACTTTATAGGCACAAGGAGAAGTCCTCAAGAAGTGGGGGCTGTTATTGTGGAAACACCTGCCTCTCCCTGATTCGAGCCCCACCTTCCCCTTAAACAAACACCGATCAACCAGCCTCAACACCAGCGGAGCCATTTCCTTCCAGCCACTCTGGTCGCCTCTACTTTCCATTCCTAGAACCAGTTTCCCACTCCGGGCACTCAAGCTGGCCAGCTTGCCAGGCTCCCCTTCCTCCGACGGGATCCTGTGAGCCCCTCAGAGCCTTGCCCAGCCTGGTGTGGAGGGTGCTTGGCAGGTGTTTGTTGAATAAGCATGGAGAGGTCTGTAGGGCACAGGCTGAAGCAATTAATTGACACTACCCTCAGCAGAACCAGGCAGGGGAGGAAGATGAGGGCCCGGTAATGGAGTATTTAGAAGTTATAATTAACTTTTTACTGGCTCCCTGGCATAAAAACGATATCCAAGACAAAATAAAAGGGGTCCAAGGATTTAGTTAAATAGAGCTAGGTCTTTTGCAAGGAAACCCTTAATTAACATCTGTGAGGGAGGAAAGGAGGGGAAGGCGAGGGGAGAACCCTTCCAGGCGGTTTCTTTGGTTCCTGCCTGATTTGCCACCGTGTTGCAGAGGGGTGGAGGCAGGGGGTTGGCTTCGGAATCGGGCTGACGTCTTTCTGCCTCTTTGCGATTCAATTCAGCAGCCAGGCATGGGCTCCAGTGGGAGGTAAGGGGCTTTGGAGAGGAGCATGGGCCATGGGCCAAGAGGGAGCAGGAGGCCACTCCCAGGTGCAGAAATTGTTATTCATGGAAAATGGTGTTTTCAGAAGCAGCTGGATGCTCCTCATCCCAGTAGCCACTTCTCTCCCCAAGTTCGACTTTTTCCTTCCTTCCCTGCCTCCCTTCCCCAGGGGTGGGGGGCAGCTAAGCTTGCTGTGAAGGTGGAGTTAACACTTTTTTTTTTACCTCCATACTTCCTGCCTCCCTCCCAGTGGGACATGGGTGTCTCCTCTTCTTATCTGTCTTCTGGGCTTGCCATGCCCCGGCCACACCTCACTCTCTGTCATCTCCACACACTCAGTAGTTGCCATGAGGCTGTGGAATGTTCTGTGGTAGGTGGTTACTTACAGGCCCCACCCCTGGCGTGTCCCCTGGTCTGGTCTGCATGGGGCTGCCCTGTGGCACCCGGGCCTGGAGTAGGACCCGTCTGGGTGTCCCGAGGCAGAGCCACTCCTCTCTCCGGCCCCCTGAAGGGTGGGTGGGTGGAGGACATGGGGTGGAGATTTCTGGGAATAGCTGCTGTTACATCCTAGGAGACAGGCCACAGCAGACACAAAGTAAATTTTATAAGTTTTATTGCAGACCTGCACAGGGACTGCAGGCAACCCATGCAAGGGAGCACTGCAGCCCTCTAAACCTGCACAGGGATGCAGGTAACCCACACAGGGGAACACTGCAGCCCCCCCAAACCTGCGCAGGGACTGCAGGCAACCCATGCCTCCGAAGAGACTGGAGCACTGCAGCCAACCAAACCTGCGCAGCCAACAAACTGCGCAGGGACTGCAGCCCCCCAAACCTGCACAGGGACTGCAGCTCCGAGCTTCTAAAATGGCTCCTTTTTATAGGGTGGCTGTCTAGGATGAGCAAGCATCATACAGAAGCTGATGTGGCTGTTAGTCATTGGCTAGGGAGTTCGTGCGCAGTTACAGGGGGGGTATTACTCAGTGGAGAATTTCAAACATAAACTTCTGATAAGGGTCTCTGACTCAATGCAGGATGTTGCTGAACTCTTTGTTCTCAGTGTCACAGGGACCTTGTACACTCTTGGCAGCCCCAGCATGTCAGTACTCCTTGAATCTAACAGCTGCAATACCAGGAGTGGGAGCTGCTCAGCTTAGCGGGTGGTGGGGGTTCTGTCAGGCGTCACACTGACTGGGATCAAGAACCCAGAAAGCACTTAGGGGTTCCTGGGGCCACTCTGGCTCTGCCCCTCACCAGCCAGGTGATCTCGCTTCTCCCACACTAAACCTCCATGCCCATAAAACCTGGGAGTAGTAGGTTTGGACATATGTTAGCTAAGCCCCCTATTGACACTCCTGCCCTCCCGCACTGCTGGCCTCAGAATCCTGTGTGGGGGTTTGCCTCTCCCTCTGGCTATGACTGCAGGAGACAGGGGAGGTGTAATGCCAGTGGTCGAGGCCAGGCAGGTCCACAATGGACTCGGGAAAATGGTAGAGAAACTGCGGAGCTGGAAAGCGTTGGGCCATTACCATTTAATAAAGTCTCACAACGGCAGATGAGCACACAGACAGGGTAAACCCCTTCTCCGGCACACAGACAGCAAGAACGGCCCCCTCACAGTGGCGGACAGGCAACCCACCACCCACAATCCCCCATCTCACTGGAGCACAAGCACCCATAGACTTATATAGGCCATACACACGTGACACTGCTACACAGCAATGCACTAATCAGGCAAAGTGCTCACAGCCGGTAACGCTGTGAGCAAGCCTAACACAGCTGCCCCGCCGGAGGAGTCGACATGCCCTGGGCACGTCAGCACACGCCCTGGGCACGTCAGCACACGCCCCGGGGAGGCTACTACCTTACCTGGCTTGGTGTTGGAGATTCAGGGATTGACCGTAGATGTGGTCCCTGCCTGAGGTACGGAGAATGAATGCAGAGGCCGGTGATACGTATTAAACAAAATAAGTAGATAAGACCATTTTAGGTGATTAGACTGATGAATCAGATCAACAAACAGTGGCAGTGACAGGGGCTTTCTTGATACAAGGTGGCCTGGGAAGGCCCCTCTGAGGGGGTCTTGAGCTGAGAAGGACCCAGCCCTGAACTACCTGGGTTATAGTTGGTGGCCCTCAGGGCGGAGGCCCAGGACTGCTGACCAGCATGGTGAGGACTTGGATTTTATTCTGAGTGTTAAAGTGGCCACTGGAGGGGTAGGCATGGGCGAGACATGGTCTAACTCAGTGTTTTGAAGGACCTTTGGCTGCTGGGTGGAATGTGATGGAAGGGGAGGGGGAGGGCATGCGTCACCTGGTGGGGCTGGTGCAGGTGTTGCTGAGAGGTAAGGAGAGCTGGGGCTGGACCTGGAGGTGGCCAAGGGGACTGAGAGTGGGGTGAGGGTTTGGCCATAGTTTGTAGGATTTGCTGGCAGGAGGTAGGTGGTGGAGAGGCAAGAGATCACTGACCAGGTGTCCAGAGGGCCTGGCAGGAGGCAGGTAGGCATTCAACAGCATTTGTTGAGTGAATGAAGAAAGAAAAGACAGATTTTGGAAGGTGGTCACATCAATCAAAATCTCCAACCACCTTTTTTTTTTTTTTTTAAAGAGTTTGCCATAGCCAGCACCAAATGTACATTGTGTGACCTGAATGGGTTCTTTTTCATCTGCTCATTAGTTAGCTACAACGGCCTGACTCAGGCACTTTCAGAAACACGTTCTTCTCACAGAGACTCACGATTGAATCTTTAAAACAAAAGTGGTTTCAGCTCTGGGCTTCATCTCTCTACATTCCGAAGCCGCCGGCGTCCAGGGCGTTGGGCAGCATGCAGTCATGTGGCCACCGTGGCTGATAAGCAGGTGGTGGGATTGATGTTCAGATAAAAAATGAGTGAGCAGAGAGCAGACATTTGGCTTTTACTTAAACGATGAATTTTCATTAAAAAAAAAAAAAAATTCCTCACCAAGCCCAAAGTGTGCTTTAGACACTAAAAGGAGGAAAATTAACTTCTAATGAAGACAAAGAATCTGGAATTCTAAGTTGTAAGTCAAGTGATTTTGGGCCAGCCATAATTACAGTATTTTCATGTTAATGTATAAACCCCTTGAAAGGTGTGTTTAAGTGCTAATTATCTATTTCCAACAGAATGGCTTTGGAAATATGAGACCCACTGGTGGGGTATGTGTGTGTGTTTCAAGTGTGTTTTACAGTGTGTTTTTAAAAAGACCATCATCCTAAATATCTCTGCCCTAAATTAAAAAAAAATTTTTTTTTAATATTTAAACAAAGTAGAGGTGAATTTTTGTGAAAGCTCTGGGTTCTCCGAAAGTTCTTTCTTTGGTTTTATTTTGTTATTTGCTTGGATTTTTTGTGTCCTTATTTATGTCCCATTTTGTGCCAAAGCATTTGAGATGGTTTATAAGAGCAATAGGACTAGTAAAATGGTAGAGTATTGATGATAAATTAAAAACCAATTTCAAAATTAGACCAATTTAATCAATTTAAAAAATAGAAATTAGAGCAGCTCAGAGGGAGGGCCTAGAATATCAATACTTAGGGCCCAGTATGTTCTGTGAGTTGGGAATAGGAGTCTGAGCTTCCTGGGGGCCAAGGTGAAAAGGGAGATGAGCTTGGTGAATGGCTCTGATTACTGGGAGGAGAAAATGTTCCTGCCCCTCTGATTGGTCCATCCCCTGAAGCAGTTTGATGTCCATCTCCTTATGTTGTGAGTACCTTAAGGACCAGATGTGTGTCCTGGTCATTTCAGTGCTAAAAGACCTTGGTAAGGATTTTTGTATTTAGACAATAACAGTGACTATTTGTTTCGTGTCTCTCAGTATATAAAACATGTCTACTTCCGTCATGCATTTGATGCTTGTCTCTACCCCTCTCTGCCTTTATTTCTTTTGGATTGATTGAAGTGTCTTTTTTTCCCCTCTACTGGCTTGGAAATTCTATATATGCTTTTTCAATTTGTTTGGTAGTTGCTCATAAATTTTTAATAAGCATATCCAACTTAAGTCAGAATAAACTTAATCAACATCTGCATTCCTTCCCAAAGGTCCCTGGCCCACACCCGCCCCGCCCCTTCTTGCCACTGTCCTATACATCCTTGCTGCCTGGTGGCTGGCGTCTCCCTTCTCACTGTTTTGAACCACACCCTGGAGTAGTCATCATCCTCATCGTTTGTTTTCTAGTTTGCACGGGATTATTTCCTCTGTGGACGTCTGCTGAGCACCTTTATGTGCCTGGCATGATTCTGGGTGCTGGGGGTGCAGCCATGGGCAAACAGAAGGCAGGCATGGGAAACAGAGCTATACCATGTGTGAGGGTCCTGGTAAGGGGACCGGGCAGGACCTCTGTGGAGGTGACCCTTGAGCAGAGGCCTGAGTGGAGGGAGCCGATGTACACATGTCTGGGGGGCTCATCTGAACAGAGGTAGCAGCTGGCTCAGGAGTGTTGATGGCACATTTGGGGACCAGCAAGGGGGCATGTGGCTGGAGTTCCACAGAGGGTCTGAGAGGGTGAGTAGGAGAAGCATAGGCCAGATGGGGGATGGGGATGAAGTAGGAGAGGTTGGGTGGCTTGGCATTTGGGCTTTATTTGGACAAGTGAAGAGTGGGCACAGGTCTTCCAGCTCAAAGGGGCCAGCTAACTCAGGATCTGAGGCTGGAGTCTTTACCTGCCAGCTTGATAGGTTTTCAATCACTCATTCATTTGACATGTATTGAGCTTCAACGTTGCTCTGGACGCTGCTAGATGCAAGCAAGAAAATGCCATGACGTGATGGACACGAGGCGAAATGGTAGCCCGTGACCAAGTTAGACCCTCATCTGCCTCCCAGGTGTGAGACAGAAGGCAGGTCACTCGCCTGCTCTGGGTCTCAGGTTCCTCATCCATGCAATGAGTGTGATGCTTTTGTTACAGGCTGATGGGTATGCTGATGAGAGATAGATGTGTTCAAAGCACAGTGCTCTGGGGCTTTGCTGGATTTTCCACCATGACTTTCCTCTTTACCTAGAAGTGCGTCTTTAGTCCTTAGCTCTTGAGCTTGGCAGTGGAACTATCAGAGGACATCATTGGCCGGCAGAGAAGTAGCCAGTTGGTCATTCAAGAGCTGGGAAAGTGGGCTTTTCTTGCTGGTATGCTTCTTTTTTCCCCTACAAACATGGAGAGATGTATTTGAATATGAAAGAAGCTTGTAAGTTTTTAAAAATATCATCTTCATGCTGGACTTCATTCCAAAACAGGAATAGTCAACCAGCCAGAAAATCCAGGCCAGCACAGAACTGAAATATTCTGTCCTCATCTGCCCACAAACTTCTGAAATGTCTGAAAGATTCCACCACATCCCTGTCCCCACCACCTTCCCCCTGCCATCCTCCTGCACCCGGACTCAGCTTAGACTTTTCAGAAGCTCTGTGTCTAGTTGTGTTTGGAGATTGTGATGACCACTTAGGGTGTGGGAGCTTCCCTGTCCTGCTGTCATTGTCCTTATTACAGAGCTACCCCTTCTTTGGGGTGTCCTCCCACCTGACCTGGCCTCTCACTTAACCCTCACAGCCAGCCCTTCTCAGACTTCAGGTGCATGAGAATCCCCTGGCGGGGGTGTGGTGTGGTTGTGTTGTTCCAGTGTATATCTCAGTTTGGCAGACCTGGGGTGGGCAACCCCCAGGCGAGTTGCAAGGTTTTAGACCTGCATTGTCCAATGGAGTAGCCGTCTACCTCCTGTGAATGTTGACCACTTGAAATGTGGCTAGTGTCACTGAGACACTGACTTTCATGTTTTATTTTGTGGTCATTTACTTGACATTAAATAGTCACAGAGGTTTAATGACTACTGCTGGGACAGTGCAGCCAGACAGTCCTTTACTATGACTGTCTCTACAGATGAAGAAACCTCTCTGAGCTCAGAGAGATGAAGAGCTTGCTTAAGACATTCAGCAAACTAAAAGTAGAATTAGGATTCTAACCCAAAGTCTATGTTTTTTTTTACATTTTAAAAGTAATTTTTCAGTACCTAAGGTGGTCATTTTTTTTTTTTCTTTCATTTTTCTGAAGCTGGAAACGGGGAGAGACAGTCAGACAGACTCCCGCATGCGCCCGACCGGGATCCACCCGGCACGCCCACCATGGGGCGACGTTCTGCCCACCAGGGGGCGATGCTCTGCCCATCCTGGGCGTCGCCATATTGCGACCAGAGCCACTCTAGCGCCTGGGGCAGAGGCCACAGAGCCATCCCCAGCGCCCGGGCCATCTCCGCTCCAATGGAGCCTTGGCTGCGGGAGGGGAAGAGAGAGACAGAGAGGAAAGTGCAGCGGAGGGGTGGAGAAGCAAATGGGCGCTTCTCCTGTGTGCCCTGGCCGGGAATCGAACCCGGGTCCTCTGCACGCTAGGCCGACGCTCTACCGCTGAGCCAACCGGCCAGGGCCAAGGTGGTCATTTTATGTGGGAATTTTCTTTGTGTATCTCGAGAATCCCGGCCCTTTCTATGAGCAAATTCTTCTTCCCAAGACAATTTTGATAGTCGTGGTCAGGAGTAAGGCTTTATAGCATCAGGGCCAACTAAACAAAGTCATGTTCAATTGGGTTAGGAGAACTGATTAGTTAGGAGAATGTCCAACATCCCACATTTTCTATGTGAAAGCCGCATTTTGCTACAAAGCCTCGTTTCCAAGTCCCATGGAGGCTTCATAACAATAATGACTTCCTCTGGACGGCACTTTACAGTTTAAAGACGCTTTCATGTGATTTGTTCACTGCTCCCTCACAACAGACAGTCTGGGTCCTGAAGTAATGTTGTCCATACTTGACAGAGGAGGAGGCTGCGACCCTGTGCGAGGGTGTGGTTCCCAGAGGACACCTCCCCAGAGAGGCCTTCCCGAACTGCTGGGGGTCTATCAGCACCCCCATCTGATACTCCCTCTCCTACTCACCGGGCTTTACTGTTTCCAGATCTGTGAGTTCCACCTGACCTGGTACTTATGTTCTCGTTGTCAACACCCCACAGAGAGGTCCACTTCTCCAAGGCGGGGATCCTGTCTGTCTTAGGCACTGTTGTATCTTCAGCACCACGGACAGCACCAGTTTCCACAGCCACTCTGTGGTTCTTATTTATGAATTAAACTCCTAAAGTGAGAGAAGGGCCAGTGGAAAGGATGCAGCCCTTCTAGCAGGCAGACCCCCTCCCCAGCCCCGCCTTTGCCACATGCCTGCTGGGTAGCCTGGAAAAAAGTCACAGCCTTCTTGTGCCTTAGGGTGTCCTCTACGGAGTGAGGGTAATGCTTGTCCTTTGCGGGGCGGTGGGGAGGAGGAATAAGGCACTCACTGCAGCTGGGATCCGTTTCAGTGGGTGAGTCTGGAGAGATCCCGTGGGTTTGGGTCCTGGCTCTATGCTTCCCAGCTATCTGGCCTCGAGCATGGTATGTCCTCTCTCTGAGCCTCTGTTTTCTCCTCTGTAAAAGGGGGGGCTGCTACTGGGAGGGTTCAGTGAGGCAGGGTATGATCCAGGCTCAGCACAGGGCCCAGTATGGTATAAACACACAACAAAGGCAGTTGTTGTGTTTGTGGTGGTTGTTTTGTGAATGCCCTAAGTGCCTAGGGCACAAGTCTGAGATGTTTGGTTGATGGTTGCTGTGATTACTACTATTAACGTTGTGCACCAATGCCTTTCTCTCTCTCTCTTTTTTAATTGGATATTTAAAAGTTAGGATTTAGTTCTTTAAAATTTGTGTTACAGAAAAGCAGATTTTTTTTTTAAGTGTATAGGTTTGTTTCTTTGATTTCTCTTAAGAAGAAGAATTTCACACCTTTCTGAGCCTGCACGATGCAAATGAAGTTCGGAGAGCTCGGGCAGGCTGGGGAGCTAATTCTGGGCTGGTTTGACAGCCACGACAGTGAAGGGGAAGCTTGGAGCTGACAAGCCGGGCTTGCTTGGGTAGCGTCCCAACCTCTCAAAATAGTCACTTTCCAGACTAACATTTGTCATGTCCTTGTTCAAAAGAAGTGTCGTGTTCATTGATCCAACAGCGCCCCCTCTCCCCTTAGCACTCTATATTGGTTCCCTGTGGTGTCCTGGGTGAAGTCCAGTTCTTTGTCTGGCAGTCCAAACCCCTCTGAATGTGACCCTCAGCCTTTCCCTCTCAGGCCTGCCTCTGTTCAACCCCTGTGTCCACCAAATATGTTGGACTTTTCCACCTCCATGCTTCTGCTTGTGTAGGGTCCTCTTCCAAGGGTGTCTTTCCAGCTCATTGGCCGTGACACATCCCTATGGTCACTCTCTCTCCCTGTGCTCGGGGTGGGTGGGGGACTCACTGCTGCGTCCTTATGGCTTGGAACCACTCCCTCTACAAATCTCAACTTGCTAGCATGTGTCTTTCCCACAGTAGAGGCTGGGAAAGGGCCAGTGTCAAGACCTCTCTGTTCCCAGCCTCCAGCACCCCCCTACACACTTACTAGGGCCAAAAAAAAAAAAAAAAAGACTGAAATAAACAACAGGTGGCAAGATGATTTTACTTTAGTGTATCTTAATGTTCCTAAAATGTTTATTTAGCTTCAACACACTTAGGTTTATTAAGATTATTCTAAAATAGGGATCTTCATTGTAAATTATTTTTCAAATACTTATTTCAGTTGCTACTGCAAAAAACATTGCTTTGGGACAATTCCCCCCCCCCCTTTACATGGGTTGTTTGTACCCAGAAGTCACCTGGGACATGTTTGTTCAGTAGCAGAGGGCCAAGGATCTGGCCGTGTAGGCACGCCTTCCATCCCGGGCCTCTGACCTCGGGTGGGAACTTCCCGGTGAGGGAGAAACAGGTAGAGCCTCCCTGCAGGAAGCTTTTCAACTAGGACTCTTTGATGAAGAGGGTGGGACAAGATTCACATGGCCACTCAGTCCCTGTCCACCTCTAAACCTTAATGGCTAATGAAATTCAAGAATGGTTTGCTTTCAATAGTGGAATGATTGCCCTTCAGGACACTAAGATTCTAAAAATAGCATTTCCAGGACTCTGAGATCTATAGTTCTACCTGCTCACAATTCTAGTTGTCTGAAATTCAGGGTCCTCCATTCTCTTCTCCAGCAATTCTTTTAAAATCTAAATTGTGGTTAAACATGCATGACATTTACCATTTTAACCTTTTTCACATGACAGTTCGGTGGCATTAGGTACATTCACTTGGTTGTGCAACCACGTCTAGAACACTTTTCATCTTGCAAAATGAAACTCCGTACTCATTAAACACGAGCTCTTCATTCCCTCCTGGGCACCCACCAGGTGTCCAGGAATTTGACTGCACTAGGCCCTCATACAAGCAGAATCACACAGTACCTGTCCTTTTGTGACTGGCTTAGGTCACTGAGCATGCCGTCCTCAAGGTTCACTTGTGTTGTAGCGTGTGTCAGAGTGTCCTTCCTTTCTGAGGCAGAAACATATTCCATGATATGCAGGGATCACACTGTGTTCATTCATGTGTCTGTCAATGGACACTTGAGTTGCTTCCACAGTTTGGCTATTTAGAATAGTGCTACTAGGACCATGAGCGTACAAATACTTGTTGAAGTTCTGCTTTCAATTTTTTTGGATTAATACCGAGAAGTAGAGTTGCTGGATCATAAGCTAGTTCTGATTTTACCTTTTTTAGGGGGAGCGGGAACCTTCATACAGTTTTCCACGGGGGCTGTTTCCCTTTCCGTCTCTACCACCAGTGCTCAGGGCTCCCATTTCTCCACATCTTCACCAGCACTGGTTCTTTGCTGGGTTTTTTTGATAGTAGCCATCCCAACGGGTGTGAGGTGGTATCTCATTGTGTTTTAGTTGCATTTCCTGATGATTAATCATGTTGCACATCTTTTCATGTGCTTGTTGGCCATTTGTATCTCTTCTTTGGAGAAATGTCTATTCAAGCCCTTTGCCCCCCCCTTTTTTTTTTGGTATGTGACAGAGACAGAGAGAGAAAGAGAGAGACAGAGAAGGGGACAGATAGGGACAAACATGAAGGGAGAGAGATGAGAAGCATCAATTCTTTGTTGCAGCTCCTTAGTTGTTCATTGATTGCTTTCTCATATGTGCCTTGACTGGGGGGTTATAGCAGAGTGATGACCCCTTGCTCAAGCCAGAGACCTTAGGCTTCAAGCCAGCGACCATGGAGTCATGTCTGTGATCCTACGCTCAAGCCTGAGACCCTATGCTCAAGCTGGTGAGCCTGCGCTCAAGCTGGATAAACCAGCGCTCAAGCCGGTGACCTCGGGGTTTCAAACCTGGGTCCTTTGTGTCCCAGTCCAATGCTCTATCCATTGTACCACCACTGGTCAGGATTTTTGCCCATATTTATATTGGGTTGTTTGTTTCTTTGTTGTTGACTTGCAGAGTTCTTTACATAGTCTGGATATTAACCTCTTATCAGAACCCGAAACCTGTGTGTTCCTATGGACCAATGTCACCCCATTAAACTTAATTTCTAAATAAAAAAAGAAATGTGATTTGAAAATATTTTTTCCCCATTCTGGGGTTGCCTTTTTCATTCTGTTGCTGTTGTCCTTTGCCGCACAGAAGTTTTAAATTTTGCTCTAGTTTTCCTTCTGTTGCCTGTGCCTTGGGTGCCATATCCAAGACAGCATTGCCAAATTCAACGTCAGGAAGCTTTCCTCTATGTTTGCCTTTAACACTTTATTGTTTTAGCTCTTACCTTCAGGTCTTTGTCCATTTGGAGTTAATTTTCATGTGTGGTGTAAGATGAGGGTCCGGCTTCTTCTTTTGCATGTGAACATCCAGTTTTCTAGTACCCTCTCTTGAAAAGACTGTCCTTTCCCCATTGAATGGTCTTGACACTTTCACTGGAAATCACTTTCTCACATCTGTGGAAGTATGTTTCTGGACTCTCTTCTGTTTCATTGATCTACATGTCTGTCTTTACACCAGCACCACATGACTTTAATTCTAGTTTCAGAATCAGGAAGTGGGAGTCCTCTAACTTAATTTTTCTTTTTCAAGATTATTTTGGGTATTCAGGGTCTCTTGATATACAATACGACCTTTTTCTATTTCTGAAAGAAATGTAATTGGGATTATGGTAGGGTCTGCCATAATCTGGGTCTGCCGATTGCTTTGGTTATACTGATGTATTAACCATACAAAGTCCTCCAATCCCTGAACACAGGATGTCTTTCTGTCTTATTGGTGTCTTTTTTAATCTTCGAGCCAACGTTTTGTAGTTTTCCATGTACAAATCTTTTATCTCCTTGGTTAAATTTATTCCTAAGTATTTTATTCTGTTTGATGCTGTTGCAAATGAGATTGTTTTCCTAATATCCTTTTTGGATTGTTTATTGTTTGTGTGTAGGGACATAGCCAATTGTTCTGTACATTGTTTTTGTATCCTGCACTTTTGCTGAATTTGTTTAATTTATTTTCACATCTGGATTGCTTTTAAAAAGTGGTCTTTAAAGGCTTGTTTACAGCGGCCACAAGATCTCCTCCAAAATATTATGTTGTTTCAAATAAAGACATTGAGCGCTCCTCATAACACAGGGGGAATTGTAAGGACTCAAGTATATGGCAGCATTCTTTGTTGTTGAGGACTGTTGAACACCAAAGCTCTGGCATCTGTGACATGTTTGGTGGTGGTGATGGAGAGGGAGGAATCGCGGGCTTCAGCTACAGCTCGGTCTGGGGTCCGATTCCCACGTCTCTGCTTGCCAACTGTGCAAGCCCTTATTTAACCTGAGCGAGCCCCAGTTTCTTCACCTGCCGGAACAGTGCTTGATTTGTGGGGCTGTTGTGATGCGTTAGGAATGGCACGAGGGAGCCTGTCTCAGACTCTTCGCAGCTGATGCCTGTCGTCATTAATGGCTGCCTGGCTAGTCCAGGTGAGGAGCTACTTAGCCAGCTCATCCTGCCTTTGAACCTGGTTGTCAGAGTGACCCCCAGCATTAGGGCTTCAGAACCCCAGAGGAGTGTAGGTTTTCTGCCTGTTCTATCTTTCTGCTGGTCTTAACTGGGACCCAGTTTGTTTTGGTTCTAGGTTTCGAACAACAGACTGAGCAAGTGAAAGGTTGGGCTGTCTGTCCCTGGACAGATTTAGGAGGTGGGTGAGGTCTCGATGCCTTCTTTTTATTTAGTTACAATTTTGTATGCGTTGTAGTGTTACATGTGCACAATTAACCACAAAGTGCTACAAGGTTTATCACACTGCTGGCGTCCCCGCCCCAGCCCCTCTCCCAGGTCCTGATTCCCATTCTCAGTGCGACTCTGGTAGCTGCTGCTTTTATTACCGCAGTGTCTCTAAGTAACAATCTTATATTGCAGTTCTTTGATTTTTTTTTCAATTTTAGATCTTACTTGTTAACGTCTTACAGCAAAAATTGAAGACTCAGAGATTCAGCCTCTCCACCCATATACACATGTCCTTCATCCTATCCTTTGAATATGGTTTTATCACAGTTTTTGCTTAACTATTCATTGTATAGCGTGTTGTTTTTCTGAAGAAGTTAATTGTTTTGTGTGCCTGTTTTTCTGTGTGCCCATCAGGGTCCATCCTTGTCTCCTGCAGTTTTTAAGGTGCCTTAACAGCATGTGAATGGTGTCAGGCCACACCAGCTGCCTCACTGTTCTTGGACTTCCTGATCCTCTGACCCCTACTGGGTCCGGATTGGTTGAAGTGCAGTCATGACCCTGGGACCTCCCTTCACTGTTGCCTCCTTTTGCCTCTCTTCTGTCTGGGATCCATGGCCCCCTCTTCTTGGTTTTCCTCCCTCATTTTGGTGGACGACACCCTCCGGTAGTTTTCTGAGAAAGAATTCACTGGAGATCAATGTTTGGCAAAGTTGCATGCCAGAAAAAAATCCTCATTTCCATCCTCGCTCTTAAGTGACAGTTTGTCTAGGTGTGGAATTCTGGGTTGCAAGTCACTTCCCCTTGGAACTTGGAAGGCATTCCTGCATCCTCTCTTCATCTCCAGTGTCACTATTGAAAACCCCACTCTTAGCCCTGGCCAGTTGGCTCAGTGGTAGAGCGTCGGCCTGGAGTGCAGGGGTCCCGGGTTCGATTCCCGGCCAGGGCACACAGGAGAAGCACCCATCTGCTTCTCCACCCCTCCTCCTCTCCTTCCTCTCTCTCTCTTCCCCTCCCGCAGCGAGGCTCCATTGGAGCAAAAATGGCCCGGGCGCTGGGGATAACTCCTTGGCCTCTGCTCCAGGCGCTAGAGTGGCTCTGGTCACAACAGAAGCGACGCCCCGGAGGGGCAGAGCATCGCCCCCTGGTGGACAGAGCATCGCCCCCTGGTGGGCGTGCCGGGTGGATCCCAGTCGGGTGCATGCGGGAGTCTGTCTGACTGTCTCTCCCCATTTCCAGCTTCAGAGAAATACAAAAAAAGAAAAAAAAAAGAAAACCCCACTCTTGTTTGGATACCTCATTCTTAGTGTGTGATCTTTTTAAAATTATTATTATTCATTATTCACTATTCATGATTCTGGGCACTCAGGCATCTGGGAGTGTTGGGGAGCACCTCCTTGCTGAGTAGGGAGAAGAGAGTGATCATGAAAGGCATACTGGAGGAAGTGGCACTTGACTGACCTGACAAAGGGTGAGTGGGATTGGAGCTAAGACAGAGGTACAGGAAGGGGGTCCCAGGTGAATGGAACAGCATTTGCCAATGTCAAGAGGCCTTAAGCAGCCCAGAGAGGAGAGTGTATTGTCAGTTCTGGGTGGCAGGAAGTGAGGTCAGAGCAACAATGGGGCCTAGCCTGCAGGGGGCGCCGTAGTCTCAAGTTCTGATGCCTGTCACATCTAGGGTTCCCAGCTTGGCCCCCCCCCCCCCAGCTCCAGGGGTGCAGAGGTGGTTCATGACCATATTTGGGCACGTGTGTCCTGCCAGGCTATGGCTTCTGGGGAGGTTCCTGCGCAATCTTTCTGGCTACAGATAGCCTTCTTTGGGGGAGAGGACACACGCAGAAACCTTTGGCTGTCCCTTTCAGCCTAAAGTCACATGCAGCCTACAGAGGAACAATAGAAACAAACCTGTGAAGAGGATTAGGAAGGAACATTCCTGGTTTTAAAACATTTCAACGGAAAAACAAATGTTTGAAAGTTAAACATTTTGGCTATTAGGATGGAACAGAAGAAAAACTCCATTTGCTTTTTAAGTCTGGGCAGCCGTGCTGAACTGTGAGTCCAGGGCCTCCTGGGCAGGACCCGCAGGCGGGGCGTCTGCCCCACCGGGAGCATCTGAACAGGTGATCTGGACGCCAGGAGCTGCAGTGTGGGCCCAGGCAGGTGACCTTCCAATGCCTCTTTTGTTGTCTCCATCTTCCCAGCCAACATCCTCGGACTAGAGTAGAACGCCGTGCTTAGTCCCCCTGACAGCAGTAACAATGGCCGATGTTCAGATTGTATTATCTGGCCTTTAATTTTCTGTATTCTGATGCTTTGACATCTTGGGGCCTTGCTGACCCTGAAGGGATGGCCTTTCCTGGGTGAGCAGGACTCACCTCTGAGTGCCTTCCCCGTGCAAACCAACCAGTCCGGGGCTGCTCCCCCCTCAGTGCCCCCATGGGGCTCTCTCACACTGGCCACTATGCCCCTGCCCAAATCACCGTAGGGCTGGGTGACAGACAACTAGAGACAGCCCCTGTGCCTCACCCCCAGCCTTCCGACAGTATTCAAACTAGGCATCGCAGACCTGCTTGTCTGCGGAACGGGAGTTGGGACTCCCGTCCTCAGAAACCACAGCACAGGCACTTGCTCGTGTTTTCCCATCACTCCCTCTGCCACTTGTCCAGTGTGGCTTCCTGTGTGTCCCCACGTGGCCTCCTGTTTCTAGGTATCCATGGGCATAAACTTCCTCCTCTTGCCAGTCATTCCTGTGTCTCTGGTCTAAGTGCAACACAGAGCCTCATGCACGGCTTCCCTAGTGTGATCATCACAAGAACCCTGTGAAGAGCCCCAGACATTACTGGTTTCCAGATGAGAACACGGCTGCTCAGAGAAGCAAGGGTTCCGCTCCCGGCCACACAGCAGGTGGAGGAGGCAGACATGGGACTCAGTCAGGCTTCAGGCCCCACGATGCCCAGCCCTCTGCATACATCCTATCTTCTGGGACATGGGGTGTGCTGCCCTTGCTTCTCGGATGTATGGAATGAACGTAAATCATTATCACAGTGCCCGACTCAGCTCCCTGCTCACAGCAGAGCAGCAGAAACCAGATTCTGCAGGCCCAGCCATGCACTGTGTTCCTGTCACCCCACCCTAGCCACTGGCTGGCTCTGGCTTCAGATCTCTCCCTCCTGTTCAGAAGGCTCTGTTCACAGAGCCCGTCTCTGCCAGCATCCCTGACCCGTGTCTCCCCCAGCCCATGTCCCCTGTGTGTGCTGGGCTGTCAGACTCCATCATGGACATTTGTGTGCCCAACCAGCATCAAGACCCAACGGGTGGCTTAAAGCTGAGTTGTGTGATTCCAGACCATGCACCATTCTAGGAAGTCTGCTAACGTGCCTCTCCCAGACGTTGGCAAGTGTTTAAACACAGAGCTGTCAAAGATGCACTAAAAACGCAATCAGAGATCGTTATGCCGTCTCTTTATTCCTTCCCCCTCTGCTGTGTTCTGCGTGTCGGAAGAAGCCATAAGTGGGCATTTTCCTGATTGTCACTGCATTTAGAGAACGCTGTAACTCTGCCAGGCTCAGTATGCCGCTCCAGAATGGCATAAGATTATGGAGATGCTTGCACATATCTTGTTGAATTTAACAGATTATGTAGTTTGGAGGCAGCACTTCTTGTTTAAATGAGATGGGTAGGTGTCAGAGATAAGCAATCGTAACCTTTCGGAGGGAGATTAATCTTGGAAGCACAAATAGCAGAGGTTTCTGTTCCTGTCTTTTTTTGAGTGTGCCCCGAATGCCATGTGTGCTTACTGCCACATGGGATCTATATGGGAAGGCATGTTGTGTTGCATATAGACGGCAAATGGAAAGTTAAACCAGTCTGGTCATCCTCTAGTGCTGTGCTGATTAATACCTGATGGTCTCATTACCACCAAGGAATTCACGACTGGCAAGTGCCCAACTCTCAGATAATCGGGCAGACGGGAAAGGAAGCGTTTTGGGGAGACAGCTTGAACCTTATCACACAGAATACAAATGCACAGCAGTGCCCACCAGTTCCGAAAAGCAGGGGAGGCAGGGCTGCTGTCCATGAGCACCTGGTGCTTCTTGGAGACCCAAGGTTGGGATTCACCCAGCAAGGCCTACCTGGCCCAGGACCTAACCTGCCCCTCAGGTTGCTGCAGTGTTCTGCCCGAACGTCCTGTTATCCTTCCAGGCCCCATTGGGCTTGTCCTCCTGGAGGCTGACGTGGCCACTGTTCAGCACTCCCAAGGCAGGAGGCCAAGGTTCAGGTCCCTGCTCTCCACTGTCGTACTGTGTGGCCTCGGGCATGTCCCTTCCCCTCCCTGAGTTCCAGTTTGTCCAGTGAGTGGTGTGGACTGGAACCTCTATGTGCTACTTTTTATACTGACCTCACGCCTGAGTCTTGGTTATCAGTGTCCCTGGCGGTGCCTCACCCGGGGTCTGGATCAGAGTACACATTCCTTCAGAGCTTGTGGACAGCTGACCAGGGTGTGCATGTTGGGGTGTGGTGGGGGAGCTTTACAGCAGGCTCGGCTTCAGGAGGAAGGCGTGTTTCTGGCGTGGTGGGGTTTTTGGATAGGCTGAGTGCATTCTGTGCTGTGGGGCTGGTGAGGGGACGTGGGTAAGAAGAGGCATCTGGACCCATCCATCCATCCATTTCCTCTCTGAGCCCTATGAAGCCAGCGTGGCTGCCCAGACACCTGAGCTGCCTCCCACTGTGTCCAGCTGGGGACCCTGCATGTAGGCTGCCTCTGGCTTCCCCCATTGGGTCCACCCTTGGTCCACGGAGTGACAGTGCTGTCTAGTCTCCAGGGTTGACACTGCCTAATCTCTTTTCACACTTGGAGAATACCCCTTCCCCGGCATTTGGGCACTTCCGGCACCTTATCAGGCCAGGCGATGCCACTTGGGCTCTGGGGAACTCCCCTGATGCCAGCCCTCTTCTCTGCCGCTGAAGGGTCAGAGAGATGTTCATCTCCTCAGTGTGCACATTGGGCAGAAGAACTGGTGGTATTCATCTTATTTTTTCACCCATGAAGTCCATCAGTCATCGAGGTCTTCCAATTCACTGTCCAGATACGGGGAGAGGGAGACACAGCTAAGCCAGAAAGCCTGTGATAACTAGTCGTTGGGCATCCACAGCAAGGTTGGTAGGAGCTATGGGATGACGTGAGCACCTGAAGGCTAATGCAGCCTTTGGTTGTAACAACAGAGATAGCAGCCCTAGAAAAGAGGAGGGGACTTTTCCACCCCACTCTATGTTAGTCAAGGCATACCAGAGCCTTAGTTCTGGCTCCTCTACCCACCACCTGCAAGAGATCAGGTCAACTGAAGAAGATTCAGAGATGGACAGTCAGGGTTATGGGTGAGGGGGATGGGTCTGGAAAGCATGCCCTGCCAGGACAGCTGGAGGAAAAGCTTGGAGGAAAGGGAGGGGTCCAGGGAGACAGAGGTCATTTGGTATAAAAGAGAGTCAGAGCTATCTCAGGAGAGATTGATTTATTTATAAATGCATCTGTCTCTCTTCATCTATTCATCCATGCCTGATCCATACATCTTTGTCCATCAGTTTCCCCATCCATTCATCCATGCCTGATCCATACATCTTTGTCCATCAGTTTCCTCATCCATTCACACTTCATTCATTCATCTTTCCACCCATCCATCCATCATTCGTACATGCATGAATGCATCCATCCCTCCTCCATCCATCCTGCATTTATCTATTCATCATTCGTGAATTCATCCATGCATCCATCCACCCACCTCTCTGTCCATATTCCATTCACTCACCATGTATCTATCACCCAACTCTTTACCTACTGATGGTTTGGAGTGTCATGTCAGGATGAGTTTGCTGAGGCCAAGCCGCAAAGATTAGCAAACATACTCTCTGTGATTTGATGTGTATAACCTTAGGCAAACTCTCTGAGCCTTGGTTTTCCCAGATGTGAAATGGGGATAGTAAATAGCTGTCTGTGAAACACGTAGCTGGTGCGTCACCAAGGCCAAGTGGACATCTAGACAGACATGTCTGTGGCTGGAGCTCCAGCTCGGAAGGACATGTTGAAGGACGATTTCTGTGTTCACAAACAGAACCCATCTTACTTAGAGAAACCAGACATGTTGTGTGAATGTATTGTGGCTCCTGCCCCCTCCTGGCCCACCCCCCGCCCTCCCTGGGAGGACAGACCTCAGTCAGCCTCCTCTGCTGCGGTGGAAGGGTCAGAGGACTGCTGACAGCTTCCTGCTCATGCCCCGGTCCCGGTTGATGGGATCTGTGGAAATAAATGAAACTGTACACTTGGACTAATTTGCTAATTTGCCTAAGTAACAACCCCAGTCCAAGTTCCGGCATAAATGTATGAGTGCAGCTTTGGCTCCCCCAGCCGGGGTGGCACTCAGGGCGAGATGGGGTGGTGGTGCCGTGAAGTGGTGTGGAAATGGAGACTTAGAGCCCGAAGGTAGTCAGGGACCCATCTGGCTCTGGTCTGGTGGCCTCAGAATCTGCACTGCTGACTCACATGTGTGGCATCAGCTGGACTAATGTCCAGTGTTGCCTTGCCACTCACCTGCTGTGGGACTGTGGCAGGTTCTTGACCATAGGGCCTATTTCTAGAGCTGTAAGATGGAGAAACAGTCTGCCTCTGTGGGGATGGGAAGCCTCTTACTAGGGTGTCTCGTACAACGAGGGGGCCCAGCAAATGCAGTCTTCTATCTCTGTTCTCTGTGACCTTTCTCCAGATGCTCAAGGCCCAGGCAGAGGTCTTCTCTCCCTGTTGGCAGTCTAAGCATTGTCACAGATGGGTCCTCTGTACCATGTCACCCTGGGGTGCTCTTGGGGTTTCATTTGCCCGACCTTCTGGGGACAGAGATGGGTGGAGCAAACACATCTGCTCCCACACCACTGGAGCTGTCCTGCTTGAGAACAAGCGGGCTGTTCAGCCCCTGGGCCAGGCTCATTGGGGTGGACAAGGTGGGGAGGCAGGAGGAGCTTGGAGAGCCAATCCCGCCACTTGCTTGGCAGCCCCATGGGGCAGCAGCCAGGTCTGTTCCCACCCTGTCTCCAGGGGCTGCAGTACTGCAGGGTAGTACCTTGCCGTGAGTGAAGTGCGCTAGGTGTCAGTACAGGGGACGGGTGGGCAAATGGACGTCTGCATCCTGTCTGAGGGAGACTCAGGTACTCAGCACATGACTGGGCAGGTCATCAGATTTTAAAGTTGATTGATTAATTTTTAGAAAATAGAAAGAATGACATTTTATTGGGAATCTCTTGAATTTTTTATGTTGGCAACAAATTCAAATTAAAAAAAAAAACTAAAAGGTTTGCCAAACGAAACATGTCTGTGGGTAGACCAGCAGCGGCATGCCGTGTGTCTGTCTGTGTCCTCCTGCAGGCAGCCTGCCCTACGAGTACAAGATTGTGATCGCTGGCAACCACGAGCTGACCTTCGACCAGGAGTTCATGGCCGACCTCATCAAGCAGGATTTTTACTACTTCCCATCTGTGTCGAAGCTGAAGCCAGAGAACTATGAGAATGTGCAGTCACTGCTGACCAACTGCATCTACCTGCAGGACTCAGAGGTCACCGTGCGGGGATTCCGGATCTACGGCTCCCCGTGGTGAGTGCACCAGTGTCATCCTGACCGTATGAAAGTGAAGCCATGCTGGGGGAGGGAAGGAACTGAGGCTGAGTGTGCAGAGGGGAGTGGGGTGAAGCGGGGCAGTTGTTTGAGTCAAAAGTACATAGCGGGTCAGGTCTCACACCTGAGCTCACCTGGCTGGGTGGGGATCAAGGTGAAAATGAGACATAACTGTTCTTTGTGGTGGTCAGAGTGTCCATGGGGGCCCAGATGATGATGATGGTGATGATGATGGTGATGATGGTGTTGATGGGGATGATGATGGTGATGATGGTGATGATGATGGTGATGATGGTGTTGATGGGGATGATGATGGTGATGATGGTGATGATGATGGTGATGATGGGGATGATGATGGTGATGGTGGTGGTGGTGGTGGTGGTGGTGATGGTGATGTTGGTGATGATGGTATTGATGGTGATGATGGTGATGATGTTGATGGCAATGATGGCAATGATAGTGATGGAGTTGATGGTGATGATGGCAATGATGGTGTTGATGATGGTGATGACAATGGTGATGATGGTGATAATGGTTTTGATGGTGATGATGGTGGTGATGGTGATGGTGTTGATGATGGTGATGGTGATAGAGGATGGTGATGATGGTGGTGATGGTGATGATGATGGTAATGATGGTGTTGATGGTGATGATGGTGGTGATGGTGATGATGGTGGTGGCAGCAAATCATTCCTAAGCAATTACAGTAAGCCAGGGCCCGGTCTAACGTCTCCATAAGCATTGCCTCTAATCCTTACTCAGCCCTGTGAGGACTGATTTCTTGTCCCCATTCCACAGGGACAGACTGGCTCTTGGAGGCTCAGCTTGCAATAGCCACAGGCTGTCAAATGCTGGAGGGTTTGTGCCTGCTTTTTATGTGCATTATTATATTTTTAAAATTCTCCTATGTTTTCATGTGCTGTTGTGATCAGTTCTTCTCTCACTGCTGTGTAGGATTTCATCGTGTGAATATACAACAGTGAATGTATCTGTTCCACCCAAACCCGACCACCCTTGCTCTCGGGCTGGTGCTGTGCACGTTGCTGCCGTGCCCCTTCGTGCACATGAGTGATTCCTCCTGAGAGTGTGGACACTCCCCACACTCCCCACACACACCTAGGGATTGGTCAGGTTCTGGACTATGCAGCTCTTTAGTGGAAATGCCGAACTGTTTTTCATAGTGGTCATGCCAGTGTATTTCCCCTGTCAGCAGTGTCCTGCCTTACATCCATCCTGTTGTGGGACTTTTAAGCTGTGTCTCTCCTGGGGGGCTTTGCTGGGGTCCTTGATATTCCTTGATGACCAGTGAGGTTGGGAACCTGGTGCTGGCCACTTGGATCTCTCCCTTTGTGAAGTACGCAAGGCTTTTGCCCCTTTAAAGAAGTACTTGGGCTCTTTTTCTTATTGATTCATAGAAGTCTTTATGTACTTGAGTAAGAGCCCTTTGCTAGGTGTCATGCTACAGGCGGCTCTTCCACCTCTGTGACCTGCCTTCCCCTCTCTCAGCTGTGGCTTCTAGTGGCCAGATGTTCTTAATGTTGGTGTGGTCAGGTAAGTATCTGTTTCTTTGGGGTAAGTGCTTTTTGTGTCCTATTTAAGAAACCTCCCTTCTCCTGAAGCCATGAAGATGTTTCCATATCATTTTCCAGAACTTGGCATTTTATGTTTAGGTGTTGTACCCACTGGCAGTGATTTTGTTGATGATGTGAGGTAGGGGTCCAATTGGGGATTTTGCATATTGACACCCACTTTGCCTGGCACCAAGTCTAGAAAGCCTGTCCTTCCTGGATGGTCTGTCCTGCCCTCCTCACTGCAGACGGCATCTCAGTCTGGCCTCTCTCCTGGGGTCCCCTCCGCCCTGGGACCACTTGGACTTGGCTGCTCTGACATTGATTTCTTTCATGTCTCATTTTCCTACTAGACTGTTTGAGGCTCCAGGAGAGCAGGCATCTGACTTTGTCTTTTTTGTGGCCCTCACTCCAGTGCTTAGTATGGTCTCTGGCCCATCATAACGAAGGGTTGTTAAATGAATAAGTGAATGAATGAACAAACAGATGGACAGAAGCCAGGCCGTGAGGACTCAGTTAAAACTTGGGCCTGGCCTGCTCTTCCTGTGTGTGAGTTTCTCTGAGGCCTCCGTCCCAGCTGACCTCCACCCAGCCTTCTGCCTGCTGGTTCCTTCCTGCTCCTCAGTGCTGGTGTCTCTAAAGCAGGGCATGACTGTGCCCCTACCTGGCTTACCATACTGCCCATCGCCCCCCGGCTCGGAGGCCAGACCCGCCGTCCCTGGATTCGGTCCCCTCCTGCCACCAGCAGAGTCTCTACCGTGGCGTCCCCCGGTGCAGTCCAGCAAGGAAGCCCCACCGGGCCCGGCCGTCTGTGCTGTCCCCTTCCCAGGGCCCTGTGATGTTCTAGGGCTCAGGGGAGACATTACAGGTCCCCTCTGGTGCAGACTGGGCACTGAGCCTTTTCAGGAGCAGCTTAGAGGAAGGGGGCAGGAACCAACAACCACAGAAGAAGACGAACTCAGCTGTTACAAAATCCTAAGTGTTAAAAAAAAACAACATTCTGTATACATACCGCATTCATGCATGGATTTTGGATGCATTTTTGTTCTCGTTTAACTGAAAGCGGCCTTGATTTTTTTTTTTTTTTACAAAAAAAGGAGTGAGGGAGGAAGCAAAATTGGCACACAACTTATCCATCTGGTCTCATTACTTCTGGTATTCTGAAAGAAGAAATCTAAACCTGCTGAGACATTAAACTTTGAGAAGTGGCTGCCGGCCCGTTGCTGGAAGTGAATCCGGTTCGTGGGGACCGTGGCGGCAGGGGAGCCGGGGTGCCCTGCCCCTCTCTCAGGGAGCCGGGACAGTGCAAGGCCAGACTCCAACACACACCCTGGCGAGCAGGTCCCAGCTGTGGGACCTTGGGTCACACTCTCGGCTTTCTATGAAACGACAGCAGCCCTTTTGTAGGGTCGTTCTTAGGATTTAGGGAGGTCATGTGTGTAGATTGCTTGGTACACAGAATACATTCAACACTCGGTGGTCCCCCTCACCCCCAGATCTCTGCAGCTCCTGCCTCGACTGCCCGGAGTGGTGGCTGGGGGAGATCAAGCCAGTGTATAGCCAGTGAGGTGTGGAGTCGGGGCTAGGTGGGCTCTGACACGAGCCCTGGCTGCCCTTCCCTCCCCACGTGCACCTGACAGCAGCCCACAGGATGGGGTGGAAGCAGGGGCCAAGCAGCCCGGCAGCTTTAAATCTGTCCCCCGTGGGGACTCAGGCTCTGCTTGTTGATGTGATGGTGGGCCCAGTGACTATTCTGATCTCTTCCTGGAGGCTCTGCCCTTGCATGGCTCGAATCTTCCTCACAGGCAGTGCGGTCTGGCCCTCGTCCCCAGTGTGCAGTAGAGGAGACTGAGACCCATGGAACAGAGGGACTTGCCTAAGGTCCCTCAGAACGGAGAGCTGAGCTGGGCCTGGACGGAGGGCCCACCCAGAACTGTGCACGGAGCACGCTAAACCCTTCTTTCCAACTTGATAGAATTTGTCTTTTAGAGAAAAGGGAATAGAGGATGATATAACGAGCATGTAGCTTTTTTCTTGCCTCATAAATGCCTCTTGCCAGAATGTGACTGAGGTCCTGGGAACTGAGGTCCTGGTGGGACAGGACCCTGGCCCTGCCTGAGACCTGAGTCAGCCCGCTGGCACTGGCTGTCCCCTGCTGTCTCAGCGGTGGCCAGATGGGCTGGTGGGTGACAACAGTGAGACTGTCTCTGCCTGTGATTTCCCCTGCCTTCAGCCATGCTCCACCCTGGTTTCAAGGCCACCACCCTCTCCAGGAAGCCCACCTGGTGAGCCCAGTGTGGACCGGTGGCCCCTGTGCTGTTCTCTGGGCCCTCGGTCCTTCCTCCTGGCTCTGCGTGTGAGGAAGGGCGTGTTTGGGACTCAGCTTTAAGCACCTGACCCAGAATCCTTTGCTCTTTCTCTTAAGAAAATCTTTTTACTCTTTCAGAAAGTATTTAGGTTTTATTTTCCCCCCAATAATTCTGTAAGGCATTTACGGTGTTGTAATTTTGGATTGCATGTTCATATTCAGTAAGGGTCTGTGGAGGAGTCCTGTGCAGCCAGCCCACTTCGGGCATCGCCAGTTTGGTATGCCCAATCCCCAGAGAGAATTGTGTATGCTTGGATCTGTGGGTGCACATAGCCAGCGACCCCTTTATGTTTGTGTCTCGGCTTAGAGCATCCTTGGCCACATGGGCTCACAGGCTGGAGGACAAGCCCTGGTCAGAGGTCCAGACATCATCCTCTGTTTGGCGGAGGTGTCCTCCTCCCTGTGGTCAGCAGGTGGTCTTTACCGATCCACTCTTTCCCCGAAGCCCTCTCGGGGGCCCTGCTTTATGGAGGGCGGGCCACAGCAGCTCCAGCTTCTTCCCTTTAACCACCGAGGCTGCCTCCCTTGTTGCTTCATGGCCAGTAAGACCCACATTTGCTGGTACCAGAGGCTGGTGGTCCCTGTCCATCTAAGGCCATGTCTATTGCATTTTGTGTCCCATTTCTAGCAGCTTTTAGCACGAGGCTGGGGCCTTACCTTGTGTTCAGATAGGAGAGGCCAAGACTTTTCCTCCCCTTCAGTACTTGGGACCCTGCATTTAGCAAAGTTCCCATAAGCTGCCACAGAATTGTCCCATTTAATCTGCCCAGCAACAGAGCAGGGCAAGATTCTTTTCATTCCCATCTTGCAGAGGGGAAAGTGAAGCTTAGGTAGGTGAAGTGACGGGCCCAAGATTTTTGCCCTAGGCAGAAGCGGCACTGGCTCTAGCCTGGCAGGTGTACATGGTTGGCTCTGGGAGCAGTCCAGTGGGCAGCTGAGCTGGCTGACGCTTCCTGGCCTGCCTCTGGCAGTCCATGGGGCTGTAGAACCCAAACAGGGCTGGCCTGGGGTCCTAGGTGCCTGGCCCTGTCAGTGATGTGGTCTCCCCGACCCAGATCCTGCACCTGTAAAATCGGACTGGGATTCTCCCCTGCCCCACCCCCGGCAGGGCAAAGGAGAGATGAGTGGGCCGCACAGTCTCTGGTCCGGGCTCCGCAGGGGCCTCAGTGGAACTCCTGCTCCTCCCCCTGTCTTGAGCCCAAATCAAGTCAGGAAGGCTATGTTTGTCCAAGGGGAGCCAAGGAGCCTGCCACTAGACTAACGGAGAACACCCTGGGGAACCAGGCCAGTCCACGGGCCTGAGACAGGTTAGGGCCCCCCAAAGGACCCAGCAGTGTCTGCCGCCAGGGGTTCCTGCTGCTCATGTACCCCTCCTGCCTCCACTGGAGCCTGTGCTGTCAACCTCAAACGGCAGGCAATGCCCGAGCTCTGGGAATGGAGAGCCCTCAGTGTCTGGTTCTCTGCTCTTCAGGCACATGTACACCTCACAGCGACACATGTGCACACACGTAACATCTCACAGCGACACACGCACACATGTAACACTTCAAGTGACACACACATGTAGCACCTCACAGCAACACATACGTAACACCACACAGTGACACACATGCACATGTGTAACACCTCATAGTGACACATGCACATGTGTAACACCTCATAGTAATACATGCACACACATAACACCTCACAGCGACACACAGGCACACACAGTAACAACTCACAGCGACACACGCACACATGTAACACCTCATAGTGACACATGCATACATGTAACATCTCAGTGACACACACAGAACACCTCACAGCGACACATGCAAACATGTAACACTTCACAGTGATACACACACATATGTAACACTACACAGCAACACACACACATGTAACACCTCATAGAACACACACACACCTCACAGCAACACACACACGTAACACCACAGTGACACACACGCACACATGTAACGCCTCATAGTGACACATGCACCCACAGAACACCTCAGTGACACACATGCACGCATGTAACAACTCATAGCGACACACACATGCACATAACCTCACAGTGACACACACATACATGTAACACCTCAGTGGCACACGTAACACCTCATAGCGACACACATGCACACACGTAACACCATATAGGGACACACATGCACATATGTAACACTTCATAGCAACACACGCACACACGTAACACCTCACAGCGACACATGTAACACTACACAATGACATACACATACACATAACACATCACACAGCGACATACACACATATAGCACTACACAGCGACATACACATAACACATCACACAGCGACATACACACACATAGCACTACACAGCGACATACACATAACACATCACACAGTGACACATGCACACAACACAACACACAATACACATACACACATGTAACACCACACAACACACATGTAACACCAAATGGACACACATGGACACATGACATACCACACAACAGCATGCATGTATACATGTAATAACACATCGCACACACATATAACCCCATGTAACACAACATACAACACATAACATGCCATACCACACAATGATACATGTGTACACATAACACACCACACAATGAAAAACACACATACCATACACCACACATGTATACATATAACGCCACATGACACACCACCCAGTGACACACAGATGCACATGTAACATCACACAATGGCACATACAACACAATACACAATGACACACATGTAACACCACATGAGACACATTCACACAATAGCACACTATATCCATGTGCGCATACCACAAGCTACATACATGTACACATGCATGCACATGCACAACATGCACCCCACCTCCTCCCACACCACACACCTCCCCACACACTCACATGCTCTCATACACTTCCACATGCACACATATTTCTCCCTCTCTGCCCCTTTTCTATTCTTATCTTTCTTGACTTCACACTGTTTTCTTCACAGTGGCCCCTCACACACACGCACACCCCGTTCTCCAGAGATGAGTGTTCCGGACCAGGCATCTGCCTTCTCCGCTGCAGTCCCAGAAACAAAAGATGAATGACTCTGCAGTTGGCAGGGTGGGGGACCAACTGGGAATGACAACAAGCCCCGTTCTCTGTTCCACTTATCTTGCTGCTGACTTGCCTTAAGTGTATGTCCCCCGCATGGTGTGTGACTGATAGTCCTGAGGAACAAGCAGCTGGTTCTGTGTGGCCTGCCCTGGCTGGCAGCCCTGGGGTGGGTGGAGCTGGCACCTGCTATGGAGGCAGCTCCCTTGGCCTCCCCCTTGGACCCCGAGCCCCAGAGATGCAGAAAGAAGGAGCAAGGAAGACCTCTGCCCATTGGAGCTGGGCGGGTGAGCTGAAGGCTTGGACTTGGGGGCATCCCCGCCTGGAGAGTTAGGAGCAGATGAATGTGCCTGGGAACCCGGCATGTTGCTGGTTGCTGAACCTCAAGTTTCTCCTGCTGTAGAACAGGAGCATAGCCTCACTCAGATGCTGGGAGTGTCCCAGGAGGCACTGCGGGTCAGTGATAGGTGTCAGCCTTACCTGAGAAGCTCTTAATATTGGCAGAGGGTATGCTGGCACCTTGGAAATGGCCCAGGAAGCCTGGCCTTTGGGGGAGAGGAGGTGCAGGGAACAGAAGAACAAAGGAGTTAGGGGTCTGGCTGAGTATTTGGCTGGGGCAGGGAGAAGGACCTGGCCTGAGAGCTCAGGGAGGCTGTTGGGAGGACCAGTCACTACCCCCTTCAAACAGCAGTTTTCATGCCTAGAGAATGTGAGACAAGAGGTGGCAGTGAGAGTAACTGGCCCACAGCAGGTCCGCTGCCAGAGGCCATCCCTTCTTTCCCCAAAGGACTTCCTGGCACTCAGTCCCCCAGGCCCTCATCCTAGTGAATGGGCACATCCTGGGTCTGACTGTGCTCCTGAGGCCTCATCTGTGAAATGGCACATGGTTCCACGTGGGCAGGTCATGGGAGGGGGGTGAAGGGATGCTCAGCAGATAGCAACAGTCCTCGTATTCTTGCTGCAGGATTTTGGGCTTCATGACTGCCAGGGGCTCTGGGGAAGGTGCAGAAAGCAGAGGGCTAACGCTTATTTCTCACCTGCCTGCCTACCAGGTAGAGCACCTGTTGATTCATTTTATCTTCATTCATGCACACCTCGAGAAAACCCTTCTCTGAAGCCCTTCTCCATCTATTGGTCAGGAGAGGTTTGATTGGGGCCTGCCCTGAAGGAGACAGCCTGAGGGCACTCAGAGTGGGTGGGGTGCCTGTGCTGGGGGTGGAGGTGATCAGGGGAAGCTTCCTGGAAGAGGTGGCCCTTGACCCATGCCTTAAGAAATAACCAGTGATGGCCTCTGAAGAGAGGCTAGGAAGGGCGTTTCATGTAGCTGACATACCACGAACAAAACCCTGGAGGTGGGGGAAGGCTGGGCTGTGTGCAGGAATCAGAGGCTATTGTTGTACCCAATGGAGGCGGGGGTGGGGGGACTCAGCAGCATGGCCCCGACAGTGGGAGCCATGGAAGGCTTTGGAGTAGAAGAGTCACATGGGCAACAGATGAGAGGCAGGGAGGAGCTAGCGTGGCAGGCTACCTGCTCCCTGTCCAGCCAGGCTCCAAGGGGACTGGCAGGGCCAGAGGCTGTGTTCAGACTTGGCAGAGGACACTCAGGAGCTGCTCAGAGGCAGGCAGTTGCCATTGAAGAGGGGGGGCCAGTGGCCTGGCCATCCCATCAGGGTCCTCTTTGTGTCAGCTGACCATGGGGCACAGGGGGCAGGAGCCAAGAACCCTGGTCCAAGTCCCCCTTGCCTCCTGTGTGTCCTCAGACACATTGCTTAACTCCTCTGGGTTACCGTTTCCTTGTCTCTGCAATGGGGACCTTCCTACATCTTTGTCCTGAGGACTAATGGAGCTAAGGTGTGGAATTGGCTGGTCAAATGGGGCTTACCAAGGAAGGCGAGTTAGGATGCCTGGTCTTGCTTTCACAACTCTGGGGTGGAGGCTGAGAACACAGGCTCTGGAGGCTGCTGTTCGGGTTCGAGCCCAGGTGGTGTTACTTGATCTCCGGGTAAGGGCACATGACCCCCTGCAACTGTCTGCAGCTCCATCTCTGCATCTATAAAATGGGACAGTGATGGCCTGGCCTGTGGTGGTGGAGTAGGTAAAGCATTTGACCTGGAACGTTGAGGTTGCCGGTTCAAGACCCTGGGCTTGCCTGATCAAGGCACATGTGGGAGTTGGTGCTTCCTGATCCTCCTCCCTTCTCTCTCTCTCTCCTCTCTAAATGAATAAATAAAGTCTTAAAAAAATAAATGTTTAAAAAAAATAAATAAAAATATTTAAAAAAAAATGGGACAGTGATGGTGGTGGCCTCCCTGGAGGAGGTGTGAGGGTTGGTGGCTTGTGGAGAGTCTTTGGAACTGTCCTATCAAGGGAGCCCCCACGCTTCGCTCTCTGGCCATCAGACCCTGGCCAGGGCATACCACTGGGAAACCCCACCAGGGGTACCCTAGGCCCCTCCACCCTCACATCCTAGGTCCCAAGAAATGGGGTGGCCATACCCCAGGCTAATGGACAGACCCCTGGTGTACCCCCATGCCCAGGGCTGTGTGCCTTACCTGGGAAGACAGGATAGAGCAGGGCGCTCTGCTTCAGCCATTTCCTGTAGATAAGCACCGCCCCTCCCTCTGCCGTCAGGGAACCCCAGATTTACGCTTCAGGGGAGAATGGGTAATGATTGGCCACGAGGAGGTCATTTATATTGGCTAAGCGGGCTTAATTAGATGGGCTCCAAAGGTTACTGTAAGTGCACAAAGAAGCTGCTAAGGGGTTAGTTAACCTCTGAGAGATTACATTGTATTCAGCGCTCTGTTAAAGTTTGAATTAATTTTTCCCATGGGTTTGTTCACATTCTAATTTTCAGCTAAATGAGACATCTGTTTCAGAAAAGGAAAATTTGCTCTGGTTGTCATGGCAACTATCGTTCTGTAAGAAAATTATTCCAATGGTTACTTTATAGAACAGAAAGGCAGAAATTTGGGACATAAAGCCGCCTCCATCTCTCGGTTGGAATTCTGATTCATCGGCCTCCCCAGGCGGGGGTCTCTGTGCCCTCGGATGTGAGGCCAACCTCGGGGCTCCAGGCCCTCGGGCGCTGAGGCTGGGTCCAGGCACCAGTCTGCGTTGGACATGGGGACCGTGACTCCTGCGGTACCCAGCACTGCATCTCGGGAGTTCATGGGTCTCAGACCACAGCTGCCCCAAGGTGGGTGGGGGCAGGGAGGGGTGGGCGGAGTCCCACTATTTCAATAACCGGCCCTGTGAGCCCCTGCCTGATCTCGGCAGCCTTGCACATTACCTTGCTGGACAAGGGTCGAGTGACCAAACGCAGAATGCTGGCAGTGCCCAGGGCCAACGTTGACCTGAGGAAGGACAGGCACCTTCCTGTCTCCTCTTCCCGCAGCAGGACCCTGGGCAGACCTGGTATAGGAGGGCTAGAGGCTTTTCCCTGGCTTTGCAAGGTGACATGAAGCGTCTGTCTCTCCTGCTTCTCTGGTCCCCCCTGTCCGGCCACCCTTGAGAAAGGCCCCGGCCCTGGGAGGGTGCACCCCAGCTGGCAGCCATCCTGGGAAATGTTTCCTCTGGACATTTTTGTGCATGACTTGATCTTCCTGCTCCCCCCCCCCCCAAATTCTAATAAAACGCAGACATCACCCTTCCTATTGACAGAGCTGGTATTAGGAAGGTGTTCTCCCAGGGGTAGTACAATTTCATCCTCGTACACCTCCCCCGCCCCTCATCAGGCATCGGGGTACAGTGGGGTAAGGTCTGGGGGCACGGGTGTCATTTACCCATTTGACACAGGCTGGGAGAGGTGAAGTGACCAGCCTAGGGGCAGAATCAGGAGGTTTGATATCAACTTCAGTGCCCTTTCCACCCATTAGAGAGGAACAAAACAGCCCCCTACCCCAGACCTGACACTCCCAGAGTGGCCCCTGAGCCCCCCAGTAATGCTGCCAGCCAGGCCTATGGATCTGATGGCCTCAAAGATAGGATGGAAGTGGGGTGGGGAAGGGGAGGGAGGTGGAAGGCACATTGGCAGCCGTCTTGAATCCTGCCTTGTTGAGACCTGCTTCTCCACTGGCTCTGCCTAGAACCTGCTGTGTGGTGTTGGGAAGGGGGGCAACCTCTCTGGACATCTCTGGGGGCATGGTGGATTCCTGCTTCCTGGGATTTGAGGCGATGTGTTTTCAAGAACTAGGTAGGCACATGTACGGGAGAACTGCCACTCCCAGAGGAAGGTTCACTGGTGCTGGGTGAAAGGAGGTGAGGGCTCCACCATGGGTCAGCTCCGGGGCCTCTGGGTACCTCTGATACATTTCCAAGTGTCTCTTTCAAAAAGCCACCCCTTCCTGTGGCTCACGGGAACGAACAGATGCTTTCTCTCCATACTGATGAGGCCTAGTCTTGTCTAGTAAATATTTGATTAGATTTTTGAAAAATGGGTCCTGTGTTTGAAAAGCCATGCCAAAAAGACTCTGCTGCTCCTCACACAGGCTGACGGGGCTGGAGGCTCCAGGGAGGACACCCGGCATGGCCTGAAGAGTGGCTGTCAGGGTGCTACAGCCATGCCCTGGCTCAGACAGAGGCCGCTTTGAGTGTGCCCAGGGACGGGGCTTTGGGAATGTCAGAGCCGTGAACTCAGCCCCTCGTGGGAGCAGTCTCCATGCCTCTGAGCAGGACTGCCAGCTCTTTCTTGCCAGGAACCATGGCAGGAGAAACATTTGATGCTGTGACTCAGGACACACAGATGTGGTGCTATTTAGATATAACCGAAGTGTCCCTCCTCTGCTACAATGTACTCTGATGATGTTTTCTGTTCTTTCTTTTACTTTTTAAAAACACTACTGTGACCCATCAAAATGCAGTTTGGAAAATCCTGCCCTAGGCCAAAGGTTTTTCTTCCAGGCTCCTTGGGTGGGTTTCAGGAGGTTTATATAATAATGATGGTGATGGTGGTAATGATGGTGGTGGTGATGGTGGTGGTGGTGGTCGTCATGGGGATGGTGGTGATGATGGTGATGGTGGTGACTGTGATGGGGATGGTGGTGATGGTGGTAGTGGTGGGCAAGGTGGGCATGGGGTATTGATGCGTATGGTGGTGATGATTGTGATGGGGATGGTGGTGACGATGGTGATGGTGGTGATCGTGATGGGGATGGTGGTGATGATGGTGATGGGGTTAATGATGGCAGCAGCAATGCATTGAGCACTTACTATGAACCAGGCACTGTACATGGATTAACTGATGTAATTCTTTCAACAGTCTTATTAGGGCAGACGGTATTATTGTCCCCATTTTATAGATGGGGGATTTGAGGCATAGAGAGAAGTTAAGCCACTTCCGCAAGGTCACACAGGTAGTAAGGGGTAGACCCATTCTAACCCACATTTCTCTCACCCTAAGATTCCCTTGAAGTTGAGTGTAAATTGCATGTTTGTGTGTTTGAAGGGGCACATTTATCAGAGAGAACCCTCAGCTTTCTGCAGTACAAGGGGAGGCCTGAGGTAGGAGGTGCCCTCTGAGGGAACTGTCCTTAATACTGCCCACCCAACCCCCCTTTCCAGCTTGGGCCCCCTGGTCTCCTCACTTGGGGGGCATTTCCTATTGTTGGAGATCTCTCGGTACAGCCCAAACCTGAGGGTGCAGGCTGCCCTGTGTGCCCCTCCTCTCCCCATCTGTTTCTCCTCTCCTGGGCTCAGAGGCAGGTCCCCAGGTCCCCACCTGTATATGTGGTTCTCCTGGCACTCGGTTGTGGGGAAACCCCACGGCTCCCCATGCCTTCTCCCCCCACCAAGAACGAGGCAGGAGCCCACAACCCTCTTCCTCAAGGCCAAGACTTAGGCTGGTAGGGCTTGGGGGTATGGTAGCCTGGTGTGTCCTAACCACTTTTAATAAGTTTTCCTGGGGGGGAGGTATTTGGGGCTCTCTTTTCAACTTTGAAGTTTTGGCCACAATTTCAAGGCAACAGGAAAAGTGCCTTCATTCACTGAGCCCACTGTTACTCACCATCATTCATTAAAGAAACATGTACTTGCCCTTCCCGGGCTAGTGCTGGGCATTCAAGGAGTGACAGAAGTCTAGAGCAGAGCTTTAAGGGTAAAGGTGGCGATGATGACAGTGGGGACTTGGTGAATGCTGAGGCTGTGCTCATTTGGGTGGAGCTTCTAGGTGTCGCAGTGTTCCCACCTTCCCCGTACCCAGCACTGACTAGCCTTCCTCTGGGGGGACAGTTCAGGATCTCATAATGACTTAAGCCTAAGTGATAATTCTTAGGATGCTTTTGCTGTCAATGAAAACCCAGTTCAATTGGATTTCTGTGGGCCCACAGAACTGAGAGGTTCAGCGGTGGGGTGGATGTCTGGAGCAGTTTGATCCAGCTGGTTTCTCTGGGCCATGTGCTGCAGCCTGCTCCCTTTGGGACATGCATAATAGCTGTTGAGAGCTCCCAGGGCAAGCAGCTTACTAGTTTATACACAGGATGGCATGTCCTCATCTCTCATCGGTGAATGAAATGTCTGGGATTCCCCTCCATTTGGAAGGATCTAGGCCACATGCTCACTATGGAACCCATCAAGGGGAATGACTTGCGTTGATCTGTCTAGTCTTAGTTGGGCAACAGGTTTGGATTTCATTCACTCATTGGCCCGGGTCCACCTGGCCCTGCCCTTGGAGCTGAGGATGAGCTCAGCCTGCCTAGATCCCTGGCTGGGGGCTTCCGCTGGAAGCAGGAATGAGTGTCATCCACCTGGAACCCATTCGCCTGTACGGGCCAGTGAGAATGTTGTCTCTGGATTTCCTTAGAAAGGCTGGAGCAAGAAAGGTCTTGGGCAAAAGCTGATTTTTTTAAACTTACATTTTTAATTGCATAAATTATACTTGTTCTTCATAGAAAAATAGAAACTTCAGTTAAGCCAGAGGGGGAAAAGGGAAGAGAATGCCGGTGATGCCCACAGCTCACCACTCTGCGAGGTCCTGGCGAATCCCCACCGACCCCTTGATTGGAGTTGCAGCCATCGGTCTGGTCCCGGTGGCCGTTGGGCACCACCTGCTCTCTCATTCTCTGTGGTGGCCCCCCTTACCCTCTCTGAACCCCTGCTCTTCTCCCTCAGGCAGCCCTGGTTTTATGGGTGGGGTTTTAACCTCCCCCGAGGACAAGCACTTCTTGAGAAGTGGAACCTCATTCCGGAAGGCGTGGACATCCTGATAACCCACGGACCCCCATTGGGTAAGCGTCAGCTGCTGCCTAGCCTGTGCTCTCTGAGGGAGGACGTTGCCCAGACCAGCCTCTTCCTCCCACCCCGGCCTCTGCCGACCCTCACTCATCACTCCCTCGGGGCTTGGGGCCGGGCCGGGGCGGGGCTTGGGGCTGGGGCAGGGCGGGGCAGTACTGGAACATGGCTCACCTGATGCAGAACTTGCATCCGGGGCGCTCAGGCCTCCAGGTAGAGAGCCCAGAACGGCCAAGCTCAGTGGGACACGTTCAGGGGCGAGGCAAACCCCGAGAGCAGGGGCAGAGACAAAGGCCGTCAGAGGAGGTGACCTCAGAATAGGGACTGAAGAAAACAGGGAAGGGAGGGAGGAGGGGTGACCCAGGTGGGAGGGGCTGTTGGGAGACGCCCAGTGCAGTTGGAGAGTCATTCGCTCATACAGCTGTGTGGGAAGGAGGTGCCCAGGCCAGTGCCCACAGAGTGCTGAGAGGAAGGCTTTGCTATCCCTGTTTTCAAGTGGAGGGAGTTCCCAGTCCCAGGGTCTTGATAGGGTTTGAGGGTCACACACTGCAGATTGTAACCAGGGCTGTGTTAGTTCTACTGGAAGCCCACTGACCACTGGGATGAGTTCCTGTCAACATTCATTGTCACCAGTTGCTTACTGAGAGACTCTGGGGCGGGTTTGTTTCCTCTCTCCCTCCCTCGCTCCTTTCCACCCCTCACTTGTCCAGTCTCTGGGGGTCCTGCTCTCTGGACACCTCCCCCACACCCACCTCGCACACAACACACGGCTCCTGTTCCAGTGGTCCTTGTGGGCCTAGCCCAGCCTGATTGTTGGATGCATTGCTGAATGAAATGGGGGCTCACAGAGGTTAAATGACTTCCCTAAGGTCACACCAGTAGGTAGCAGATCCTGGGACTTAAACCTGGCCTCTGCCCTAAGCCTACTCCCTGTCCACTTCCTGCCTCTTCTCTCCTTCTTCCCCCTTCCCTCCTCTTCTTTTCATTCTCTCTCTGCTTCAGTCTCTCTCTCTCTGCTTTAGCGCCTCTCTCTCTCTCTCTCTCTCTCTCTCTCATCTCTAAGTTAACACGTGTTGCAGCCTGCCAGATTCTTTGAGTTGAGGGACCCCCTTCTCTACCAGCAGCTGTGAGAACCCATTGTGCCCACCCGATCAGAGAGGGGCCGAGATGGACCTAGTTGCTCTGCTCACCTGGAGTATTCAGCTATTCTTTGTTTGTGTAGCTATATGGGGATAACAAGCCATCCGGGCAGCTCTTGGGGCTGGGTGGGCGGGCGGGCAGACCCAGGCGCAGCCACACGAGCCGTGCGGCACTGAATGCAGTGCGTCTTCCTGAGTTCGTGACGTTTGTGTAGAAAGTTTGCGACATGGAAGCCTTGTTCCCTGGTTCTTCTCTGCTGCTGGCTCCTGGGGTGCCCTTGGGCCTCTCCTGACCCTCTTAGGACTTGGTTTGCTAATCTCTGCAAGGGGCGAGGCCACTCTGAGCATGAATGGCCTAGGGACTCACAGTTGTTGAGCACTCCCACCCCACATGCCTGATCCACTCTGGGCTCTGTAAGCGGGGTGGGGGTGGAGGGGCTGCATGACCCAGGTGGTTTATGGCAGATCCAGCTTTCCTCCCCTGAAGGCTGAGGCAGGGCCTTGCTAGGGAGAGCGTGCTGGGGTGGGAGAGCTCTGCCCAGGACTGTGAGGCCTGAGCCCCCAGTCTCTGAGGCTGCAACAGCTGCCGCCTGGGGGCCAGGGGCTTGGGGCTGGCTCACTGCCCTCTGCTGTCCACATTGCATAGGCTTCCTGGACTGGGTCCCCAAGAAGATGCAGCGGGTGGGCTGTGTGGAGCTGCTCAACACGGTGCAGAGGCGTGTCCAGCCGCGGCTGCATGTCTTCGGCCACATCCATGAAGGTTAGTGCGTGGGGCGGGGAAGGAGACCACACAGGCTGGGGGCTCCTCGCTGGCCCGTCAGAGGGGCCATCTTGCCTCCTTTCAGTCCAGTTGCCTCCTCCCTGATCTCTATGCTGGAGGAAAATGGACCATTGGTGTTGATGATGGGGATGCTGCTGCTGCTGCTGCTGCTGATCGTGGTGATTGATGGTGGGGATGGCGGGGATGGCGGGGATGGTGATGGTGGGGATGGTGGGGATGGCGGGGATGGCGGGGATGGTGGGGATGGTGGGGATGGTGGGGATGGTGGGGATGGTGATGACAGTGATGGTGGTGACAATGATGGTGGGGATAGTGATGGGGATGGTGGGGATGGCGGGGATGGTGGGGATGGTGGGGATGGTGGGGATGGTGGGGATGGTGGGGATGGTGGGGATGGTGGGGATAATGATGACAGTGATGGTGGTGACAATGATGGTGGGGATGGTGATGGGGATGATGATGGTGATGATGGTGACAGTGATGATGATGGTGGTGATGGGGCTTATGATGATAATGACAGTGATGGTAACGATGATGATGGTAATGTTGATAGTGGTGATGTGATGGTGATGGTGTCATTGATGATGCCCTACTGTGTGCTTTCCAGACACTGAGTTGAACATTCTAGGTGGCTTATTATTTCATTTGACCCTCACAGCACCCTGAGAGGAACCTCTCTCACTATTATCTCCATTTATCGGCAAAGAGACTGAGTTTGCCCCAGACATATTCAGCCCGTGTGGCTGAGTGCCCCCTGACGACCACCGCCACCAGACCAACCTCACTGCTCCAGGGGCTGGCCTTCCCCTCAGCCTTGACAGGTGTGTGTTTCCTTTCCAGGGTACGGTGTCATGGCGGATGGGACAACCACCTATGTGAATGCGTCCGTGTGTACCGTGAACTACCAGCCCGTGAACCCGCCCATAGTCATTGACCTCCCCACACCCCGGAACTCCTGACTGCCCCTGCTGTCCCAGCCCTTCCCCCTGCAGTGGCTTCACATGCCTGGCTGAGAGCGCGGACCCCGACCGCCCTTCCTTCCATGCAGACAGCCCGTCCGGACAGCCGCGGGGACCAGCCTAGCAGATGCATTGCGGCCTTGGAATGAGGAATCTCACCCCGATGCTTCAGCCATCTGTCATGGGGAGTCGGGACCCCATGGGTCCCTGTCAGGGGTTCTGTGTTCACTACTATTTTCTGCGTGTACATTCCATGTGTACCTTGTTGAAGGACCTAACAGGTCCCTGGCCCCGTCCTGCTCGGGGAGTGACTGAATCTTCATCCTTCACAGTTGGCCACCTTTGTGGGTTTGGGAAGCTACTGCTCTTAGATTTTGGAATTTCTTGCACAAAATTTCCCTCTAACCGAGGGTCTGTGTGGCTGCCAGCCCCAGGGTTGGGGGGTGGGGGGTGGGGGGTTTTATAGTTGGGTGCCAACAGCCCCTCCTCTCCTCCGGGCCTGGCAGGAGTCAGGCCTCTTCCAGCCCAGGCCCTTAGAGGGAGCGTTCGGGGCCATCTCAGGAATTGGACTCGCCTGGCCAGGCCTCCACACTGCTGCCTCCTGCTGTTCCCCTGTTTTCTTCCTGTGCGTGTCTCTGCTGACTTGAATGGTGGCCTGAGCATTCCAGGCACTCGCTCGGAACCTGGGTGATTTGAGGGGTTGGTTTTACAGAATGAGCCCTTTGAGTGCCCAGGACCAGCTGGAGGGCTCCCAAGTCATGGATGACCGCTGGTCCCGTGGGGGCTGTGCTGCTGTGTAGAACCCAACAGCCTGGAGGGTCTGCAGGCTAAGGCAACCCTCCCACATGTATGTGCCCATGAGGGTGTGCAACACACACACACACACACACACACACACACACCCTCTTAATTTAATGAGTGGATCTCCTTGGTGGTGGTTCCCTCATGCTGTTTAGATTCTACCTGGCGTGCCCACAGCTGAACATAGCCGAATGGGTCACAGTCCTCATTGTCTCAGCACCTGTTAGCCTGTTAATGGGAGGTGGCACAGCGACAGAGCAGGCCTTGGCCTCTGGCAGCTCCACACAGGGGGCTTCTTGTTCTTTTTAAAATCTGGACGGGGTGGGGGGATGGGTGCTGAGTCTCTGAAAGAGAAGCAACCAGCAGGGCTTGTTGGGGGCGAGGAGAGTGAGCAGGGTGGGCCATGCAGGGGAAGGGTCTGTCTTCATTTAACATTTGGGTCTTCTGTTCGTCATGGATTTTATTTTTCTTTTTGGTACTGATTTGGATTTTTAAAAGTATTACATTAAAATAGTATCCTCTATTGTCTTCACTGAGTTTTTTGGGGGAGCTCCTTAAACTGTGCCCCTGAGAAGAAAGCCCTCCTCGCCTCACCTCATCCCAGCCCTGGGAACCAGCATTTAACGAGCCCTTTGCGATTACAGTCTCTTGTCATTCTCAGCCAGTCCTGCACGGTGGGTACTACTGGCCTCATTTTAGAGCGGAGAGATAAAGATCAGAGAGGCCAGGCAACTTGCCTGAGGGTGCACAGCTCAAAAGGCGCATGGAAGCAGGATCTGAACCTCACTTCACAACCCCTGCTTTACCACCACCCAAAGCTCTCCCCTGCAAGGCAATGTGCGGCCAAGGCTCTTTTTTTTTTTTTTTTTAATTTAAGGGTCCTGTTCAGAACCTGTCTGGTTTGTTTCTCATAG
Organism: Saccopteryx leptura; assembly: GCF_036850995.1. NCBI lineage: Eukaryota > Metazoa > Chordata > Mammalia > Chiroptera > Emballonuridae > Saccopteryx > Saccopteryx leptura. The sequence goes on from NC_089503.1 coordinate 315,246,508, forward strand.
AAAGTACCTGGAACCCTGAGGGATCCTGTTCCCTGAGCCCAGCGTCCTGGCATCCCGAAGACCATGCTTCCCTCCTTTCCTGAGTGGGGCTCCCCATCGGACTCGGGGCACCAGCAGGGGAGCCTGCAGCAGCCCCGCCTTGGCCCAGGCCGGCTTTGTGCTGTAGGGTGCAGGGCTTTGGGAGTTCCGTTTGGCCTACGTGGCGCCTGGTAGCCAAGGATGTTTACAAGGTCTCTGGGGGCGCCCCAGATGCATGATGTGTGTGTGTACGTGTCGGGTGGAGAAGGCCCAATGCCCTTGCAGTCGCCTCTACTGAATTTCTATGTGGACCAAGATCTATAAACTTAAAAAAAAAATTGTTTCCTAAGGTATCTTTCAGAATATGGTGTATTTTTATGTGGAGAAGAAGTTATGAAGGCAGCTGTTACTTTAAAAGAAAATTCATTAAAAGTCCTTGAGGTATGAAAGCTGATGGCGTGCTCCTCAATCATTTTGGCATAACTCGATTGTGGCTGTAATTTTTTTTCTTTTCTTTTTTTTTTTGTCATGCATGTCAGACAATAAAGTCTTTGTAAAAAGAGAAGTCCACGTGGTGCCTCTTCTGCGTGTGTCTCTGGGGGTTGTGCGGGGCACGTGGGGGAGGGGCGGTGTCCTCCCCGTGGAGTCCTGAGTCTTGAGTGGATTTCCGAGGCGGAGGCCCTCCCTTCCTGTGTCAGTGACTGGCATCCTTTTGCTCGCTCCAGCTTCCCCTGGGGTGGGGGGCGGAGGTGGGGAATCTGAGAGGTGGGTAGCATGGGCGGGTCTGCGCCCTGTTGTGTTTACCTTGATGGCCTGACTTCCCAAAACACAGTGCTTCCAGATAGATGGTCTTAGTTCTGGGCTCTTCCTGGGAGCAGCATGTTCATCCCAGCCCTTGTCAAGCTTGAGGTGCAGGTGTAATGACTTGAGGCTCAAAGCTCCCTAAGCTGCAAAAGTCCTGCCATTTTCAATCATCAATTGATTCATCAATACACCCATCCACTCACCTACCCACTGACCCATCCAGCCATCCACCAGCCACTCCACAAACACTGAGTACCTCCCATGGGCCTGGCTTGGACTAGGGAGGGGCAGTGGTGCCGGTGATCGGTTGAGGAGGAGGACCGCTGAGGAATGGACGTGGGGCCGAGGGTGGGGGAGCTAAGTTGCCAGTGACGGAAGCGGAGCACGGGAACAGGAAGAACAGATTTGAGGAGGGACATTGCATTTATTCTGTTTGGGTTTTGTGAGCCAAAGGCGCCCTTGGCATATGTAGGTGTCCAGTGTCCAGGGGCATAAATGGATCTGGAAGAGGAGTCTCTCTGGAGACTTGCATTTAGGGTCATAACCACAGCTAGGGGGCTGGGGGAGACCTCCCAGAGGGGCGTGCAGAGGGCAAGAGGAGCAGCCTGGGGCAGAACATGATGGATTCATCCTCTTCATGAGGCTCTCCAGTCAGACTGCCCCGCCTGCAGTGTGCTCCCCACCCCCAGAGAGTTTCCTCCACCAAGGCCTCACAGGTGCCTGCAACAACCCATCTTGGGCTGGGCTCCCCCTCCGTGAGCCAGGGGGAGGAGCTGCTGAATGAGGCACAGCTGTTGCTGCTTTTGGCTAATGCGTACCAGCGCCGGGCTCCTGGGCAGGGGCGAGACTCTGTGCTGCTGCCACCTTTGGTAGGGTTGTGGAGTTGCAGGAGCTGCTCTGGTGCACCCGGGTTCCTGTGCTCTGCTGAGATGCGCTGCTGCCCAGCCTGCGCTCCCACAGCCTTCGGTGTACCGGGCTCTGGTTTGTCTGGGATTTGCACAAGTGGAGGAGGCAGGGGTGCCTGGTGCCTCAGCTCTTAGTGGTTCAGCCCTTTGAGCTCACACTTCCAGCCACCTTTCCCAGGGCACCCTCATGGCATGAGGGGATGACGACACAGGAAGGACTCCCAGATAACCCTCCCATTGCCCACGGCTGTCCAGTGGAAAAATCCAGCCAGCTGTACCCCCCCCCCCACACACACACCATTATAGTGAGTTCACTCTTAGGGACCCCGCTCCTAGCTGTTCCTTCTTACAATTCGGCTTTCATGGAGCTGATCCTTGAACCTCCATGAGGACCAAATTCCCAGGCCTTTTCTGCCAGAAGAAACTAGCCCCCTGAATAAGTTAGTGACATGCTCTGTGGACAAGGGCTTCACCCAGTGCTCTTCCGTAATGCCACCCATTGCTTCTAGCTGGGCCCACACCTATATGGCCAGCTCTGGGTCTTGCCATGATGTTGAACATCTTTTTATTTGTTTACCTGCCACACACACACACATACACACACATTTTTTTTTTGAGAGAGAGAGAGAGAGGAAGAGAGATGAGAAGCATCAACTCATAGTTGTGGCAACAACTTTTGTTGTTCATTGATTGCTTCTCATATGTGCCTTGACCAAGTGGCTGCAGCTGAGCCAGTGACCCCTTGCTCAAGCCAGTGACCTTAGGGTTCAAGCCAGTGACCATGGAGTCATGTCTATGAGCCCATGCTCAAGTTGGGGACCCTGCACTCAAGCTGGTGAGCCTGCGCTCAAGCCAGTGATCTCCCGTTTGGAACCTGGGTCCTCAGCGTCCCAGGTCAACGCTCTAGCCACTGCACCACGACCTGGTCAGGCTCACACATATTCTTTCATGAGTGTCTGTTCAGATCTTTTGTCCCCTTCCCTAAAAGTGAGGTTGTTTGTTTTGAGTTATTTTTTATTAATGACCTGGGCACAAGATCTCAATTATGTGATTTGCAAATCTCTCCTTCCGGTCTGTGGGTTTTCATTTTTTTTTTTTTTTTTTTTTTTTGGTATTTTTCTGAAGCTGGAAACGGGGAGAGACAGTCAGACAGACTCCCGCATGCGCCCGACCGGGATCCACCCAGCACGCCCACCAGGGGCGACGCTCTGCCCACCAGGGGGCGATGCTCCGCCCCTCTGGGGCGTCGCTCTGCCATGACCAGAGCCACTCTAGCGCCTGGGGCAGAGGCCAAGGAGCCATCCCCAGCGCCCGGGCCATCTTTGCTCCAATGGAGCCTCGGCTGCAGGAGGGGAAGAGAGAGACAGAGAGGAAGGAGGGGGAAGGGGTGGAGAAGCAAATGGGCGCTTCTCCTATGTGCCCTGGCCGGGAATCGAACCCGGGTCCCCCGCATGCCAGGCCGACGCTCTACCGCTGAGCCAACCGGCCAGGGCCGGGTTGTCTTCATTTTTTAAAAACGTTTCTCAGAGAAAAAGTTTTTAACTTTGATGAAGTGCAATTTATCAGTTTTTTCTTTTATGATATGTGCGTTTGGTGTAGCACCTATTCACTCATTGTCAAACCCACAGTCAAGCAGATTCTCTCTGATGATTTCCAACAGAAGTGGTATAGGTTTGTACTGGACATTTGAGTCTATGATACATTTTGAGTTAATTTTTGTATCAGGCATGAGGGTACGTGTCAAGGTTAAGGTTTTTTGCTTATGAACACTATTTCTCTATTGAAATGCCTCTGCACATTTATCAAAATTCAGTTGGCTAACCCTGGCTGGATAGCTCAGTTGGTTAGAGCTTTGTCCTCATACACCAAGGATATGCTAAGGTTGTGGGTTCAATCCCCATTCAGGGCACATACAAGAAACAAACAATGAATGAATAAGTGGAACAAAAAAATTGCTTCTCTCCCCCAAACTTCTCTCTAAAATCAATAAATTTAAAAAAATCAGTATATTTTGACTATATTTCTGTTGGTATAATTTTGGGCTATTTTTTTCCATTGATCTATACAGTCTGGGTTTTTTTTGTTTGTTTGTTTGTTTGTTTGTTTGTTTTGCCAATATCATACTCCATTGATTATTGTAACTTAATGGGTAAATCTTGAAATTGGGCAGTGTGAGTCCTCTGATTTTGTTCTTCTTTAGAATTGTTTCTGCTAGTCTAGTTCCTTTACATTTCCACGTACATTTTTAAATTAACTTGACATGTATAACATGTGCTAAGATTTTCTGTAAAATTTACAGATCAAATTAGAGAGAAGCGATATTTTTAAAAACACTGAGTCTCACAATTCATGAAAACCATTTCTCTCTCCATTTAGTTAAATCTTTGACTTCTTTTATTCATGCTTGTATTTTCTATCCGACAGATTCTGTTAGATGTATACCTATGTACCTCATGGTGGAGGGGGATTTATAAATAGTACTGTTTTTTGAACTTCACACTCCAGTTGTTCCCTATGGGTAAATAGGCATATGATTAACTTTTGTATACTGACCTTGTAAGTCAGTTAGCTTTTTTGGTGGGTCCTTTGGAATTTCCTATGTAGAATAACACCTCATCTGCAAATAGGAACAATTTTATTTATTCCTTCTCATTTTTATTTTTCCTGTTTTTTATTTTATTTTTTTCTTGCCATATTGCACTGGCTAGGACAAGGTTGGCAAACTCATTAGTCAACAGGGCCAAATATCAACAGTACAATGATTGAAATTTCCTTTGAGAGCCAAATTTTTAAACGTAAACTATATAGATAGGTACATTCCTTATTGAGGTAGTGCCCACACGTGGTATTTTTGTGGAAGAGCCACACTCAAAGGGCCAAAGATTCGCATGTGGCTCGCAAGCCGCAGTTTGCCAACCAAGGGGCTAGAACTTTCTGAATGATGCTTATAGAAGTAATGGGAGAACATCCTCGCCTTGTTCCTAATCTTAGGGGAAAGCAATAGCTCTCACCGTTCACTATAATGTTAGCTATAGTTTTACAGTTTGTTTGGGTTTTTTTTGTATTTTTCCGAAGTTAGAAACGGGAAGGCAGTCAGACAGACTCCCACATGCACCCGACAGGGATCCACCTGGCACACCCACCAGGGGGCGATGCTCTGCCCATCTGGGGCGTTGCTCTCTTGTGACCAGAGCCATTCTAGTGCCTGAGGCAGACGCCACAGAGCCATCCTCAGCGCCCGGGCCAACTTTGTTCCAATGGAGCCCTGGCTACAGGAGGTGAAGAAAGAGACAGAGAGGAAGGAGAGGGGGAGGGGTGGAGAAGCAGATGGGCACCTCTCCTGTGTGCCCTGGCCGGGAATCGAACCCGGGACTCCTGCACGCCAGGCCGATGCTCCACCACTGAGCCAACTGGCCAGGGCCTACAGTTTTTTTGTAAGTGTCTTTTATTCAGCAAAGGAAATTCCTTTCTGTTCCCATTTTGTTGGAAGTTTTTCTAATTAATGAGTTCTGAATTTTGGTCAAATACTTTTCCTGCATCTTTTGAGATAATTGTACATTTGATAGGATAGGTCTGGTTGGGGATCTCTGAGAGTTCACCCTCCTGGGAGTCCCTCGAACTTCTTGGGTATGTAGTTTCATGTTTTTCTTCACTGGAAAATTTTTCTCTCTCTCCTTCTGGGATTCGCACTGTGTGCATGTTAGTACGCTTGATTGTACTCCACGGGTCACTGAGGCTCTGTTCATTTTTATTCTTTTTCTGTTTGAAGAATAGAAAATCTCAATTCATCCATCTTAAGGTTTTCTGATTCTATAAAATGATTTCTCCTTATTTTTCCACTTTTTTCCCCTTTGCATTTCAATTGACATCATGTTTTCTTCAAGCTCACTCATTCTTTCCTTGAGTGTGATGAATCTACTATTGAGTTTGTCAAAGGCAGTCTGTATCTCTATTACTCTGTTTTTCATTTCTTAACAGCTGATGGGGATATAAAGCCCAGGAAAAATGAGGAGGGAATGGCATTGCCAGCTGGGAGTGCGGTGCTGCCTTCAGGCAGTGGCCTAGACCTCTCCACCTCCTGGCTTTGGCACCGAGGGCGCTGGAACCCCCCCCCCCCCAACCCTTTTCCTGAAATCTTGTCCTGATGTCTGACTCCAGGCTGTGAGCTGGGGCTGGGCTCTTTGAGCTCCCACAGACTGAGATCTCCCCCAACCAGAGTCTGGACCCTCCTCTCTTTTGATTGTCTGTGGCCTGTGGTCTTGGGAGCTCTAGGGAGCAGGTCTGAGTTTGGGTCCTGGGCCAGGCACAGAACATGCTGGCTGGCCAGGCCTGTGGAGGAATGGTCCCAGGAGGAAGGCAGGGCAGGTTACTACCTTCACTTCTGCAGATGCAGAAACAGAGACTCAGGCCAGAGAGTTAAGTTGCACAGGGGCCAAGGGAATTGGACCCTAAGAAAGAAGAGCTGCTGGGCTGAGGGTGTCCCTGCGACACGGGCCTGCTGTAGCCACCTCAGCCTCTTCTCAGCGTCCCCCTTGTCAGGCTGGGGGAGTCTGGGGAGAGACAGGAAGCAACGAGCCACCTCCTCTGCCCTCTCAGGCCACCTACCACTGCCACACGTCCCACACGCAGGGCTTCCTCCCCTCCCTCTGCGTGGGCCTCAGCACCTCCATCTCTACAGTGGAGGTGGCAGTGCCACCTTGCCAGGCGGTACGGCTGGTAGCACAGAGTGAGCTTGTGCGGCCAGCAGGGCCTGGCACCATCAGGACATCTCTGACTTCTGCTTCCTGAGAACTTACTGAAGACACAGGAAAGGGGAGAAGACACCGTAGCCACTACCCAGGCCCCAGGAGCCACCCTCCTGGTGTTTGGGGCTCTGGGTTCACTGGTTGCTGTCTCCCTCAGAAGGAAGCAAAGTCCACGCCGACCCTATGGTTCTCACGTGTTTATTTTGGCAGCCCCTTGGTGAGGCCCTCTGACCTGTACAATCTGGCTGTACAATCTGGCTGTACAATCTGGCTGTACAATCTGGCTGACAGCAAATCACAATTGCTATGAAGGCAGACACCCCGACTCGGGGTGGATCAGAGAGAAATCAAATTCAGTAAAGTTCCCTGGCCTGGGGGAACAGAGCCCCCTGAGGGGCCAGCGAGGCAGAGTGTTCGCTACTTAGCAGGAGCCTATCCCTGCAGCGTCCAATGGAGGTGGTTGCCCCTTGGCTAGAAGTGGATGTCACAGCCTCCTGTGAGCCCACCCCTCTCAGTCTGGGGTCCAGTGTGAAGTGAGACAGGAATCCAGGACACATGGGAGTAAAGATGACCCAGCAAAACATTCTCCTGGGAACAGAGGGCCTGTGACAGGTGTGGCTCCTCTTCCCAGACACCCAGGTCTCCTCACAGAACTCCACGCACTGCAGGCTGTGCAGGGGTGCAGAGGGGTGGGCATGGGGGTGGAGGGAGGGAGGGGAGCGGGAGGGGTCTCCCAGCTGCTCTGGCCAGGGTGGCCTGGGGTGGGGTGACCAGGGGTCTCCTCTCCCCCACCTCTCACTGACAGCCTGTGGTCACACAGCTTGGGGCAGCTTTCTTACCTGCCTTTCCCTAGTTCTTTCCAGAACCTTCCAGAAGGCAGGAGACTCCGTCCCCCTTCCATCAGCTTCACAATAGGTGGAAAAGACTGCAGTGAGTTAAAACATCTAGCTTGTCAGATCGTGTCACGTCCAAGGAAGGGTCACTCCCAAAATGGTCACTGGGGGGTACTCCCAATCGTCTGCCAGCCCAGCAGGCGCTGGAGGGGCGTGGCCCGAAGCACCAACAGGACTTAGACCCGGGCAGCTCCACGGTGACGCCAGGCCGGTGCCTGTGCCCCAGGGGCAGGGCAGCAGCCGCGTGGACGAGTCCCTCAGGGGCTCAGTCTGATCCAGGACGCAGCAGCATGGGGGCCTGGGTGGGAGGAGGGGCCTGGGTGGGAGGAGGGGGCCTGGGTGGGAGGAGGGGCCTGGGTGGGAGGAGGGGGCCTGGGTGGGAGGAGGGGCCTGGGTGGGAGGAGGGGGCCTGGGTGGGAGGAGGGGGCCTGGGCGGGAGGAAGGACCTCGAGCATCCCCCAGGCACCCAGCAGGCTCTCAGGAGGAAAACGTCCAGAAACTCTGGGAGTTTAAGTATTTCAGCTCTGGTGATTGGTTCTTTTGAAAGTCTCAGGAATCGTTTCTGCAGAGACTAAGGTTTTTATTTGCTCAGACCAGTGAGGATGGGAATCCTGAGGCTCAGGGGGCAGTGTCAAGGCCACCTGGAGAGTCCATCCCTCACTGCCAGGAGACACGGGCTCGCCGCGGGCCTGGGTTTTGTTTCTGGAGTACTCTGGACAGTCTGTGACACTGCCGAATGACACGATTGGCTAGTTCTGGGGACAGGCTCTGCGATCCCAGTCAGCCCACACCACGCAGGCTGCAGGGGTGCCTACTGTAGGAAGGCCCGGAGGAAGTCATTGTAGGAGATCTTTGAAGACAGGGCCTTGTCATAATACTCCAGAATATGGAAGAACTCCTCCTCTGAGAGGTTGATGCTGTACTGTCTCAGGACCTGGAAGACAGAGAGGAGCCGCCCTGGCTTGTCTTGGCGCCATTCAGGGAGGCAGGCTGCCAGAAAGGGGCTGGAAGGCGCCCCTTTCTCCTGAGCCGACCCTCACCTCTAGCATCGCCCCCTGCAGTCTGCACTCCTTGCCTTCTCTCCCCCACCTCCCCCCTCTCCCCCACCTCCCCCCTCTCCCCCCCACCTCCTTTCTCTCCCCACCTCCTCTCTCTCCCCCACCTCCTCCCTCTCCCTCCCCACTTCCTCTCTCTCCCCCACCTCCCCCCTCTCCTCCCCACCTCCTTTCTCTCCCCACCTCCCCCCTCTCCCCCACCTCCCCCCTCTCCCCCACCTCCCCCCTCTCCCCCACCTCCTTTCTCTCCCCACCTCCCCCCTCTCCCCCACCTCCCCCCTCTCCCCCACCTCCCCCCTCTCCCCCACCTCCTTTCTCTCCCCTACCTCCCCCCTCTCTCCCACCTCCCCCCTCTCCCCCACCTCCCCCCTCTCCCCCACCTCCTTTCTCTCCCCACCTCCCCCCTCTCCCCCACCTCCCCCCTCTCTCCCACCTCCCCCCTCTCCCCCACCTCCCCCCTCTCCCCCCACCTCCTTTCTCTCCCCACCTCCCCCCTCTCCCCCACCTCCCCCCTCTCTCCCACCTCCCCCCTCTCCCCCCACCTCCTTTCTCTCCCCACCTCCTCTCTCTCCCTCCCCACTTCCTCTCTCTCCCCTACCTCCTCCTCTCCCCCACCTCCCCCCTCTCCCCCACCTCCTTTCTCTCCCCCACCTCCTTTCTCTCCCCCACCTCCCCACTCTCCCCTACCTCCTCCCTCTCCCCCCCACCTCCTTTCTCTCCTCACCTCCTCTCTCTCCCCTACCTCTCCCCCCATACACGTTTCCCTCCCCACCCCTTTCCTGAGGCAACCTTGAGGAAGGAGGCCAGCTGCTGAGGGTGGTGAAGCAAAAACCATGACCCGTGACCGCCCAGCCCCCACCCAGCTCTTCCCTCCTCGCTCGGGACTTAACTTTAACGAGAGAGAAACAAACTCCCACCATGTTTAAGCTGTCGCTATTTCCCCCTTCTGTTTGTGCAGCTGAAACAAACCCTAATAGGTGCCCTCGTGCATAAAAATAAAGATTAGACGCATCGCGGAGGAGGCCCCCAACACCCTCCCACAGTCACCCACCCCGAACTCCTGGGAAGCTGCCTGTCGGGAGACTCGGGGAGCCTTCGTTGCCTGGAGACTGAGCCGAGTGGCTGGCTGAGAATTTTACTGACCCCAAGGTTCAGATAGACAATGTGACCTGGGAAGTACCATGGCCCTGAAGGCAGAGGACTCAGTGCTCATGGCCCAGGGGCAGGTCTGAGTCTGGCAGTGCCCTCCAGGGCAGGCAGGGGGGCAGGGCCTCACGGTCAGCACCCAGCAAGGGCCCTTATGAGTGCTCTGCCCCCTGCCCACCACCAACCACAGTTAGTTTTCTTGGGTTATTTATATTAAAGAAAAGGCTTTTTAGTTTTTTAAAAACAGCTTTTAGTTGAAGCAGAGATAAACCCAAGGAATACATGTTTTGTAAGTGCATTTTGAGGTCATAAACCTTTGTGTCTTTGATGTCTTGACTGGGGTTTTTTCCTGACGGTGACATGTAATTCTTTTTAAATCGACTCTATTCCCTTGCTGTATTTCACATCCCTGTGGCTACTCTGTAGCAACCAGTTTGCACTTCTCGCTCCCTTCGCCTTTCTCACCCAGCTCCCCGCCCCTCCCCATTGGGGCAACTGTCAAAACGTTCTGTTTCTAGGAGTCTGTTTCTGTTCGCTTGTTTGTTTATTTTATTTTTTCAGATTCAATTGTTGATAGATATGACTTGCCATTTTATTGTTCATACTTTTGAACTTTTATTTTTCTCTTCTTCTTAAAGAAGACCCTTTAACATTTCCTATAATGCTGGTTTGTTGGTGATGAACTCCTTTAGCTTTTTCTTGTCTGGGAAGCTCTTTATCCAACATTTGATTCTAAATGATAGCTTTGCTGGGTAGAGTAATCATGGTGGTCGTCCTTGCCTTTCATCACTTTGATGTTTGTTGTCAATCCCTCCAGGGCTGCAGAGTTTCTGTTGAGAGATCAGCTGACAGCCTTATGGGAGCTCCCTTGCAGTAACTAACTGCTTTACTCTTGCTGCTTGTAAGATTCACTCTTTGTCTGTAACCTTTTGCATTTTAACTAGGACGTATCTTGGTGTGGACCCTTTCGTGCTCATCTTGTTTGGGGCTCTGTGCTTCCTGGACTTGTATGTCTATTTTCTTCACCAGGTTAGGGAAGTTTTCTCTCATTATTTTTTCAAGTAGGTTTTCAAAATTTTCAAATTCTTGCTCTCTCTCTTCTCCTTCCAGGACACCTTGATGCAAACGTTGGTATGCCTGAAGTTATCCCAGAGGTTCCTTACACTATCTTAATTTCTTTAATTCCTTTTTCTTTTTGCTGTTCTGATTGGGTGTTTTCTGCTTCTTATATTCCAAATCACTGATTTGATTATCAGCCTCATCTACTCTACTGTTGATTCCCTGTAAATTATTCTTCACTTTAGTTAGTGTATCCTTCATTTCTGACTGGTTCTTTCTCATGGTTCCTATGTCCCTTTTTATGCTTATTATTTCTTTGTTGAAGTTCTCACTAAGTTCCTTGAGCATCCTTATGACCATTGTTTTGAATTCTGTATCAGGTAGCTTGTGTGACTCCATTTTGTTTAGTTCTTTTTCTGGGGATTTCTCCTATTCTTTTATTTCGGACATGTTTCTTTGTCTCTGATTTCTGGCTGCCTCCCTGTGTTTGTTTCAGTGTATTAGGAAGAGCTGCTACATCCACAAGGCTTGGTAGAGTGGCCTTGTGTAGTAGGTGTCCTGTGGGGCCCAGTGGCACAACCTCCCCAATCACCCAAGCTGGGTGTCCCCGTGTGCCCCTGTGTGGGCTGTGTGTCCTGTTGTAAGAGCACTGGGAGGGATTGAGCCCCAGGCTGATCAGCTTTGAGAACTGGCTGCAACTTCAGCGGAGGAGCTGCTATGCAGGAGTCAACCCTACAGAACAGGACTTGCTTCAGTGGGGCTTTAGGGCTCAAATCTTCCCCTTGAGTGTGTTGCTTGTAGAAGTGGTCGAGTTGTAATCCACCATGGTCTGAAGCTGTCCACCAGGCACACTGGTTCTGGGGCCTCTCAGGAGGTACAACCTTAGCTACTGCCTGGGCCCTGCCTGGGGCCAGTTGACACAAGCTACAGAGAAATGTGCAGATGGCTGCTACTTGTGCTGGGATGGGAGGTGCCCAGAAGTGGCCAAGCTGTGAAGCAAGGCCAGCTGCCTCTAGTGTCAGGCCTGGGGGCACTTAGCAAGAGGTATGGGGTATACAGAGGCCAGATGCTGCTTGTTTGAGAGGTTTTAGGACAGTCCAAAGCCTGAGTCAAGAAAGTCCATTTGGCCCTGGCCAGTTTGCTCAGTGATAGAGCGTCGGCCTGGCGTGCAGAAGTCCTGGGTTCAATTCCCGGCCAGGGCACACAGGAGAAGTGCCTATCTGCTTCTCCACCCCTCCCCCTCTCTTTCCTCTCTGTCTCTCTCTTCCCCTCCCGCAGCCGAGGCTCCATTGAAGCAAAGATGGCCAGGGTGCTGGGGATGGCTCCTTGGCCTCTGCCCCAGGCGCTAGAGTGGCTCTGGTCGCGGCAGAGCGACGCCCCGGAGGGGCAGAGCATCGCCCCCTGGTGGGCAGAGTGTCGCCCCCTGGTGGGCGTGCCGGGTGGATCCTGGTCGGGCGCATGCGGGAGTCTGTCTGACTGTCTCTCCCCGTTTCTAGCTTCAGAAAAAAAAAAAAAAAAAAAGAAAGTCCATTTGTATGGCCCTGGCCAGTTTGCTCAGTGATAGAGCATTGGTCCAGCATGTGGAAGTCCCAGGTTCGATTCCTAGCCAGAGCCCACAAGAGAAGCACCCATCTGCTTCTCCACCCTTCCCCCTCTCTTTTCTCTCTGTCTCTCTCTTCCCCTCCTGCAGCCAAGACTCCACTAGAGCAAAAATTGGCCTGGGCGCTGAGGATAGCCTCTGCCTCAGGCGCTAGAATGGCTCTGATTGCAACAGAGCAACACCCCAGATGGGCAGAGCATCGCCCCCTAGTGGGCATGCCGGGTGGATCCCTGTTGGGCACATGTGGGAGGCTGTCTTTCTGCCTCCCCGCTTCTCACTTCAGAAAAAAAAAAAAAAAGTCCATTTGTATAGAAAAGCCACTGAAAACAGCTTGGGTGGATCTGTACGTTGGGTAGGGCAGGATCTCAGGGAATCACCTTGGTGGCAGGGTGATGGGGATTCAGATATAGCCTGCCTGCCAGCTCTGTGAGTGGTGATCTCAGGAAAGAAACAATAACCTCTGCCAGCACTCTTGTCTGGCAAAAAGCTGCCCACCCCCCAGCTCTCACCCTGATGCCCAACAATCCAGTTCCTCCCTGGCTCCTGTCAGGCTGCTGCCCCAGAGCTGGAGCTCAGAGGGAGTGAGTCCGAGTTGGTCCGTGCACGGGCCCTTTAAGGTGAACTGCCTGGGACTGTAGCAGCCTCCGTCTCACTCAGCCACAACCCCTGCCGGGTTTTATACCCAGAAGTTAATGGAGACAACTCTTCCTGGTTCAGGAACCCTGGGCTGGGGGGCCTGTTTGGGGCTGGGACCCCTCGCTCCTCGGGGGGACCTGTGCAGCCGAGACATCCCTCTCAATTTTAAGCCAGCACACGTGGGTGTGGAACCACCCCATTCTGTGTTTCCACCCCTCCTACCAGTCTCAACAGGGCTTTAAATCTCTAGTTGTAGGACTCCCGTTCAGCCGGCTTTCCGGTGGCCGGCAGGATGGCTGCTCTGCAGTTTAGCTGTAGTTAAGATGTGGTTGTCAGAGGACAGGAGCACCGCACTACCTATGTCGCCACCTTGACCAGTCCAATGTGTGACTTTTAATCTTCTGTTCCAGACCTCAGTTACTTCCTCAGCCTCGGTGGCTGGGTGGGTATAAAGAGGAGGAGTCTGAGGTGCTATCCATTATTCTGAAAGTGGGAGTTTAAGCTGCCCTTGAGGGTGGCTGTTCTTCCCCCCGCGGCCAGGCCTGCAGGAGGCACGGGGCGGGCAGAGGCCCCTGTGGAGGCCATGGTCGCCGCCACCTGTCCACGGCCAGGAGTGTCCTGCAGCCCCTTTCCCTGAAAATGTGTGTTTCCTCATGGGAGCAGTAAAAGCCCAGGCTGCAGGCTCTGTAGAGGACAGCTGCTCAGTCCGCCTGCTATGGGGAGGTGAGCTGGTCCTCCCGCAGAAAGGCAGCCGGGGGTCACGGGCTCCTGTGAGGCAGGTCCAGGCCTGTGGGCCTCTGAGTGGCCACAGCGGGGACCTCACTTTAGCCCTTCAATGTTTCTGTTCTTCTCTGTGGGTCCTGCAAGGCAGACACAGGCCCTGGGTTCCCCACAGAGGCCAAGGGAAGGCTGGATGTGGGGCCCAGGGGCAGCTGGGCTCTGGGGTGGAGTGACCCCACGGGGGTCTAGCAGCCTTCAGGGGTAGAACCTGAGCCTGCAGGTGAGGAGTACACTATGCCCCTGGTAACCTGGGGTCCTAGGGAACTGGGCTCCGGGGTGGAGTGACCCCACGGGGGTCTAGCAGCCTTCAGGGGTAGAACCTGAGCCTGCAGGTGAGGAGTACACTATGCCCCTGGTAACCTGGGGTCCTAGGGAACTGGGGTCTGGGACAGCTGCTCCCACAGGGGCCTTCGATGGGGATGGGGTCCCCCCTGATGTTTGCTGGCCGCTGGCATTTGGCACCTTCTTTCTATTCAGAGGCAACAGATGCACAAGAGCTGGGCTCACCTTCCGGAAATCAGCTACGTCTACAAAGCCCGTTCCATCCTCATCGTAGGCTTTGAAGGTGCGTCGCATTGGCCTCCAGCAGTGCACAACTTTGGGCTGAATGCGCAGTAACGCAGAGTAAAAGGAAGAAGACTCAGCACCAGCTTCTTTCTGGAAAAACAAAAACACAACACAACCAAGAGGGGCTGAGAAAGGAGCTTCTGAAAGGAAGAATGCGGGGACAGGCCGCCGGCCAGGAGCCCCAGCCGCCTTGCCCCGTCGGCCCCTCACGCCCCACCGTGCTCACCGCTTGTCTGTCCAGAATGGAACAGACTCGTAATAATGATGGCACCCTCGCCATCCCCCCCACTCACTGCAAGTCCGTGTGAGGGATATTGGAAACACCATCTCGTGCCCCCACCCCACCCCGTCCCAAGCCTGGGAGGAAGGTAGGTCTCTTCATCCCCATTTCATGGATTGGGAAATAGAGGCTCAGAGAGGCAATGGGGAGGGATCAGGATGATCGGGCTCTGTTTGCCTCTAAGAGCTGTCAGCATGCCCCCCACCTATCCCCACCCCAGGGCGCTGCAGGGAGGGCCAGGTAGATACCTGGCCAACTTGAAAATAGTTTGAAGAAAAAGAGATTTCAGTTTGGGCTTCCTGGTAGGTTATTATAATGAACAGAGTTTTTAAAAAATTGCAAGGTTGTAATTATATCTAGTAATTAGACTGCACACGACCCTGTGATTATTTCATTTGGGTGCTATTAGATTGAAGAGTGAGAGTTTAGCATGTTGAGCCCCTGTGCATGTCTGAGGATCTCAGAGGTAAACTGTGGGCAACAATGTGTAACACATTTTGGGAAAGTTTAATTGTAACACGGCACTACATAAAACAAATTAGCACGAAGTTAAATTGCTTTCAGTTGTACATCCTTTATCATCTGTGATGGACTCTCAGCAGAGACCCAGTCAGCGGATCCGCGTGCGCAGAACACCAGGACTCTGCCCACTCGCTTTGCGCACCCAGCCTGGCCCGAGAGAGGGCTTTCCCATCCCAGCAAAGGGCAACCAACCCAGCCAGAGGCCTCTGCTGCCCGCCTGAGAAAGCAGCCCCCCAACCGCTTCCCCCGAGGGTCTGGACTGCTGAAGGCTGCGCAGAAAGCCCTGGAAGAACCAGAGAAGTGGCCCTTTGAGCGTCTCTGCAGGGAGACAGCTGGCCTGAGCTCCACACCTGTACAGAGGGGACCAGATGGGGACGGGACCAGGTTGGGGCTTTCCGAGGAAAGGCTCCTGTCCATCACACCCAGGTAGGAATGGCAATGCATGGCAGGACTCTTCCAAACCAGTGTTGGCTGTGGTCAGGTTCCGGTGGAAAGAGCTGAGGGACGAGACAGGAGCACACAGGAGGTATGCTGGACCTCCGCCGAGAGGCCCAGGCTCCCGGCAGCATGGTCCTGGAGCACCTACTGCTTCCAGTGAACACAGTCTCAGTGGGACACCCCACCACCTCCACCATGAGCCAGCCTTTCTGCATCTCTGTGAGGATGGGCACTGGGTATGGAGCCAGGGAAGCATCTGCACATGAGGGGCAGGGGCTCTGAGCAGGGCACAGGGCACTCTTCTTAACTAGCTATCCCTTTAAGGCTCTTAGAAGCTAGCAGACCTCCCTATCATTGACAGCAGGGGAAACTGAGGCCCAGAGAGGCAGAGGAAGACTAGAGCCGGCAGGAGCCTCATAGGTCATGCTGTCTCCACGGTTCTCCAACTAAGTTCTTGGGTCCCATGAGAACACCTTTTCTCTGCTCATTGAAAGCTGAGCAGAGACAGAACTGTCTTAAGTTTGTCTGCCATGACTTTGGCCTAACCCTCTGACGTGAACTGGTCTTGCTCATCTAAACCTAGAAACTACGCTGAGATAGTACTGATTCTGCACAAAGTTACAAGTTTTGCTGCATAAAAAGTTTCCCGGGAATCAACCGTTTGCTGGGTTAACCCGCCCTCACTCTGCGGGTACCAGGGGTGTGCTGGGGGCTGGGTGGGGCTGTAGGGGCCACCCCACAGCCGAGTCCTAAGGTGGTCTCGGCTGTGTTTGTTCCCCAAACCCACAATGCCAGCTAGACTTGTCATTCATTCAGTGTAACTTATTCAGTGTTACAGGGCATGGAAAAGCCTTTTTTTTCTTTTGCTTCATGTTTTGAAAAGACTTGAGAAAGGCTAGTCACTGAAAACAGCGGCTGAACTGGGGAGGCTGAGAATCATAAAATCACAAGTGATTGAGATAAAGCTAAAAATCCTGGAGAGCAGTGTCTTCCAGCTGCTGTTTAAGTGCCTTTAGGTTCTCAGTCCCCTTCAAAAAGACAAGAGAAAACTGTGTGGGTGTAGTTTCTGCAAGCAAGACAGGGAGCCTCCAGCCACCCACACCTGGGACGGGCCTGGCCTGGCTCAGACGGGGGATGAGTGAACACACACCATGCTAGAGTCTACAATGCTTCGCTTTGCTATGGCCCCCACCCCCTCCATCCCGGCTTTGCCTTTTCAGGGAACCCACCGCTTAGCACTCCCTGCGCACTGTGTGAGCAGCTGCTCTGTTCCCGTCTGCTGTCCACAGGCTCTGGGAGGAGCCACAAGAAGCGGGTGTCTGCCGCCACATGACTCTGAGAACCTGGAACTCAGGCTGTTGGTCCCAAGTCTAGGGCCTCCAGAAGGAAATCTGTTTGCAATGTTCCCAGAGTTGGATGGAGACCTCGCCTTTACCCAAGGCAGCTGGCTTTGGGCCCACTGGCCAGACCCCCAGTGGCTATGTGCTCACCTGAGAAACACCTGGAGCTGGGCAGGCCTTCAAGATGGAGGAGATGGGGCAGTGAAGGATCGCCTGGCAAGTGCATGTACACACAAGTCACGTGTACAAACACAAATCACACAGTGTGATATACACGTGTGTCATATATGTAGATACATGTATCATACAGGTGTCATACACGAGTGTATGTGTGTGAGGCGGTGGCAGTGAGGCTGGGGACACTGGTAGGGGGTCCACACTAGACAGCAGCTCCCCCTAGAGTCTCTGCATCCATTCCATCCATCTTCTGCATAAAGCGAGATGCTCCCAAATTTGACACACTGAGAAAAACCTAAGAGACGCTTTAACCCCAAAACCACGCACTTTCTAGGGATAATGTTTGTACCATTTTATATGCATTCTGAATTTTCATCCTCTGCATCAGTGAGGTCTCCTTCGCTTTCAACAGGAGGACGCAGCTCTGGATGAAGTCACAGTAAGCGAATCTCCCGTTGTCCTTTAAGTCGTACTTGACAATGAGCTGCTGGCTCTCCTCTTTGCTCAGGTCCAGGCCGAATCTCTCCACAAGTGCTAAGGACAGAAACACCGGTCCGTCAGCGGCCCCTGGTCACTCACTCATCTGTGCATGCACGTGCTCACGCATTACCTGCGGAGGGGCTTTCTCCGCAGCACACCCTTGTTCCAGCGGCTCATGGTTGGTGGCTGGGCGGATATGGACACAGACATGCATGTGACAGCTAAGTGTGATGAGCCAGAGGGACCCACACACTGCTGGGTCCCCAGAGTCCTGGTTTTGTGTAACCACCACCGCTGTAGTCACAGCAGTTGGACAGACTGCGGTGGGCGCTGTGACCAAAGAGCAGGCAGGGAGAGAGCAGAGTTGGGGGTGGAGGCATCCCCGTGAGGGGAGTGGGCAAAGCAGAGGCTCAGGGTCCGGGCCGTATCTGTACGAGGGGCCAGGACAGCTCCTTGTGCTGGGGGTGGGACTGGCATTCAGAATTGGCCTGCAACCAAGTATTTCTCCACTGGGCTTTGGAGACACACTCTCAAGGGTCTGTTAGGCTGTGTGAATGGACACAGTTGCAGGTTTCATGCTAGTGACGATCTGACGTGTGTGAAACCTATTCTGACATACATGGACCACCCGTGGGAGACCAGTGTCATGCCATGTCAGGGATGATGCCACCCTGGTCGGTCCTCCCAGCTGCCCTGAGCCCTCCGCTCTGGTGCTCACACGCCTCTTTGGCTAGTTACAAACCCGAGCTGCTTTGGGGGCGACAACTCATACTTTAAAGAGACGTAGGTAGTTTTAGTTTAAGGTGAATAAACTAAAGAGACTTCCATTTGACGTCACAAAAGCAACAAAATAGCAAGGAGCCGAATACTGTTAATTATTAAGGCTAAGGAGGAAAACCAACACAGGTAGACTTTATATAAATGTTGCGGTCAGACTAAGCGCAGGCTGAAAGATGTGGCCGCACGTGGGCAACAGAGCTACTCTGTCCCTGTCCAGAGGACACAGCACCTCCCGGGACATGCTGAGGTGGGGAGGGGGTGCTATGGAACCCAAAGGAACTGTCCAGCAGAGCCCTAGGTGCTCCAACTTGCAGAAGGCCATCAGTGGTGCATAAAAAATAGAATGACTTTTGAAAATTAATAACTTTTTTTTTTTTACAGTATTAAATGTGAATGCACTACTCAAGTTAGACAAGCCTGTCTGAATAGTGGATTGGTGGCTTAAATGAGTTCATGATTAAAAAGGAAAAACAGCAATGATGACAATAGCAATAATACAATAAGGTGCATCCCGCTTACGATCACAGAGACTAACTAAAAAACAAGTGGCACTCAGCATGCACTAAAGCCAGCAAATCGTGTCACATTAAATCAGTGTAACAATAATTAATGATTATTACTGATTTCATATTTTTATATATAATTTACATGGTTTGGGGTAGAAACTGTTCACTTAAGGAGTATATACTTGGTTTCGTTGGTGCATTTTTAGGCCAAAGTTATTATAAAAGTAACATTGATATTGGTGGTCCCCAAGAAAAACATTTTCCTAAAAAGGGGTCTAGGCATCAGTCAAGAAGAGGGGATCTAAGGGGGCTTTAAGCAGTGGAGTGACAGGGTCAGATTTATTTCCCTGGAATAAAAATGTTGCATAAACATTATGCAATAATTAGTGGCAGTATAAATCAAATGGTTTCATTTGAAAAGTTGATCAGAGTGACACACAGTGAACCACGGTGAGCTGTGTGGAGGGCGGGCCTGCCTGTCCCCAGCCACCTGCTCTCCACTTGTTCCACCTCCCTCGCTGTCAGTCTGTTCCCATTTACACGTGGCCCAGAGACCACAGCCACCTGTGCGGTCTGAGTTTTGGGCAGTCACGGGGGGCGGGGGTGCGAGGTGGGTTAGGAGCCCTGTCCCCAGACACTGGTGTCCACCCAGGCGCCCAGCCTCCTTGCTGCATTCCTCCCTCTCCTCCACGGGGGGGGGGGACAGCCTTGTGCAGGAGGTGACACTGTGTTACCCAGGGAACAGAGCCAGCACAAACCTAGGAACTCGGACGCGGCGATGTCCCCTTGCTTGTGCACGTCCCGCTCTTTGCACTCCCGCAGGAGCTCTCGCCAGCAGCCCTGCATCTTCCGCCTCAGCCTGCTCTCAATGGGCTCGCAGTTCTGCAGGGGCTGCGTGCCCAGCGCGCTGCCGGGGGTCTGGCGGGCGGGAGAGGAAGCTGTCTGGTGATTGAAGATTGGAAATGGGAGAAGTAACAATGACAACTCACAGACAGGACTCAGGGGCCAAGGTTCGCCGGCTCACAGGCGGCATCATCTCAGGAATAAAATGAAAAGCAAAACATAGATTGTAATTGTGCCGCTTAACTTTTATTTCCATCGGTGGGCTGTTTGTGCCAAATCATAATAACTAATGTAGTTTTGGAAATAAATATATAGTAAAGATTCAGATAGAGAGAGATGCCAATTCAGTTACTGGTGTGTGTGTGCGCGCACGTGTGCATGTGTGTGTCTGTGCATGAAGTGACAATGACATATTTTTCACCTGAAGAAGAGTCTCATTAACGAAACGGATTCCCTTGTCTTTTGCGTGGGACATCCACCCCTGTTCTCAGTCCCAGAATATGGGGTACTTTCAAATTTTGTGGCCCAAGTCTGAGGCTCTCTTGAATTTTCCATTTGAAAACAGAGACTGAATTGAATCTAGCCCAGACATCCACCTGAACGCCTCCTTGACGCGTGGTTGTCTAATATGGTAACATACTCGACTGAATTCCTGGTCTTTCTGCCGAACCCTGTGCCCCCTGTGCCTCCCTTTCTTGGTCAGTGGCCCCTCTTAAGGGTCCTGCTGCTCAGGCCACAAACGTAGGCATCTCCCTGGGCTCTCCTCCCTCCCTCCCAACCCTGCTGGCTCTGCCTCCAAGATGCACCGTGTCTGACCTCTGGCCATCCACTCCCCTGGCCAGGCCACGCCATTCTGAGCCAGCAGTGCATTTCACTGAGATCTTTCCGCTGGGATCGCTGCTGCAGACTCCTGCCCCTCCGCCTCTGAGGCCCTGTCCACATCCATGCCTCCCACGGCCTCTTCCATGCACGGCCTCCCCAGCCATCTTTTCAGAGCCCCACAGATCATGTCACCCTGTGCTTTAAAACGTGCAAGGCCAAAGCCCCCAGTTCCGCATGAGTGTCCTGTGGCTGCTCTGAAAGGTCTAAGACTTGGCGGCTGAAAACAGCACACCTCACTCTCCTCCAGTCCTGGGGTCAGGCCAGAAGTGCCTGCTGCAAGCTGAAGTCAGGGCCTCATGGGGCTGAGCTCCTTCTGGAGGGGGAACCCACTTTTTGCGTGGTCCAGTCTCAAGGCCCCCGCCCTCCTCGTCTTTGGCCCTATTCTGCTTCAAAGCCCTTGGTGTCCGGTTCAGTCTTTCTCAAATAGCATCTCTGACATGACCCTTTGGCTTCCTTAGTCCCCATTTGCAGACCCCTGTGACTGCCTCAGGCTCATCTGGTATGTCGGGATTATCCTGCCTTCAGTCAGCTGGTTAGCAACTTTAATCCCATCTGCAACCTTGACTCCCCCTTGCCAAGTAGGGTGACCTGTTGCAGTTCCGGGGATCGGGACATGGACATTTTGGGGGGTGCTCCTGAACCCCCTCTGCTCTACTGACCATCTTTAACTTGCTCATTTCTTATATCCACTGTTTCCTGCCCGTCACCCCCCAGAGACTGCAAACTCCCCAAGAGCAGGGAACTGGGCTCGTTCTCAGCTCAGAAGGACCTGCACAGCGTGTGCAGCAGGCACGCACTGCCTGCCTGGGTTAGTGATGACTCTTAGGGTGCCCAGAGGCACGACGCGCGTCACGCACGTGGCCGGGACCCTCTCCCCCACCCTCCTGTGGACGCACTGTCATCCTTCTTGCTGACGAGGCACAAACCTTGGCACGGCTACCACGGGTCGGCGGCTCTGCCCAGGGCCAGGACTGTGCAGTTAGACAGGCTGGGGTTGGGGACTGGGTCTGTGTCTAACTGAGGGACCCAGAGCACGTGAGGAACGGGTGTAGCAGGCCTCCCTGTGGCACTGGGCAGGCAGCTCTGCACACAGGGTACCTGCTCAGGCATGATGTCGGCAGCATGCCTCCATGACAGGCCCCGCCCCTGTGCCCTCGGCCTCCCATCCTCCTTGTTCTTCCCTTTCACCTTTCCTCACACCTACCTCCCCCTCCAGGCAAGTGAACGCTGAGGACCCACCAGGGGGCTCCTCTCCTCAGACCCCCCCCCCCCCGAGGCTCACCCTGTGCCACCCTCTCAGTCACCCATGCCCTGTGGGAACACAAGGGACCCCCGCCCTGGGGGATTATGGGCCTGGCACAGGCGAGGTGCGACACCCAGGGATGGAGAACTCACACAAGGCAGACTCCGCGGCTTTGTCCCGGCTCTCAGGCCTCGGGTGGGTGAGGGTCCCGCAGACTTGCTTCCTTCTGAGATGTCGGGGACGTCGCTCCCTCGGAAGGCTCTGGTTGAGTTGCCGGTGCCCGGTGGGGTTGCCACTTGCTCCAAACTGAACCTGCTCAGGAAGTCCAGGTACTTCAGCCGCCCCTTGGCGTTGACTGGCATCTCGTTCCAGAGCTTGTTGAACTGGCAAAGAAGCAGAAGGCATTTGCCCAGGGTTAGTGCGAAACCCACATGGAGCCTCCCCTGGCATCCGTGAGGAGTGGAGCCAACGCTGGAGAAGGCAGCGCTCACGTGGGCAGGGGTTGGAAGCTCACGTCAATAAAAAAAAAATTAAAAAAGAAGAATCCCATTCAGCCTCCACGCGGGGGAAGCCTCTGGAAGCCCAAGAAAGCGAAGATGAGAGGATTATTCCCGGCTTCCACAGGACATTTTTTAATTGAATTGGGTCCTTAGTGAGCAATTTAAGACCATTAAACCTTAGGATTAGTCACAGTGACTAAATGGCACTGTGAATCAAAATCCTGGCCCACCCCGGCCCCCGGGCATCTGGGCCAGACTCATTCCTCATCGCCCAGGCCGGGGAGCTGGGCAGACGGCATGCCCGGCGACACCCCCAGCACTGTTTCTGCCTCCACAGTTTATGCCACCTTGAGGGGAACAAGCCCTCACAGAATGGAAAGGGAGGCCACTGGAAGGCCGGGGAGTTTATGGTTCTGTGTTGGTGCTGTCTGATGTCACAGCTGAGTCACCACCATGCGCAGCATGGACCTAACAACGTGATCCAATGCACTCTAAATGAGTCACTTCTGATGACTTCGGGGCTTTTATAGAGCCAACAAGAATGATAACTTGTTTGCAATTGGTTTTTTATAGCCCCTAAAGCCCAGAGGGGCCCCGCATGCTGGGGAGCCACAAGGGAGGGGCTATCCCGTTCTTCCCCACACACTTCGCCTTGGCCAGAAACCCGAGTCGCTTTTGGGCTCCACCGGGGTTTTCCAAAAACAAATGAAAAGTGGCCATGCCCAGCTCTATGTGAAATTCTGGAAATGAAGTGAGGGGTGTGTGGGAGGGAGGGTGACGCTCCAGGCCCTGAGGGGGGGAAAGGTTTTAGTGTAAGACAATATTCTTGATTTATTTTTTTAACTTTTTCTTTCAAAATAATTATAGATTTTTCAGGAGTTGCAAGGATGGTACAGAGAGGTCCACTGTCCCCTCCATCCAATTTCCCCCAAAAGGTTGCACATTATGTAACAACTTCATCACCAGGAAACTGACACTGGTGCAGCATGTGTAGCTGAGGTCACCGATCAGATGTGGAGAGCCTTGTGGCTTTAACTTTGGTCAGTGAGGAAAAACTACTTAGTGGGGTGGAAGTGAGGGACTTTGAGAAAGTGGCCGCCTCAGGATCACCAGGGGCAGTGATAACCCCCCCCCCCCCCAAAACAGGAGGCGGCTCCCCACCCTCCCTCCAGGAATGTTCCCAAACCACTGGGCAGGTGACGGGGCTCTTCTCCACCTCCCCACATTGTGCTGGAGCCACCTCGGCAGGGGATGTCCCCAGCCTGGCCCGGCAGTCTGAGATTCATCTGTGAACACCGTCACACAGTGGTGCTCAGGCAATTTTGTTCAACTGCTGAGGGTTCCAACAGACTCACAGAAGGCCGGCCACACACTAGAGCAATGGAAAGACCCTGTACGGATGCAGAGGGTGGACAGTGCTAAACCAAAGCCTGGTCCCACCGGTCATGAACGGCCTTAGTGAAGGAGAGAAAGATGTGTCCTGAACACGGGAGGCAGGCTGCCTGGTGCTCTCCTGCGATCCACTGTACCGAGACGTGGGGGCAGGCAGGAGGCAGGTCAGGCTCAGGATAAATACGCTCAAGGACGCAGCGAGAAACTGAGGCATGGAAGCGGGACGTTTACAGAACTGCCAAGGGCACCAAAAGGTCTTATTTTTGGAGAGGTGAGGCAGGGACTGACCCCTTTCCTAATTACAGTTTATGATGCAGGTACAGCCAAGGAGGGACCACAGAAACCCTGTTTTCATCCTCTTCACCGAAGGAGCCTCCACACGAAGGGCAGAGTACATGTCATTGGGAGGACACGGGACCTGGTGTGTGTGTGTGTGGGAGGGGGAGGAGGAAGCCCCAGGTGGCTCCAGGTCCTGACAGATTCCACTGCAAAGACGTGGCCCAGGACTGCAGCTGGCGGGGCTGTGTGGACAGGAGAGGTGGCGGGAAGACTGGAAGGGAGATCACAGGTGTGGCTTCCAGGAGACTGCAGGCTGCTGCGCTGAACACAAAACCCACACAAAACTCTGGTGGTTTGCGAGTGAATAGAAACAAAGGAAGTTTGCACGTCACCACAGCAGAATGAGCCATGCTGAAACAGCCCCTCAAATGCAGACAAGTCCTCAACTGCTTCTGAACACTTACAATGCAGCACCCTGGACTCCGCTTCTGCAAGAGAACGCCACCCCCATCCTAACAACGAGACAAAGCCAGAGCTGAGGCTGCAAGGAGCCAAGGGGACTGAACTCCACAGGGACAGACAGACAGACCCCACTCTACCCAACAGAGCTTAGGAGGAGATAGGAGGGCGGGAAGAAAGTAGCTAAAATAGTAACAAATTTTTGTAAGCCAAGTGTGGACTGGAGGAAGGGAAAGAAGGAAAAATCCTGTGTCTCTGGGAGGGGCAGGAACTCCTCCTTCCTCCACCCCAGGACCCAGCACAGATGCGTGGCTCCAGGATAAGGGGTCAAGCAAAAGCCGTGTGCCCTGGAGGAAGAGCAGGAAATCCTCCTGCCAAAGACTCACTACTGGGACAAGGCAGAGTTTGGCTGCCATGGCAGGGGGTATGGCAGGGCATGAACGTGGAGAAAGTGCCACTGGTGAGGCCCAGAGGCACAGGCGCTGCTTAAATCTGAGGTGGACCGGGAATGCCAACACACGCCCCCACCCCGACAAGCCTGGCATCACACTCATGGCCTGGAAGAAGAGGAGGTGTGCCCGTTTTCAAGGATAACGATTATTTTGACCACAGTCTCCCCTATTCTCCACATGATGTTGGGCATTCTATTAAAATATAGTTGAAACATACAAGCAGAAGAGAAACTAAGCATGGCCGAGAGATACAACAACCACCAGACAAGACTCAGAGAGGACCCCAGAGTGGAAATCACTTAAAGGACTTTACAACTATGGCTAATAGGTTAATGGATCTAATAGAAAAAGTACATAACATGAATGAACAGATGGGGAACTTCAACAGAAAGATGGAAACTAATTTTTAAAATGTGTGTCTTATTCAAATACAATGGGGGACCTGAGCTGAATAGAAAAGGAGAAGACATCCATGACATTAAAGGCCAGTGGGTGTGTGGCCCGGGAGCCAAGCAGTGGGTATGGTACCCTCTCATGAACAGGACACCTGTGGAAAGCATGCGAAAATGAGCATGCTTTCGGCTCCAAGAGACTCCAGAAGACAATTGAGAAAGCTCTTCAAAGTGTCAGAGGGAAGAAAACTTGGACCTAGAGTTCTATCCCCAGCCAAACTATATTTTAAGAACAAGGGTAAAAAATAGAAAAGCTCCCAGGTCTACGATTTCCTGAGAGAGCAAGTAAACATGTACTTCAGCAAAAAGAGAAGGGACCCACAGGTAGGAGTGGGATAGCAGCTGTGGCTGTGGGCGGACAGGTCAGTGAAGCACCCGACTCCTGGCCTCCCCACCCCCCTCACCCCGCCCCCAGTACTCCCACCTCTGTCCACCAGCCTGTACACTTCCAGTTCCTCATCCTCTACCTCCCCTTCTTTCTCACACACGCATGTGCCAGCAAGTTCTGTCATCTCCAACTTGAAAACACATCCATGCTCCAACAGCACTCCACCTGACTTGGGTCCTTACCCAGACATCACCTTCTCGGGGAGCCTTCCCAGCCTGCCTGGCTCACATCACACCCTCGCCAGTTCCTTATCAGGACCAGCTCTCCTGCCTTTTTTTTTTCTTCTATAGCATTTACTACCATCCTACATACACGCATCATTCTTGTATTGTTTACTGTCAGTCTGCCAAAAGCACACAGACCCCGCGAGGGCAGGTGTGTCTGTTGTGCCCACTGGCTGGCTGACAGCAGCTCCACCTGACAGCATGCTCACTGCTCCTGCTTCTGGAATGTTCCCTCTGTCTGAGCTGCTCTCTCCCTCTCCTGTCTCCCCTCAAAGCCTCAGGGAATCTGCCCTGAACCCTCGGTCCAGACCTGGTCCCTGCTATGCCTTCCCAGTGCTCTACACGCCCCTTCACAGCAGGGAGCGGTGTGTGATTACATCAATAATGTGCAACAGGCATTTAAACCCTCTCTACCCTCCCTGGACACAAGTTTAAAGGGGGCAGGGAGCAGGCCCGCTTTGATTCCGTGGGCACTAATGCCACCGCTTTGTGCACAGAGGCCCTCATGAGTGGATGGGAATGTGCACGCTGCCTTCAGGCACTCGCTGTGCAGCCAAGACAGGCTGCTCCGTGCTGAAGAACATGCACGAGGGTCCCAAGGGCTTGGCTAGATGACGCAGAGCTCAAGGGGGGTGGGGGAGGGCAGGTGGCCAGCTCCGCCAGGAAAAGGTGTGGCCGGGAAAGGCCTCGGCCAGCTTGACGGGAGTTTGAAAGGAAGAGTCAGCAGGAGTAGACACAAGGGGGTGGGGATAGACAGAGGTGGCAGCGAGCGAGCAGAGACAGAGAAGGCTGAACTGCACCTGGTCAGAGGAGAGGGCGCCTCGCCAGGCCTGGGGAGCACTGTGACCCCATTCCACAGGGGAGGGTGCCCAGGCTGCACAGAGCAGGACTGAAACCCATGTCTTCCTGCTGGAAAGGTTGATCTATTCTCTGCCAGCATTTCTCATTTCCTAAAGGTCTTAGGAATACCACACCTGAAATGTTCAGGCATGTTTAATGGCTCCTTTCCCTAATGTAGTTACATAGTCAGAGTCCTCACACAACCAGTGTGGACGGCTCGAGATCACCTCACAGACTGGAGCTGTCCCTGGGGCTCGCTGCCTTATGTACGATCCCAGCGGACCTGGCTCCGACGGCCTTCTATAGCAGGCTTTCTGTGGAGCCATGAGGACCCATAAGCTTCCCACTCCATCTGCTCTAAAGTCGCTCTCCTTTTCTGAAACTTCAATTGTGCCAAATGACTTTAAAGGACGTGGCCCTTCCCCTACTTTACAGAGCTCTGAAGTCAGGAGAGCTGGCCCTCATGTGCATAATGGCTGGATTTTTTTTTGAAAGGATGTGATAATTTCTTTCAATGTAGATAAACCCAGTCATCCAATACGAACTTGACTGCTAGTTAATGTGGTTGGAACTGCCCCAGCATCTCTGGTGAACTCTTCTGAATGATGGCACGAGGGGTCTAGACATGTACAGAGTGCACATTACTTCCGTGATTTACTGCCAACACTGTGCCGTCCAACCCAGAAGTTCAATCAATGGCCAAGTAACTTGTGTGAGGACAAACAGATGGACCTGGGGCCCTGGCTTTCTGTCTCCTGGCCTGTGTTCAGAAGCATCCTTCCCAAATATAGCACAAGCTTTGCTAATCACCACCCGGCTTAGACCGGTGTACGTATGCCAGACTCCGCTCTCCCGGCAGCACAGCCTGTATTTGAGACGTGTCTGTGTATTTTTAGAAATCAGGGTGTAAAAATAAGTGCTTGATTTTGTTGGGGGGTAAGCTTGATGTTCTGGGGGTGGTGAAGTTTTCTTAGAGGACAATTAACATCCAATTCACTGTGCTGAATGCCTGATATGCCAGAACATCACTAATTTATATCTATAATTAGAGTGAAATTCTACTCATTTAGATTAAATGAAAAACTTTTATTAGTGAAACCTTTATTAGTTGACCCCATAGAATAATAAATGCACCTGGATTAATTTTGAAGGCTCCTATCCATTTATAGTAACACAGCAGTATTTGCTGCTCCAGGGGACAGAGTCTCTTGGGAATAGCACTCTATGTTATTTAGTAAGAATAATCATAATTTCCTAAAGAAGATGACATTTTAGGAAAGGTAAAGCTCATGCTCATCTCATTAGTGTCTTTATCGAATGGGGCGTGAATGCACTCAGAGCCAGGAAGGCCTGCAGCAATGCCTGTTCTGGGTGCAAGGGGCCCCTCTTCCGTGATGGGATCACCGGCCGTTCCGTGCCTGGGCGCTTGGGGCGGGTGGCAAATGGGGACCCGACACCAGGCACTGTCCTTTCGCAGGGACTTGCTGAGCACGGCTGAGCCAGGCTCTGTTGTGGCACTGGGGCATCGTGGGAACCATCAACCTCCCCGCAACCTCAGCTCTCTCATGGGCTCGAGGAAAGTTCTGATTTTGTAGATATTTGGCTTTTTCTTATTGTTACAATGGGAGTGGCAATCTGCTGCCCATGGACAGTGGCGACAGTGGTGGTGGGGAGCGGGGCAGTAGCTCCCGAGCACTGAGCACCGGAAAGCACCAGCCACAGGACCGAGGTCGGGGGAGGTGGGGGGGAGCGGGGCAGTAGCTCCTGAGCACTGAGCACCGGAAAGCACCAGCCACAGGACGGGGGAGGTGGGGAGCTGGGAGGGACAGGGCGACAGCGGTGGGGGCGAGCGGGGCAGTAGCTCCTGAGCACTGAGCACCGGAAAGCACCAGCCACAGGACCGAGGACGGGGGAGGTGGGGAGCTGGGAGGGACAGGGCGACAGCGGTGGGGGGGAGCGGGGCAGTAGCTCCTGAGCACTGAGCACCGGAAAGCACCAGCCACAGGACGGGGGAGGTGGGGAGCTGGGAGGCACAGGGCGACAGGCAGGCTCTGTGTTCCCGCTCAGGCACGAGGAGGGACCGCCTCCTTTTTGGATCACAGAAGCCCAGGGATGCTCCAGGGAAGGAGGGAGAAGGACAGTGGCAGCTGGAGCCAAATTTCATGCGACTTCAAAAATAAAAGTGATACTTATTCCACCCTGATTGAAATGATGCAGTTCAGGCCTTTTACATAAACAGAAAGCTCCTTGAGTCTTCAGTAAGATTTAAAACAAAACAACAACCTCCTCCTACCCCCCCCCCCCACCCCAAGTATTTTTAAAATAGAGGACAGTCTTCAACTCCTGATGCTGTGGGAAGGGCAGCCTGATGCTCGCAGGGCAGTGCTGAGGGTGCTGAGCCCAACACATCTTACTTGTTCATCTGTCAGAATCTGGATGTGGCGAGTGCAGATGGCCCGGAACTCCTCCCTGGAGGTGGTGTTCGTTTTCATGGTGTCGAAGTTCTCAAACTCCTGGGCGATGGCGTGGTATTGGGACATCACTGCTTTGTGGAGTCGGGCCAGGATCTCTTGGGTTGCCATTTCCCTGGGAGACTTGGGCAGCGGGCCTCTGGGCATTTTCTCAGCCCACTCAGCAGCAGTCTAGGCAAAAGAGAACGGGAAATGGATCCACTTAATAAATAACAGATCACCACTTGGCTCGGGGCTCACCACCCTTGGCTGGTCCGGGGAGGCCCAGCTTAGGAAGGAAGACAAGCCAGGAGGCCAATGTGAGTCCAAACAGGATCCGTACACGGGTTCAAATGTAGCTACTGGAAAGAAGGAGCAAACAGGAGTCCCACTGGGCAGTGCGACGTGCTGGGCCAGGCCCTGCGAGGGAAAACCTGTTACTCTCATCCATTCTCTCATTTGGCCTGTCTTCCGGTTCAATAAACAAAGCAACAAATGCGCACACACGCCTGCTCCGCCTGGCAAGGGACTCAACTTGGGGAGGCCCTGTCAGGACTGCGTGACGCTGTCCGTGGTGCTGGGGAGCCAGGCAGAGGGATGGCTGCAGCCTGGGCTCAGAGACAGTTTCTGGAAGGAGAAAAGGGGGCCAGGAAAGAGGGGCGACAGAAAGATCTTCTTACTGTGAGCTTAACTGTATGTGCAGGCAAGAGGGGCTCATGGGAAGGTGAGGTAGGAGGCCCGAGGAGGAGTGCAGCCCACGCTCAGCATCCCCTGATCACAACAGCAGACAGACAGGGCAACAGGACGAGCAGGCAAGGGGACGTTACTCGGTCACTGTCAGTGGAAGCTGAACGTGACTAGGATCTCTGTCTGTCCTGAGGGCACCAAGGGAGTCTGGGCTTCAAGACGAAGTCAGGTTTGGGAGATTGGAGCTCAAAGGACGAAGCTGTGGGCAGCTGAGTCCTGAACCTCCTGCAAGGAGACAGAGGTCGGGGGAGTGGGCAGGGCAGAGACACAGTCCGGACATCCGCCACCTGCTGCTATTAGGAAACAGACTCCAAAGATGGACCTGTGGTTGTAGCATCAGCTGGCACGCTCTGGGAGTGCGGGTGAGGTGGGCCTGGGGGATAGGAGGAGAAGCTGGGCTCTGTGGGAACCCAGTAGTGACAATGACCCTGTTCCTGGGTATATTCCGAGACATGCTGGTTTCCCCACATCAGAAACCATGTGATGGGAAACCCACATGGGATCAGAACCCCATGACCATCGACCATGAGAACAGCCCTCCGTCCCAGCCCGGAGCTTGGGGGTAGGGATAGTCTGCTTGTGAGGAATGCTTAGGAGAGGCTGGTCAGGAGCCCTGCTGGACATGATCTAGACCCACAAACCTGGCCCCTGCCCTCCACCTGTGCAGAGGTCAGGGTGACACTGGGGTCACACTCACAGGGGATGGCCCCCCAGCACACGCCCTGACTGATTTCTGTTCCGCCTCTTTACAAACATCCCTGAAACCACTGCCGTATACCAGGTACTCTTCTAGATCCTAGGAGGAAAGGGAAGACGTAATTTTTTTGTGTGTGTATTTTTCTGAACTTGGAAACGGGGAGGCAGTCAGACAGACTCCCGCATGCACCCGACCGGGATCCACCTGGCACACCCATCAGGGGGCGATGCTCTGCCCCTCCGGGGTGTCGCTCTGTCGAGACCAGAGCACTCTAGAGCCTGGGGCAGAGGCCAAGGAGCCATCCCCAGTGCCCGGGACATCTTTTGCTCCAATGGAGCCTCGGCTGCGGGAGGGGAAGAGAGAGACAGAGAGAAAGGAGAGGGGGAGGGGTGGAGAAGCAGATGGCCACCTCTCCTGTGTGCCCTGGCCGGGAATCGAACCTGGGACTTCCGCACGCCAGGCCGACGCTCTACCACTGAGCCAACCAGCCAGGGCCAAAGATGTAATTTTTAAATAAAGTCTCTGCTCAGGTGGGGTCTCCAGGGAAGACAGAGATGTGGCAAATCTCTCAGGTGAGCAGAGATTATAATTGGGGCGCATGCTGTGAAGAGTGGGTGCCATGTCCTGGGCCATGGGCACGACTGACTGAAAGGGCCTCCCTGAGGAGGCATGGCCGATCTGGGAGGCAAAAGAAGTGCAGGTGCAAATCCCCTGAACACTCAGGGCCAGAGGCGTCACTATCCTCACTCAGTGGGAACCAACAGACAGGGGCGTTTGATTCTACTCCGAGGGTAGGGAGGGTATGCTGCCTGTAGACTCAGAGCTCCTCTCCACCTGGCCAGAGCACAGCCAGAGGCCAGGCCCCTCCTGGGCCAGGACGGACAGGTGGTTTCCAAGCAGAGGCAGGCAGCCCCTGCGCAGCTGGATTACAGCTTTCAGGAAGTTCCTTCTGCAGCCAGTGGAGATATGCTTTCACTGTTTGCAAATGTAATCACCACATATTCACTGTGGGAAACTTAAAAAGTAAAGGCACGAGGAAAAGACAAATCAACAATAACCTGAGCGACACTTGTCATCGCCGATGTGCACGCGGGATGGACCGTTGACCCAAGGTCTCCAGGCCCTGAAGGATGTGGCTCATCTGCTCCCCACCCCACGCCACCCAGAGCCCACTGGCCTCTGAGGACAGAGCCTCTTGGCTCCTCCGGGGAGGCTGAGGCTCGGACCCCGCCAGGCGCCCCCATTCTGGTCCCCGTGCTGCTTTCTGCAAAGCCACTCAGCCGCGCCAGCCTCGCTCCGAGCGACTGGAGACGCCAGGGAAGAACAGATGGCTCTTGGTCTGGCGCTTTTGTGTCCCTGGCACTTCTCATGTGATCATTATATCTGAATGGGGAAAAAATAGTGCTTTTTCTGTAACTAGAAGAAATGTTTCTCCTAATCAGAAAAGACACCGCTATCTTCAGATGCAAATGTCACTTTCCAATACTAAGTAGCTTTACATAAAAGGCACCCCCAGGACAGGAAGGAACTACAGCTGTGACAGGAGAGGAAGGCCGGGAGGGGCTGGGCTGCAGGCACCCTCGTCCCCCTGGGTCTGGAGTAGGAACCCTGGGCCTCCACCCCCTCATCTGATAACTAGGGCCCTCATGGCTGTTCCAGTCACTTTGTAAATAAAAAAGAAAGAGTGGAACCTTCAGCACGATAGGTCAGACCCAATTAACGAGTTATGTTTTGAAGGAATCTTCTCATTTATTCAAGGGTACTCACAGAAGCTTGTTTTACCAAACACTGTCCTTCTAGATAACACAGAGAACTACAGACCACCATTGCCAAAAAAGAAAGGTCCTGGTCCCCCTTATGATGACATCATAACTGCGGGGAGGGGGTGGAGGAATGTCCCCAATATATGAAGTGCACAGTCAACAGAGAGCAGGCTAACACACCTCAGTTTTATGGAGTGCCCCTCAGTGTTAAAAGCACCCACATATTTCCTACAGTAAAAACCAAGTCGTAGCTTTACAGTGTAAACCTGCGGTTCTGAACCTCGCCATTTCGTGACTCAGCCAGGGGCTGGGAGTCAGAGGGAGGCTGCCAGGTGGGGTCAGAGGGAGGCGGCCCAGGTAGGGAGCCTGTCAGAATTCACCTGGAGCCCACGCCTTCTGCCCCAGCTCCAGGGCTGTTTCCCTCCTGCAGCCTGGTGCTTCTGACACTGCCTTTGACCCGTGTAGGGTTTCTCCCGGCGTACACAGCTGCCGGCTGACAACAGGGGCAGTCCTGCAGGCACAGTGCTGGGATCCCAAGCCCATGTCCCTTCCCTCCCTGCAGCTCTGGACAACCCTGCCATCACTCAGCACCTCACACCGTCCACAGAGCCCGCCTGGCCTTCGGGGCAAGGCTGGAGGGAGTGGTCCCCATCACCCAAGCTGTGCCCGGCTCATACCGAGCGGAGCAGAATCAGCCAAGGACCAGACTGGTTTTGTGGAGTTTTAGCACGTTCTTGTTTCAACAGCTCTGTTACAGGACTGATTCCAGACAAGAGCCTACTATCCTGTCAACAAGTTATGTCCAGACACATTCTTGGCTGACTTATAAAATCAATTTTCCACTCAATCATCTCCTAAACAACTTCTCTAGATGAAGGGAAGAGAGCACATGCTGGGGGGGGGGGGGGGGGCTGAACTGTCAAATCATCAGGTAGAGTCTGAAGTGGAGAAACGCACATACATTTCTTCCCCTCTCCCAGCAGCCGCATCCGGTGCCTTGTGACTCTGGGGGTCCGTCCTCCCACCGAAGAGACGGGGAACACTTCCCTGTCTCTTTGCTTTGAATCCTCCTAGGAATTCTTCCAGCCACAGGAAGTTAATGGGTGTAACATGGCCAGTACAGCTCTGCATTTCTACTTAGAGCAGCGGTTCTCAACTTGTGGGTCGCGACCCTGGCGGGGGTCGAACAACCAAAACATAGGTGTCGCCGAAAACCATCCGAAATACATATTTATTATACATTACAATACACTTTTAAATAATATATATATTTCCGATGGCTTTCGGCGCCCCTTGTGTTTTGGTTGTTCGACCCCCGCCGGGGTCACGACCCACAGGTTGAGAACCGCTGACTTAAAGAATAAAAGGGGATGAGCTCAGAGTTCAGGGAAAAGGAGGAGATGGGTCAGTGTGGGTGGCTCTTTGGCCATCAGCTTTTCCTTGGTGACAGGCATATTATAAGGGGATGCTGTGACATTCTTCCTGTGGGTATCCAAGGTGAGAGTCACCTGCCTGGGAGCAGTAGGTCAGACAACATGGTTCAGCAAGGTCCATTCCGACTGATTAGAAAAATGTTGGTGTATTACTTTAACTGTTACGAAGGTTATAATGAGCTAATCAAACTGCATGATTTTTCCACTAAGTTTTGCTCTGAATACTTGGGGAGACGATTATACAGTTTTTCCCATGATTCTTTCATAGGAGAAAAAGAAAGACCCACAGCAGGTAGCAAAGACTTCTAATTAGAAATATTCAGTAAAGAATTCCTTCACTTCCTTTTAAAGAACAGTATAATTACTTCTAAGAATTGAAAAATTGCTTCATTTGATCAAATATTTTGATTAGCAAAGAAATTAATTGCACTGTATCTTCATTTGTATTTACAGTGAATAAATGAACGCTAAAAATAACAACAGCAGCAAAACTGCCTGTCAAAAAAAAAAAGAAAGATAAAACATTAAAAAATCCCCGTGAAAATGAAGCGGGAGCACCGTGTGCAAGTGGACTGCTAACAGGCCCTTGTCCCGGGTCCAGGACCCGACCTCGCAACTCCGAAAGCCCTGCACGCACACACCCAAGGGAGACCTTTGCCTCGTTAGGAGGTCTCGAGACCTCAACGACCGGGAGTTGCGCCAGCATTCCAGGGTGCTGTTGGCAGGAGGAGGGAGCCACATCAGGATTCTAGGCACAGTTCCAGTTTTCCTGGTGGCGTTACCACTGTCCAGAGCTGGGACCCTCACCATGCAAGGACTCTTGCTGGGCAATGAATGCTGGCAAAGCCTGAGTCCGGAACATCCTTTGGCAAAGTAACAATCACGTCATGTTTCAAGTCAGCCGCACCAAGGCTCACTGAGACCCGGGGCTGGTGGCCCTCCTTCATTCACAGTGCACCCCTCGCCCAGGGGCCAGGCTGGGTGTTACAAAAGTTTCTCTAACCTCCCATCACTTTTTTTTTTTCCTGAAGCTGGAAACAGGGAGAGACAGTCAGACAGACTCCCGCATGCGCCCAACCGGGATCCACCCGGCACGCCCACCAGGGGGCGATGCTCTGCCCCTCCGGGGCATCACTCTGTTGCGACCAGAGCCACTCCAGCGCCTGGGGCAGAGGCCAAGGAGCCATCCCCAGTGCCCGGGCCATCTTTGCTCCAATGGAGCCTCGCTGCGGGAGGGGAAGAGAGAGACAGAGGAAGAAGAGGGGGAGGGGTGGAGAAGCAGATGGGCGCTTCTCCTGTGTGCCCTGGCCGGGAATCGAACCCGGGACTTCTGCACGCCAGGCCGACGCTCTACCGCTGAGCCAACCGGCCAGGGCCTTCCCATCACCTTTTGAGGTACCTGTGGTTCTCTGTGTTTTAGACGCAGAAATGTGGGTCTGGCTCCTTGAGGTCAGGACTTGCCGATAGCCCCAGGCTACCCACCCTGCAACCTGATAATGGAGTTCAAGGTGGTCTGACTCCAAAGCCACACTCTTCCCATTCTCTCATGATTCCAGCTCCCCACCTCATGCCCAAGAACACAAGAGCCTACCTAAAATCGGAAAACGGTAACTAAGAAATATCAACTAAGGGCCTACTATGCGCTAGGTACAACCCCAGGTACTGGGATAGAGCAGTGAACAGCAGAGACCAGCTCCAGCCCCGGAGTTGAGGACACATTGAGATGCCCACTCAGGCCAGCAGGGAGGGGACCCACCCTAACAGCTCTGTCCCTTCGCCTGCCTCCCAGAGCTCCTCACCATCTGCCCCCCCCACACACCCTGCTTCTTTGCCCCCTCACCTCAACCCATGCACTAGCCACGCCCAAAGTGTGGGGCTTTCCCCAACCTGGGTATCGACACAAGCTGATCCTTACAACAAGGAAGCCCCATTTCTCCATATCCAGACTCGGTGCAGACTCATCACAAAGCCGCATGTGCCTACCTTTGCCCTGACCCTGCAGAGCGAGGTCCTGCTCCCACTCCTCCTCCTCCTCGGCCTCTCCGAGCTCACTTCTGCCACACAGCTTGACACTCACAAAGGACCTAGCCGGATCTCTCTGCAAACACCCAATGCACAAACCTTCGGCAGCATACTACTGCCATAAAATGCGGGGGAGTTGAACGGGAAACACTGCAGCCACCTTCCTTCGACCCTTTAATGGCTCAATAAACTCACGGCTGAAGTCATTTATGGAACTAGTTAAAATAAATTCTTCCACTCAAATAAATTCCACACCATATAATCACATTATGACTAAACATTAGACGTTAGACACGCTTGTACTGGAGTAGGGTGGATATAGTAGTACCGGGTGCCAACATTTGGTGCCGGCCGTGTTGGATACTGTGTGGTAACTCAGTCCACATGGCAACCCTACAGGACAGACACGAGGCCGGCTCCCATCTGCCAGGTAGGAGGTGGAGGGCACGGGCCCGGTGCTGGAAGAAACCCAACCCCAGCTCTATCTAGCACTGCCTGTGTGACGGGGAACGGATGAGCCAGCCTCTCTGTACTCGTTTTCTCACCCACAAAATACGGATAATGACAGTGCCCGCACCTTACAGGGCGGCCAGGAGGATCAGCTGAGTCCACGTGTGCAAAGTACATCAGCCATCGTTTGGACACTGGGGCCTGACTCCCGGGGACAAGAAGAGGGCAGCGACTGGCCAGGCGCAGCCACTAGGTCGGTGATGCGCTCCTTTCTCTTAACCTCTCGGCACGGGCCTTTCCAATTCAGGCCTCAGTAAAAGCCAAGAGACAGAACCTTCTGGTTTGCTCACAAGCGGTCACAGCCATTTTCGTCGGAGCTGCGTCACCACATGGACCGTGAGCATGCTGACCCGTCCTCCCGCCGCCTGCGCCCCTGGCTGGCACACATTCTCACTCACGTTCGCTTAAGGTCGAGAGATAAGATTCTCTCAGTCCAATGGGGCATCTAAAACCAGACCACAGAGAGCTCAGCTACCCGCTAGATGCACAGGTGTGGGACACTGATTAAGGTGTTGGCGTTGGCTGTATTTTGGATTTCCTCTGCGAGTCTTATCTGGGACGATAACTTCTTGGGTTGAGTCCTGGCTTCTTGATATAGTCATGGCCTTGTATGTAGCATCAGTGGTACAGTTGAACTCTGGTGCTTAATTGATCCAAAAGTTGCAATGAAATTAGACTGTAAATTAAACTGTGGTGGCTCTGGAGGGACCACATGAGTGGGGCCTGCCTGGACTGGCTGCGCCACAGTGCATTTGATTAATAGAACATGTGGATGCGACCCTCTGAGGGCAGCAATCAAGAAAGACTGCCTCCCCAGGTCCCAGCGGGAGTGCTGGGGAAGCCCCTGAGAAGGCCAGAGGGAGTGACTGACACAGGGCAGACAGGGGGACTGGGCGGAGTCCCATGCCTGGGGCTCAGAGGGGGCAGGGGCTGGGCGGAGTCCCATGGCTGGGGCTCAGAGGGGGCAGGGACTGGGCGGAGTCCCGTGGCTGGGGCTCAGAGGGGGCAGGGACTGGGCAGAGTCCCGTGGCTGGGGCTCAGAGGGGGCAGGGACTGGGCGGAGTCCCGTGGCTGGGGCTCAGAGGGGGCAGGGACTGGGCGGAGTCCCGTGGCTGGGGCTCAGAGGGGGCAGGGACTGGGCGGAGTACCGTGGCTGGGGCTCAGCGGGGGCAGGGACTGGGCGGAGTCCCGTGGCTGGGGCTCAGAGGGGGCAGAGACTGGGCGGAGTCCCGTGGCTGGGGCTCAGAGGGGGCAGGGACTGGGCGGAGTCCCGTGGCTGGGGCTCAGAGGGGGCAGGGACTGGGCGGAGTCCCATGGGTGGGGCTCAGAGGGGGCAGGGACTGGGCGGAGTCCCGTGGCTGGGGCTCAGAGGGGGCAGGGACTGGGCGGAGTCCCGTGGCTGGGGCTCAGAGGGGGCAGGGACTGGGCGGAGTCCCGTGGCTGGGGCTCAGAGGGGGCAGGGACTGGGCGGAGTCCCGTGGCTGGGGCTCAGAGGGGGCAGGGACTGGGCGGAGTCCCGTGGCTGGGGCTCAGAGGGGGCAGGGACTGGGCGGAGTCCCGTGGCTGGGGCTCAGAGGGGGCAGGGACTGGGCGGAGTCCCGTGGCTGGGGCTCAGAGGGGGCAGGGACTGGGCGGAGTCCCGTGGCTGGGGCTCAGAGGGGGCAGGGACTGGGCGGAGTCCCGTGGCTGGGGCTCAGAGGGGGCAGGGACTGGGCGGAGTCCCGTGGCTGGGGCTCAGAGGGGGCAGGGACTGGGCGGAGTCCCGTGGCTGGGGCTCAGAGGGGGCAGGGACTGGGCGGAGTCCCGTGGCTGGGGCTCAGAGGGGGCAGGGACTGGGCGGAGTCCCGTGGCTGGGGCTCAGAGGGGTCAGGGACTGGGCGGAGTCCCATGGCTGGGGCTCAGAGGGGGCAGGACTCAGTCCCTGACCTACTGGAGCATGCAATGTTTAGTTTTGCGAAAATTCATTTATTCACATTTCACTTTACCACTTTCTATGCCGTTCTGCTTTACTAGAAATTCAATTTGGATATGCTCCCTTCTAAACCTTACTGGACTCATGGTTATCTCATCCTCAGCCTGAAACAGCTGTGTTTGGGGGTCTCTCGGATGGAGAAGGGGCAATGTGACCGCCCTCTGCAGGGGCCGGGGGAAGTCAGTCTGGCATGGCCCCTTCACATTTCTGTAGGCAGCACTGGAGCGTAGGCCATGCTCCCTTTGGTGGCTGACCCCGGCCCTGCTTCTGGCCCAGTCCCACCTTGCAGCTCAGAGCAGCAGGCACCCCCACACACACACACTCCGCTGTCCACACCACTGGACAGCCGATGCTGAGAGGGAACCAGTGTACCAGTGCTGTCTACCAGCGGGGCAGCCCGCTCACCAGGCTCACAGGCCTGCAGGAGAGTCACGGACACATCAGGTCGGCCTGATCCCCCGGGGCTGCCGCACGACCCCCGCAGGCCTGCGGGGTGGGCTGCTGCCCAGAGGCAGGCCGTGGCTGGCAACCCTTTGCCTAGACTGACACGTGGCAAGCCCAACAGCCCCATGCCCTAGCCTGTCACCAAGGCCACCCCAAGTGCCAAGTCATCCTGAGTTCTCTCTCACAACCTGCCTC
The DNA here is from genome assembly GCF_036850995.1 of Saccopteryx leptura. Lineage (NCBI taxonomy): Eukaryota > Metazoa > Chordata > Mammalia > Chiroptera > Emballonuridae > Saccopteryx > Saccopteryx leptura. The sequence continues at coordinate 315,285,426 of NC_089503.1, forward strand.
ATCTGTAACGGCCTCTAATCATAATGGTCTCCATAATGACAGGGAGTAAACACTCCCTTCTTGAGTGGAAAGTGGTGAAAATTAGGGGAAACATTTAAAAATCCTCAAAATTCTATCAAAAGGGCTTAGCCTTTCCTGCCATCAGGAGCAAGAGTAAGTAACGGTAAAAACACATCTTACTAATTTTCATATTTCCAATGGTCTTAGGCCCCTTGAGAAGGAGCGTGCCCATTCTTTACCACGTTCATTAACAATACATGGACACTGTTATGTTTACAAAGGAAAGATAAATCGAGGCAACACTATCAGCAGCTAATATAAACCTGATGCTCATAAAAGATTACAAACGTTTTGATGTGTTTACGGTCTTCTCTTCAGCTGAAAACTACCATCTTAAATTCTCTCCTGGAAAAAAAACAACAACCATTTTCAAGTTATTTAACATCTCGAGAGTGACTTAAAAGCCCATATGTTACAAACACAGAGAGAAGATCTCATTGGCTCTCTGCTGGCTAGATTGTGGCAAAACAATTGCTCTGCATTGAGTAAGGATACATTTTGTTAAAAAAAATTCCATTATTTCCATGGTAATAAAGTAGGAAGATTCTGTACAGATTTCTCCTCTGTCTTTCACAGATTCTACGTCTGCTCTGGGCATTGTTTTTATATTCATGGGAGATCCTGAAATTGCACTTTAAGATTTAAAAGAAATGTTAAACAGGAGTGATTTTCTAAAAACAAGGTGATGCTCTGTATTTTGTATATAGCGTTTTGAAAGTAAAATGTTTCCCCAGAAGTAAAAAAGAAGGATTTGCTGAGGACGGAAATTCTGTTCTCACCAGTTTGTGGGAATCGGATGCTGAAGGGACACATGCTGCTGTCCAGGACGTGTCTTTTTACTTCTTTCTTACTTTTTAACCAAGCCACCGGGTTATTTCAGTCTTTAATACCGTGTCCCCCTCTTTCATGAATTGGAGTGTGATGGCTCACAGTGGCACGAGCACATTCCTCATCCCATCTGAAAAGACTGAGGTCACCTTCGTCTTCCACCAGCTCACAGGCCTGCGGGCTGAGGGCCTGGGCCTCAAGCCATAGAGCAGCGTCCAGAGGACGCTGTGCGCCCATGGGCTGCGCCAGTGCAGGCAGGATGGCCTGCCCGGCTGGACGCCCGGGACCCACTCTGAGAAACGCTGCCGGAACTCAATGGTGCTGAATGAAACAGAGAGGCCGGGAGGAGAGGAAATGCCACGGCAGAGCCACACACTGGAAGGAAAATAGCGTCGTCCCTACTCTGAAGAGCTCAGGTGTCACCTGTGACAGGCACATGAGGCATAAGGTCAACACACAGTTGAGGACAGACTCAGCCGTGTGCCACTAGGTGAAGTGGATTGTGAGTGGGTGACCAATCCCCCTCTGCATGCTCAGGTCTTCCGGTCCACCCAAGGCCCGAGAGCGTGCGTGTGCTCCGGTTCCCGCACTCCGGTTCCCGTGTTCCTGTCCGGGAATGGCTCTGACTCTGCTGGGGATGCTCAGGGGACTGCTGTGCAAAGAGAGGCACCAACCGTCTTAATTACATTTAGGTAATCTCCTTTTAATTACTTGCTGCCTGAGCGCCCCCAGAGAGAGGACAACGGGCATCATATCAATATTTAATGCGCTCGAGGACAACGCATTTGCTTTTCTTATTATTTGTTACTTGTTCTCTTCTATGAGGAACACCAGGCCAGGACCAAACTTTAGAAATTGTCATGATGACACAGCGTTCTTACCATTCCAGCCACCCCAGGGGAAGCCAACCCATATCCCTGCTCACAAGTCTCAGCCGTTCTCTTTCTGCTCAGAGAAAGGGGCCTGAACTCTGCAGCAAGGGCCACAGGACCCATGGCCCACGCTGCCCGCACCCTGCCCCGCCAGCAGATGACCAGGACAACAGGAACTCCCACATATTCTGAACTGCCAGGGTTGCCCCACACCGAGGCCTCACACCCACACCTTCATGCGTCCTCTCAGCCCAGAAGCCCTCGCTCAGCTTGTCTTCCTGGTAAATGCGCCTTGGTCCAAGCAGTGGTGTCTCAGCCAGCTCTTTCCACCCCCAGGACAATCCCGGGGCTGGCACCATGTAATTCCACCACTGACTGCATACAGACCTGGAAAGGCAGGAGGAGGCCGTGCCCCACCCCCCTGTCCCTTCCCTGCAGGGCCATCTCTGCACCCCTGCTCCCAGCTCCATCCAGCCCACCCCAACTCCTGTTGCAATTAATCCCGAAACCTCCCAGCAGGAAAGTTCAGCAAAGTGCTTCCGGAGGCAGAAGCGACTATGCGAGGGACGTCAGGCAGAACTAACGTTGGGAAAGCAAGTTGGCAGTATGTGAAGCTTTTGAAATGTCCTCCTCACAGTCCTAAACTCCAGAGTCATCAGAGATGCTCATGGTGACTCGTGAGTGGGAAGGTGGCAGCCACACCGAGGCTGGAAGCCCTGCCTCCCGGCCTCTGGCACAGAGCTGCTGTGAGGACTCAGTGTGCTCGGACACACAAAAGCTATTAGGAGTGTCTGGGCATGTATTTATAAGTGCTAATAAAGGCACTGTGCAATCATTAGAATGCAGAACACTGGAAGTCCCTGAAGCCCAGGGTGGATTGGCGACATCAGTCCCTCTCCTCTCACTCCCTTCCCCATTCAAACCCAGAAAGCGTGGGCCGTTCTGGACTCTCATTCTCTCTTGTAGCAGACAGGCTGTCAGAAGAGCCTGTCTGTCCACTTTCCAAATGTATCTAGAATTAACCCCTCCAGCAGCTTTCCCGTCCCCTGGGGTGTGCCTGGGACCCCTGCTTTGCCCTTCGTCCCTACAGTCCCCTCTCCATCCAGCTTCCACAGTGACTTTCCTAAAATGTAAGTCGGGTCACGACACTCGTCTGCCCGAAGGCTCCCTCGCGTCTCCATGTTATAAAGTCTTCACCATGACCACAGGTGACATGGCCGCCTGCCCCCTCCCTCCCCGACGCACCTCCTGCTCTCCCTCACTCGCCCGTGACAGTCATACCGCTGACTGGTCTCGAGCCATCGGCACCTCCTGTGCCAGCTGTGACCCTAGATGTCACGCCTCTCACTCCCTCACCTCTGCTGGGTCTCAGCGCAAGTGTCACTGCCTCAGACACCTCCTCCTCCTGCCCAGCAATGCCGGGATCGGACACAAGCTGAACCCCTCATTTCTCATCTTTCCCCCTTGATAGAATGCAAGCCCCTGAAGGCAGGGACACGTCAGCATGATTCACCGCTGACCCAGCACTCGGCTCCGTGTCTGGCACATAGTGGGCCCATGGGAAACAATAGTTGATGGGAAGACTGAACAAATCCACATAGTAGGATGGTGAATATCAAACAAACCCCCATTTTAGGGAAAAATGAGTGACATGGGAAATGTCAGTGGTACCAGAGTAAGTGGCAGGCAGCTGGAGAGGAGCCCGCACAAGGGAACCCTGGAGAAGGGGCCAGGGAGCACTCTGTGACCCCAGCGGGCCAGGAGCCGTGCCGAGAGCAGGTGAAGGTCAAGGCAGGGGAGGGAGGTAACTGCTGAGGACAAGGAGGTTCGTGGCTGGAGCGGCAACCGCAAATCACAGGGAGAGCTCTGGGGAGCAGGCGCGGAAGTGGGCTGTGGATCAGGCAGTCTTGGCTTTTAAATCTTTTGCCACAATTCAATTTTCTTTCTATATGGGCATATATTACTTTGACGTAAATAAAAATGTCTGGCAAAAAAGAGTCTTTTAAGAGTCAGGAAAATCCCCCACTACCCTCAAGTTCAGCATATACAGTCTGTCCTTGATTCCTCCCCAGCCCCCAAGGATGTTTATATAGAAACAAAGACTGAAAGTAAATATACCAAATGTGACCACTGGTTGTCCTTGGTGGTGACTTTAATTGGCTTTAAAATTATTTGTACATTTCCAAATTATGTATAATGGACATAAATGACCTCTACAAATATTAGCTGAAACCCTATAAAATTGCCAATATTCAAACATTTATGACTCTAAAAAATGGTGATTTTATATGATTTAGCCCAATAGGAAAAATATTTTTTAAAAATATGGGGCTGCTTTCAAGATTAATGAAAGTATTCCTATCCTGTGATCCCAGTTATTTTATTTCTTGGATTTTTTTCTACAGGAAAGAATCCAAAATGTAGCTGTGAGCAGAAAGCATTCACTGCAGGGTAAATTACAGCAGCAAAGGTGGGGAAAAGCTAAATGCTTTTTTTTTTTAATTTTAAATAAGGGAGTTGATAGAATGTTATACAGACATTTTAAATGATGTTTAGAAGACCTCTAAATGACACAGTGCACATTCACGTTATGGGGATAAAAAGTAAGATGCATGATCATATGCATCGTGCTAGCTCCTCCATGTAAACCGTGCCTATATTTGCACACCCGTGTTCACAGCAGCGTTCGTCACAACAGCACGGAAGCAACCCAAACGTCTATCCACCGATGGATGAACAGATGAGCAGACGTGGTCTAGATACACATGGACTAGTATCAGACTTAAAAAGGAAGGATGGCCCTGGCCGGTTGGCTCAGCGGTAGAGCGTCGGCCTGGCGTGTGGGGGACCCAGGTTCGATTCCCAGCCAGGGCACACAGGAGAAGCGCCCATCTGCTTCTCCACCCCTCCCCCTCTCCTTCCTCTCTGTCTCTCTCTTCCCCTCCCGCAGCAGAGGCTCCATTGGAGCAAAGATGGCCCAGGCGCTGGGGATGGCTCCTTGGCCTCTGCCCCAGGCGCTAGAGTGGCTCTGGTCGTGGCAGAGCGACGCCCCGGAGGGGCAGAGCATCGCCCCCTGGTGGGCAGAGCGTTGCCCCTGGTGGGCGTGCCGGGTGGATCCCGGTCGGGCGCATGCGGGAGTCTGTCTGACTGTCTCTCCCCGTTTCCCCGTTTCCAGCTTCAGAAAAATACAAAAAAAAAAAAAAAAAAAAGGAAGGACACTCTGACACGCGACAACACAGATGGACCCTGAGGGCATCGTGCCCAGTCACATAGGCCAGTCACAAAGGACAGATACTGTGCGATTCCAGGTATCTGAGGTTCCTGGAGGAGAAAGCAGAACGGCGGGTGCCAGAGGCTGGGGGGAAAGGTGGGGAGCTGGTATTCAATGGGCAGAGTTTCAGGTTTGCAAGATGAAAAGCATTCTGGAGATGGACGGTGGAGGCAGTTACACAACAGTGTGGATGTACTCAGTGCCACGGAGCTGCACATGTAGCAAGGGTCAGAATGGTAACATTTATGTTATGTGTACTTTACCACAATAAAAAAATTGGGGACATGCACTTGTGTGTCCATGCTCACTCAGCATAGAACAATGATCAAAGAAATCTGTGCTGGTAAAAACTACATTGTAATTATTTCTAATGATGCTGGCCCATTTATGTTTAGAAATCAAGAAACAACCTAAAAATATACAGCTTGTGCAACCAGAGAAGTAGTCCTGGGAAGGAACAAGAGCCCTGTGGTCAGCCACTCTCTCTCCTCCAGGAAGCCTTCCCTGACTTCCCCATGGGACTTGCTGATTAGACATCTGTTGAAGCTCACTCTCTCCACATTTATCTCTACCCCAAGACTGAATGATACATATGCCCAGGGCCTGGCACATAGTGTATCCTTAACAAATGCCTCCCAAGCGGGTCCCAGTTCCTTCACTGCTGCACAGTGGGCCTCACTTCTCTACCAGAAAATCTTCAGGGATCTAGATTCCTGAGCACTCTAAACCAACCAGACAAAAGCAAGCTCCCAAACTTCTTTGAAAATAAAATAACTTTTAAATGAAGTAAAACATACATATTTACCTTTACATGCTCTATATAAAATTTATACCGATTTTTCATTTTGAATCAGCTAAATACATAAGGTGATTGTCAATTTATCCAAGAGGTTTTAATCAATTACCCATTTTGCAAAAACTAATTTTGGCCCTTTTCAAAAAGAGATGCTGCCCTGGCTGTTGGCTCAGTGGTGAGCACTGGCCCAGTGTGTGGATGTCCTGGGTTCGATTCCTGGTCAGGGCACACAGAAGTGCTCATCTGCTTCTCCTCACATCCCTCTGCCCTTTCTCTCTCTTTCTCTCTCTCTCTTCTCCTCCTGCAGCCATGGTTTGATTGATTAGAGCACATTGGCCCCAGGCGCTGAGGATGGTTCCATGAAGCCTCCACCTCAGGTGCTAAAAATAGCTCAGTTGCAAGCATGGCCCCAGATCGGCAGCGCACCCACCCCCAAATGGGGGTTGCCAGGCTGGATCCTAGTCAGGGCACACACGGGAGTCTGTCTCTCTATCTCTCCTCCTCTCAGTTGAAAAAAGAAGAAAAAAACACACACAAAAGAAGAGATGCTTATGTGCTGCAGGCCTCCTTACCTCTTCAAGGAAACAGTTGAAGTTCTGGAGAAAATATTTCCAATTTATGTAGGGGATTAGATGAATTTTTAGTTTTCTCAGAAAATAATGGTACTGGTTATCTGTTAGTTTATAACAGAAATCCTTAAGAACTTGTCCAAAGTCCGAAGCCTTCACAAATCCCGTGTCCTCTTTATCCAAACCAGAAAATGCCTAGCAAAAAAACACACAACACAGATGTTACTGTCAAGTGAGTATTTCAAAAATATTTTTTTAAGTACTGTTTCTACTGAATGCAAATAAAATAAAGTGTAGGCAAGTCCCCTGTAAATTCTAAATAAATGCACTGTGATTGAAAGACTGAGGCAGATGAGACTGTGCAGTGTAAGAGCTCACGTGTCTTGGGGACACTCGCTTTATTCACTATTTGTGTACAAATTGGAAGAGTGAAGAGGAACCCTGGCCCCCAGTAACCGACCCAAAGTCCACCATTATTAAATTCTAGCTCCTTTGAGCATCAACCACCTGTCACAGGAGGCTCAGGAGATCCCACTGTCGGGGTGGGGGTGAGGCAGGGGTCTCCCGGTAGGAGTCTAACCTGGGAAGCAGCCAGGAGGAGGAGTTAAGGGACCGCCCCCACCACACCCCAGCCCAGGCTGCTGGCCTTCCCCCCACCTCCCAGGACGGCCCCCGCCGCTGGAGCCCGTGCTGAGCAGACAGTGCCAACCCAGCAGCACAGCAGTCAAACTGAAAGAGTGCAAAAATGTGCTATAAAAAGAAGGCACATTTTTTCCAGCTGTTGAAACAAAATCATTTTTATTGCACTAGGAAATTTGTATCAAGTGGTAGGTTAAAATTTTTTTTAAGTAAGAATTTAATGTGCTTGCAGACCCCAAACCAAATACTCCTGCAGTTAATTCTCATTCAGAGCTAATCAGGCATACCCCGTCAGCCCACAGGCAGTGACACGTGTGTACTTGAGTTAACCTTAAAATACTCCCTGGCTTTGGCCCTGGCCGGTTGGCTCAGTGGTAGAGCGTCGGCCTGGTGTGCAGGAGTCCCGGGTTCGATTCCCGGCCAGGGCACACAGGAGAAGTGCCCATCTGCTTCTCCACCCCTCCCCCTCTCCTTCCTCTCTGTCTCTCTCTTCCCCTCCCGCAGCCGAGGCTCCATTGGAGCAAAGATGGCCTGGGCGCTGGGGATGGCTCCATGGCCTCTGCCTCAGGCGCTAGAGTGGCTCTGGTCGCAACAGAGCGACGCCCTGGATGGGCAGAGCACCGCCCCCTGGTGGGCGTGCCAGGTGGATCCCGGTCTGGCACATGCGGGAGTCTGTCTGACTGCCTCCCCGTTTCCAGGTTCAGAAAAATACAAAAAAAAAATACTCCCTGGCTTCACACCTACGTTTAATCTGAGGCAATACGAAAGAGCTCTGTACTATAGACAAGCCTCTGGCCACAGGTTAGGAAGCTGACTTTGAACCTCAGCTCTGTAGCCCACCGTAAGTCCTTAACCTCTCTGAGCTGAGCTTCGATATAAGAAGAGGGACTTCATAACTCATGTTCTAAGTTTTGATATGGCAACCCCAAAATGCACTGTCCAGGGACCTGGTGCCGAGCGGACCTCAACAGCTATGAGGGGGAGTGTGCATGAGTGAGCGGTCAGCTGAGCGCTCTGGGGCCCGAGCCTCGCAGGCTGGGTAAGGAGCATCGCGAGCTTAGCGGACCTACGAGGGGACCGTGGGGTCTGTGCTTCCCTGGGCCTGGGTGGCTTCCCCTGTGCCGACCCAGCCTGCCAGGCCATAGGGCAGTGGAAGAACCAAAGGCAGAAAGGCTTAGTAATCTGTGAACTCGATATAAATACAAGGTAATGTTATGTCATTCCAGAACCAAGATCACCCGAGACACGTCTGCAGTGATATGCAGACATGCACACGCGTCCCCTGTGCTCCTGCCCTGTCCTCCCACACTGCCACTCCCTCTGCCCCCCACCCCCGTGGCCCGTCTCCCACTCCCTTGGCCAGGGAATCCCACTCTCTTGCTTGGAGTCTCATCGCCTAAGGAGTGTTTCTCAGAAGAGAGAGCCAGGTTCCTCCGGAAGATTCCACGGGCCTCAGTGTGAGGAACATCCTGAGAGGTGCTCAGGGGTGCTGATTTAAGTCAGAAAGGGGCAAAGCCATCCTGAAAATGGGTTTATGTGGCCTGCACAGTGCTACTGAAAAGTAAAATATGTGCTGACATTTAGAAAGCAGAAAGCTTCACAGTTTCTCATGAAAAATGAAAAGATCTAGCAACACTGGGCCCACCTTCAGCTCAGCAGGAGTGGGCCCGGCCGAGGAGGAGCTGCCCTCTGGTCAGCAGTGTCTCTGGCTGGGTCTGACCCGGCCTGTCATCATTGATTTTACTCCTGGACCCTGTGCATGTCGAGTCTGCAGACCACTGGGGCCAGGCAGTTTCAAGCACAAGCTCTGGTGCTGAACACTGTAAAGGCGGGTTTTCTAGAAGACCACATCACATTCACACTAATCTCTCTTTAGATAATCAGTAAACAAAAATGTCAATTCCTCACAGAGAATTCCTGCTTTCTACATCAAGGCCAAGGGTGCAGACATTCCAGAGCGTTCCCAAGCTGGCTGGGCTGCCCTTCCCTTCTCTCCCCACTCACCCACAGGGAGACCCTCCCTCCCTGCACCAAGAGCGAGCTTCACTCCGGGCCCGGTGGACACGTCGAGGTTCCTCACTGGGTCTGAGAGTCGCACATGCAGGCATGGAGACAGCCCTGCCCGACTGGCCGGTGAGCAGAGCAAGCCAGTATCGCCGGGGGCTCTGCATGCCCGTCTCAGACCGCACGGCCTGCCCTCTGCTGACAGCACTCTCTTTGCTGCTGCTGCAGGGGGTCACGTGTGCACCTGTGCAGGGGACGAGAGCTCACCGGGAATAGGGCTACAAGTTTTCTCAGGACTCTGGCACATCCATGGCATCACCTCCACAGATGCCAGGTCTTGGCCTGCTCTACAGCGGCATACAGATGTCAGCCTAGAATGTCAGTGTACTCGGGGGCCCCTCCCTCCCCTCCCCTGGTTCCTGGCAGTGCTCACTGCAAATCCTTGTTGCATAGTCCAGCCTGCTCAGCCTCTTCGAGCCACGTGGTGTCATCACTCATCTCCACGGCCCAGTGCTCACAGATGTGCCAAGCCTGTTCCCACCTGAGGACCTCTGTCCCTTGCCCGCTTTGCCTGGAACTCCCTGCCCTCCCCCCAGACCCAGCATTTGCCAAACACTGAGCACTTTCACCTCAGACAACACACACTGGGCTGTTTTCACGGGAGCTTCTCACAGCGACAATGGAGAAACATTCGCTCAAATGAACAGTGTGATCCTGACCAAGTCCCCTGAGTTCTGATGCCCGAGGAGAGTGGAGAGAGGAGGGAGGGCCCTGGGGGAGGGGAGGGCTGACAGCCCTTTTCATGGGGGGACATGAGCAGTGGAGCTGCAGTCCCCAGTAAGTGGCCTCTGCAGTCCCGCACCGTACCGTTGACAAAGCCGGGATGGAGGACGCGACCACCTTGTGGATGTTCTGCAGAACCTCCTCGGGGGTTAGCTTTGCAAAATTGATCGGCATGCTCTTTTCTTTTTCTTTGGGCTCAGGTCTTGACGGCTTGCTGTTCTCTACTGCTCTCAAGAAGTCAAGGTAATTGATGGAATCATTCTGCCAGCTGATTCCCCAACTTGTCCCAAAGAAAAAAAAGAATATGTTAATTTAAAAAAACACTATCACTTATTCATTCCACAAACACTCTCTGAGCACAGAACATTAAGGCGCATATGAATAATATTAAGATACTGTCTCTGGCCTGTGGGCGCATGTGTAACAATTAGCTGTGACAGTGACAGGCACACATGAGTGCAGGGTAAGGGAGCGGGAGAAGGGTGTGAGAGGTGGGAGTGCGGGACCGCTGCTGGCTGAGACTTGAAGCTTGGACAGCAGGGTTCACGGTGTGGAGAGCAGGAGATGGGGAGAGGAGGCCTTGCTAAGGAATCTGGCCCACCACAGGAGAAACGCAGGTGCTCCGGCAGGGCTGAGGCTGGCCCAGCAGCATTGTGGGCCATCTGGAGGTGCGGGTGGGGGCAAGACGGAGAAGTGGTGGGGGCTACGGACTGTGATCACAGAGACCTGAGCTGATGAGGGCCCGCACTGAGAAGCTGAGGGGGAATGTGAAGAAGAATGCATCAAAGACATCGGCGAGGAAGAGAGGAACTGAGCAAAATACACGATCATTCTTTTTTAAGAATGGTTGAAACGAAGTTGTCAAGCACCTGAAAGACATTTTCAAGGACCCTATAGCTTAGTATTTTCTCAAATAAAAATCCCGTCTGAGCACACATGTCCATAGGAAGCCCACGGGGAAACAGAGGCCCCTTCCTGCCCTCGGCTCCAACACAAAAGTACTTTTAAACCCTAGGAGAATGTACTGTGAGAGAAAATCCAGAAGTCTCATGAGAACACAAACCAAGCTCATCAGAGATGTAAAATAATTCCAAATGAAGCTTCATTGCACTCCAAGTTCTCAGTTTCATCACTTAAGTTCCCTGGGCAGCCCTGGCGCTTTACCAGGACCCTCCTTCAGCAGGACGGGGTGTCAGAGCAGAAGGGCTGGCTGGGAACACGGGCGAGCGGGGAGAGAAGTTCCCGGCGCTCAGATGTCTGCCTCTGAAGAGCACGCCCGGCCACGCCGGGGCTGCTCCAACCCCCAGCTGCAGGCAGCCGTCCGGGCTCGGCGCTGGCTCATGTGATGGAGACATCAGGGGAAAGGATAATCAGCGCTACTTCATCAGCAGGATAAACTGCCAACTTGGTATTAAAATTTAGTAATAAAATCAAATGCATATGCTAATCTCCTCTGTATTATTTAGAAAAGTCTATTTTGGATTTGGAGAAGAATAATCTACATCTAATTACAAATAACAGAGATGTTTATCATCAAGAGGTCTTTGAGAGGAAACAAGTGACTGAGCGATGGATCCTTATTAAGGTTTCAACTCCTAAGGAAGTTACTGATCACCCCCATTGAAAGGTGGACTACAAAAGTTCCATAGGCTTTCTGTTGTGGTTTATAAAAATACCAAGATCAACTATATTTTAAAAGGCCCTCTTATTATCAGTTAGTTAACTATCGGGTGCTATTTTTCTGGGATTTATTCATTGAATGCCTATGAATTCTTGTCCAGCTGGAAATAGATTTAGTGAAGGGAGACCTTACTTAAGGAAGAATAGAACACAGGCATTTGAAGATGAAACAGTCCCTCCTTTTCTACACACACACACACACACACACTGTAACATGGGACTTCTCATAGCTTGAACATAATAGAGCAATGTCTTTAAAATTTTCCACCTCAATGAAATTCAATTAAAAAATTATTTTACAGAGCATCGCCCAGTGTGTGGAAGTCCTGGGTTCAATTCCTGGTCAGGGCACACAGGAGAAGCGCCCATCTGCTTCTCTACCCCTCCCCCTCTCCTTTCTCTATGTCTCTCTCTCCCCTTCCTGCAGCCAAGGCTCCATTGGAGCAAAGTTGGCCCAGGCGCTGAGGATGGCTCCATGGACTCTGCCTCAGGTGCTAGAATGGCTCTGGTTGCAATGGAGCAATGGCCCAGATGGGCAGAGCTTCAGCCCCTGGTGGGCATGCCGGGTAGATTGCAATTGGGCGCATGTGGGAGTCTATCTCTCTGCCTCCCTGCTTCTCACTTCAGAAAAATACAAAAAAAAATTTATTTTAAACAGAAAATAATTTTTTCCTTAGGATTCCATGCTCAGACAAGCTAGCCTATCAATCTGTGTGAAAAGGAATTAAAATTTTTTCAGACAGACAAGAACTCAAAAAATTGACTTCCTGTCCACCCTTTCTTAGGAAATTACTTCAGAAAGTACTCCAGCAAAATAAGAATGCAAATTAAGAAACAAAAAGATGTAAAAGGTCAACCTCAGAGAAGAGTGGGCGGGGGAGGCATGCTCGTGGACCCCAGGCCTAGCACAGGAGAAGGGGGCCAGGCTCTAGGGTGGACGGCACCAGGATAGAACTCAAGAGAATAGAAAGTGGGACAGAATGCTGGGGGAAGCTGAAGGTTGACAACACTGGACTTTACCTGAGCCTTATGCTCCTGGAAACCAGTGAAAATAGCTTACAGCTAAGAACCACCTTTCCCCCATATGACTTATAAAAAAAAATCAGGTTTGCCTATGACATGGTAGACACAGATCTCTATATTCTTATTCTTATAAATGATTAGCTGAAATTGTAAACTCATTGACCAATCTGTACAAAATATTTGCTAATGTGACTTGACCAAACTTTAACTAAACTTCTCTCTTTCCCTCAGACCCCTGGATTTGGACCTGCTCTCAGCCTCAGCCAGCATCGGAATGTGGGACAAGCCCTCCTTAATGGTCCTTCATGAGACTGTGACCACAAGGAAAATGTCTGCTCACACTACCCACTCATCTCATTACCCTATCCTCAGTTCTCTCTTTATTCTTCCCTACAAAAGCCCATTTCTGCCTAAATTTTGAGATGCTTGCATATGTCATGGCCAGAGCACCCTCTCTATTGCAATGGCTCCCCTTCCCCCATAACAATAGTCCTCCCCTCTCTATTGCAATAGTGTTTTCAAATAAAGTTTCTCTTTACTAAGTCTGGGTTTGTCTTTATTTGACAAGGTAACATAAATGCAAATAATGTAAAAAAAAACAAAGAGGAAATTAAAAACTTAAGAAACAGACAACCTATCAATAAAATCATTGTATAAATATGAAGCAAACTTAATAACAGTGGGTTACAATGGAAAGAGCTGCAAAACATAGACTCTATTCAAAGAGGAGTTCCTAGGGAGGCCCCCCCAAAAACAGAAGGGACATACACAAGGAAGCAGGAGGAAATGGACAGATACCGCAACATTAAACACAGTCCAGCTCTTACCTAGATTAACATAAAACCTCATGCTAAATACATGAGAGCCAGATTCAGACATGACACATATTTTGGGACTATCGGACAGGGAATTTAAGTGAACTATGATTCATATGGAAAGGGCTCTAATGGAAAATGTAGACAACATGCAAGACCAAATGGATAATGTAAGCAGAGAGGCGGAGACTCTAAGAAAGAGTCAACAGGAAGTGCTGGGAATAAAAAGCACTGTAACAGAGAAGAAGAATGCTTCTGATGGGCTCATCAGCAGACCAGACATGGTCAAGGAAAAAAATCACTAGGCTTAAAGTATGCCAATAGAAGTTCCTAAACAGGGCCCTGGCTGGGTAGCTCAGTTGGTTGGAGCATTATCCCAATATGCCAAGGTTGTGGGTTTGATCCCTGGTCAGGCACATACAAGACTCAACTAATGAATGTATAATTGAGTAGAACAACAAATTGATGTTTCTCTCTATCTCACTCTTTTTCTGTCTCTCAAATTGATAAAGTTAAAAAAAAACCTTCCCAAATTGAAATTCAAAGAGAAAAACAAAACAAAAAGAACTGAATTTACAGAAACTGTGGGACAATTTCAAAACACGTAACATCCACATAATTAGGATACCAGAGGAGAAAAAAGAGAGAAAGGAACAGAAAGAACATTTGAAGTAATAAAGGTCAAGAATTTTCCAAAATTAGTGATAGTCACAAAGCACAGATCCAGGTCCAGGAAACTCAGAGAACATCAAGTACAATGAACAGCAGCAGCAAAAAAAAAAAAAAAAAGAAAGAAAGAAAAAAAAATTGATGAACTGAAGACAAAATCTTGAAAGAAGCCAGACGGAGGGAAAACCTTATCTACAGAGGAACAAAGATAAGAATTACATGGTACTTCTCATCAGAAATCATACAAGCAAGAAAAGATGAAATATTTAAAGCGTTGAAAGAAAAAGGAATCACCAACCTAGAATTCTACCTCCAGTGAAACTATCCTTTAGAAGTGAAGGAGAAATAAGGACTATCTCAGACAAACAAAACTGCAAGAATTCATCACCAGCTGCCCTGCCCTTCAAGAAATGCTAACAGGCCCTGGCTGAGTGGCTCAGTGGACAAAGCATTGTCCTGGCATGCCAAGGTCACGGGTTCAATCCCCAGTCAGGGCACATATGAGAAGCCATCAATGAGAATACAATTAAATGAAACAACTGGGCAGAATGAGTTGATGCTTCTCTCTCCCTCTCTCTCTCTCTCTCTCTCTCTCTCTCTCTCTCTCTCTCTCTCATTCCTTTCACCCCCTTCTCCCTTCCTCTCTTTCTCTCTCAAATCAATGGGAAATTTTTAAAAAAAGAAAAGAAATGCTAACAGACAATCTTCAGAGAGAAGGAAAGTCATGTAGGCCAAAAACTCAGATCCATGTAAAGAAAGAAAAAGCATCAGAGAAGGAACAAAGGAATGTAAAATAACATCTTTTACTTTTCTAATTTTTAGTTGGTCTATTATTTGTTCAAAGTAATACTAACAATGTATTAGGTGATTACTGTTTGTGGATAAGTAGGTGAATGACTGCAGTGTCATAAGGGGCAGGAGAAAGGATCTGGGATCCCTGTTATCAGGCACCTGCACTCCCCGTGAAGTGGCACTGTGTTACTTGAAACTTAGGCTACTTGTCCATGCTTAATGCAAACTCTGGAGCAACTTGTGAAAAGAAAGATTTCACAAATAGAGTGAGTTAGGGGTTTAAGTTACTGATACTAATTACATAGAAATGAAACACACACAAAAAAGGAAATTAATATCAACTCCACAGAAAACAGAATGCTATATAAATAAGGGAAAGTGATCAGCTAGTCACAATGATACAGACCCTGAATACTGATCTACCCCAAACTGAGATGCAGCAACATGGGGAAAATAACATCTGTGGAGATGTGTTTGTGTGTGTTTGCGTGTGTTTGCGTGGGGGGTGTCTGGTGGCACGTGATGGGTGGAAAACAGTTAAATCCGTGTCTTCCTGGTTGGAAGTCAACAGACATAGCCTAACAGTAAAAATTCAAGAAGAAGCTATGTAACTTGTCACGTAGAAATACAAAGGTAAGTACCAAACGATGTCACTTAAAAGCATTGGAAGCTGTTGACTCTGGGGAGGAGAGATGAGGAGAGAGGCCTCTCAGAGCCATCTGACTCCTGCTGAAGTGCATGAATAACTTGGATAAAATAAAAAGTTAAAAAATGATGATTATGCTGCTGAGACACACCAGGAAACATTACACATCTAAGCATTTCTTTTTGCTTTGGACTGACTCAAGCCCACTATAATGCAACCGGCTGAAGGAAGATGTGGAGGTTATGCCAATGTCGGAAGTCTTCGAGTGGACAGAGAAGAAGAAATGAAAGCCACACTCGACTCATTCTTCCATCTGGGAGAAACACAAGCAAAAGAAGAAATGAAAGCCACACTCGACTCATTCTTCCATCTGGGAGAAACACAAGCAACTAGGTGAGAGCAAACCTGTCCAGGAGCCCGGCCAGCTCCCCCTCCGTCAGAGGACAGCCGCACTCCTGCAGTGCCTTCTGCATCTGGCACATGGGGACAGAGCCACTTTGGTACGCATCAAGTTTGCTCAGTGCTTTCCTGATCTCTTCGTAATGGTCCTTAAGCATATCCCTGAAAGAGAATACATTTTAGACACTCAGAGAAATCAGGAAAACACATCACTTCTTTAAAGCCAGAGTTTCATGATCATTCTAATGTGATGATTTGGATGATTCAGCTAAGAACTGATTTTGAAGATGTTTTGCAGCCTTGATGTAACATTAACTTTGAAAGGCATTCTGAAAAAAACATCATCAGTCTGCATCATTATCATTTTATTCTTACTATCATTAGCAAAACTGCATTAGAGAAATTACAAACTTGTCTTTTTATTAGAATTGGTCCTTTAAGAATGGGACCAAGAATAAAAAAAAACACAGTGACATTACAGATATGATATTGCCCCATGAAGACTTGCTGAGCACCTGTGATGTGCCAGGAACTGCTCTGGGCACCAGGACACAGGTAGTGACTCTGACCAGCCCCCTGGAAGTTCCATTCCTGGGGCGGGGGAAGGGCCAGTGGTCCAGGGCAGGCCTCCGTGCCAGCACAGAGGTTAGCAGCTGATTAGAGAGCAGTGAGCTGGACTGGGAGTGGCCCGAGTGGGTGGGGCTGCGACTCCAACAGGGAGGTACAGAGGAGGCGCCACTGGGAAGGTGATGCCCCAGCCAGACTGAGAGGGGAAGGAGTCAGTGGGGAGCTACCCCAGAACAGTTGTCTTTGGGGCCCAGGGTTAGCCAGCGCCAAGGCCGTGAAGTGGCAGAGTTTGGTGTGGGGAGCAGGGAGGGTGGAGGGGCACAGTCAGTGTCAGCTGAAGAGAAGGGGGCCCAGGGAGCCTCATTTTTATCATCAGGTAAGTTGTTGCTAATAAACACAGCCAACATTTGTGCGCATCAACTGGCAAGCCAGGAGCCTCTTCTGAGCTTGTCCCATTTCTTATTCTCAAGGACCCCGCAAGGGAGGTGGGTGAGCACCCCCACCAGACGGACAAGGAGTAAGACAGTGGCCGCCTGTGGCAGGGGCAGGCGCGTCAGGTCTTGTCCACACGGGGACACAGACGGCATCCAGGCACGCTCCTGCTAGAGGGCTGATTTTCTTGTAGAACGTGTTCAAGTTGCTAGGATTGCATTTTTCAGGAAAATTCTTCCCTGACAAAATAGAATTATCAAGGGACTTAAAAAGTATGGACATCTTTTAGAATGAACAATCTTGCATCTGACCTACGGTGGATTAACTATGAAGTGCATGGCCTTGGCTGGCCCCGGTCTCTAGATGAGCTCTCCTACCACATGAGCAACGTGCTGTCTGACCGCTGCAGACCGCGGGGTTCTCATTCAGAGAAAAAGAGTGTGCTAGATGCTGTAACGTGGCATCTTTGCTAGTGATGGCCTATCGCCTCAGATACGTGCTTGTGGGGAAGATAGTTCCTTGAGTGTGCCTGGAAAAATCATTCACAGGGACAGAAAGAGCAGAGGGCCAGAAGGGGGAAGTTGAATGGGGATATGGGGAGGAAGGGGTGTGGCATTGGCATTGGAGCTGTGTGGGTCGCCTGCTCCCTCCTCTGGCCTCCGGAGGGGTGTGGGGGGGGGGAGAGCTGGTTGATTTGACACCTGATACAATGAGTGGCATCAGCGGCCCCTAACTGTATACCAACAGCAGCGACATTGGGATTCCCTTACAGGTGCCGGCTGCATTCAGCCCGTTACACAGCGATGCCTCGACAGCACCACTATTACAGTCCACGTAGTCCTTCAAAACCAAGGCCAGTGCAGGTATAAAAACATCAGAACATTTTTGAGATCCACATTTTTAGGAAATCAAGGCATTCTGCATTTCTGTGACTAGTTTCTAGACAGTAATTACTTCCCTTGCAAATGAGGCATGTGCACAGAGCAAATGAGGGGTTAGAGCACAGACCAGGCCACGCGGCTGGCAGAACGGGTGGTCGCTGATGCTCGGGGGCGAGTTGCTGTTGCTCTGGGTCCCTGTCCCACTCCTGGCCAGGACGGTGACACAGAAGCCCAAAGAGGCCCCTGTCATGGCCAGAGGGACAGCCACAGAGCCCCTGCCACACACTGCCTCTGCTGGAGGCACTGCAGACCCTCCTCCACAGCCCTGCCGGCTTCACGCCTTCTCCTCTCGCTGTGTTTCAGAGCTGGGCCCCGTTCTGGCTGGTTCCCTGGGCTGCACTATTCTGATCCTCAATTCAGACTCAGGCAAGAAGAGACATGGAAAATAAATGTGAGCTAAAAGAGGATTTTTCTTAATTAAAAAAAATGTATTCAGAGCACTCCAAACAAAATTTATTCCCTTGGGTTTAAGAGGCAAAGATACCGTTTTGGTAACTTGAATTGAGCATAACTCCCATCTGTCAATCTCATCAGAGTTTCAGTAAAATTGAGGAGGTGAAAAATCCTGGAAATACTGAATCATCAGGATTACCTGGAAGATCCACTGACACCAAAATGAAAGGCGGACCATCTGAAGGGCAGAGTCACCTGACAGTTGACAACCCGATGTCTAGAGAAAGCAGAAGTGGGTCAGCCTGTGTATGACATCAGGCTTGTCTTTGGTAGGCGAGGATGATCCCACAGAGAGGATGGTGAGTGTGGACTGGTTCCCTGAGTCTGGTGACCAGCAGCGTGGTGTCAGCGTTGGGTGGCTACAGGGCCACATGCAAACAGTCAGAAGGGTCACAAGAGGGGTGGGGGCTTCCTCTCAGAGTCTCACTTCTCACACACAGCAGGAGAGGAGGGAGGGGAGCACATGCGTGGGTAATAAGGCCAACCTTGTCTGATAAAAACAAATCTCACTGTTTCATTAGTTTGCTGGCATGTTTGATACCAATGTTACTCATATTTTTACTTCAGATTTCACAAACTCGGTTCTCTTTATAACTCAGTAAATTTGACACCATTCAGGGGTGTGCTCAAACTGCTTTTCTCCTAGCCCCCAGTTAGCCACTGCATTTCGCTTCTATATTCTGGAGGTTATTTCTCCTTTGGGGACTCTTTAGTGACAAGTCGTTCACTCATTCAGGGGCTCTATGAGGGGGTGCGGACAGAGAGCTAAAGTGACAGGCAGGAGACAGACAGACACACCATTGTGGGCAGTGAGGAGCCATGGAGCAAGGAGCAGCATCCCGGCCCGGCAGTGTGGAGGGGCGTCCGCCAAGGACTGAGACGGATCAAGACAATTTGTCCCATAGCTTTACGGCTACATCAACGATGGCAAAATTCTCTCCCATGTTAAAAAATGTTAAGATCTGGCCCTGGCCGGTTGGCTCAGTGGTAGAGCGTCGGCCTGGCGTGCGGAAGTCCCAGGTTCAATTCCCAGCCAGGGCACAGAGAAGCACCCATTTGCTTCTCCACCCCTCCCCCTCTCCTTCCTCTCTGTCTCTCTCTTCCCCTCCCGCAGCCAAGGCTCCATTGGAGCAAAGATGGCCCAGGCGCTGGGGATGGCTCCTTGGCCTCTGCCCCAGGTGCTAGAGTGGCTCTGGTCACGACAGAGCGACGCCCTGGATGGGCAGAGCATCGCCCCCTGGTGGGCGTGCCAGGTGGATCCCAGTTGGGCGCATGCGGTAGTCTGTCTGACTGCCTCCCCGTTTCCAGCTTCAGAAAAATACAAAAAAAAAAATTTTAAGATCTGACATTGGTAACTGGTTTTAAACTTTGAAAATAATCATCTTAGTCCCACTGTCCACATACAACCTGACCTTGTGCACAGTGTCCCCAGGCCTGTGGAGAGGCACATACGTCTGATACGGCTCCAGCCACAGCACATGGACTGTTTACTATGTCGTTCCCATCAGCCCCTTTTACCACAAACGTTTTCAACGATCTTCGTGATGGTGGCTGTAATGGGTGCACACCGTGTCTGTTGCTTAGGGTCACATTCTACAAGCCAGTGAACTCACTGGGACCGGCAGGACTCAGCAAGTCACGTCTTAATTCAACAACTATTCACGGGGCGCCTATTAGGCGTCGGCTGTAGGTAAAGACAGACATGTCTTTATGGGACTGCCTTCTAGTTGGGCCAGGAGGGGCCAGGCAATATACAGTAAAACTCTAAAAAGAACTATTCTCAAGGGCAACCTACAAAATACAGAAGATAGGTGACCCAGGTAGGCTTATAGCTCTTTACTTCCTGTGTGGCTCTGTGACTTAGCCTGTTTCTAGAATCTGCAGCAGTGAATGGATGTTACAATCTTATAACTTTGCCAGCCCTGGAGGGAGCACCTCAAAACCACATTTGCTGCAAGAATGAGTGTGGCTCAGATGCCAGCTCCTGGGCCCAGAACACTGACCAACTCACCCGGCTGGCACGACCTTCCCTGTGCTCTGTGGCTGCTCTGTCGTCTCTTCCTGCTCCTGCTGTGGCTTAGTGAAGTGACCCATGAAGTTGAAATAATTCTCTGCATAGGGCCGATGGACGTCCGCTGAATATTTAATCCCCAACTTCTGTAAGAATTCTTGGTAAGTGATGTATCCTTTCCCCTCGGTGTCATAGCTTAAAGACAAGCAAACAGAACCGTCCTCAGGAGCTGCCAGTGTCTGTGCTCAGGGCTTTGCTGTCTATGGGGCCCCCTGCTCCTCACACTCAGCTCTGTGGACCTGCAGCACCGGCGCCCCTGGGGACTCAGGAATGCAGAACCTCAGGCCTCAGGCCACACACAAGCCTCCATTTAACAAGATCCCCAGGCGGTTCACAGGCACAGTGAAGTCTGAAACCCATTGCTCAAATCCACAGAAAGCTCACCTCATGTGGGATTATTTCAGCCCACCCCACAAGAGAGACAGAAACTAAATCTGTTCCCCTGTCATCCTGCTAGAGACGCAGTGACCACAGAAAATGACAATCAACCTTTTCATTCATTCAACAGTTCTTTATGGAGCATCTACATGGATGGAACTATATGCTAAGGTTTAGAAGAAAATCCTTCAAAAAGCACATTCAGTCTTCAAACCCAAGTAAGTGAACGCTGCTCGATTCAAATTCCTCATTTTCTCTTTGAAGTGATGCCAACTGCATACAATCAACGAGAGAGACGAGGGAGGAAAATAAGATAAGAATTATGCTATGTACCTTTTATGTCATTTCCTATTATTGAAGTTTTTCTCAATTATAATTCATTTAAAAAGGGCATAATGGAGAGGTTTTTATCTCCCAACATTATTCAAATAGAATAGAATTACTTTGGTAAAAAAATTTTAAGGCAAATAGCCAAGTTTCTTTAAAGAAAAAAAAGCATTTATTGAACAAGCAAGACCTTGGTCCTTGCCTGACCAGTGAAAACGGCGTTGCGGCTGTGATCTTCCCAGAGGCTCTCAGAGCTGTGAGGACCAGGGCTGTATTTAAATGACATCGTGGGTGTGACCCTGGCACGCTGTTGTCTGGGCGGTAGTGCGAGCAGAGGCGCAGAGGCCCTCTTTGTAAAGCAGCGCTGCCCTCTGCTCTGCACCTGACCATGCGGAAGGACCTGCAGAGCCCACAGCTCTGAGACACGCTGAGCCCTTTGCTGTTTGTCTTATTTGAGTAACAATGAAGAAAATGTATTTATTTACCCAACTGACTGACTTCCTCGTCCTGAAGGGGTGCGGTGGTGGGTAAAGGATGAAGGGGACAAGTGTTCCGTGCACTTGTGCTAACCCTGCAGAGCACCCGGGCCTCCGAGCCATCCACCCTCCCGCAAGGCCCAGTGCACCTTCCCCCGAGTCTCCTGCTGCTGTGGGACACCCACCTGCCTCACCAGCATCCAGGCCTGTTTCATGGACTCCACCTGGGACCGAAAGGAGACTCCCCTATGGCGGCTGAGGCAGCGAGTGAGAACTCGGAGTCCCACACCAGCTTACCGGCCTCGAGACCCTGGCAAGGCCCTTGTGCACTCCGGGGCCCAGTTTCCTCATCTGTGACCACGGAAGGCATTCCTGGACCTGACAGCTCAGCTCAGTTGGTACTGTGTTTATGAAACCCTCTAAAACCTTTCTAGGTGGCTATTAGTAGTACACCATTAGTACGTGCAGCTCCCAAAGAGCACCATTCAACCTTTTTGTTCACTGAATTCTGTTTCTAAAACAGAACAAAGTGACCGAGCCACATGAGGAGGCCTGTGGGGTCTCGGATTGCTGGGGCTTGTGTGGTGGCTGCGGCGAAGTGGTGACGACCCAGCGGCAGCAGGAAGGGAGGTTCCTCTAGCAAATGGCTCTACCTCCTGCTGGTGGTCAGACAGGAGCTGCGGAAAGGGGAGTTCAGCTCCCCGTCACATGCCTTGGGAGCAGAAGGGCTGCCATTTCTTTAATGTCTCGGGTGATCCCAGGGCCATGTCTCTCTCTGAACCGCATAAGGCCTGTGCCTACCCTTGTGCCACCACAGGGATGGAGTCATGCAACTCTGCTCAAGACAGCCCTTGAATAAAGCCCCCCAAAGTTCCCCATTCCTACAGCAAGGTTCCTGAAAAAATGGTGCATAGACCCCCACCCCCATCCCAACAGACAATCGTTTTCAGAACCTCTCTCTCTTCCTCGGTCCCAAGTATTGTATTTCTACTTTCCTCTGATTCCTTTATGGCAGTGTTTTTCAACATCATCTTCATACATCAGGGCAGTTCACTGTTTTGTGGCCCAGACCAAATTTTCCGGCAGACCAGAGGTTGAAATGGCTTTCAACATTTTTACACTTGGGGACCAGTGAAAATAGAATTATTTTGAGGACCTCTAAGACAGAAATCCCCCTGAGCATAAGCAGATTCAGCTAATATCATTAGGTCTATAATCTTCATACACTATCAGGGTGGTTAACTCTTTCACGGACCAGCACAGAATTTCTGGTGGACCAGCCTGTGGACCAGCAGTTGAAAACTGCTGCTCTAAATCATGACGGTTAAATGGAATAAAAAGATACTTCTTAATCACTCCACTAATAAAAGCCATAAACATTCTAGTCTCATCACAAAGGAATGGAAGACCAGACTGCACCACTGTAACTAAAATATTGTTATGAATATGAGTTGTACGAGAGTTAACTCAGCTTACATAGCCTCACCCTTCATTATATAATCCTTCGTGTAACATTTTAAAAAAAATATCAACTTGCCTAGGGAGGTTGAGTTATAAAATGGTTTGGCAACACATGTGCCAGGAAAAAATGTGCCTGTAAACAAAGGACCCATAAAAACCTGCATCTGCATATGGCAATGGCCGCTGATTTCCGAGATAATCAGATTACTCTGCCCATTTGCTGTCCACACAGCAATTCAGCTGTCCACACGATCCGAGTGTGTTCACGTCGACTGCTTAGCTAAGGAAGTCCTAGTCCTTTACTGCCCAGTTAAGCACTTGACTCTTACATCAATGACAGAAGGACCTTCTAACACTGCTGACCACAGAGTTAGAGGGTCTGGCGTAACTCCACTGATGACCCAGGCCAGGCAGCAGCGGTAGACATGGCACCTTGTGCAGCTTGGGACATACGGAATTCTCACAGGTGACACCTGTGAGGTTGCCCTTCAGAATGCAACGTGTCTGACAGCGGAGTTGGCCATGCCCAGTGGGCACATTCAGCAAGTCCTGGTGGCATCACAGATTAGACGTCAACTGCTTCAATCCCCGTCCAGGGCCACAGTCCTTCCTAGCCTTGGATAAAGCCACGCAGAGATGGGAAGGCCACTCCTTCAAAGACTGCCCAGTGGAGTCCACCGAAGAGTCCCTCATCCTGAGCGAGGAGCCTGTACAGCCAGCCCGTCCTCTCCAACTGGATCCTCCATCTTCATCTCTCCTAAAACGCAGTCCCTACCATCCCCCTGTTCAACATTCTCTCTTCTAAGCTAAAGACCCTGTTTATCCAGCCCTTTCAAACCCCTTCCCCTCTTGCGGCTCTCTGGGTGTTCCGCCTGCACCATTCCCAGCAGGCCTGGTGGAGCCCACAGAGATGACCTTTATGTTTACTTAATGTCATGTCTTCTCACGTGAGCTGATGTGTATGACACAGGGACTTTTTTTAATAGCTTTTTCCTTGTATATCAGAATACTAATAGACAATTTAACCTACCACATCAAAAAATGCACATAGATTAGGCATTATCTCCATAACTTTTCATCAAGTCCACTTGATCAGAGGGTTTTCATGACTGGTAATTGATACTGATGTTTCTGAGACGACTGCTGCTTTCTCCCTTGAGGCTTCTGTGCATTTTTGTAATACTCTGTCTACATAGTTTTTCAGCAAAGTTGGTTATAGTCCCCGAATAGCTGACTTCCACCTGACTAAATGAGGCTGCAGATGGTGTGCCTCCCGGGGCCGTGGGCAGCAGGCATGGTGGTCACGCTGGTCCTGGCGTCCACTCCCCTCCCCGTGCCAGACAGTTTCGAGTCCCAGGCTCCTCTGACACGAGCTGCACCTTCCCTTTCTGTCCCTGGGGCTCCTGGGACTCTCTGCTCACTGCAAGGGCTTTCCCCCACCTCTAGTGGCGACTGCACCTCAAGACTCCGCCCAGGTGTCGCACCCCTGCGGCTCCCGCAGCGCTGGCGGCCCCCACCCCCACCCCCTCCCACAGGCTTCTGCTGTCACCACGTCCACACGTTTGTCTTCCTGCTGAGCGGTCAGCCTCCTTCATTTCTGGAATCAAACAATCTAGCATAGGGCCTGCAACTTGGAAAGTTTTCCCCCGAAATAAAAAATTAAAATGCCTACTTCACGATTGCTCAGATGCACGAATAAATGAATGCCCTTCCTTCTTGTAACTTATCCCTAGCGGTCTCTCCAAAACCAAACCAGCATATTGCTCCTAAAATCTCAGGCTTCAAGATTCTAACGTGGCTTCAGGTGGCAGGTTTCCCTTCACAACAACCTCCTTCATTGGGGTTTGAATGTTTGTTCCTTCAGTGTGCGACGAGCCAGCCTGAGACAGCGACAGCTCACTGACATCCACGTGCTCACCAGCCTTGGGCAGTCGCAGGACCACTGACCAGCCTGGGCTGAAGCCCTCCAGAACTCCCCTGCCCCAGTGGGTGAGGGACCCTGCTGAGATCCCCGGGCACCACTTGGAAGGGGATGGTACAGAAGAGCCTCCAGGCGTGCAGCAGACTTTGGGTGGATGAGAAATAAAACGTCAGCCACTAAGCCACTGAAATCCGGAGTTAATTCACTGATTTATGTCCACAGCATAACCAGCCCCTCCAGACTAACCCGAAGCTCTAAAACAGTGCCCTTCACAGATGCTTAATACATGTTGAGTGGGTAATGGATGGATGGAGAGATGTGTGTGTGTGTGTGTGTGTGTGTGTGTGTGTGTGTGTGTTTTCAACAAAGGAGAATGTTATTTGCCTCCCTGTTTCTACCTACTCAGTTTTGGGGTTCTCTCCTATTTTGACAATTGACTTGGCCTTGCCAGACCCCCTGAGCTGGTGAAGGGTCTCATCAGCCCCAGCAGCTCCCCCACTTCCCTGTGGTCCCGATCACTGGCACCCAAGATGACCCCGTAGGAGAATGTCCCTCCTGCTGTATGGGCAACTGCAGGAGGCACAAAGCCCTGCCTGCCTGCTCAGTGCCTCCTGCTTTGTGATGGAGAGGCCATTGTCATTACCGGCAAACACCAAGAGGAAGGGGCCAGCCGGAGGTGGATGAGGTGAGGACGTTTACCTGAGGTCACAGGAACGCACAGAAAGAGGATGAAAAAGCCCTCCAACAAGTTCCCACTGCTCATCCCTGAGGGGCGACAGCAGTTTCGCTGTGTTGCCTTTTCCTTTATGCTCCCCTGAGTCTTCTAAAATGAATGTGCACTAATGTGACAACCGGAAAATACTTTCAAATCTAATGGTCTTTTTGTTACTAACTTTTATTCTCACATGTGCCAGGTACTGTACATGCATTATACCATTTGGTCCCCGTAATCAGTCCAATCTGAGAGATGACTGAAGCCCAGAGAAGGTGAGTCACTGGCCCAAGGCCACACAGCTCAGTTTGGGGTGCCATGGGATAGGGTGCAGGTCCCTATCCTGCTCAGAGCACAGCCACCTCGGGGAGCCTTCTGATTTCTGTGTGTGACTCCTTGGATGACTCCAAGGAGCATCTTACCTGCTTCTCACGCAGCCTCTCCTTCCTGGCTGCTGAGAGCTCATTTCACTCCTAACCCTCTCTCACAACCGCCATTTCCTTCCCAGGCCTCCCAGCACCACCAGGAAAGCTCACCCCTCTTCTCACTTGGGCGACCACAACAGTCCTGGACCCACCTCCATACCCCTGCCCTGTCTGCTGCACCACACTGCCCCCTGTGGCTGGAGGGCTCGTTCCAGGATGTGGCCTGCCTAGGTCTTCCCTACTGGACACTTGGCCTTCGGGATGGGGTTCTCACCTTGTTCTGACCCTCACAATGTGGTTCAGCTGACATGGGACCTCTCCTCCCGCCAGGCCCAGGCTGCCTACTTCAACCACCGGAGATAACCTTCTGCTCCAGGAGGTGACGCCGCTTTGGCCTTTGCCCTGGACACTCATCTCGTAGCTCTCAACCCTGCGCTCACCCTGTGGCACACCTTTGGAGCCACCCACGTGCTGCCTCCAGGGAGTCACCTGGTCTGCAGGTGGAGGGAGACCAGAGCAGGGCCGTTTCCAGTGGCCCTCCCGTGGGATGGCTATGGTTGACCACCGCCATGGTTCCTGCTTAGTTCAGCAGCTGAGGCCCTGGCAGACTCCAAGGCAGCATCAGGGGTGAAGCAAACTTCCTGGTCTCCAGCAATACCGTTCCCTGTTTGCCCGCCAGTCTAAGGCAGGGGAGCCACTTCCTGATCTCTGGGTAACCAACCTTCTGCCTCGCTCCTCTAGCCCACAGGGGCAGCTGCCTCCTGGCCTCTGAGGAAGGCAGAGCTCCCTCTTCAGACTTCTGGCTCTCCCAACACCTTTGTAATCAGTCACTGTGTTAATCCCACTTGGCAATAAACACAAGAATATTTTCTGCTCTCCGATTTGGATGCTGGTAGATCTATTCCAGCAGTTCCCCTGTCCCAAATGTCCATCATCCTCACCCTTGGGGTAACTCCTTGGGTGGCAGATGCCATTATCAGTTTCTTTTCCCTGGGACACACATCTAGGCCGATTCTCCCAGTGTGCCTTGGAGGTGGGCACAGCCACATGAAGAGATCTGGCCAAGAAAACATGGCCAAGCCCTAGCCGGTTGGTTCAGTGGTAGAGCATCGGCCTGGTGTGCAGGAGTCCCAGGTTCGATTCCCAGCCAGGGCACATAGGAGAAGCGCTCATCTGCTTCTCCACCCTTCCCCCTCTCCTTCCTCTCTGTCTTTCTCTTCCCCTCCCACAGCCAAGGCTCCATTGGAGCAAGGTTGGCCCGGGTGCTGAGGATGGCTCCATGGCCTCTGCCTCAGGTGCTAGAGAGGCCCTGGTTGCAACAGAGCAACGCCCCAGATGGGCAGAGCATCGCCCCCTAGTGGGCATGCCGGGTGGATCCCGGTCGGGCGCATGTGGGAGTCTGTCTGACTGCCTCCCCATTTCCAACTTCAGAAAAATACAAAAAAAAAAAAAAAAGAAAAAGAAAAAGAAAAAGAAAACACGGGCAAAATGATGGCTGCACTGTCGGGCCGGGTCCCTACAAAGCTGGCCTCAGCACTCTCTCCCCTTGTCTGCTGGTGACATGAAAGATCCTGGGGATGGTGGCACTCCTGGTCTCTGAAGGACTGGCGGGCAGAGCTCCTGATACCCCAACTAGACTGTGACATCATTCTTGGGGTGGCCTTGTTTCTCACTGCAGCCAACCTACCTGGAAAAATCTATCCCCAGCACAAACTCAGCCTGCAAGTCACCAGCCTCTGAAGCCTTCATCGGTCCCGCAGGGACACTGCACCTCACTAGGACCATGTATGCACCTTAGGGGGTCAGCAATTTATCCTTTATTCTTATCCATCGCCCCAGCCAAATGGAGAGACACATAAACAGGTCAGCACATATTTGTTGCACAGACAAATGAGCAGAGGGTTGGGTAAATGTCCTGAATGGTTTGGTTCTTACGTGCCAGACACGGTGTTAAACTCCTCACACACGTTAACGAACCAACCCTCCAGCATCCCAAGGGTTAGAGGTAATTAGTCCCATTTTGCAGATAAGCAGAATGAGGCACAGAGAAGCTAAGTAACTTGATAATGCCCACACAGCGAAGGGGAGGAGGTAGCAGTCATGGCCACACAGCTGGCTGCAGGGCGGTCACTCATCATCTGTGGTGTATGGTCCTCCAAAAGGAGTAGATAAAACTCTGACCTCAAACAACTTTCAACACAGGTAGACGTGTGTACATTCAATCACGTTAATAAACACACACAGATGCTTTAGCCAAGAGCAGCAGTGAGTGACTGCCTCCCATGAAACTGGGGACTTGTGCCCCCTGCAGGAACTGGGCTAAGCGCACTTTCATTCTCCACACCGGAAGCCTCTAGGGGAGCATGTGATTCCAACATCTTTGGTTCCCACGGCCCACACGCAGCATGGGGGCTTGTCCTGTCCCACTGTCCACGGAGACGGCGGTCTCCTGTGCCCACTCTATCCAGCCCCTTCCCCGAACTACGTGCTGACTCATCGTTCGAGCGTCTGGTTTGGCCCCCATCACAGTCCCACTCAGATTGCACTGTTCTCCAATGCCGGTTATTGTTGCTCCCAAACTAGGGCCTTGGTGATGTGAGTGGCCTTACTGGTCCTTTCTCTCCCTGGGAGCCTCTCACCGCCTGTCCCATGGGTCAACCAGTCCTCCTTCCCCATCGCCAGCCCTTGGAAAACATGTCAACGTCACTCTACCGTCACAGCTTCCCGCTGCTCCCTGGCCTAGCACTCTTGCTTTCTCCCTCTTTCCCTCCTCTGGTATTTTTCATGGGCAATGCTGCACCCAGGATTTGGGTGCATACTGTCTGCCCCCCAACAGTCCCTGAGCACCAAAATCTCCCAGTCCTCTTTGCATCACCTGAAAGGCCCACGTGGTGGGAAGCCCATACGTTTGTGCACTGTACCCCAGCCCTTTGACTACTCAGACGGACCTTCGTATCTAAATCTACTGAAAAAGAAAATGGATAGGGAGATGACATTGGCCCCATGCTGGAAATAATCTGAAAATATAAGGCCCTGGCTGGCTAGCTCAGCTGTAGAGTGTCGGCCTGGCATGAGGAAGTCCCGGTTTCAATTCCAGGCCAGGGCACACAGGAGAAGTGTTCATCTGCTTCTCCACCCTCCCCTCTCCTTCCTCTCTGTCTCTCTCTTCCCCTCCTGAAGCCAAGGCTCCATTGGAGCAAAGTTGGCCCGGGTGCTGAGGATGGCTCTATGGACTCTGCCTCAGGCACTAGAATGGCTCCTGTTACAATGGAGCAGCAGCCCAGATGGGCAGAGCATCACCCCCTAGCAGGCTTGCCGGGTGGATCCCAGTCAGGCGCATGCAGGAGTCTGTCTCTCTGCCTCCCCGCTTCTCACTTTAGAAAAATACAAAAAATAATAATAATAAAAATTAAAAAATAAGGATTTTGTAAGGATTTCAAATTGCTTTTCTAAATGAGACACAAAACAACCCACTTAATTCTAAACTTGGCCAACATTTCA
Organism: Saccopteryx leptura; assembly: GCF_036850995.1. NCBI lineage: Eukaryota > Metazoa > Chordata > Mammalia > Chiroptera > Emballonuridae > Saccopteryx > Saccopteryx leptura. The sequence continues at coordinate 315,314,937 of NC_089503.1, forward strand.
GCCTTCAGCTTTAGAAAGATGAAAAGCTAAAAAGTTATGTGAACTGCTTTTAAAGCCTGCCCGAGAGGACGTGTGACATCGGTACACTGCTCCTGGGGAACACAAGCAGCAGCTAACACGGAAGAGAGAAAGAGGAACTCAGAGAGGGATCTGAACTTGGAAATGGACCGCATTGTCAGACACCTACCCAGGGGTTACTGCAACTGAGACCAGGTTCAAAAACACCCACAGCTATGCAACCATGGTTAGCTACTAATTTCAGTTTAAGAGACCCTCGGGAAAATACTGCAAGTTGTCAGAAGTTTGTGTATTTCTTCCAAAAAATTACTCATCTATAAAGCCGTTGTCCAACTTTGATTTCCATCTTTCAGCAATGGGGAGAGACTCTTTTCTCTGCTGAGGTGTATGAGAATTATGTCTCTGGAGACTGATGTAGCTCTCTAAAACAGTAGCAGTCCAGGCCTGGCTCCCAGTTCCTTGGCAATAACCTCCTCCAGCCTCACGCTGGTGGTCATTGTTTCCCTGGGTCTCCACATTCCTGAAGACCAGACTGCTTTCCATGGGGGACAGGCACAAGGGCCCAGAGGACAAGAACAGGGGCCTGGGGCACAGGGCCGACACAGCCCAGAGAAAACCACTCCTGGTCCCCACCATATCCCCAAGTAGCGAGGAAAGGTTGGTGTGGAGTTTGCAGTGAGGAAACCTAGACTGACGGATAGGAAAAGAACTGGTCTTCAGATAACACTTACCGCATCCAAAACTTCTCAAACTCTCGTGGTGTGAGGGGAATGTCAAAACCATACAGCACGTTCTTTATGTCCCGCCGGCGAAGAATGCCATTGCCCTCATGATCAGTTTCTACGAAATTCTACAACATTAGGAGATGGCATTTAGAAACATGTATAAAGGATTCTCAATTGTCAGTATCTGGGACAATCTGACCCACTTTCCTCCACATCATCCTACTTAATTACCTTTCTCTCTGCATTCCAGACACCTCACCATTCCCTTGAAGAAGGTGACAGAGCAAACATGAATAAATGTTCTGTGCTGGATGGGGCTTGTCTTTGAGTAATGAATGGTCTCAGGTGTGTGACCTTTATTCTTCTCCTGACCGACACGTTGGATTCTAAACAATTAGAAGAAAAGCCCCTCTGCCTCCAGCCTGGGGAACGAGAGTGCGGCCCATGCTTCTGAGGGTCTCATCTCTGCGCTGCAGCAGATCTCACCCTCTGGCTGAGAGCAGGGACACGAGATGCCAGCTGTTATGACAAGATGATACGGTGCCTATTTAATGTTCCTGAGGGGTGCAAAAGGTGCCCAGGGATTTGCTGGGCATCTACGAGGACCGCAGACAGGAAGAGCAGGTGGCACACAGCACGACCCCACTGCCCTAAACTGTTTCCAGGTAGTAGCTCATTCAACCCTCATCACAGCCCTGCGTGGTGGACGCCATGGGCACACCCGCCAGCTCCACGGCACGAATCACACTCAGCGGCGAAGGACCAGCATGTCCCTCTGAGGTCAGGGATGAGGCGAGAGCGCCTCGGCCGCCTTCTATTCGCCATTGTCTGGGAGGCCAATGCAGGTGAACAAGAAAGAGGAGTCAAGGTCTGACGCTAGGAAAGTAGAAAACACCACTGTCGTTCACAGCTGGGCTGACTGTAGAGACAGGAATACAAAATTCCACAAGTGAACTATTATTATGAGAGAATTTAGCAAGAAATCTGGATTCTATATACATCAATAGGCAAAACCATTCACATTTTTACATATCAAAGAAAATGAATTTTTAAAAATAACACTTTACAAATAGCATCAAAAACAAAGTCCTAGAACTCAGTCTTACAAATGATTATAAGACATCTACACAGAAGAGTCTAAAACTTTCTTAGAAGATACTAAAAAAGATCAACACAATGGACATGTACTATGTTCACAAATTGGAAGACTCCAAATGGTAAGGATGTCATTTCTCTGCAAGCATCCCAAGAGGTATGTTTTCCTGTGTGGAACTTGACAAACTGATTAGAAAACTCTTGGAAGACAAAGAGGCGGGACTGGCCTGCCAGCTAATTAAGACGTTTCACTAAGTGATGGTGGCCACAGAGATGCAGCATTGGTGCCAGGACAGACAAACTGACCAGCAGAACAGAATGCTGCCACAGCCTTGATGCAGGACAGTGGTGGTACCACAGACAGGGGTGGGGGACAGTGGGGGGCACAGACTTTACAACGAGTGGCACTAGGACAGCCAGATCGCCACGTGGGAGAAGGAACTGGACCCCTGCCTCACGACACACACAGCACAGCGGTGCCAATTTCAATACCTGCACGCAGAGATGAGATGCTGACCTCCCAGAAGAGGGTGCAGACTATCCTCAGGACTTCTGAAATGAGACCTCTGGGAGATGTTAATACATTTGATGACATTAAAAAGAATTTTATTTCAAAAGATATCATATATAATAAAAAGGGTGCAGGCAGAACACAACCTGGGAGAAGACTTTTGTATCACCTGTCACCTCCAAGAGACTAGTAGCCCAACCACAGCCAGAGCTCCTGCCAGACAGAGAGACCAGGACGGACAGCCCAGTGTGAAAACTGTCAACGGCCCATGCAGGACCTCATACAAAAGGACAACTGACTGATGGATAAAAGATGAAGAGATGCCTTATCTCACTAGTAACTAATACAGGCTAATTAAAAGTGCAGTGAGATAGTGTGATATACCCACTGGAGAGTATACAAATGAGGGGTCTGAGAGGACCAAGAGCTACAGCGGCAGCAGAGATGAGCAGTGGTTACAGAAGCCCCGTGGCCCACGAAGCCAAGAACAGTCACCGTCTGGCCCCACACGGGCCAAGCACGCCAACCCCCGTCTGAGGTAGTGGTGATCTCTCCCTTCGTCTGGGTGGTGAGTACTTGGTGGGACACGATTTGGGATACATGGTGACTACTTAAACTTATTTAAAAAGGGATATGTTAATATTATATACTTTGCAATACAGATATGCAGCTATTATACATAGTTATACACATATATTATTGTATTCCACTGTAAAGTCAGAACTTAAAGAAAACAATTAAGTCTGGAAGATCTCAAAGTTGCTTTAAAAACGTACAGCACACAACACAACAATGTGAATGTACTTAATATCACTAAATGGGTACACTTAAAAATGGTTAAGATGGTGTTTATGTTACGTTTATCTTACTGTGATTTAAGAAAGAAAAGCTTATGGCGCGTAAGGCCTGCTGTGACCTGTCCCCTGCCTCCCTCGCCCCGCCGCGCCCTGGACAAGGCTTACCTTGGACAAGTCTGACCATCTGGTTTTTGCTTTGGTAACAAGGTACTGATGGGCCTGTTTGCAAGCTAGTTCTGAGTCTGTGACCTTCGGTTTTCGTCTTAAAAGAAAAACAGATAAATAAATAACTATGTTTAAATTTAACGGACTCCTTGATCTCTCAAGGAGTTCCCTTACCCCCATTGTTTCAAAGATCCCATTAAAGTCTCTCATTTCACATCTGGCCTGACTTAGTTCTTAAAAAGCAGTCTTATCTCCCCAGCTGCATGATAGGGAAGTCTTCTTTAATTTCCTAAATCCTTGTTTGTTTCCAGATAAATGCTGTTAAACTTTCCTCGCAGTTCACAAAACAAAGAGGACTCATTTATTCTCACAGGGGGAAAAAACACAATATGACATTAAGTGTCTTCGCAAGAAAACAGCTAAAAACTTTTACTCCTGAGTCCACAAACTGGAGTGACAATGTGGACCAAAGCCAAGAGTTCAGGAATAAGAGGGAAGCTCCTCACCAATTACTGGGTCTCAGCTAAGGTTCAAAGGTTAGGTTGGAAGGATGCAAAGTGGCCAAAATTCTGTTTATTTACTCACAGGAGGAGGCGCACTGAGCAACCAAGAGTCCATGGGTGTCACCGCCTTGGCGAGGCCACAGAGCGGCGCAGGCAGCCATGGCTGGAGGAGTGTGGGGTCCTGGGTTCTCCCACTCATCAAAACAAATTAGGGGAGTATGAAAACCGTCAAATCACGACTTCTCTCTCTGTAGCTGCCTTGCTCCCAGAGGTGTCCGTCACTCTGTCTTCAGGACCTGAGCTTCTCCACACCCAGGTCTGCACCCGCAGTATTTCCCCTGAGGATATATCGTGCTCCAGCCGGTCCTCCAGCAAAACCTACTGCACACACATCACCAGGCAGACCCCCAAATGGGACCACACTCGTGCGCATGCCCAGAACCCGCACACTTACTCACAGGCACCTTGCCTAAGGTGAACAAGAGGGGCACCTGACTAAGGCCCCATAGGGATCCTCATATGAATTTCTCCATATAGAACCCAGGAAAACCAGGGTGGGGGGCAGCACACAAACCCCATGTAGCCCTTTCAAAAAAATCAACCAGCACACTGCCCAATGAGAAAATGCAGGAATGTGTGTGCCCCAACCACAGAGGACGGGTCTGTGCGCTCCGCAGAGCAGTGCCGCTGTGACTGTGGCCCTCTGTGTGGCACACAGGCCAGGAGCGTGGCATCTCTGTCCAGGGCGGTGACAACCACCACAAACTGCATGACCAGCAGGGCCAGGAACATGACACCAGCATCTCACCTCTGCACTGCATGCTGGCGTCACCGGTCCCCTTTGTGGAGAGGGGCAGTTGCTTAGAGAAGTTGGGAGATTGCCCAAGTCACATAGGCAGTGCCGGAATCCTGTCCTTCCCACTCAGGTCTCCTGATGCCCAGGCCAGCCTTTCTCATTGTCTTCCTTTTTATCCGAAACTACAACTTTGATGTCCCCTTTAACCTCGCTCCTCACAGAAGATCCATTAAAACCTTATGCTTCACAGAGACGGGGGCCTTCATGGTTCATACTATGCTGAGGAGCCTCATTCCGCTTAGCGTTCCAGCTTAGGTCAGGCAGCGCAGGACTGCTGGAGGACCACGGCGCGGCCTCTGGCCAGGTCCCAGGCAAGCGAAGCCTGCAGCTTCCGCCCACCAGAGGCGGCCCTCCTGGAACATACCAGTACTATCACACATGATCAAAACAGACAGCAAGCCAGGTCACAGCAACTAGAACCAACATGTTCAGCAGTGATCATTGCTATTGATTTGGTCTCTCCCTTCAATCCCTTTTAAGAAGTTCTGCTGCTCTGACAGCAACTCTGTCTATCCCCTAAACTGCTGGATGATTGACAGTTCCCAGCACCTGGCGGCCATCATCACCCCAGAAACCTCCACTCTGCTCCTGATCTGTGTGTCACACAGAAAGGGTCTGATTCAAAGCAGCATTTCTTTGATAAATTATGTAAACTTTGACTTCCAAGGTTCAGAGTAAAAATTCCTGCGTTTTCTCAGGATGCAGGGTGTGAGGACCGGCTGAGATGAGCTGGGGTCTTCTCCCTGCTCCCATGTCACTGCTGAAATGGTCCAGGTGAGAACTTGCCTAGCCTCATTTTCTCTCTTGGCAGAGGCCAGGTTGTGGGGTACACAGGTAAACTAAGGCAGGAACCTCTCCCTTCAGTAGGGCCCATCTCCAGCCTATAGATTCACCAGCTTCTTCTATATTGCTAAATCCAGGGCTCTTTGCTGACACTCCTGGCACATGTGACAACTGAACCACCTCTCTCCTCTCTACTTGCCTTCATGACGCTGTTCTTTAAAAGCCGCTGTGGGTTGGAACACCAAGCCCGGGGCTGCCCTCAGTCTGTGTGATTTTTCCTCTCTACTGGCTCCCTCCAGCCTTCAACCTTTTCTCTCCTTCCACCCAGAGTTTCTTTACTCTTGTGAGAGGCCACCCTTCTCAGGGCCCCACTGCCACCTCGATGCTGGCTACCCTCAAATCTGGACCACAAGCACTTCCCCTCACCTGCTCCTCTGCTCCATCTCTCCCCAACTGCCTACCGGACTTCACAGAATTACGGAATTTCGAGGCTGCAAAGGGATCCAAGGGTCCAGCAGTCTGGTCCTCCATCACTATTTCCCACTAAAGGTTTTGGAGGCCTGGTGGGATGGTGTTGCACTTCTACAACAACTGTTTAAAAGGAGTCTATAGGTCCTAATAATGCACACTCCCCTGCCTTCGCCTTTGGGCTCCTCCTAAATCCTACCTGCACCCAGATGACTCACCAGGACTTCCCCCGAAGTGCTCTCATGGGGACCTTGGGTGGCATGCCCCACCTCTGCAAAGTCAACCCATCCACGCTGATCTCACCGTCTAAGCGCATATCCAAACAGCCTCCACCAACCAATTTCTTTTCTAGGCCACAGGCTTGATTTTCTTAGTGAGCCACGCTCCACCCAGGGACCCCTGCTGATTTCCCTACTTGCTTCTCCTATTCCTTGTTTTATATACTTGGCTCCTCTAGAGAGTTCAGAGGTCTTTCTATAGCCTTTTCCAGAAGTTACATATTTCCTCTCCTATTGCCTGGCTCTTTAGATCCTGACATCAGACCTAGACTCCCCCTCAGCTGCTCGATGAGTTACAGACACACATGAGTATTATGTGCTGCTCTAATCCTCCAGACATTATGATGAGCAGCGCAGACAGAGCCCACAGAGGCGGCTGTGTGATCTCTGGGGAATAGCATTCCACGCAGGGTGAGCTCCCAAGAGGTGCTCCGGTCCCGGTTCAGGGGAGCCTCACCCTTTCTCTCCTGCTGATGACAGACAGGAGCTGACCCTCGGAGGACACTAAGAAGGACAACCCAGGATGCCGGCACACCGGGAACCAGAACTTGAAGACTGACTGGCACAGGGGGTGCGTTCCATAGGTTCCTCTCGTCCCCGGGCCCAGCTTAGGATGAAGGGCAGTCCTTATTCTGGGACTGTGCAATTGGACAGGGACAGAAAAAGCTCCAGAAGAAAGACTGATTTTCTGACCAAAGAACTAGGAAGGAGGGCCCCTGCAATACAAAGAATGGGGGGACCTCCTCCTCTTTTCTCTTCGCTCGCCAGGCCCTGGTCCAAGGCAAGTCCAGCTGGAAAACTGCAGTTGTGTGAAGGTGTAGTCATGGCCAGACCAGCACGCACCTACAACTGGAAATCTTCTCTCCAATCAGAGGAAATGGCAAAAATAGTCCCTGTGATTCAAGGACTATTGGACAAACCTACACTATTTTTTTTCTTCTTTTTTTCCTTTTCCATGCTGTCCTGGAGGTGCACCCTGTCACGGGAAGCCCAGACTGACTACAACTACAACCTAAGACTTTTCCAGACAGAAGACAAAAAAGGGGGGCCCTGGGGACTAAAGGATGTGGACAGAGAGCAAAGAGAGGAGAGAGCTGGAGAAAGGACTACCCCAGTCAGCGCAGGAAGCGCCAGATTTACCTCTGATGTGCGCATGTGTGAAATCAACCCAAAGTAGCAGAGCAAAGACTCTGAGAACATGACCGCTGTATGGGCGAGGCTGGCCCCCGGGCACTGCACACAGGCGTGGCTGACAGTGCCACCACAGCTTTGCAAACTCAACTCACATCAAAGCCACTGAAGGTAGGTCAAAACATGCAGCCTGGTAAACCAACTGGACTGGTTGCTTGCTTTAAAAAAGGGAAAAAAAAAAAGAGAGAGAATACACACACTACTGAGGATTTTAACAAGCCCAGAGTATCATACTATAATATTAAAAACATCCATGATACAATGCAAAATTACTCAGTATACAAAGAACCGAGAGAATCCCCAAAATTTTCAAGGTAAAAGACAACAGACAACAACTCCAAGCTGTTGAAGTTATCATACTTGAAAGCAGCGGTCATAACCATGAAGTAAGAGCAAACATCCTTGAAATAAATGGGAAGACAAGTTCTGAGCAAAGAAAAAGAAGCTTCTTTACAAAAAATAAAATAAAAAGGACAAAACAATAAATAAAATAAAAAGAACAAAATGGAAACTTTAGAACATAAAAATACAACTGAAATAAAAAATAAAAACAAACTTTTTATCACCAGATTGGCTCAATGACAGAGCAGTGAGCCGGTGACAGTGAGGACAGATGAGTAGAAATAATCCAATTTCATAAATCAAGGAAAAAAGAGAAGGAAACATTGCCTTGGGCCTGTGAGACCACAACCTGTGCTTCAAAATAAAGATGTCTATTGTTCATGTCCCCGGATACCAAAAGGAAAGAAGAGAGAGATTGGTACAGAAAAAAATAAATAAAATTTGAGACAGATTTTTTTTAACTTGAGGAAAAATGAGCTGTAACCTCCCCCCAAATTTGATGAAAAATATAAATTTACATGTTTGAGAAGTTTGGCAACCCTTCCAAATAATAGAATTGATAAATCTTTAGTTAAATAAATCCAGGGAAACAGGAGAGAATATATGAACTACCAATATCAGAAATGAAAGAAGGGAAATCGCTACAGACCCCACAGAAATTAAATAACAAGGGAATACTATGAACAACTTTATTTCCATGAAGTCAACAACTTAGATGTAATGGACAAATATCTTAAAGGACACAAACTATTCCTTCGTTCAAGAAGGAATATAAGCCCAGAATGGTCTTATAACTACTAAATTAATTGTATTTGTAGTTAAAATCCTCCCAAGAAAAAAAACTCTAGGACCTGACGATTTCATTGGTGAATTCTATCGAATATTTAAGGAAGAAATAACAATTCTGTATAATCCAGAAAATAAGAAAGGACTGGCATTTATGACTTCTATTCTTTCTTAGAAGTCTTCCAAAGAACCAAAACATTGTATTTTCTTTATGAAATAAAACTCAGTCTGTCTTGCAGTCCCCCTGTGGGTCCACAGAACCTTCATACATCAATGATACATTATGGGGTCTTAGTGATCTTGATTTTAATTTTACTAGCTCTATTGACTTATTTTTAGAAATATTCAATTATTATTCATTAATTGTCTCCAACTATGCATAAGAAAAGACACTAAAATAATAAGAAAACAAAAAATGATGGAACTGCCTCGCAGAAAAACACAATGTTGAAGTGACGCGCCACCATTGCACCACCTTTCAGCCTTCTGATGGCACTGCCCAAACCGCAACAGCGTCTTTCAACGAGGTATAAAAGACAGGGACACCATCTCTGTAGTCCTCTTAGTTTTCACTGAACACAGCTGAAAATTCAGAATTCTTATTTTATACCCAAATGGCCAAGGGGGAAGATGAACCAGAGATGAATGAACAGAGAGGGAAGAGCACTCCAGAGTCCACCCATGGTGCTGAAATCGATCAGAGAAGCCAAACCTCTGGATGAGCAAGTGATGTATTTCTCAGAACAAAAGGGAAATTTGGTATTTTCATTCAATGGGAATAACTTGATCATATAATATTTTGTGACAAGAAGCTTAAAAGGACTCATGGCAATATTCTTTCATCTTTTCTGATGTACATGAACCAAAAATGTACTTGACATTGGTTGTCAGATAAATGGACAGGGCAGGGGTGGTTTGTGCAAGAGACCGGAAGGGAATAGATAATGTAGAAATGAAACAGGCGACTGGACCAATCATTCAAATTGTATTTCTACATCTAAACATGAAAGGTTTTGCAATGATGAAGCAAAAAGATGGTCGCCCTTTCTTCGACAAAATGATGAATCCTCGAAGTTTCCAAAAGTCCTGCACTTTGATGATGCAGATGGGGAGTGAAGGCTCCAAAGGCAAAGGGCCCAACCGAGAGGGCAGATGGATTCCAGAAAGGGTGAGTCAGGTCTGGCTGGTGGGGAAGAGTGAGGCTGGGGCATGAAAGAGGGTGAGGTCTCCAGGCAGAGAAAGCAGTTCCTCCCAAGAGGCGCCATGGCGCCATCACCTGGGCAAGTTGTGAACTCTTCTCTTGGCCCTAGATCCTTCATCTGGGAAGTCAGATATCAATGCCTCATTGTAGGGTTGTCAGGGATATGTCTTCATGGAGCACAGGCACAGGTCTGGCCATGGGAGGGCTTAGCTTTCTAAAGAAGTGCCTTGGTTGGCATCTAGGAGCTCTCTCTCCACCAAACCTTTGGAGCCCAAGCTGGGTCCCCTGGGCTCCAGCCTCTCCTTTAGGTTCATCCTCTACTCTGGGGCTGCTGAAAGACCTTCCCACAGCACAATGTCACCCTCTCAGTCCACGACCTCAAATCCTCTCCTGCCAACGACAAAGAATGAGCTCCTCTGCCCGGCACTCCAGCCCCTTCCCCGAGGCCCTGCTCATCTCTAGGCCTCCTCTCCTGGCTTGCCCCACCACGCATATCTGTTCTGCACACACACACCCTCTCCCCATTTTCTAATTGTGCTCAACATTCCCCACTCTGTGAGTTTTCAGATGCTGTTCCCTGGCCCTGAACCACTGTTCTTGTAGCCAAACCTGAAAAACTCCTACTCACACCTCAAGACACAACTCAGATGTCCCTCCTTTCCTACGCACCTCTAACAGGCTTTGCCTCACCCCTCCCCATGGCATTTCAGATCTCTTGCACGTCAGCATGGCCCTTTATTTTTATGCCTGTCCCACATTCAACTGTGGGCCCTTCAAAGAGAGTAGGTGTCTTATTCATCTTTGTACCACCTGTCCCTGGGCAACATCTAGCACAAATGTGGCCCTCAGTAAATATCTGATGAATGAATGAATCAATACAAGTAAGAAGGCTGAGTCATTTGAATGGAAAGATTGTACTTTGTGCTTGAAATGTTCCATGTTCATTCTGCATACATTCTCCAGAAAATTCTCTCTGAAGGGTATCTTTTGTGTGGTTTTAATGCGAAGCAATCAAGTCTCACGTGAGAGTGTCTCAGAACCAAGCAATTAGAAGCAGGTGTCCAGCTCACGTGCTACACAATCATCTCCCTCAGGAAGAGACGACTATAGTTGTTTTCTTTCCTGCCTGCTCTGTAAAAGTATAAACAAAACAAAACCAACAAATGCAGGGAGAAAGTGAAAATGTAAGGCAGAGGGCTTTCCACAGCCCAGCCGAGTGTCACACAGTCCGGCCCGTGACAGGGCTTCCGGGGGCTCCCCTCTGGAGGGCTGCCCTTGTCCAGTGAAGTGTCTGGAGCCCCTGGGGCTGCTGGTGCCTCAAGGGCAAACACCCCCACACTGTATCACTGCAGCAGAAAACACACCTCTGTTATCATCACAGGGATGGCAGGGATGATGACATTTCAAAAATATTAATATAACAATTGGTCAAGGAGGGGCTGAATGGCTACTTCATTCATACGTGTTGGCATTCAGCAGACCATGGTGGGAACCAGGTGTGTCGGGCCCTGGGTCGGATGGGAGGCCTGCTACTGCCCTGAGGACTGTACGCTCGCACTGAGAGAAAGCTGAGGAGACCAGGGAGTTCCGGGCTCTCCTCCTCATTGAGCGTGAGGCCAGCCTGGGGTAGATGGGGTTCCGGGGTGCAGCAGTGCCTGGGAAAGGGCTGGAAGGGGTCCTTGCATTTCCCAGAGCAGGTGGCACAGCTGACCCCAGATTTATAAAAAGAAGGATGTATAAGTGTATGTACATATTTACATACAGAGGAAAAAAGACTGAATGGTACATGGTGAAATCCAAAAATAATGCTCACAGGTGGTTAGATCAGGTTGTGTCTTCTAACCTGCAACTGTATTTTCTAGTCTTTCTGCATTGAATGTATATTCTTTGTGGTTTTCTTGAACTAAAGACAAGAAATACTTGCTTTGGGAGGCAGCTGTATTCTTTGCACTGCTGTGGGCAGCGGAAGGTGGGACTTGATGTTGGCAAAAGCCAGCAGATTGGGCAGGCGCTGAGCCACACCGCCTTCTTACCTGATGACTCTTTGAGGCACACTATCTATCGTGAGTGGTCTCTTCTCAAACAAATTTCGAAACTCCCGAAAATTTAAGGTGACGCTAAGTCTCAAGCCCAGAAGGCTCAGGAGACGCTCAAACTCCTCATCTTTGAGATTGAACAGCAATTGCTCCAGCAGCCTGTGCAGGTCCCGCATGCTGATGATGCCATCCCTGTCCGTGTCTATCCTGAAGAAAGCCGAGTAGGAGTTCTGGGAACAAGACGCACACGTCAAAGCCCTTCCTCCAATGCTGGCAACAACACACATATGACCCTGCGTGTAGGGACGTGTCTCCACAGTGAGGGAGGGGCGGAAAGGAGAAACCATGTCCTGCAGGGCCCCCTTTTGATGCAGAGCTCAGGAAAGGCACAAAAAGCCTTGTCCTTCCCTTCCTCGCTCTTGGTTACAGCCCCAGTCCCCCAGCACCAGGGGGAAAGTGTGCTGGAGACTTCCACACAGATAAGGACCTCGCTGTGGATGCTTGCCTGTGGCGTTCACAAGGTGTGCGGGAGAACAAGCACTGCACAATTTTCACCTGGGGCTGCCCAGGGCCGGGCTTATCTGTGGAACTGTACTGCAGCTCCAGCCCTGGCAGGGTTCCCTGCCTGCCCCGTCCCAAGGACTGCGCAGGGTGCCTTCGCTTGGCGGCGTCCTGCAGGAGGGCACCAGACTCCTGTTTTGCAGGTGAGGAGACAGAGGCCAGCAGGTGTCCAGGCCGTGCTACATTAATGAAGGCACATTCTGGACAGGTCTCTGAGCCTCAACTCCCAGCTCTGCCGCTGTTGAGCAGCGTGACCCTGGGCGAGAAGGAGATTTTAACTTCTTCACCCTTCTCATTTGTAAAGTGGGGGTTGTCTCAGTATCTAGCTCATTGGGTGGTTGCGAGGACCAAATACGCCGACACATGCACAGCACTCAGACGGGGCCTGGAAGGTTTGCAAGAGCTCTCTTTCCACTTGAACCACCGTCTCGTACTTCCCAGCACAAAACCAGCTGAGGTCATTCTGCACTTGCCTCAGTGTTTGATTGGCTGCTACTTTTCCTGTCTTATCTGTTACAGATTTTCACACTTAGCCAATTCTTGGTCATTCTGAGCTGTACACCTTCACTCAAGACTGTGACCTGTTTGCCACCCACCTGTGCAAGCTCCCTCTTCCACTGTTTGCTCCCTTCCTTCTCTGGCCAGCACATGCTGAGGGTTTAAGATTCAATTCAGTGGTTACTTCCTCCAGGAAGCCCTCCTTAATGGGGACTATTCCCTGTGCCCACAGCACACTGCATTTCCCTCTGTGATAGCCAACCACGATGGGTCTGAGCTGTTGGTTTACTACCTGTGCTTTGGCCTGCACTGAGCTCCCTGAGCAGGGCTCGTCTGTTTTGCCCCCAGCGTTTAACAGATTCCGGATATGGTAAGTGTGCAATACTTGTTTTGAGAGTGAACGAGTGCAGCAGGTATGATGATGAATGGATCCTAAATTTTCTGTAACTGGGGTTGTCATGCCCTTCCCCCTATCTGGTGAGGAGGGTCTCCTTACTTCTCCAATGCCTTCAAGAGGCAGAAGGCAAAGCTGGCTAAGTGTCTGCAGGGAAGGACCTCAGGGAGGGGAGGGATGTGGAGGTCAGCCCCCTCCCCAGGAAGGTGGAGAAAAGCACTTAGTGCCCTGTGATAAGCAGGACAAGATGGGGCTCTAAGAGTCACGCCCAAGGCGGCCGCGTGGCCAGGGGTTGAGGCAGATAAGCCAAGCAGCAGACAGGTCAGCAGTACCCGAAAGGATTCCTTCAGTCTCTGGGGGAGAAGTTTCAGGCATTCCTCGGCAGTCACAAAATAGCTGGTCACGTTACTTTTTGAAAGAATGCCAGACGGAGGTGGAGTCACTTTAGTACCTGAAACAAACACAGGGTTAGAGGACTGCCGGCAGTGGCGTGCTCACCTCATTCCTGCTTCAACACTGGACTCTTTCTGCCTGCATCCTGTTCAACACACTATACCGCGATTCGACCCTGTGACCTGAGTTTGCTAGGGTCTGGTTTCTCAGACCCCCTATCATTACAGGAAGCATTTGCTCTCCAGACTGTCAGGGCCATGCTCCTGCCTGGCACATACTGACCACTACGCCCTCGTAAGTGTTTGCATGATCTCTGCACTTTTTCTAGAGGGTTTACCTGTCCATCTACACGTCCCCTGCACGTGAGGAAGCGGCATGGAGAGGAGGGGAGGAAGGAAGCTGGGGAGAGAGGAAGAGGCTGCATACTCTTCCTCTGTCTGCTGGGCGCACAGCCAGGAGAGCAGAATGAGGAGCAAATGGGAGGACCCAGCTTCCCGCTTTGACTGCACTGTACAGGATACATTTCCTGATCACTGTTTGGGGAAGGGAAGAGGCAAGAGTTGTGCGAAGAGATGGTGGCTGGGTGGTCTTGGGCAAGTCACTGCATCATAAAGAATCTCTGTGTCCTTATCGGCAAAAAGGGAGGAAGGACACTGGTCTTGCTGGCACACAGGCATCATTCATTATAGATAATCAGTATTTTTTAAGGAGGAAAATCTAAAAGAACGTGAGGTGTGATTTAAGGCTCGCAAGGCCTTACAAACCATTTTGCTGCAAGTTTGTAGAAGGCTCTGTCAGGCAAAATTTTGCATTCACGTTCAGCTTAACTTTAAAAAGGCAAGAATGCCATCAGATACAATTAAACAAAGATGTCTGTTCCAACCCGAGAACAAACATGGTGTCAATATCTGGGCTCAGGCTCCATCAGCCCCAGCAGCCAGTTCACCGCTCACAGCTCAGAAAGACTGGAGGCACCGCCGGTGCGAGGTGTGCCCGGGCAGGCTTTGCACCTGGTGATGAGCTACCTTCAAATCTGGCTGCAAAATCCAGGTAACTCATCCCTTCTTTCTTATACCCGATTTTTGCGGTCAGCTGAGCATACTGATCATCATCCATGGGCATTCCGCTGTTCACCAGCACCTGTAGGACAACAGCGGGGAGAGCAGGTTAGGCTGTCCCGGGTCCTGGCCGAGCACTTCCAGCCTGCAGCAGGCTCGCCACCACGCCCCCAGTCTCCAGCCTCTCACTGCCTCAGGCTCCTGCGGGACCTGGACGTCTTGGGTGCTGGGCCCAGTTCAAGGTTTGTGTTTTGAGCCAGTGAGCGAACAAAGGAACAAGCAGGTGCCGAGCCTGGGGCTCAGTCTGCAGGGCATTCGGGTCGCAGTCAGCACGGCAGAACTCCTCAGAGGCTGGGCCATTCAAACTCACCTGTGCTGTGGCTACAATGGCTTCCGAGTCTTATAAGTTAGATTTATATTCACATATATCCTGGGAAACATGAACAAAATAAAGCAAGACTGTTTGAGGAAGAAAAACAAAAATTCTGATGAAAGTTTCCTTATGCCCGACAGCTTGTATTACGAGCTCTGTGTTTTAGGGACACCATAGCACCCCTTTTTCTCTCTGCGGGCAAGTCTCAATGAACATTACCCACGATCCCTTCCCACTACCCCACAAACCTACTGTTCACACACAGTTCCTGTTTTGTGTTTGTGTGTGGGGGGCGAGCAAATGAGCAACCCACTTCCCTGCACTGCAAACACTAAAGCAGAATCATCTAGATGACACTGTCCTAGGAGAGAGGCTGGGCTGCTCCAGGGACAGATGCTGATGTCATCCCTTTGTTAAAGGCCTGTCAACAACCCAGACAGAGCCACCTGCCTGGAGGTGAGCCCCGAGAAGTGATGCTGAGGGGACACCGCTGAGACAGAAGACACCGTTCCTGCTGCTCTCAAAGTATTTGCAATTTAAATGAGAAAACATGGCTTTCCTTCTAGGAAAAGGACATAGAATCACAGGTATGTCTATGTGTATATGTGTCACATCACTGCCATCACCGAGATGTCCAGGATGATGAAACCCCCACCCAGGGCACATGAAGGAAAGTGTCTGGGACAGACAACTCCAAAGATGGGTTTTGAAGAAAAAATGTGCGTGTGTGTCGAAGGCCGGAGGAGCACACAGATCAGCTGTTAACATATGTCAGAGGTCTGATGCCACAGGAAGCCAGAGTAAATTGGAGAGCAGAGGAATAGGGCCAGTGCTACATGATTACACTCCATGCAGAAAGCTTAATGGGGCAAAGGAAATAAAAGCATAAAGTGAAATAGTATATATCACCATCATCACCACCATCATCATCACCATCATATTCATCACCAAAACCACCATCATCATCATCACCATCATCATCATCATCATCACCATCATCACCATCACATTCATCACTGAAACCATCATCACCATCACCATCACCATTATCACCACCATCATTACCACCGTCATCATCAGCATCATCATCATCACCACCACATTCATCACCAAAATCACCATCATCATTACCATTATCATCACCATCATTATCACTATCATCAAACTGTCACAATCACTATCATCATCACTACCATCACCATCACCTTCACCACCACCACCACCACCACCACCACCACCACCACCATCAATTCCATTATCATCGTCTTCACGCAGCAATGCAATGTGCCAGGTATTGTGCTGAGTTCTTCACAGGCATTTTGTCTCATTTAATCCTTATAATAAGCTTTGAGAAAGTCACTCTTATAACCCCATTCTAAAAATGTGAAAACTGAGGCTTAGAGAGTTTAGGTGATTTGCCCAAGTCACATTATTAGGAAATGACAGACTGGTTCAAACCCAGTTCCTCTTATTAAACACTATGATGAGTTAACTCCACTGTTGGAATAAAGTCACTGGGGCTTGGAAGTGGGGTAAGGTCTCTGCCGTGGAGCCCTGGCACCCTCCCATGTATCCAAAGCAGCCACACAGGCAAAGCCTAATCTGGGTCTTGGTAGAACACCTTGAGAAATCCCAGAACACTAGGGATGGGGGAGCTTCTAGGAGTTGCTAAGAGACCATTTCCCATTTGGCCCCCATTTTGCCCTGGACAGTTTCTTCTTGCCTCCTGGGTTCTGATGAGCTACAGAGCCTTCTGCCCTGGCCTCTCTCACTTAGCTGCAACAGGGTACCCACGGCCTGCAGTGCGGTTATCAACCTCTTCTGTCCTTTTCGGTGTGTGTCAGGCCTTGGGGAGATGGCATCTTTGACTGTCTATGCCAGTAATAAACTGAACATGACAGCAGCTCATTGCATCTGTACTGCCCAGCTGGTCAGGCCCTGGACTTGGCTAGGTGTGCACGCATGTGTGTGTATGTATGTGTGTGTGTGTGTGTGTGTGTGTGTAAACAAGCCACAGGACTGCTTGGCGCAGGACTGAAAACGGAGGAAGAGAAGGGAATGCAGGTGCTGCTGCGTTGCCTGGGGCCCACGGGGAACAGCGCTGGATTCCAACCATCCCAAGGGCCTGCCTGTGGACTCGGGCAGGCTGCGCGTGACTGGGAACTCGGGCAGCTCTGCACCATCTGCACGAGCGCGCTGTCCCACCCTGCAGAGGGGCCTGTCCCAATCCTGCATGGCGCAAGACAGAAAGCTGTGGCCCTCGTGGAAGCAGCAGTGGGTCTCTGAGATGGATAGATTGGTTGCTTTCTTTGAAAAAGAACTATATTTTGAAAACAATTACACATGAATTATTCATTGCAAATTCCTCCTGCTCAGCCTGTTCATAAAAACATATGTAATGGAGAGTAAGAAAATGTCTGTAGGCAAATGTCTCACAGCCTGAAGGGCTGTGAGGTGCAGGGGAGGTGGGGGTGCCGCAGGCAGCCTGGCCAGTGGGTGCCAGCAGCGTGCAGTCCCCGGCCGCCGGCAGGGAGCATCGCAGAGGGTTCAATCCTGGGGAGCGCATCACCAGAACACTGAATGTTTCACAGCCATGAATGCCTCTGCCTAATGCCTCCCCTCGCACTGCTCTCCTTCCTGAGATGAACACAGCAGCAAATCAACTAGATTGATTACAACCCTTGGAGGTAATCTGCAGTACAACGTGCGGCTAAACTGCAACATTTATAAAACAGGCTTTAAAAACGTTTAACCTCTTAAGTCATGCTCTTTGGTCTTTCCTCGGAGGCATTTCCCTAAGACAGTCCCTCAAAGAGTGGCGCCCTGTGGCCTGGCATGTTCTGATTCACCAAACAGTCACTCTGCATCCCAGGGATGTCACTTAGACTGTAGGCTGATTCTTCCGTGTGAGGCCTGACCGTTTCACACTGAGTTCTCAGGGAAGGGAGGTGTTGCGTTGCATTGCTAGTTCCTTTTAATGTCATTTTCCTTCTCAATGGAAAAACTGGAAGTCAAGTGAGTGACTCTGTCTTTCTAAGCCCAGATACTGCGGAGCCTCCCGTGAGGGAACCAGCCCTTGTCTGCATGTGTGAGGGACACGGGTCTGCTCGGTCTCTGTATCACTTTTTTAGTAGTTGAAAATATATTTGCAGTGAAGACAAGGGGTTGGTAAATTATTAGTTAATTCAGCAGGTGTTCGAACACCTGTATGCCAGGTACTGTTCAAGACACTAGGAAATAGTGTGAACACAACAGCAAAGTGCCCGCCCTCATGTGCCAGGTCCTCTTTAAAGGGTTTACATGTTGAATTGAGATGAACTGTGTCCCCCCAAAAGATGTGTTGAAGTCTTAACCCCAGTTCCTATGAATGTGACTTTAATGGATATAGGGTCTTCCTTCATGCAATCAAGATAAAATAAGGTCACACTAGATTAGGGTGGGCCCTACTCCAGTGGCTGGAGTCCTGATAGGAGGGAGAGTTGGACACAGACCCACAGAGAGCAGAACACCATGTGGAGAAAGAGATGTAGACTCACCAGTTTCACTCTGGGAACATATCTGAAGAATACCAAAACACCAATTCGAAAGACTATATGCACCCCTATGTTCCCTGCAGTGTTATTTACAATAGCCGAGATCTGGAAGCAGCCCAAGTGCCCATCAATAGATGGGTGGATAAAAAAGCTGTGATACATTTACACAATGGAATACTACTTGGCCATAAGAAAGAAGGAAATCCTACCCTTTGCAAAGGAATAGATGGACCTGGAGAACATTATGCTAAGTGAAATAAGCCAGTCAGAGAAAAACTAGTACCATATGGCTTCACTTATATGTGTAATCTAATGAAAAAATGAGCTAACAAGCAAAATAGAGACAGGCTCATAGATAGAGAGCATGCTGACAGCTGTTGGGGTAGGGCTGGGTGAGGGGGTGGAGGGATTGAGCAAAAAAAAAGGACAAAGAAAAGACAAAAACCTGATGGACACATAACAGTGTGGTGACTGCAGATGGGGAGGTGGAGGAGGGTATGGGGAGGAGTGCTGATGGACAAAGACTTGACGGGGGGTGAACACACAGTACAATGTACAGATGACGTGAGGTAGAATCGTGCACCTGAAACTTGTATAATTTTGTTAACCAGTGTCACTCAATAAAGTCAATTAAAAATTAATTAATAAAAAAGAAGAAGAAGGGGGCCAGATATTGGAGAAATGCCGCTACAGAGCCAGGCCATGAGAGACACTAAGCCTGACGGGGGAGAGCACCCCAGGAGAGAATCCAGAGTTGAGGGGTAAACTGGGAGTCCTACGCTTCCTACCAAAACGGGATAGATAACAATGTCTATAGGAAACAATTATCTCTTGTGAATTGACAAGATGGCAAAGGCTGTATATGGGCAACTCACAGAAAAATAAATACTAATAATCAAAAGAAAAAAGAAAAAATTCACTAGTAGTCTGGGAAATGAATGCAAATTAAAGTTCACCTGAGCTATCACTTTAAAACTATTCATTCAACAAAAATTAAAAAGAGCTGCAATGCCTATTGCTAACAGGGTTTAGAGAAAAAGATACTTTCATGCACAGCTATTAAAAATATGAAATACCATGGCTTTTTAAAAAACAAACAAACAAGCAATGTGTTAAAATTAAAACCATATCATCTTAGACCAAGCCATCCTACTTCTGGGAATCCATTCTATAGAAATAAAAGCATCAGTATGTAAAGACATGTAAAGAAGAATTGTTTAAAGAGAGAATAAGAAGAAAAAGAGAAGTGAATGATCATCAAGAGGAAAGGGCTGGTGTTCAGCTTGGGGAAGACCTTTGCTTCCACAGAGAACAAACAGAAAAGCGAGACAGACACAAAGGCATGTCTTTGGCATATCAGAAAGCCTGTGCAGCAAGCAGGACTCAGCGAGACGAGTCTGAGAGCAGGGTAGTGAGAAGCGAGCCATCATCCACCTGAGCAGGGCATGCGGCCCAGGACTGGGGCTGGTGGCCCCGGCAGACAGTCACTGCCAGCAGACAGAGAAACAAGCAGAACTGCGACAAGCTGATGGAACTCCAGTGTCCAGTCAGAGACGTGAATGGTCAGAGTCTCAGTGGGATGGGAGAAGCAGAGACCTTAGGCTGACAAGGCCTGTTTTCCCCTCATGAAGTGTGCTGACTTCAGGAGCCATGTGGGCAGGAGGCTAAGAGTCAGGGCAGAGAGCCTCTGAAAAGCAAGAGGGTTATGGTGTCTTTGTGGTCCAGAGGAAACAAAGGCTAGAGTTCAGGATTCTCAGGGGCAGGAGCTCAGAGAATAACCCTGGCTCTGGGTTTAAAATTCTGGAGGCCATACTCCAGAAATAGGAATTAAAAAGAAAGAAAGAAAAAGGAGCCTTGAGGAACTGCAATCCAGCCTCAGATCAAATCCCGCTCCTAACTGGATTATGGTCGTCAGTCCCCATTCTTCCTGACAGGTGAAGGAAAGCATAAGGCATAATCTAGAGCCCTTCCATTGTCTCCATCCAATAAAAATACATGTCTCTGGCATGCCAGGAGACAGGATCATGGGACCCAAAATCAAGGGACAAAACTGACCAGTGATCCAGATACTGGGATTAGCGGGGGGGGAAAATTTAAAGAAATATAAATATGTGTAAGAAAATATAAGAATATGTTAAGACAACAGAAGAAAAAACACAGATATGGAATATAGTAAAAATAATCAAATGGACATCCCAGAACTGAAAACAATACTAAAATTAAGAACAAAATTAACTACAGATTGGAAAAAGCAGAACACAGGATTAACAAACTGGAAGACAGGTCAATGGAACACACTGAGATGAAAAACCTGAGAGAGAAAGGATGGAAAGTACATCAAAGAGAGAAAGGGACACATGGGACATTATGAACAGGTTGCACACAGGGACAGGGAGAATAGTGCACAAGTAAAGGAAATGAGATAATGGCTGAGAATTTTTCATTACATACATCAACCTACAGGTTCAAGAGGGACTGCAAACCCCAGCACAGAACTGTGCAGAGGAGGCCACACCTGGATACAACGAGTAAAAGTGCTAAAAACTGCAATGACAAAGAGGGAATCCTAAAAACTGCCAGAGAAAACAAGACACATGACATTCAAACATGCAACAGTAAGACTGACAGTTTATCAACAGACAGAACTAACAGGAGCCAGGAGACAATGGAATGTCATCTTAAAATGCTAGAAACAAGTAATTTCCGACCTAAAATCCCATCTCCAGCTAACACTTCCAAAATTAATAGTGGACTTCTGCTTTCAGGTTCAACTGGAAATGGAAGTCATCACTTCCATTCTTTTTTTTTTAATTCATTTCAGAGAGGAGAGAGAGGGAAAGAGAGAGAGAAGGTAGGAGCAGGAAGCATCAACTCCCATATGTGCCTTGACCAGGCAGGCTAACCCAGGGTTTTGAACTGGCGACATCTGCCTTTCCAGGTCAACGCTTTATCCACTGTGCCACCACAGGTCAGGCATCACTTTCATTCTTATAAGAAAAAGCCAAACCTACTGACAATCAATTACTTTTCTTAGGTCCATCAGAGAAATCTGAGAGATGGGGGAATACAGAGAATACTAGCCTGGAGCGGAAACCTGGTGGGAAAACTGAAGTGGTGACTTTGACAGACTGCTGCAGACTGAGTGAGGATGACCTGGAGAATGAGACACTCTAGGGCCCAGTCCTTGGAGGGCTACCCTTGCATAGATTTTACCACCAGGAACTTCACCAGGTTCTCAAGATGAACATTCTGAGGAAAATCTCCTTGTGTGTCAGGTAAGTTAAACCCCCCAAAAGTAGAATAAGTAAGGTAGAAGAAAAGAAATAATAAAGATAAGGGCAGAAATCAATGAAATATAATGTGGAAAAACAATAAAGAAAATCGATAAAACCACAGATGCTTTTCTAAAAAGATCAATAAAAGTGATAAACCTCAAGCCAGACTAGTCAAGAAACAAAGAAAAAAGATAGAAATTACCAATATCAGGAGTGGAAAGAAAATATTATTAAGGAGCGTACAGACATTTAAAGAATAATGAGGCATAAATAATAAATAAATGACTATAAATAAATGATTAAATAAATGAATAAATGGAGAGAGAGACAAATTTCCCACACAGAAGAATTTCCAATGATTTATGTAAATAATTTGCCCTTAAAGAGGTGGAGCATAATTCCCCACTCCTTAAGTGTGAGCAGTGCTTAGTGACTTCTTACCAAAGAGCGCAGTACAGAAAGAGAGGAGAAGAGAAAGAGCAAGCTCACAGTGAAGAGAAGCCCCCAAAACACACCTCAGCCAGGTGGTCAAGGTCAGAGTCAACAGTGATCAGACGTATTGACAGCATGTGCTCTGATATGATGTGTTGAGGAGGGCACTCAATCTCCATGGTCTTCCTCCCAAAAACATTACCCGCAGTCTAATCATGAGAAAAATATCAGATAAATCCCACCTGAGGGACAGTCTACAAAATACCTGCCAGGCCTCCTCAACACTGCCTATGTCATCAACAACAGGGAAAGTCTGAGAAACTGTCACAGCCCTGAGGGGCCACAGGGGACATAACAACAAAATGTCATGTGGTATCCTGGATGGGGTTCGGGGCAGAAAAAGAAGGTGAGCTAAAACCCAAGAATGTCTGAGTAAACTATGAAAACGTAGAGTTCGTTGTCAGGACACTTGTATTAAAAGAAGGACACCAGGGAGATCTTTCGGCAGAAAGAGAAGGAGTTCAGGTGCAAGCACAAGTATGTGGGGGCAGGGAACAGCAGCAAGGCTAAACATGATTATAGGTGATGTCTTAAGTGCTGTAAAAATAGAGTGTCTTGTGGGAGTTAGTATACACGTAAAATTCAGAAGTGTGGCAGCAGTAACACAAAAGACAGGAAGAGGAAAATGAGAGTGTTTTCAAGTCCAGCACTGTTAACGAAGTGGTCAACATAATCATTCATATTTAACTTCACACAATATGACAAGGACGAGTGCTACAGTCACTAGTGTAGCCTCTATCATACTGATAGAATAAACTAACCAATAAACTAACAGAGTGGAAAAATGAAATAATAGAAATATCTTAATAGTCTTTAAAAAGCTAAGGAAGGACAGAAGAAGAAATATGAGACCGATGGCTCAAATAGGAAAAAAATATTAAGGTGATAGCTATAAAACCAAATATATCAGTGATTAAATAAATGTAAAATGGACAGAATACTCCAAGAGGAAGACTAAGACAGTCACACTGCATTTTTAAAAAATATCAGCTATGTGCATGAGAGATTCACCCAGAAAGTTTGAAGTAAAAGTATAGAAAGATTATTCTGTTACACAAATCAAAAGGAAGCTGAAGGAATTGTATTATTACCGAGCAAAAATAGTCTTGGAGGCCAGCAGCATTGTGTGTATCGAGAGTCATGTTACAGTGATAAAGGAAGTGTCAGCCATCTATGTGTACCCAATAATTTAGCTTCACTATGAATAAAGCAACAATCAACAGAACAAAAAGGGATTTCACTAGATAAATCCACAATACACTTCTCTCAATAGCTAATGGAACGAGCAGGCAAAAACTTGATAAGAATAGAGAAGTTCTGAAAAACACAATTAATAAAATCACCCTAATTGACATACTTATGGTGGAGTGAGTACTCCTTTTCAAGTGTTTATGGAACATTTGTCAAAACCGTCTACATGCTGGGTCATAATCCAAGCCTCCTTATTTCAAAGGATTGCTGAAGTTACTTAGACTTTAGAATCTATTCTCATAACAATGGAATCAACTTTTTAAATTGATAATAACAGGTAAACTAGAACATCTCAACTGTTTGAAAATTAAACAATACACCTTTAAAATAAACCATGAGAAAAAAGAATAAATCACAAGGGAAATTGTAAAATAGTTGAACTGAATGATAATGAGAATATGACATACCGAAATTTGCATGATGTGGCTAAGCCTATACCTAGAGGGCAATGTATAGCTTCAATTTATACATTAAAGAAATGAAGGCTGAACAGCAATGATCTAACATTTTTATCTCAAGAAATTAGAAAAAGAAAAGCAAATTAAATCCTAAACAAGTAGAGGAAAGAAAATAACCAAGGTAATGACAGAAATAAAGAAATATAAAACAGGCCCTGGCCGGTTGGCTCAGCGGTAGAGCGTCGGCCTAGCGTGCGGAGGACCTGGGTTCGATTCCCAGCCAGGGCACACAGGAGAAGCGCCCATTTGCTTCTCCACCCCTCCGCCGCGCTTTCCTCTCTGTCTCTCTCTTCCCCTCCCGCAGCCAAAGCTCCATTGGAGCAAAGATGGCCCGGGCGCTGGGGATGGCTCTGTGGCCTCTGCCTCAGGTGCTAGAGTGGCTCTGGTCGCAACATGGCGACGCCCAGGATGGGCAGAGCATCACCCCCTGGTGGGGAGAGCGTCACCCCATGGTGGGCGTGCCGGGTGGATCCCGGTCGGGCGCATGCGGGAGTCTGTCTGACTGTCTCTCCCTGTTTCCAGCTTCAGAAAAATGAAAAAAAAAGAAAAGAAAAAAAAAAAGAAATATAAAACAAATATACAATGGAAAAGTAAGAATACAAATAAACTTGTGATTAATAAAATTGACAGACTTCAACTTTTTCTGGATAGGACAGAGTAATTCATAGCAAGCAAACAATATCAATAAAAAAAAAACTGACAAAGCCCAATTGATTACAAATAATCAAAAGGCATCAGAGAGCCAAGGAAACTGTGCTATCTAAAAGAATTGACGTTCCAAGGTGAGAAGGGCCCTTCAGAGGTGAACTGGGGCTATCCAACTGCGTTTCCCCTGGAAATAGCTGAGGATTCTGGGAGTGAACTAGAGCTGAGAAATAGAGTTGGGCCAGGCAGAGGGCTACTCCAGCAGTGTTTGCTACGTATGTGGCACTAGGACCTCGTAACTGAAATGTGAGGGGGCAAGCTCAAACCAGGACTGGTTTCCCCTTCCAGACCCAGCTGATCTCTGGAACTTCTTGGAGCTGAAGTCTAAAACCAAAGTTGAAAATTTGAAAAGCAGAATGCAAGTCCCACACTGTGGTACTTAGGCTCACCAGAAAGAAAGGCCTGGATAATAGCAAGGCGAAAACAGAAGTCCTAGAGTCTGGTCAGTGGACACCAAGGGTCTGCAACTTCTGCCCTGCAGGATTTGGCCAATCTGGGCACAGCCGCTGTGAGAATCCAGCATTAGGCTCTGGCATCTCCAGAAGATGGAGAAATAAATATGTATATATATATATACTTTTGATGGTTGTGTGGGGCTTGAAACAACAAAACTGAAGATGTGAGGGACCTTGAACGCACAGTTGGTCACCCCTTTAAAACACCTGCAAGATTAGGAAGTCATTTGTAACAGGAAGCTAAAGAACTAAGTCTACTCATCTCCTCCCTCGCATCTGTCCTCAAGAAGAGGGTATTCCATCCGTCTTCCTACGTATTTTCCCACCTGAGTCATGAGCTCCTGAACAGGCTGGAGAACCCGGGCTCCATGCAGCCCGCGAAGCTGACTAGGCCTCAGATGGAGCCTCAAGGGCACCCTCTGCTGACAGTGGCCAAACACAACGCGGTGTGGAAAGCATTCAGCAGCAGGAACCCCCAAAGGGCAAATGTGGGGAAACAACCCTGTAAAGGTCCCCTGCTCACACTCTGGGTCTCTGACTTTGTGTGGACATGTGTCTCTTTACCGTGGAAGTTTCTGCTGGTCCCTCTTATTGTTCCCTAATTTTTATGTTTTTCCCTCCTCACAAAATTGACCATAATGCAACAATGAAGAGTTTTAAAAATACGTTTAACTGACCAGAGCTATATGCTTCCAAAGAAGATTTATAAAACCAAATGAATTAAAATATTTACTATTTGGCTTTAAAGAAAGTCATTTGCCCAGAGTCACCATGGCCACTTACTTTGCTTACCCACACCCAGGGGCGAGGAGATGCTTATCAGTGCTGGAGGGGCTGGTTCACATGGGGTCCCTCTCTCTGGGACAGGGTGCATGTGACTAGGAAGCGGTGGCAGTGGGGTGGTGAGGGTACAAGTTCTCACCCGCAGGGCACGAAGCACTCTGCTGGGAGGAAGGAAAGCTCGCCTCCTGCTAATAAGCAAGGCCGCTGCCCCTGTCTTGGAGCAGATGAGAAGCTGGGAGCCGAAAGTGCTAAGAATCTGGGACACTGGGTTGGGCCGTTACAGACTCGTGCCTCCCTACCACATGTCTCAGGGGCTCTGTGAGTTCGCTGGTGAGCTCTGCGGCCCTGGGTCTGTCTCCAGAGGCCTCGGCTGGGACACTGGAGATGGGACTAAGAAGAGCAGGGAGCCAAACAATGTTCAGTGTATTTACTGAGGGTGAAGAATAACAACTTCCCATCAGGAACAGCCAATTACAGGGAACTCGAATGGTAAAGCCACCCTCAAATTCCTGATGGATGGAATAGCTCAATTAGTCTAATTACTCAATTAGACTAATCTTGACTTACGTGTCCTTGGGTGTTCTGTCATTTTATGTTCCCCATGGGTCACTGTTACCAAGCAATGAAACTTCTTTTTTATCCATGTTCCCCGTGTGGCTCAGTCCTATGCCAAGTATGCAACAGGCACTCTCAAAATGTGTACTGAAAAAAGTTTGACAGAAACTGTTGTATTTGCCTGCCTGACATAGTTCTCTCCTTTTCCCATGGAACAGAACCTTGCTTTCTCTAGAGGTACTAATGTATGTACCCAGCCAAAACTCACTCTCTCTCTCTCTCACACACACACACACACACACACACAGTCCTGCTCCATAAAATATAACTCTTGGGAGAAGCTCCAAGAAGGCTGTTTTAAAAAAGAAAGACTTGGGCTGTTTTAAAAAAGAAAGACTTGTCTAGCTCAAGCCTTTTGCCCTTCACTTTTCCATTTCTTTATGCCTGAAACATGTTTGTGATGGCTGGTACTGCAGCAGCTATCTTGCATGCTAGAGGATGAGCCTGAAAGAAAAGAAAACCAGAAGCACTCTGGGTCTCTCAAGTCACTGTAGAACTGCTCCGCTGCATGGCCCTGCACACACAGCTTCCAGACTCCTCGTTACAGGAGAGAAAAAGAGTAACCTCTCTTAGTTAAGACACTGTTTCTTGGGTTCACTGCTAATTCAGCATGTGAAGGAGAGGAAGGAAAAGTCTATAGAGAAGAAATGTAAAGATTCTAGATTACCCTAAATTTCAAAAACAGTTCTCCTACAATACCACCAGTTCTTGACTAAGTATTTACATAAAATGACATTAAAATAGGAAAAAGTCACAGGCTACATGGTACAGTGGCCAGAGCGATGACCTGGGAGAGGGGGATTTTCTGGGAGAAAAAAATATGGTTTATACTACAGCATTGTTGTGAGACATGATGTAACGTATGAGGTAAAATACTCAGACCAGATCTAGACCAAGTACAGAAGGACTAGTTACCTCCCCCTCCCCCAGTGGAAAGCACATGTATCTATGAAAAGCACACCAGGGTCATTAAAACCCCAAACCCTGCCTCTCTAAGGACTGTCAACTTAGTGTGACGTCACTGGTTAGCTCACACTGATCAGAAACCGGTATCTCTTAACATTAAAGGAAAAAAAGGGAAGATCCTTGGTTTCCTGTGAACTTATGAATAGACTCTGTGGATCAAGGCCACTGAGCACTGTGATCCTTTGAGGCCATTACGCATGAGGGAAGCCGTGCCAGGTGACTTGAGGGTGACAGGCTCTAGGATCTAGAATCTAGGACAAGGTGCCCTGGGAGAGGTCGATGATTTGCACCCATTTCCCATCACCCACCCCACTGAAGCTGCTCTTTGCAGAATTACCAATGACTCATTATCAGCCACTGGCCCCCAAACTGGAAATCTTGGACCCATCCTGGCATCTTTGCTCTCCCTTATCTGTTGACTCTATTCTATCTCTTCACCATGTCCCACATGCTCAAAGAACATCAGGCCTCCACATCTGAGGGGGAGGCCTGGACTCTCAACAGCCAGCTAGCCCCATCCCTGTGCTTCCAGGCACTCTCTCCTCCATCCATCCTCCAGGGGGCTTTGGATTACCTCATCTGTTGTGGGGGTAGGCGCTAGAGAAATAGTAGCCACTAACATAATTATTCTCTTCTTGGAAATATATTTCATTGCCTTCTTCTAAATTTGTCCACAGGACATGACTACCTATTAGCTGAAATGCTTTCTTTAACTATAGCTGACAATGATTAGCTGGAAGGATCACAATAGGAATTTTAAGCAATCATTTAAATTAATTTCTGAAAGTCTATGCAGAACTCTTCAAGCTGAGTCCTTTCTGGCAGAACCTCGGCAGTTCCCATAAGCACATGCAAATGAGCATGCTTTGCTTCCCAGTGCCACTGCCAGACTGTGCTCACTTTCTGCAGGAACGAACCACAGCCTCGCAGGCATGCCTTGTGGCAGAGCACGAACGGGGGCTGCACAGCGCTGCTCCCCCCCCCTCCGCCCCATGAGGGCACGATGCACACAATGCATCGATGAACGCTTTGTTTTGAAAGTTTAGGCATCAAAAACCAGCCACATCCATGTCAGATGTATCCTCTGAAGAAAGTTGCCAAAGATATCTTTTGGCCAAAAGAATCCTTTTAAACTGTTAAAAGATGCCGAGAAATGGATCTGCCTTGTCCTGGAATAAAAACTGAAAACCCAATGCCTACCCTTAAAGCAACTGCATGTAACAAAACAACTGAACTCTTTCAGGAAAAAAAAGAAACAGAAACACAGAGAAACCCCTTCTCCTACCTTCCTGAAGTCATGTACAGTAATTCTGCCATCAAGTTCCTTGCTGAGGTCAAGAAATTGTTTTTTGAATGCTGGGTCCCGTTGCTGTATACGGTTTCTGAGTTTTTCAATAGCTTCGTCCTTGGTCACATTCTTGCTCAAGGTGCTTTTATCCTCAGTGGGCTTGGTTCTAAAATCACAAGCAGCCATTTAGGTCCAGCAGGGTGCTTCCTACAGACCCCACCCATTTTTTATTCAACCCAGGGCTACAAGGAGGCCCACCATCCTTCTTCCACAAACAAGGAAGCATGCTCAGACAGATGATGGCACTGGGGGACTTCGCACACCCCACGGCTTGTAGGAGCCTAGGACGGACTGGAGGTGAGCTGCACTGTCAAGTGAAGCTCCCCCTGTGGTGCCCGCGTGTGGTGACAGGTGGGGTGGGGAGCTCTTGGAGGAGAATAGTGTCATCTCTGTGCTAAGATCTCCTACTGTGCTCTGAGCTGGCTGAATGTGGGGTGTGACTAGGCGGACAAGGTTGAAAAAGAATATGTTTGTGAAATGGGAGAATTAAACGTCAAAGCCCATTGTAAAGCTTTAAACAAAACAGGCTGTTTTTTGGTAACCGGATCACAGAATCATCAAATATCCATGGGAAGCAAGGGAAGTCCACAGCTTTTCCAAGCTGATGTATGAAGTCAACTTGGTTAATAAAATACAGATTTGAGGAGATGTGCTGTGTGTGTGTGTGTGTGTGTGAGAGAGAGAGAGAGAGGGAGAGAGAGAGAGAGAGAGAATGTGCTTTTGGAGAATGACTGACTTCTTCAATGCTCCAGAAGTCTCCTGGGCCTCCCTGGGTGCGCAGAGGGGAAACGCTGTGAAACAGCTACAGAGAAGGAACTTCCGCCCCTTGCCCGTGGCTTCTGCCTCTCCCGATGTTGCAGAGCTCCCTGGGAGTGCCCACAATTTATGAAATGCTTAACTGCCATTACTTCTTCCACTGGTTTTAGGAGGCAGACATGGCTCATCACCGAATACTTAACCTTCTCTTAAAATATCATCTTTCTGCCCATTTATAATGCAGCTGCTACTGAAATGCCCAGATATTCACATTTCATGAGCAGGGCATTAAAACATTCCCATTGTTCTGTACTTAAGAGCTTTTAAGAGGATACGATGAAGTGAAGCCTGCTGAGTACCTGCACATTTTACCTTTCTTCGTGGATTTATTATAAGCTATGAATAAGCAAGTCAGAATAGTATCTTTTCATTAGACTAAACTGGGACTTTTCAAAATGAGGAAGGGTGAGAATATTCATTCGCCGTATATTTAATAATTTCTTAAGAATGTTTTATTGTTACAGTTCAATTTGGCAATCATTTAAATGATTCTACCATTCATGAAAGAAAATGTTAACTGGTTGAAAGGGTGTATTTTGCAATAAGTATTAAATAGCGGTAAGGAATCTGTGTTTCTGGAGAAAAATGGACATGGATGCAGGTGTTAAAGTGGGGTAGCAGACAGGTTCTCTGACAGTCAAGAGCCCTGGGTTCCTGACCCAGGATGGGCACTATGTTTGTGAAGCTTAAGGCAAGTCCCCAAACCTCTCAGTGCCTTCATTTCTAGAATTAATAGGTTGGGTCAATAATTCCTAAGATCTCTGTTTGGTCTAAAGCCTGCTGACTTTAATCACTGTGTTAATAGTTTGCTGTCTTTCTTACTTAATAAAACATTAATAACCTCATTCAGTTCACAAATATTTACTGGCGGCCTTTCCACAACAGGATCTGGGGTTAGCACATGCTTTTGCTTTATCTCATGTTACCTCTCAGAATGATCCAGCAGCTGCTGCTCCACTTTCCGAAAACATTCCCTTCGCAGCCGAGCCTTTGGAGTAAGAACTGGAGAGGTGGTGGGCGGGCCATTAACTCCCATTCCTGCCAAGAGGTCCTTGTAAAGGATTTTTCCTGAAGCAACATCCTGAAACTTACTGTAGAGTCTGAATATTAAAGATAATTAGAATACACCCATTAAACGGCTAAAACTAAAAAAGACAGATCCTACTGAGCATCGCCGAGGATGTGGGTAACTACAGCCCTCACCCACCGCTGGTGGGGTATAGAATGATGCAGCCGCTTTGGAAGGTGGTTTGGCAGTTGAAGATACACTTGCCAGAGGAGCTAGCTGTTCCACCCCAGACAAATAAAAATATGTCTCCACAAAAACTTGTATAATATGTACAGCTTTATTGGTAATGGCCCCAAACTGGACACAAAGCAAATGTCCACCACCAACGGATGCACAAAGTGTGTATTTCATGCAATACATCACTACTCAGCAATGAAAAGGGACCCACTGGGAATACATGTAACAACATAAATGAATCTCAGAATCATGACGCTGGTGAATAAAGCCTGACAAAGGGTGAATATCATGTATGTTTCCATGTATGCAGAATCCTAGAAGAGGCCAAGTAATCCTCAGTGATCGGTGGTTGCTCGGGGCAGGCGGACGGGGTGACCTGCAAAGGGCACAGGGAGCTACTGAGGAGGATGAAATGTTTGTTCTCTGACTGACAGCTTGTGATGGTTTCACAGATGTATCCACACAATGGATTCTTCAAATTGCATCATGTAAATATGATATGTGCAGCATAGTGTTTGTAAAGAGCATTGCAATAAAGATATAACAAATGTAAAAAAAGAAAAAAATATCTCATGTAGAAATTTGGTGTGGAATTATGAAAGGATTCTCACTGGAATTGTGGCACACACAAACATTTTAGGAAAAATGTAACGAACCACTGATATGACAGGATCTATTTCTTTTTTGAGATTTTGTTTGCTAATATTTTGTAATCATAAAAATTCTGCATGCTCATTGTGTCAAACGTACTAATGCCAGAGTCCCCAAGCAGAACCTAGATATTCATTAAAATGCCCACGGCCCTAGAGCACAGTAGTTAAGGGTATGACCCTGGACTTGGCCGCCCCGTGTCCGAATGTCAGCCCCGTGACCAGACAGATCGGTAAGGGATGACAGGCATTCTTGAGGCCTGGTCTCTGGAGGCTTCCGGGGCACTGGTGAGGCCAAAACTATTTTCACATGAATACTAAGAAGCCGTTTGTCCTTTCCACCCAGGTCTCTCATGGGTGCACAGTGGACTTTTCAGAGGCTACGTGTCTGTTGGTCACCCTCCCTCTGACCTCTGACAGAATGTGTACTTGTGTTCTCTTATGTCCTCTCAGGCCATAGAAATGTGATAAATGAGGAGCCAGACTGAATTTTCACAGATGAACTCAGCTTCCTAACAACGCTCTCCTAGTGCGTTACTAGTGACCTTTGGTCCGAAACCTCAATATCATCCAATAAATCTTTATTTTGAAATCCCACCGTTTTTCCTGAGCCTGCAGGGAAACACAGTGATTCCTGGGAGAGTAAATAATTTCAGATCTGCTCCACAGAGTAAATGCTCCGGAGGTCCTCAGTGATTTTTACGAGCATAGAAGGACTGAGCACCACTGACCTGGGCAGGTACCGACCTTTCTGCCTCCAGTTTCTGGGGGCACCTACAGGGCCTACAGAGTGCACGTCACACGGGGGCACCTACAGGGCCTACAGAGTGCACGTCACACGGGGGCACCTACAGGGCCTACAGAGTGCACGTCACACGGGGGCACCTACAGGGCCTACAGAGTGCACGTCACACGGGGGCACCTACAGGGCCTACAGAGTGCACGTCACACGGGGGCACCTACAGGGCCTACAGAGTGCACGTCACACAAGCTCCTACCTCGGGGGTTACTGTGAACGTGAAGTCAGAGGACCTGCGTGAAGTCTTAGCACAGGCCACTCGGTAAACCAGCTGTGGTGACAGCATCACGAGACCATGTCTTCCTGGAGTCTCCTTCCAATCTTCTTACTCCTTCTGTTTCCTTGCTGGCTCCCACCTACCTGTTCCAGCAGCCACAGCCGCCACCTGAGCCTCCTTCCCTCCTCTGCCACCACCCTCCTCACCCAAAGCCACCAAGCGCCTCGGCCATGACCTGGCTTCTTGCACTTGTATGCTGCCTCTCTCCCTATCACAGTCCACTCTCCTCACGGAGAGATCTTCATCAAGTGAAAATCTGAAAGTGTCATCTACTCCCATCTGAAGCCACCTCACAGGCCACAGTTCCCCCTCAGCTGTGCCTCTCAATGACAACTGCACATCGGAACAATTGCGGACTTTAATGTAAGGGTGCCTGATTCAACCTGGGGACAGGGCACGAACACTGGTATCTTCAGAGCCGTCCTGGGGATTCTCAGACCATGTCCGTCCAGTGGTTCCAGATCCCTATTGCAGGACATACTGTCATCCTTGCCTGACCCACCCCATCCCTCAGCCCCTTCCCCCCTTCTGTTCCTCCCCTAGACAACTCCCTGCCCCAGTCCCCCGCTGTGCCGTGTGCCCCTAGCCCTCTGGCTTTCCCCCGCTGTGCCATGTGCCCCTAGCCCTCTGGCTTTCCCCCGCTGTGCCGTGTGCCCCTAGCCCCCTGGCTTTCCCCCGCTGTGCCGTGTGCCCCTAGCCCTCTGGCTTTCCCCCGCTGTGCCGTGTGCCCCTAGCCCCCTGGCTTTCCCCCGCTGTGCCGTGTGCCCCTAGCCCCCTGGCTTTCCCCCGCTGTGCCGTGTGCCCCTAGCCCTCTGGCTTTCCCCCGCTGTGCCGTGTGCCCCTAGCCCTCTGGCTTTCCCCCGCTGTGCCGTGTGCCCCTAGCCCCCTGGCTTTCCCCCGCTGTGCCGTGTGCCCCTAGCCCCCTGGCTTTCCCCCGCTGTGCCGTGTGCCCCTAGCCCCCTGGCTTTCCCCCGCTGTGCCGTGTGCCCCTAGCCCCCTGGCTTTTCCCCGCTGTGCCGTGTGCCCCTAGCCCCCTGGCTTTCCCCCGCTGTGCCGTGTGCCCCTAGCCCTCTGGCTTTCCCCCGCTGTGCCACGCCCAGAGTGCCCTCTGGCTTTCCCCCGCTGTGCCCTGCCCAGAGTGCCCGCCCCGTACTCCCCGGACTCCAGCTTCACATCCAGGGAAGCTCTGGAGTTCAGTGTCCCCCATCACCAGCTCAGTGAGCACTCCTGCCCCGTGTGTGTCTTCAAGCATTGTGAGCTTGGTCCCATGGCACATAAACCTTCTGGGTGTGCCAACATCTCCTTCCCCCCATTAGACCATCCTGGAGATAAAGGGCTTTGTGCACCGCTAACACAAGACTCCAGTGTGCAGCAGGCATCCCCTAACACTGCCTGAGTGAGCGGCTACATGATGGAGTAAGCGAACTGCCCAGTCCATCCTGGGCCCGGCCCTGACTGCACACAGTGAAGGCCACGGTCAGCTTGAGCCCTGGAAGACACTGACATCACCGTGGCTCACTCTTCTTCCTCGTCCCCGCCAAGCTCCCCAGAGCTGTCTCCAGAACCTTCTATTAACCTGCTGTCCCCTGTTTCTCCCCTTCCCTGCATTTCTTCCACACACTGGCAAACTCATCTCTCTGTAAACGTTGGATAAATTTGGGTGAAAGCAGATGCCCAGCCCAGCCTCTCCTGCTTCAGAAAGCCTCTGCCTCTCACCTCCTTTTATTATAAACCACTTCTCTCCTACAAAAACCAAACACGGGAAAAATAGGGTATGAAATATGAATGTTGACAAAAAGGAGACTCAAGTGGCCAACTACCAGTAATCAATTGTGTTTCGGGGCACCTCAGATCAGTCTAATATAAACAAAAGCAACAAATGAGACGTTTACCATTCCAATCGGGAGTGAGAGAACTGGAGAAACTTTCTTCTCTGGGATCCAACCGGACTTGAACCTAAAGTAACCTTGCAGCTCTCTGCCCGGTGCTGGGAAACACTGGGCCAGAAACCTCTAAGGGTGTGCAGCCTCGGGGGACAGCAGGGAGCAGGGTGGCGTGGGAGCATCGGCCCCTGCAGGCCGAGGGCTCTCGAGCTGTAGGTTGTCAGGGTCACCTGCAGAGAGGGAAGGGGCTGGGCTCTGTGCCCCACGGGACAAGGCCCCCACGTGGAGGGGAAAGGACACACGGGGAGGGATAGCACGGGGCCTGCAGGACGCTGTCCCCTTCCAGCTTTGGTTCACCCACCACAGATTAAGTTTTAAACTAAGGTGAAATAAAATATACTTCAAGCTATTTGTTTATGGGGCGGCTGATCATAGCCAGCTGCCCTGGGAGGTGAAAGAGTATAATGACGAAGAGCACAGGGGTCCTGGGGACCCAGAACGAGTCCCAGACTCTACTACTTGCTAGCTGTGTGACTGTGAGCGGGAACCAGCATCTCCAGCCTCAGTGTCTTTACCCGTGAGAAGGAATAACAGCCACCTTATGTGGCTGTGGTAAGGTAGCCTAGGCCAAACCCTGAACCAATGTCTGATGTCAGTATGGACTCAATAAATAATTATTATCAATATTCCCAATTAATATTGCAAATATTCATAGAAAAAGGTTTAGAATTATAAAAACAGACTTGATAAAAAACATAACAGGAATTAATTTCATTACCAAAACACTTACTTTGTTAAATGTTCTGTCGTAAAACATGGGCAGAATATGTGCATGACTTTCCTGAAGCTATTTGGCCCCATGAGCCCGGTGTCTCCGAGGTCGTAGGCCCGTAGCATGTTATAGAAAGCCACCATATTCCTACTGATGGCATCACGGGCCATTGCTTCCAACTGCAAGAAAACAAACGTGCTTACAAGCGGCATGTGTGTGACCTGGGGTGGCAGCACTCGGGACCACGGGAGAAAGTGTTACCTACCGAGTCCCCAGCCAGGAGGAGAGGTGTCTTGACGTCTGCACAGGAGCATGGCTTTCCTACCTAAATTGGGAAAGAGAAGGTACGTGAATACAAGTGACTCTTAAAGGCAGGAGGAGCTGTGCAGTCATTGACCTTGGCCCCAATCAGCTAATGACTTTGAGATCTGAGCACGTCAGTTTGCCTCTGGACCCCATCTGGAAATGGAAATAAGAACATTGAACTTTCATTTACTTTAAAAAAAAAAAAAAAAAAGGCCTGGCCGGTTGGCTCAGTGGTAGAGCGTCGGCCTGGCGTGCAGAAGTCCCGGGTTCGATTCCCGGCCAGGGCACACAGGAGAAGCGCCCATCTGCTTCTCCACCCCTCCCCCTCTCCTTCCTCTCTGTCTCTCTCTTCCCCTCCCGCAGTGAGGCACCATTGGAGCAAAGATGGCCCAGGCACTGGGGATGGCTCCTTGGCCTCTGCCCCAGGCGCTAGAGTGGCTCTGGTCACAGCAGAGCTACGAATACAAAAAAAAAAAAAAAAGCACAATACACATGAAAAAATCCACCACCTGGAAATGAAATAAATACGAAGTGAAAAGAATGATGAGATGGTACTTCTGCCTAGCAACACGGTAAAACAAAAAGGAAGCAAAGTGCCAGTGCGGACAGAAATGATATTAAGACAGTTTGCTAACCTGCGGATCAGGGGTAGCAGTGTCAGCTTCCCGAGCAGGCGGAGGAGCAGGGACGCAGGGGACAATCGCTCTTCACATGTTCCCTTTGCATCCTCTGCAGTTTGTACTTTACATAGATATTCCTCTTTAAAACCATTAAATTTTAAAATAAAATATCTACTCTTTAACCCAATAATTCCATTTCTAGAAGTTTATACTAAAGAAATAATCATTGAGTGATGCAAACAAGCAGGAACTATGATATTCATTGTATCAAAATAATTTTTTAAAAAATCAAACACCGGCACATATACACCATGCTATACTATTCAGCCATAAGAAATGATGACATCAGATCATTTACAACAAAATGGTGGGATCTTGATAACATTATACGGAATGAAATAAGTAAATCAGAAAAAAACAAGAACTGCAGGATTCTATACATTGCTGGGACATAAAAACGAGACTAAGAGACATGGACAAGAGTGTGGTGGTTATGGGGTGCGGGGGGAGGAAAGGAGGGGGAGGGGCACAAAGAAAACTAGATAGAAGGTGATGGAGGACAATCTGACTTTGGGTGATGGGTATGCAACATAATTGAATGACAAGATAACCTGGACATGTTTTCTTTGAATATATGTACCCTGATTTATTGATGTTACCCCATTAAAATTAATAAAAATTTATTTATAAAAAAAATAAATAAAAATAAATCTAAATCACACTAACATCAATAAACTTCAAAAAAAAATCAAACACCTAGATTATAATATCAGGGAATATTTACTGTATCTTTCAAGTTACATATAGCAGAATTTTTATTGACATTGCAATCAATATGTCCATAAATGACAATATAGGTTAAAAAGGCTATAATTACATGATCTCATTTTAAAATAAAATAGATACTTCATGTGAAAATATGTATCCAACTTATCAAGTTGTACACAGTAAATACGTGCAGGTTTTTGTATAATAAATATGCCTCAACAAAGCTGCAAAGAAAAGCATGCATGTATAGGTACACAGGTTTG
Organism: Saccopteryx leptura; assembly: GCF_036850995.1. NCBI lineage: Eukaryota > Metazoa > Chordata > Mammalia > Chiroptera > Emballonuridae > Saccopteryx > Saccopteryx leptura. The sequence goes on from NC_089503.1 coordinate 315,352,250, forward strand.
GGAGGATATACAGAAAAGTATAAAAATGGGTAACAATTACTCGATGTTAGAATCAGTGGTGATTTTTATTCTCTTCTATCTCCACTTCCGTGTTCTCTAGTTTTTCTAATTCATTTGTTTTTGTTGACTCATTCTCTCCCCCAATTGTTTGTGAGTGTGCCGGGCTGGGCTCTCCCCCGCAGTACAAGGGGCAGGCCTGTCTTCATGGAGGTATAAATGAAGGAAACCACATAAATGAGGAAAATGTGACACTGTAACTGCAACAGGAGTATAAAGTTGATGACTGCAAGACAGGCTCCTTCAGAGGTGTCAGAGAGGGCCCCTGGGGAGGTGCTGCGCCTTGGGGCTTGGAGAACGGCCCCCCCCAGGCAGGAGGAGCGGGAAGGAGTGCTGACAGGGGCCAGAGCAGGTGGGAGGCTTGAGGGGGGCAGCCTGGGGCAGTGACAGGACCTGGTTGTGTCTGCAGCCAAGACCACTCCACTTGCCATGTGTGGACTGCTGACATGTCTACATTTTTGGTTTAGAAAAAATAAAAAAAAGATGGCTAGGGGCAGGGTTCCTCTGATGGTCAGAGGCAATGATTCTTCAGAGCTATACAGGGTCTGTCCCATAGCAGAATTCAAGAGAAGTTGTAATTATTAATATCTCTGGGTGAAAGGGCTCTGGGACTTTTGAATTCGAGTTCAAGGTGGACCAAATGACATGGATTTCAGATGTGGTTATCACCTTGCTCAGGCGGGCACTCAGGAAATCATATTAAAATAATTTTTAGCTGTAAAAGAAATCTTAAACATTTCAACAAGAATCTGTTGATGCCCATTGCGTGCATTATCTGAAACGAATCTGACTTCTTAAAACCTGTTAAAATATTAAAATGCTAATAGCTATTACAGTTATGGAAACGTTTCTAGTAACAAAACTGTCTATTTTTTTTCAGTCAAAAGAAGCAAACACTAAAAGCAAGTCTTAGTCACCAGAAGCAGAAGCAGTTATTACATTAAAAGTGAACTAACATAAAAAACTAAAAATATTGACGGAACCGGAGGAGCAATTCACATGCAGGCCTCACGAGACGTGGCTGTAAGAGGGCCACCGTGGACACGCTCTGAAAACAAGTTCCGGCCTGCAGGTGATGGGGTGTCACCCAGGGAGGGTCCTCAGAAATGTCAAATGTCCTTCAAGGTGATTTAGAAACTAAAAGTCAAAACCAAACAATTCTTAAACACTCAACTCTTACTTAACATGAAAGTTAACTCGGCTGAAAAATTAACTCAGCGAAGTCGTGCATTTCTTTAAACCATATTTCAACAGCATCTCTTATGTTACTAAGAATACTTAAGTTTCTTGCCATAACTAGAAAATATCAAACATGAAGTTGTTGTAAAACTTACTTTAGGGTTCTCTGAGAGCAGTTCCATAAACATGTTGACATTGACCAGTCCAGTGCCCCTAGGGTCAAGTGCCTCCATTAGTTCTTTGAATTCTGAATCATTCATTTTTAAAACCATGCAATTTATGATATGTCGCAATTCTTCCCCTTTTATCTGTCCACCCAGTTCCTGAGCATGAGAGTGTATAGAGGGTATTTTAAAAAAAAAAGGAGAGACGTTATATATATTTAGTATCATTTAATAAACCGTGAGCTTTTGCTAAATATGCTATAAAAAAGAATACCTCAAACGATAACCATTATATAACATAGGAGCCAAGAGAAGTGGGGTGGGGGGTGCCAGGCTCTGCAAGCGCAGTTCCTACAATGCTGCCTCTCAGGACATGGGCAGGAAATGGCCCCGACAGGGGAAAGAGGCCGAACTTGTTGGATAGGCAGATCCCCTTCTCGGTGTAGGCTAAGTGCTGGCTGTCACAGATGGCTTGACTAGTTCCTCCCGCCACATCCCCAACGGAGGGCTGCCTCACCGGACATAGAACTTCCTGGCAATTCAATTACAACTTTCCAATTTACTAAGAATATTAATTATGCTTGTTTTCACTGGCACCAACCTCATCTGTTATATAAATGGACAATTACTTAGTGAGAAAAATTTCAGCCCTGCTGCATAAAGAAAACAGATTATGCGCAAAATACTGAGAAGTATTCTTCCCCAGAATAAAAAATTACCAGTAAGTAAATTAAGTATCAAAATTGAGAGATACTGTTTTACTAGAAAAACAGGGGAAATTAAGAACCCCTGCCTCATAGAGAGATATTGTGAATATTAATGTGACAAGAGGGCTTATCTAGTGAAAGGGCGGTGTATAAATGTCAGTTCTTACTTTGGGGTCCAAAATCTGAAAAGGACAGAAGGTTCTGTAATTTTGAGGATATGGCCAAGCCTATTTTTGGGTTTGGGGTTGATCATTTTTTAGTGTCTAAACAGGTATCATTGACAATTAATTATCTATGATTTTTTTTTTCAGTAAACTTATAGCATCGTGCAACCATCATCACCTTCTGTGTAATCTCAGAACATTTTCACCCCAAAGGAAACGGCTGATTCGCAGTCACTCCCCATTTCCATCCCCAGCCTAAGGCAACTAGTAATCTAATTTCTGTTTCTCTCTGCTTGCTATGTTCTGAGTATTGCACATAAATAGAATCCTGCAATATATGCATCTGTATGTAACCTGCATCTGGCTTCTATCACTTTGCAGAATGTTTTTGAGGTTCCTCCATGATGTAGCACAGATCAGTATTTTGTTCCCTTTCATTTCTGTTACTATTCCATGGTGTAGTTGTACCACACGTTGTTTATCTTGTCATAAGCTGATGGGCATTTGGATTGTTCCCGGTTTGGGAATTATGAATAATGTTGCTATGAACACTTGCACATAAGTCTTTGTGTGAGCATGTGTTTTTATTTCTCTTGGGAAGATACCTAAGAGTGGTATTGCTGGGTTATATGGAAAAATTGCTGTTTAAATTTTAAAGAAACTATCGTGTTGTTTTCCGCAGTGGCTGCACCATTTTACACCCCCACCAACAGTATATGCGAGTTTCATTGCTGCATTCTTGTCGACACTTATTGTTGTCTAAGTGGGCTGATTGTAGCTGTATATAACCAAATGTGAAGTGGTACTTAATTATAGTTTTGATTTGCATTTCCTTAAGGCCTAATGATGTTGAGCACCTTTTCATGTGCTCATTGGCCATTCATATATCTTTGGTGAATTGTCCATTAAAATCTTCTGCTCATATTTTAAATCGAGGTGTCTTCTTATTAAGTTCTAAGAGTTCATATATATTCTACATACAGGTCCTTGACCAGACATATCATTTACATACACTGTCTCCTAGTCTGTGGTCTATCTTTTCACTTTCTTAATGGTATCTTTTGAAACACAAAAGTTTTTAATTTCAATAAATTCAAATTTATTGATCTTTTTCTTTAATGGGTCATGCTTTTAATGTCACATCTAAGAAATTTTTGCCTAGCACAAGATCACGAAGGTTTATGCATATGTCTTCTAAGAGTTTTATCATCTTAGCTCTTATATGTAGGCCTAGGGTCCATTTTAAGTTAATTTTTGTGTATGAAGTTAGGCAATGTGTCTTTTTTTGCATATGGACATCCAATTGTCTAAACATCAATTGTTGAAAAGGTTATTCTTTCCTCCAATTATTTTTTCAAAACTGAGTAAGGGTTAATTTCTCCAGTCTCGGTTCTGTTCCACTGACCACTGTCCATTCTCACGCTAGTGAGACACTGTCCTTCCTCCTGTAGCGTTACACTGAGCTCCCAAATCTGAAAGCTAAGTTCTCTAACTTCATTCATCCCTTCCAAGATCATTTTGGCCACTCTGCAATTCCATATAAATTTTAGGATTAGTTTTTCAATTTCTGGAAGAAAAAAAAAAGCCAGCTTGGATTTTGATGTGGTTTCCATTGAATTTATGGATCAATTTGGAGAGACTTGACATCTTAACATTAGCAATGAATTTTCCAATCCATGTATAATATATATGGATTGTCTCTTCATTTATTTATGTCTTTTTTTCTTTTTAATAATGTTTTGTCATTTTCAGTGTATAAGCCTGGCACTTCCTTTGTTGAATGCACCCCCAAGTATGCTATACTTTTTGATGCTATTATGAATGGACTTGCTTTCTGGTGTTCATTTTCTAGACTGTATATTGCTAATTTATACAAATATAACTGATTTTTGTATATTGATCTTATCTCCTGCAACCTGGAACTCATTCATAAGTTCTAGCAGTTTGTGTGTGTGTGTGCATTCCTTAGAATGTTCTATTACAAGACCATATGGTATGTGAATAAAGACAGTTTTACTTCTTCCCCTTTAATCTGAATGTCTTCTTTCTTTCTTCTCCTTTCTGATTGTGTGTCTAAAACTTCAGTACAATGTTGAATAGAAGTAGAAGAGTTGACATTCTTGTGCTTTTCCTGATCTTTAGGGAAAAGCATTCAGTCTTTTACCATTAACTGGCTGGGTAGCTCAGTTGGTTAGCATGTCATCCTGCTATGCCAAGGTTTTGGGTCTGGGCACATACAAGAATCAGCCAATGAATGTACAAGTAAATGGAGCAACAAATGGATGTTTCTCTCTCTCTCTCACTCTCTCCCTTCCTCTCTCTTTCTCTAAAATCAATTTTAAAAAACTATAAGTTTCTCACAAATGCCCTTGAGTACGTTTGGGAATTTCCCTATCATTCTTAGTTTTTTGAAAGTTGTTATCATGAATGAAAGTTGGATTTTTTTTTCTTTCTTTTTTTTTTTTCTGAAGCTGGAAACAGGGAGAGACAGTCAGACAGACTCCCGCATGCGCCCGACCAGGATCCACCCGGCACGCCCACCAGGGGCAACGCTCTGCCCACCAGGGGGCGATGCTCTGCCCCTCCGGGGCGTCGCTCTGCCGCGACCAGAGCCATTCTAGCGCCTGGGGCAGAGGCCGAGGAGCCATCCCCAGCGCCCGGGCCATCTTTGCTCCAATGGAGCCTTGGCTGCGGGAGGGGAAGAGAGAGACAGAGAGGAAGGAGGGGGTGGGGGTGGAGAAGCAAATGGGCGCTTCTCCTCTGTGCCCTGGCCGGGAATCAAACCCGGGTCCCCCGCACGCCAGGCTGACGCTCTACCGCTGAGCCAACCGGCCAGGGCCGAAAGTTGGATTTTTAAAATACTTTTTTCCATCTATTGAGATGACCATGCAGCTCTGTCCTTAATTCTATTAGTGTTGTGTATTACATTAATTGATCTTATTGGAGGTTAAACCAACCTTGCAATCCTAGTATAAATCCCACATGGTCATGGCATTTATTTCGTTTTATATGTTTTTGAATTTGGTTTGCTAATTCATGAAGGATATTGGTTTACAATTTTCCTTTCCTGTCATGTCTTTATCTGGCTTTGGCATCAGGGTAATACTGGCCTCGGAAAATGACTGGAAAGTGTTCCTTCCTCCTATATGTTCTGAAAGTTTGTGAAGAGTTGGTATTATTTCTATAGCCAATCTTTGTAGTCTTTAGCATAGAGAATTTGCACACTTTTTGGTTAGATATACTTCTAGTATTTGAATTTGAAAATATTATTAGAAATCATATTAAAAATTCTTTTTCTAATTGTTTAATGCAGTATATAAAAATTTAATTGATCTTTGCATATTGACCTCATATCCAATGACCTTTCAAATTCTATTACTAACTGTAATATAGTTTGAAGAGTCTTTTAGACTTTCTATTTATAAAATCATGTGAACTTGCCTGACCTGTGGTGGTACAGTGGATAGAGCGTTGCCCTGGAATGCTGAAGTCACTGGTTCAAAACCCTAGGCTTGCCTGGTCAAGGCACATACTAGAAGCAGCTACTATGAGTTGATGCTTCCTGTTCCCCCTCCCCCTCCACTTTCTTTCTCTCTTCTCTCTCTAAAAAAATAAAAATGAAATAAAATCATGTAAATTGTAACTAATAACCCTAAAAATAAGAGCATGTAAATAGGCAAGGTACAAATTGTATCTGGGTGCCAGGAAGTAAGTCACACCTGATTTAAACGTGATTGGTGACTGGGTCCATTCGGAGAGATGGTGGCAGCGTGTGGAGGCAGCACACACAGCTCCTTGGAATGTGGGACTTAAAGTAGATGTGAGCAGCCTTCTAATAATTCTGTGCCTAGCTATCTGAGGAGAGGGACCTGTTTCCCATGGCTGTCCTCTGCAGCCAGGAAAGATGGCCACCCCTGCCCTGTCTCTCCTTCTGCTCCCCTTTCCTTCTAGGTCCTGATATGTGGCCAAGACCAAGGCAAATGGGAAATGGGGGGTGAGGGGAGTCCCACTGGGAAACCATGCACTCTGTACCTCTAAGGCATTTGATTGTCATTGCTACTCTGACACTCCAGAGTGTGAGCTCTTCATCAGCAAGAACCCTGCATTATCCACCCATGTGCTCAGCCTGAGTGCCCATGAAGGCCTGGCATAGTGAGGGCCCGTGTGGGGCAGGCCCGCCGTCCTCCCTCCATTGGGTCTTTGCTACTCTCTAGCTGATCAAGTACATCAGTGACTGTTCATATTTGCAGAGGTTAGCATGATTACAGTCTTCCATTAACATAGGTAGATTTCACTATTTTTAATTAAATAACATATCCAATATACTAATAGAAGCTGAGGTGGGTAAGGACACAAAGCCTTCCTTCATTTATCTTTAAGAGGTGGCCCAGCTAGCATATTCTTTTTTTTTTTTTTTTTTTTTAGTGAGAGACAAACAGACAGATATACAGGAAGGGAAGGGAGAGAGGTGAGAAGCATCAACTTGTTGTTGCAGCACTTTAGTTGTTCATTGATTGCCTCTCATACATGCCTTGATCTGGGGGCTCCAGCCAAGCCAGTGACCCCGTGCTCAAACCAGTGATCTTGGGCTTCAAGTCAGCAACTTTGTGCTCAAGCTGGTTAGTCTGAAGAGCCCGTGCTCAAGCTGGTGACCTCAGGGTTCAAACTTGAAATCTCATTGTCCCAGGTAGATGCTCTAGCCACTGTACCATCACTGGTCAGTCCTTGGGGCAGGGCCAACAGAGCCTGCTCTGGGGCAGCTGGTCTGAATTCCAGCTCTGCCACTTACTAGCTGGGAGCCTCAGACTGCCCCCTACCTCTGCCTTTCCTCTGCAAATGAGAATAGAACAAAATGATCACATGAAGGTAATAATTGCATCCACCTCACAGAGGTGCCGAGATGCTGGAGTGAAAACAAGTCCATCACTTAAGACAGGGCCTGGCACGTGGTGAGCACTCATGTTATCATTCATTCAGAGAGGCCAAGTCGCATTGGGCCCGAAGATGAATTACATCAGGTATGTTAGCTACAATGTCTTCTGCAGAAAACAGAACCCCAAATCTCTTATTCCACAGTCTGCTCTTAAACTCCAAGCAATGGCATGATAGACTACAGAAGGGAAGAGCTGCAGTCTCAGTAACAAGCCGCCCAGCCGGGAAGTCCCCTCCAGGCCCCATGGGCTCTTCCCCAAAGCACCACACCACTGAGCAGCCTGCCCATAGTCAGTGGGCTTCGGAAGGATGATGTGGAGGCCAAGTAACTCCTCTTCTGCACATATTTGAGTCTGGGGGAGAATAAGTCACTGTAGTGCTGGTTATTTATTAGAGATTCAGTTATTGAATGAGCTTAGTAAACGACAAGCTTGAGCAAGGTCACCTACATATCACAAATACCCAATGCTGCTTTTTAAAAAATAAACATTAAAGTGGGACAGGGGCTAATGTTTAAAAGCAAGTTCAAACTCATGCATTAGCCTCCTTTTGCAATACAATTAAATGATTAAACAGTCTATTATGGGACTAAGGAAGTGTTCCTGTTATGGGATATCAATCGGTTATGAGTCCTAGGCTCTATGTTGAGGGGGAACGTTAAATGGATATTACTTACTAATTCAACAGTTGATGACCAGTCACTCCATTCTTAACAACCTTACCCCACATGGTCCTCATCTCCTGACATGTGTCTTACTGTATTGTAACAAGTTTTATGGTATCTGTCCTCCCATCTAGACCCAGCTCTTGAGGTCAATTCCCAAGCACTCAAATAATTCCCAACACATTACAGGAGCTCAAAACACACTTGCTGGGTGGATAAATGAAGGAATGTACAGCTTTTATTGGCCTTGCTCTGACCAATAAGCTACCATTCCTAGAAACAGTGAGTTTTTCACCAGGGAAGGGTTTCAAAATCTTACAGGGTTGATCATCAGCAGGGCTCTCTTCAATGATGTATGGTGATCTTCATGTCTAAATAACTTTGTGATAATATTTTTCTGGTAAGACTGATTTTTAAAGTTGGGGCTACAAGAAGATTAAGGAAAAAAACCCAGAAATAAGATTATGTTCTTGAATAAGATTTGTTCTTACTTACTGTAAAAAATAAAATCCACCCCCACAACTATAATAACTGTGCCCTAGTGGATGGATAGCTCTTTTTCCTGAAAGTGTAGAGTTTGTGTGCAGGCCCACTGTCCTTTGGTCAGTGTGTGCCTAGTGAGGGGGGCGGTGTGGATGCAGTGGCCACAGCTGGCTCTGCAGTGCCAGCTTTCTTCTTCTTGTGCCGTCTGGCTGTGGCCAGCCATATTGCCTATCTGTTCCGTAGTCTCTGAAAAGGCCAGGGAAGACACTGCGATGGCTGCTGAGACCATCACCTCCCTCCGAGCAGCACACTATAGCACCCTATCCACATTAGAACCAAGGGTATCTATTTCCAGTTTTAAAACAGTAGGGGTATCAACAGTCTCAAGCTCTTCCTTTCTGCTGACAATGGCCATGACCACCTATGTCATCATCCCTCGCCAGATCCATCACCGGCATGTGTGCTCGTGAAGGCCTATTATCACCCATGCTGGAGGTCAAGGCCACCTTCACTAGGGATTCTGATCAGAAGGGGGTTGCAGTCTCATAACACTGCCCTTTTTAGTGTCAATTAGACCTTTTGACCTTTTCTACCAAATAAAGAATGAGAGTGAGTCAGCTCACCTGCTTAATGATCCCCAAATTTGTTTGGGACATTTTATTGCCTCATCTATACAGCCATCTGTTTTTTCCAATTTTGCAAAAACATATAAACACACACAGTCCTACCATCACTTTTAAGAAACATCAAGTAGCGGAATTCCTGAGTGGAGTCCCTCATGTGACTCTTTGGAACCTGGTTTTCTAAAGCCCACCTGCACTGGCATGAAGGGATGCTTTTTGCAGTAGTTTTTATCCACCGCAGTACCGTCAACATTGGGCTGGGTAGTTCTTTGTGGTGTGTGTGTGTGTGTGCATGCACATGCATGTGCATGTCCATGTGTGGGGGGCAGGGTGCTATCTGGTTCACTGTGGGGTGTCCATGTGTGGGGGGAAGGGTGCTATCTGGTACACTGTGGGATGGCCATGTGTGGGGGGAAGGGTGCTATCTGGTACACTGTGGGATGGCCATGTGTGGGGGGAAGGGTGCTATCTGGTACACTGTGGGATGTCCATGTGTGGGGGGCAGGGTGCTATCTGGTTCACTGTGGGGTGTCCATGTGTGGGGGGCAGGGTGCTATCTGGTTCACTGTGGGATGTCCATGTGTGGGGGGCAGGGTGCTATCTGGTTCACTGTGGGGTGTCCATGTGTGGGGGGCAGGGTGCTATCTGGTACACTGTGGGATGTCCATGTGTGGGGGGCAGGGTGCTATCTGGTACACTGTGGGATGGCCATGTGTGGGGGGCAGGGTGCTATCTGGTACACTGTGGGATGATCAGCAGCATCCCTGGTCTCTACCTACTGGTATTGGTAGCACTCCCAGCCCAGTTGTGACAACCAAAAATGTCTCTGACATTGCTAAGTGTCTACTGGGCAGCCAAATCGCCCCCAGTTGAGAACCATAGTTTTAAAGTAAATAAAATTCACATCTTTATTCTTACAGTCCCGGACAAGGTGCTAAAAGACAAGAAAACTACAGAGAAATAGAAGTAACTTCACGTAAGAGATGAACTCATAGAGGTGCATCCCAGGAATTGGGGGCAGAGGTTCTGAACACTGGAAGGCTGGTAACCAGGCGGCTCATCAAATATTCATCACCCCCGAGACACAGCTTGGACCCAGCGAGTGGGAGTGAACTCCGTGGTGTCTCCTCCACAATAGAGCGCAGTGCTCTCCGTGCATGTGCTGAGATCGTAAAGCCTGTCTTTCCCTCTAAGATTTACACGGCTAATCAATACAGGGCTGCACATCAGCATAAAGAAAATGCTTCTTAGAGCAAAAGTTTAAATTCTAAAGTGTCACACTGTGAAGTACTTTCTCACATTTTAGGGCCCCCAACACAATTATTGTGATAATGAAAATCTGAAGTTATAACAGACATCAGAACAAACACAGAAATAATGGCGCTCAAGGCCTACAAACTGCCACAACCCACACCATCTGCACCACGCAGAGCAGTTGGAAAATCGGTTAACATGGATCGCTCCTTTCCATATAGCACTTAACAAATACATGTTTACACACAATGTCACAAGAACACAGTTAGAGCTCAGAGTGCAACGCTGGCAGGCCACGTGCAGTGTGCGCGCCTGGGTGTCTGAGCTCCGGGTCTGCCTTGCTGCTCACAGAGCTGCAACTAGTCAACATCCTCGTAGTCTTATCTTTTCATCTAGAAATTGGAATAATAATTATACCTACCTTATACTTGTAAGGCAATTCTAAATAAGACTGTACAGAAAATAATTTATAATCTGTAAATCACTGTAAAAGTTCATAATTAGTCAGTGCAGACATTTATCATTCAATAAATGAAGAAAAAGTAATTCAGATATTCTCTAACCTTTTACGTCTTACGGTATGTAAAACTAAAATCCAGGATATGTATTTTTTTACATACCTATTTTTGGGGGTCAGGAGAACTGTATTGTTAATGTCCAACTGCTGAGGCTCATACAGTAAGGTTAGAAAGTGCTTCCAACTGACTTTACTGGTGGTTTTAAGTCCAAATCTGAATTTTAAAAATATATTTTAAACATTATTTCTATAACATTGCATGGATCAGATGTTCAATATTGAATTTTAAATGGAAGTGATAAATTTTTATAAAGTTTGAAATCTATAAAGTTTCAAATAACTTAGTAAACTAGCGTTACAAATTGATTTTTAAAAAGCAAGGAAAACCAAACTGAGCATCCGTCTCCATAACTCCATATCCCATCCGCAGGCGGCTGCACCGGGGGAAGAAACAGAGGGATTCGGTTAACAAGTCTTTCACAGTCTCCGTCTCAGGAGCTCAGTGATAGCAGGCAGAGTAGAGGCCCTCACGGTGTCCACAGCCTAATCCCCAGGGCAGTGACTATGTGGCCTCACGTGGCAAAGAGGACTTTGCAGAAGTGATTAAGGATATGGACCTTGAGATGAAGAACAGCCTGGGTTTCCCAGGTGGGCCCAGTCTAACCCTCTACTGGAAGGTTGCCATGAGGATTAGAGCTAATAGGTCACAAAGCCCCTACTACAGTACTAATCACCAGCAAGCGCCTGTCACACCCTGCCCCCACTGTTCTATGTTACTTACACACTGGGCAGCATCTGTGCTTCCATAACAGAGGGGTGAAAGGTATCTGTGCTGAGATCCTTACACAACAGATGTGAGATGTCAAGATGGGCATCAAACTGCCCTGTTTTGATTGCTAAAAACTAGTGGCTGAGAGCTGCTTTCATGTGGATCAGATGTGGGCCACACGAGAGGGGCTAAGTGTGCGTGTGCGCTCACAACCACACACAGGGTCCCCTCAGTGCCTGCCCGAGAGGGCTGCTGGAGGAACGGACAGACCTTAACAGAGGTTTTCCTTGTCTATTTCCAGACTCCCAGGAGCTGAGGGGGGAGCAATCAGCTGAGACGAAGATGCACTCACCCTCATCAAAGAACAAGGAATGTGTGGCCCACACGTGGAATCCTCAACACCCAGATAAGGCTTTCATGACCTCAGATGCTCGTTGAGCCCAGAGGCAGTTTCCAGCTCACAGCAGTGTCCCTTCTCTCCTTCTCTCCTTCTCTCCTTTGTGCACTCCAATTCCTGGAGGCATCAGAAACGGAGTTTGCAAAATGAGAAAGGAAGCAAATTGCAAAGTGGCAAAAGGGAGCATCTGTGCCGCCTTTCTTGCCTGCAACAGGCCCTCACGGGGTGAGGGGACACAGTGCTCATTTAAATAAAATCTACAGCTCTGTCTAGTCTGTGAGAACAGCTATTCCAATTACAAATCCAAGACAAACCAGGAAAATCAAGGTCTGCTCATGTTTTCATCCAGGGGCAAAAGAACTAATCCAATTGAGCGATTTTAAGGGACAGAGGGAAACAAGATTAGGTTTCCTTAAGATGACGGCCACGCGTCTTGCCAGCTCAACTCAGGCTACATGTTCCTATCCCTCTGGCAAGCCACCCATTCATGCGTCTCCACGTGGTGCCACACTACCATCTTTTTTCACTTGAATTGTTGCAATAATCTCCTAATTGGTCTTCTTCTACTCCTCTTGCCTCCCTCCAATATATTGTCATACTTTAACCAGCCTGCCCTTTGTAAAATGCAAATGTGATCAGATAACTCTCTTGCTTGAAGTCTTTCCATGACTCTCCATACTTTTAGGATAAAGAACTAAAATCCTTCTGTAACTTCAGCCCGCAGAGCTTGGCCCTCCCAGTGTCTCCAGCGCCACCCTGTGGCATGCCGCCCCGTGCTCTCTGAGCTCTGGCCATACTGGTCCTTCAGCTCTTCAGAAGGGTTGTATTCTCCCTGTCCTAGCTCCCTTACACCATCGCTTCCTTTGTTGATTGCCAAGTTCCCTCCCCATATTACTACTTCCCAACTTTATGTAGTTAATTCTACTCATAGGAGCGGCATGGAGGAATAAGCTGAGGAACGAATTGCAGGAGCCAGAGGGACTGAGAAGGCTTGGCCAGGAGGAGAGTCATCTGAGCTGGAAGGACGGGCGGACCTGCAACAGGTGTGGATGGCGATGGTGAGAGACAGGAGAAGGAGGTAGCAAGGGTAAGAAATGAATGACCTTGTTGGCTGACTCTTCTCCTACTGTCCAGTTGCTAACTGATAACGACCCACGCATCTCACCTCTCTTCCCTCCCCCCATGCACTCTGTTGGCGGCCTCCTCCATTCCCCTGGCTTAGGTACAATCTACATTGGTCTGTTGACATCCACACTTACATTCCTAACCTGGGCTTCTCTGAGCCACCAGCAGCTGACTCATCATCAATACTGGATTTCTAACAGGCATCTAAAACTTAACACACCCAGAATTATACTCTTGATTTCCATCCTCTAATCTGTTCTCCAACTGCGTCTTCAAGTATGCAACGTCCCTTACCCATGAAGGACTGTGCCTGGTTTTGCCGGCCTGGGTGCTCCTCCTCCCACAACCAGGACAACGTGACTGGTGTGTCCTCAATGTGCCCGACACATTAGGCTTCCTTTCCTCATGACCACAAGGGCTGAGGTCCTGTGGAAGTGAAGGCTGGGTACCCCCACTCTCACCCGAGGTGAGCAGACACTGGCAGGGAAAGGAAAGGGAACACGGAATAGACACTGGAAGGAAACGCTCTCATTATCCACTCAGATCTCATGCCCAGTCACATAATGCGAATTTCAGCTCCTTTGTCCCTTGTTTCTTTTCCTATTTCCCCCCACTCCACTGCCTTTTAACATTTTAGACTCCAGTGGGAGGCAGGTTTTTGAGTAGCTCCTGTTTGGGGGGATACAACGTTTTCATCACTATGGAAGACAAGGCTTTTTCATCTTTAATGGTAGCCTGAATGGGATATTCTTTGTTTATCCACTGAGATCCATTCTCTACCCTTGTCTACTCTGCATGGTAGGTGGCTTCAAAAAGCCCCTGTCCTGGCTTTCGTTGGGTGGGGCAGTGGGAGGTCCCAGTGGGAAGGGAAGGGGAGGGAAGGGGAGGGAGTTACTGCAGCATGGGCCCAACTGTGGCCACACTCATCTCCGGAAGGCTTCGTCTGTTCTTGGGCGACCCTCCCCTTCAGCTACAGCTCTTGTTCAGTACCTGCCCCTTTTCATGGTCCCCCAGGCGTAGGGGCAATCGTAGCTTCCCCATCCACTGACTTCACTTAATCCACCCCTCACCTGGGTACAGAGCCTTTAATAAACTCGCATGCCATCTGCTTGCTGCCTAGACCTGGGCACTGTGTGTCCAGATTAAGACCACAACAGGCTACAGAACAGCTTCCTCCCCCCACACCCTCCTTCCTGAGCTCCTCTGGAGTCACCCCTGCTACCCCTAGTCCCGACAATTACTAATCTCACCTCTATTCCTGCAGTTTTGACTTTTCCAGAATGACACAGAACTAAAAGAGATCGTAGACACCGAGTTTAAAAGATTTGGGCAATAACTGAAAATATATCCCAGGGTATTGCTATTACACTCCACAGAATCTGGGCTAAATGGCTTCTGTTTTCTGTTTGCACAGCTTCTGCCAGGCAGCTCATGTTACTGGCAGTGAATGGGAAAATTCTCACCAGGAGGTGTTACTGAGTGAAGGCCTGTTCTCATTACGGATGGATGAAGTGCAGTCTCTGGTGAGCATGCAAGTCACAATAGCATTTATTCCATCCTCTCAACTCTTCCTGAAGCCTCATTCTTCCTGTTTAAAGACTGGCATTATTTTTAATAGATCTCTTTTGTATAAAAGGCCAGGCGGCACTAAAAAGCCCAGCATGTTAGTGATAAAGGTCAAGTTTGCTGTTCAATTAAAGTCTACTGCTATATTAAAAAATATAGATGGAAAATAGCTTTTAAAGTCTCTGAGATATTATTTGGATCAAGATTTTATGCCTCATTACCAAGCTGTTAGTGTTTTAAATTTAGGCCCTAGATCTTGAGTATTTAAAAGAATAACAAACTTAAGAAGATGCCTATTTTTTTCCCCTGTATTATTCATTCTTAAATTGAATACTAAGAATAACTTCTCAAATCATTTTGGGTTCTGGCCAATTAGGTCAGTTGGTTGGAGTGTCATCCCAATACCCCAAGGTTGTGGGTTCTACCCCAGTCAGGGCACAGACCAGAATCAATCAATGAGTGCATAAATCAGTGGAACAGCAAATCAATTTTTCTCTCTCCCTTTCTCTCTCTAAAGTCAATAAAAATAAAATATTTAGAAAATCATTTCATTAGGCATGAGAGATTAGATTTTATTTTGCTTCCTCCTTTATTATTTCCTGTATTTTTTGCCTTAAAAAAGCACGTGTTGTAAAATTTTATTTCTCAAATTAAAATGCAATAAAACGGACACTTTCTTTTGCTGTACAGTTTTATGAGTTTTAACACATATACAGGGACACCTCACTTTACTGCACTTCACAACTACTGCATGTTTATAAATTAAAGCGGAAAGATCACGACGTGCTGTTCTGCGGTGCTCACTCTGTTGCGGTGTCTGGACCCAGCCTGCAGAACCTCTGGGTGCCGGCAGGGTGCGCACCACCAAACTCAGGGTGCAGAGGAGCTCACCAGCCCACACCCCCTGCCTCATGCCCTCTCTGCAGTCATGCCTGCCCAGCCCCTCGTCCTGGAAACCACCCATCTCTCCTCCATTCCTGTTGTTCTGTTGTCTTGCGGGGCTTTAGAGGACAGCAAAGTAAGGGGGAGCATTAGGGAGCAGGGCCACCCTGGTGCCACCCACTGCTGACACAAGTCCCTCTTTGAGCTCATTTCTCCCAGGCCAAGGCTTCCATGGTAGAATCCAGCAGATTCTCTCTTAGCAGATGACATAATCAATGGTGAGCCCTTAACAAGCACCATCTAAATTGAAGAACCAGGTGGAAAACTAGCTGACAGGGCAGGGAAGCCCGAGTTCCCTCTCAGGATTTAACAGAAAGTGAAGGGCCCCTGCTGGACCCTGCACTCAGGCCACTGTACAGAAGTGTCCATGCATAGGGAAGTCCAGTCTATGGGACAGGGTAGGAGCACACAGCTCCCCAAATTATGGATAAGAGTTTAAAATATAACAACAAAAACATCACAAACAATGGGGAAGGAAAGGATTATCTAATTAGTGATGATGGCAGAGCACCTATCTGGAAAAAAATTTAATTTGGATACCCACCTTATGTCAGAACGGATTATAAGTTGTTTTGTTTTCAAAGAAAAAACAGTAAAGTTTTTTTTTCACACCTGAGGCAGGATGGTGAATTTATAGATTTTTAAGCCACAAAAGAAGAAATTAATGTATTTGATTATATTAAAATGTAAACTTCAAAATGAAGAGGCATCATGTAACTGAGGGAAATAGCAAACTGGGAAAAATAGCTGCAACAAAAGGGCTATCTGCTAATAATTATTGAGGTATTAAAAATTACTAAAGAAAGAATGGTAAATTGAAATAAAAACCCATCAGTGGGGCCATCACTGAGGCATGAGGAGTACTCACATCAGGGGAGACAGAGGCCAGGCCCATGCGCATGGAAATGTACAACCTCAGTATCATTTCAAGAAATACAAGTTAATACAACAAAGAGGTATCATTCTGACCTCTGAAGTTATCAGTATTCTAAAACAATGTTCATATTCACACCGGAAAGAATACGAAACTAGAACAGTCAGTCACACAATGTTGGTTGCACCGGAAACCATGACTATCTTTTGAGAGAACATTTAACAATCCTCATAAAAATGCACAAAAGCCTTCATACTCTGGCCTTGAATCCAACTTTTTAAAAATCCATGGTGAGGAAAGAAAGGGCAGTCTGGCCAGAACCCCTGTGCTGACTGTACCCTGAGTCCCTCCTCAGGCCCTGCCTGCCTCTCCTGCTTCTGTTGGCTCCAGACATACTGGCTTCTGCCAGACCCAGAACACACTGTTGGGTAACCCCCGAGGCCATGGCCTCCCCCGGGAGGTTCTTCCCACGGCTGACTTCTCAGATCTCCATTTAAATCTCACTTTTTCAGAGAGGACTTTCGGACCATTCTGGAATCATCTGAGGGCTCCCCTGCTATTCTCCTCCCAGCACTCCTCACACTGCATATTCTACGTCTCTAACGAGATGTGAGTTGAGGTGAGTTCCCTGCCCACACCTGCACAGGAAGCTCTTGAGGGGAGGGATCGTGTCTTTCTTAGTTTCCAATGAGCCCGGGTTCTAAAATAGGCCTGGTATACACTGAGTGCTCGAGAACTACTTGTTGACCTAACAATTGAAAAAACGAATGGACAAATGAAAAACTAAAAAAAAATCCAAAGGCTCAAATGATGGTAAAATGGATAACTACATTCTGATATATATAATTAAAGAGCCCTAACAAATGGTCATGACCTGATCAAAGCAGCCCATTGGGAAACGCCACTTTCTTTCTGCCACCGTCTGCATGGGAGGTGTCTATGCACCCCACAGGGTCCACCCGGTCTGAATACTCTGTAGAGACCTTTCCAACTGCACAGCCAGCACGAATGCATTAAAGTGAGGTTTCTGGCAACACAGTGGATCTCACCCCAACCTCATGATCTAATCACATAGAAATACATATATCAAATATATCTACAACTACTGGAATAAAGATCTCAAAATTATTTGAAACATACAGCTGAAGTGGAAACCTGGACAGCGACATGCACGGGTGATGGAAGCAAGGAGGGGACCAACTCCAGAGCAGCAGGAACGCAGTGATCACTGCAGCAGCCCAGGCTGCATCAGGCCTACACGGAGCTCTGGGATCTAATGCAGGCTCTCAGGGGCTGGGGCTTAATGTCCATTTAGGGTTGAGAGACCTGGGATTGTACAAGCCTGGGTGTAGATCTGGCGTAGCTGTAAGAAAGTTGGTGAACTAAAACACAGTATAGGACTGGACTTTGGGTGATGGGAATGCAAATGTCAAAATAACCTAGAGATGTTTTCTCTGAACATATGTACCCTGATTTATCAATGTCACCCCATTAAAATAAAAACAACAACAACAAAAAAAAACCAGTATAGGAAAACAGTCAGAATGCAGTTCAAAAAGAAGGATATAGTAATTACAAAAGAGAGTCTGAGAGACATAGAAAAGGGGATGAGAAGGTCCAACATCTATCTAATAGGAGGTCCAGAAGAAAAGACTAGCGATAATATGGTGGAGACAACATTCACGGAATAATAGCTGAGAGTGTTCTAAACTCCATGAAAGACATCCATCCTCACAGTGAGACTGAAGGTAAAGAAACAGACATCTGTACTGGGACATATTGTAGGGAAACTATAAAGTAACAAAAATAAAACGAAAATCTTAAAGGCAACTAAAAAATGAAAAAAAAATCCCCTTTTATAAAGTATTGGCAATTAGACAGCAGACTCTCAGCAGCAAGAACAGAGGCCAGAGGACCATGAACAACATCTTCAAAGTGCTAAGAGAAAACTCTCAAACACAAATTCTATTCCCTGTTAAATCTTGATTTAAAAGTAAGGGGGAAATAAACACTTTTGAAAACAAAGACTGGACTCACCCCTCACAGGGCCTCACTGAAAGGATGACTAAAGGATTTCCTTCCGGAAATGGAATTCAGAAGGAAAGAGTGAGACGTCAGGAGCAGTGATGAGCAAACAAGCTGGTAGACACGAGGAGATCTAAACAAGAATAGGCCACAGTAAATAACCACAACAACAATAACTAACTCAGGGACTGTCTAAACGAGGTGGGATCAAAGCACGAAGCAATGGTAATATCTAAATTAAAGGCGCTTGTTTTATGCACCACAGTAGAAATACTGGCTAACTTCAGGCTTTGTAAGTTTAGAACACATGTTAAAAATTCTATTGTCTACAAGAATAGAAGTACAATGTTTAAGTCTCAAGACAGTGGAGAGGAAAAAGAGTGACAAGGAAAACCGATAACCGAAGGTGACTGAGAAGGAAATAAGATACCAGCTGAGTAAATAAGAGAGAGGACAAAATAAAGTGGTAGGAAAATCCCAAACAGCCATTGCAATAAATGGAAACAGACTAAACTTCACCATTAAAAAGGCAAAGATGCTCATGTTGGAACTTTGAAAACACAGATATATGCTACTTCACAAGAAACACACATAGAACATGACAACCAAAGAGTGGAAGTCAAAGGCAGGGGCAGGAGGACTGACAAGTACACGGATCAGAAGAAAGAAACCTGTCCTGGGTAGTGTAATATCAGGTAAGGCTGACCATAAGCATCAGAGGGATAAGAAGGTATCTATACAATTATAAAGGGATCAGCTAACCAGGAAAATATAACAAATCTTTATTTCCAGATATGTGCACTGTGGGACATACCTAGTTTACACCTCGAATTAGCACCTGGGCATTCGCCTCGTTATTGCCTCTTGTGCCCTGTTCCACCAGGAATGCTGGGTGAATGCAGTAAAGGGCGTGACTCAGAAAACCCTAGGTCCCTGGCCAGAACAGGTTATGACAGCACAGCACTGGTGGCCCTCAGCCTCCCAAGACGCTCACTTCCTGCACCTATCACAGTCTCCACAGCCGCCACCACTCTGGTAAGCCATGCTGGCTTGGGGCTATTTGTTATTTATTTCTGAATTCTTAGTACCTCCTACAATGTCTGGCAGAGAGAAGCACTCAATATGTATCCATTAAACTTATAATTTGGAAGACTATCAAGGCGATATGAAGAATGTCTGTAATATGCATTCCTATTTAGAAAGCATAATATAAAACTGTAGAAACACTTAGATTACAAATATGCAAAAATTATATATGTACATGGATACAAAGCGGAAGAGAATGTGAGGAAATGAAAACAGTAAATTTGTTACGGCGGATGGTGACTTTTTGTTTTTGATTTTTCTTGTTATTAAATTATTATTTGTATAATTTTGAAAATGAAATAAAAAGAAATGTCTATATAACTTCCAGTTATCCAAGAAAGTAATTCCTAAAAAATGTCACCAGGTATGTACAGGACAACAGAGCAGTTTGCTGAGTTGTGGAAGTATTTCCTCTTGGGGCCACATTCTGCCTCTCAGTGCAGAAGCCCTGAGGCCATATGCAGTGCCTTCCAGGACATGCCACATGCTGAGAAGGAAGGGGTGTGTGGGAAGTGGACCAGCCGGTCCAGTGAAGCACTGCTTGCCCTCTTCCATCTCTTCTGCCTCTCCTTTCTAGGAAACCCTGAGGTACCCAGCGATTACCAGTTTCACAGGGCAGTCTTTCCATTAGCCTCAACTTGACTTCCCCTGAGAAAGGGTTCTCCAAGTTACCTGGACAAAAAAACAGGTACATTAAGGACAGTGTTCCTTACCCAGAGTTTGGTCTATATACACTATTTCCAACTGAAAGCAAACAGGGGCACTTGGAGAAATGGCTGATTCCTGGAACAGGTGTCACATCAGAAAGCAAGAGAACTATCAGACACTCTTGAGGGTCACACAGCAGGACTCAGGGGCCACCATGAAAGGTTCCCAATGGCCAAGATGAAACAGACTGAATATCAATGAGAATAACAACTATAATGAATTGAAACACATCAAATATGTTTACATCTATGAGTTTATAATAAGATTTTTTGGGAAAAACTGCTCACTGTTCACTTTTGGAGGATGCTAGGAAATCAATTCATCTTTCTGGAAAGTAGTCAGTGAAGGGAAAGAACCAAGGACATCCTGCCTTTCTAGTGTTGCCAAATCAGCAGAGAGGGGACTTTTTCATTACAGAAGTCATTCCGACCAACGGAAGCAGAAATGGCTCAGGTGGAGTATTGCCTCTCAGCAATCTCCAGTGAATGAGTGAATATTGGGCCGGTCAACACGGCTGCCAACAGTGAGAAAAGACAGACGACTGGTCCATATCTGCTTGCGCCACCTAGGAAGTATTCTTGCCCCCAAATTAAACATAGGTCTGCATGGCTATCAATTAAGGAGCAGGGGCTTGGAGGAAAGAGAAAAGAGAACATATCAAACGTCACTGTGGGTTGCAACCAGTCAGATTTGTGTTGTAAAAAAAACCCCACATAACAAACAACCCAGATGTCTACAAATGCCTCACAGGGGAAATAATTAACAAATGGAGAGAGGGACCCTGGAGAGTATAAAACAATTGTGGCAAATCAATCAACGGAAATGCACAGACCTTATCTGGATCCTGACTCAAATAAATTATATAAGAAATTATAAGAGCATGTTAAATTTGACCCCTGACTGGATGTTTATGATTATCATCGGTAATTCTATGAAGTGTGAAAATGATAATTCTATGAGGTGTTTCCACCATGTTTTTAAGAAGAGTTCTTATCTTTTAGAGACATATAGTGAGATCTTTCCAATGAAATATGATGTCTGGTATTTCTTTCAGAACTCTCTGGGGCTCAAGGAATACAGTCAGAGGATAGCTATGAAACGCCGGACCGTGAGCTGAACACTGGCGCTGGATAGTGGGCACCTTTGTGTATTCGTTCTCTCATTCTCTTTACTTCTGCATGCTTTTGAAATTTTCAGTAGCAAATAGTCCAATACATTAATAAAAAATAAATGAAGCTGTTCCTTCTCCTTGTGGTTGACGTTTGGGGAAAAAAAAATGTCAAGGAAACAATGGGACTCTTACCTTTTCATTAACTGGATAAAAATTTTCCTTGGCAGTCGGTATACATAGGTATCGAGGACAATCTTGAGGTAATTCAAAGAAATGTATCCACATTTGGAGGGGTCCCCTGCACTCAGGGCTTTTTCAACCTTTTCATGGCACTTTGAAAGCTGCAATGAATTAAAATTAAGAGTGTTGCACTCATACAAATCAACTTCACAGAGCTATTCACTCATGTTATTTTTTGCCGAAACCTCCTCGTATTTTCCTCTCTGGAAACTGATCAAAAAGGTTACGATGGCATGTACTGAACTTACATGTTTAATTAATGAACTCCTACAGAACCGCATCCCCAGTCACAGCTACTCAGCTGGCAAGGCAGACAGGCTTCTGGGGGGTGGGGGAGCACACAGCACAGCTCCACCTCCAATTGTAGAGCTCCAAGTCCTGGGCGGCTCAGCCAGTTGGATCCATCTTCCCTAATACACTTCAGAGCCCACCCCTGCTGGAAGCCCACCTACATGCCTCCTGGTTAAATTAGGTCAATCAGACAGAAAAGCTGGCAACATTTCATGACAAACATAAGTAACTTTAAATAGTGAGGAAAGTTATTAACACAAAGATCTCATAAACAGTATACTTTGGACATTTATTTAATTATTTGTTCTCCCCCCCCCTTTTTTTTTCAATGGGAAATTACAAAGAACCAAGGCGAATGAGCTTTGCTTATGGGAATTTTAAAATGCAGTAAAGTAGGTTAACCACTGATTTTTATATGACTCATAAAAATACTATGAAGATTGGTTTTTATTTCCAAAGGTTTTCCTGCTGTTTGTTATTGAGTAATAACAATATTCCTCAATGTTTCCCACCCTCCCCACTTTGATTTCGGTTTTTCCTGTGAACGGGGGTAATAAGATAAAATAGCTGCTAACTTGGTATAAAAGGTAACTTTTTAAAAAGCTGCTGGACCATAGAAATATATGTCCAAGAGGATCTAGCCACAAAGTGAATGTGTCCAGGGATGTCGAACATCTATGGGGAAAATCATTGAAAATATTTACGGAATCGCAGAGCCTCAGTTTCTTAGAAAGTTGTGCAAAATTAACCCAAAATGTGGCTAAATGTGCACATCTCTTTCCGGGGACGGCATCCGGGCAGACTTCCTGGGAGCAGGGCCCCAGCGTGTTTACTGGGTTAGTATCTTACTGACATTTGGTTTCCAATAAGGTTATTTTCAGGATAGGGTGTCTGACATCTAGAGTTTTTAGCAAAAGACCAGGGAGTAAAACAAATAGTATCTTTGTGACATTTATCACCTTTTAGGAATTTTCATTGTTGCTGTTTATAATGAAACATAAGATAAAAATGCAAGCAATTCAGCAAAGTGTAAAAAGGGACATAAAGATACCTGAAGTCTCACTCTCCAGTTTTTTAAACAGTATTCCCCAAACTCCCATGATAACCATACAGGATATGCATATAATTTTATAAGATGATATCATGCTATACTTCCACATCTGACAAGTGTCTTTTTTTTTTTTTTTTGTATTTTTCCGAAGCTGGAAATGGGGAGAGACAGTCAGACAGACTCCCGCATGCGCCCGACCAGCAGGGGCAATGCTCTGCCCACCAGGGGGCGATGGATGCTCTGCCCCTCCGGGGCATCGCTCTGCCGCGACCAAAGCCACTCTAGCGCCTGGGGCAGAGGCCAAGGAGCCATCCCCAGCGCCCAGGCCATCTTTGCTCCAATGGAGCCTTGGCTGCGGGAGGGGAAGAGAGAGACAGAGAGGAAGGAGTGGGGGGGGGGTGGAGAAGCAAATGGGCGCTTCTCCTATGTGCCCTGGCCGGGAATCGAACCCGGGTCCCCCGCACGCCAGGCTGATGCTCTACCGCTGAGCCAACCGGCCAGGGCTGACAAGTGTCTTTTTATTTAACAATACGTCAGGAAATCTTTTCCCACAAGAACAAGCATGCATCTACATCACACCATTACAAGACACGTAGCGTGCCGTCCTATCACCAATGGACGCTGAGAGGTGCACTCACTTTCCACGTTTACATATTTAATTTGTATAAACTTTCCCTGACCCCCAATCTAAATGAGGTCCCCCTCATTTTTTGCTCCTGTAATGCCTGTCCTTTGCTGTCACACCACTCAACAAGAACAGTATTTCTGCCTGTGTGTGTGTATGTGTTTGTTGGACACACCTCCCCGAGGCTCAGCTGTGTGGTCTCCGTGACAGCAGAGACCGGGTCTGTTCTTTTCACTGATAACCACCTACAATGAAGCAGTTTGGCATGCAGTAGGCAATCATGAAATATTTGTCAAAAATGGATATATTTTTTACCAAAAATGTTCCAAAGAAAGGTTGCAAAAAAGTTATTGACACATCAGTTAAAAAAATTAAAATTAAAAAGAAAATCGTGGCTGAGATGCCATTTCACCTGCCTCAGATCGGTAAAAATTTAAAACTCTAACAATATCAAGTGTTGGTGAGTACTTAGAACAATAGAAATACTCATGTGCTGCTGGTGGGAGTGTAAAGCGACATTCTGGCGAGTGATTCCACTCCGAGATGTAATTCCTGGAGAAACCCGGCACACATGCACCACACCACAAGACATGCGCACCACCACGTGGCAACAGCACTTGGATTAGCACAAAACAGGACGCGATTCCAATGCCCATGCACAGGAGACTGTGTAACCTGCATGGATTTTGGCCACGGAAGACTGCACAGCAGTGAAAATGGCAGTCCAGCTACGTCCATAATAAGACGAATCTATCCTAAGCACAAACCGTATGAAAATGAAGTTTTGCAACTTCGAAAACATACTATTAATACAAGAAACAAACAAACATCAAGCAAAGGACGAAGAACCTAGTCTGTATGAACACATGAGATGAAAAAATATAAACATATCACCTGCAGAGATTTCATGCCATCAACAGGAACTAAATAAAAATATAACTTCATTAAAAGAAAAGCTTGAAGACGAGATGATAAAACGATAAAAGAGAAGGGGTATTTCAAAGTTAGGAAAATAGAAAACAAAAATGACATCATTGCACGAACTAATAAACAAATTAGAAACAGCACGACTAAGCGGCAAGGCTGAGGCTGAAATGAACAGTAAAGGAGTGGCTTGAGGAATCTCAGTGGTGGCAGAGGGAAAAGACAAAATGATTACAGCAATTTGAGAGAAGCTGACAGCTATAGAGGACAGACAGAGATAACCCTATAGCAGGATAAGTGGGAGGACTACTGAAGGGAGGATAGAAAGAGGGAAGAAAGGCAGAGGAAAGGAGGAGGATGGAGGGAGGGAGAGGGCGCTAGTCATAGGGCACAGGGAGAACTCCCTGGAACGAAAGAACAGAATCTATACATCAGAACACCCTGTGCTCCCGTGGTCCTGGGCTAGGCGCTCCAAGCATACACAGCCTAGCTTTACTTTTTAATCTCAAGGATCGAGAAAAAAAAACTTCAGGCATCCAGGTAGAGAAAAAATCAGTCGGCCTCAGTCTTCTTCTCAAGAACACCCGATGCCAGAAGACAATGGAAAAATACAACATTTTGAAGAAAAGAAAAAGTATGATGGAGAATTATACCCAGCCAAGTTGTTGTTCTAGTAAAACAGCAAAAGGGAGATAGTCTCCAATATGAAAAAACAAAGGGAAAAGGCACCCGAGAGCCTTTCTTAAGGAAATTACTTGACAATGAAATCAGCCAACCAAAGAATAAATCAAAGTAAAGAGCCGTGGAAGGGATAAAGCAGCAAGCGTGGCAGTAGGTTCAGGCACAGATAAAATGAAGGCAAGGCAACTGGGGAGTTAGGGTAACAGAACAGAACGGGAATATTAGGACCTCTTGGAACAAAATATAAACAGCAAGCATGGTAAGGTGGCAGGGAGGGGCCGGAAGAAACCCAGGAAGTGCCAGTCGCTTTGAATTTCAAAGCAGGGAGCCAGCCCTTACTGCTTTTAATTGAGACATCCTTCAAAAGCACCATAATTTCTCCAATTCTTTTTTTCTTTTTATTTGTATTAAGTGAGAGGCAGGGGAGGCAGGGAAGCATAGAGACAGACTCCTGCAAGCACCCTGACTGGGATCCACCCTGCAAGCCCCTTACACGAAGATGCTCTGTCCATCTAGGGTTGCTGCTCATTGCTTGGCAACCAAGCTATTTCACCTCATGAGATGAGGCCATGGAGCCATCCTCAGCACCCGGGGCCAACTTGCTCCAACCATTCGAGCCATGGCTGTGGGAGGGGGCGAGAGAGAAAGAGAAAAAGAGAGAGAAAGAAAGAGAGAAGAGAGAAAGAAGGGGGAGGTGGAAGGGTGGAGAAGCAGATGGGCACTTCTGTATGCCCTGACCAGTAATCGAACCTGGGACTTCTACACACCAGGCCAATGCTCTACTGCTGAACCAACAGGTCAGAGCAATTTCTCCAATTTTTAATAGTTTTTTTAAATCTCTTTTCTTGACTCAAAGTCACTTTTGGGACCTAACATCTCCTGCGGTGATGAAATACTTATCCGAAGTTCAGAAATATCTTTGGCTTTACTTGGGGATCAAATTGTAAGCAGGGACCAGGGGTTTAAACATGGCTCCAGGACTTACTGGCACAGTAACGTTGGACAAGTCATTAAACCTCTTGTGTCTCAGTTTTCCCAGCTTGAAACTGGGATGATAACAGTGCCTACCTAACACATGAAGTTGCTGGGAAGACTGAATAGGAGGACACCCGTGAGGTGCTCCCAACATTGCCTAGCATGTAGGCAGCCCCAAAGAAATTTAATATGCCTTATTTATAAAGAAACAAAATAGCACAATTCTCTTCTTATGAAATTGTTTCTATCTATATATCCACTCGCCCACCTGCTGACACAGCCATCCTTCCACATCTGTGCATAAAGACATGCCTAGAATTACATTCATCAAATGTTGCCTTTGATTATTGCTAGATGATAGATTTTAAGTAATTTATTACTTTCTTCTCTATACTTTTCAGAATTGCTCACGTTTTTTTTAATGGTCATGTGTTTTATAATGCTTGTGTTTTTATGAGAACAATAAATTTATTAACAACAACAAGAAAAGTTTTACCAACTGACCTAACGTGTATAAAAGTGCTCCCTTCTCTGATATCCTGATCAACATTGGCTTTTCTTAATTTTTTCTCACTGATGATTTTCTGCTGAAAATTTTATATTAATACTTAATAAAAAGTTGCATGTATTATGTGTTATGAGCGGTTACTATTTACGTGGTTTGTGGCACCTATTTTGCCAAGTTTATCATTTCTTTATACAAAATTTTGCTGTAGAAAGCCTTTTCATTTCAACGTAGTCTAGTTTATCTATCTTCTTCTTTATGGTTTTGGGGCTTTACTTCATGTGTAAACTGTAACTTTCAAGATTAAAAAAATTTTTCACCCGTTATTTATTTTTAAATTTAAATAGTAGATGCATACAGAATTTATTCTGATGTGAAGAAGTTTATAGCTTTTCCCCCCAAATGGCTAGCTAGAGAATTATGCCTATAATTACTGAACATACATTTCCCTGTCCCACCATACCTCATAGCATAGCTAAATTCACATATAAAGTCTAAATAAAATCTTTAAAAAAAATTTTTTTTTCAAAAAAAATAAGGCCTGGCCTGTGTTGGCACAGCAGAAAGCATTGACCTGGAACACTGAGGTCACCGGTTCTAAACCCTGGGCTTGCCTGGTCAGGGCACATATGGGAGTTGTTGCTTCCGGCTCTTCCCCCCTTCTCTCTCTCTCTCTCTCTCTCTCTCTCTCCTCTCTAAAATAAATAAATAAAATCTTTTTAAAAAATTTTAAAAGATTGGTCTATTATCCCACCACTGTTTTAAAGCAATTTGAATGTCCATTACCTTACAGATGTCATTATTATATCTTCATAAACTTTTTTTATGTGGTAGGATAAGCCTTCCATAACTTTTTTTCAAAAAGAAATATATATAATATATATATATGTCTTCATCCAAATATAAGGAGAGCAGGCTTTAATATTGACTCTTCTAATCCAAGAACCAGAAAAGATCTCTTTATTTATTCATTTTCTTTTATTTTCCTCAATAAAGTTGTATCATATTTTTATATATCTTAAATATTTCTTATAAGAGTAGGTGAGTAGAACAAAGGAGGTACTTAATCAATGTCTGTCTCATCACCATTGCTATTATCAATGTGTTACTGTTATTAGGAAATGGGGGAAGCAGAGTTTGCGGGGGTGGGGGTAAGATTAAAACTAATTTTAGAAATAATGTCTCAACCTAATGGTGTCCCACAGCTGTTGCTTTCTCTGCCCACACTTTAGAGAACCCTGGCATTACAGAAACTTTCTTACCTCTTGGCAAAAGGCCTTCTGGATTTCATCTAAGGAGTAGTCTTTCCAAGTATTCTGAGACGAGTCAGAACTGTGCAGGTAGTCCCTTCTGGAATTTTTGACTTCTTGATTCTCCAATGAGACCTCTATTAAAACCAAAAGAGCTTTAGTTTATTAATATCGTCAAAGATACATTTAGATATTAAATGTTTCCTTCTCATCATCACCTGACTTGATGATGTAGAAACTGAGACTTGAATAAGCCAAAACCACAATGAACTATGTATTAAACCGTGTCAAAGTAAGTGGACGAACTCTTTAGAAAAAATTAAAATTAATCTCCTTGCTATCTTATTCTAGGAAAAACCTTAGCTAGAGTAAAATGTATACTAAGTAGAATAATAAAACTCTAATAGTAGAAGAAAATGAAGGCGAATATTACATAATATATAATTGTGTGAGAAGTCCTTTCTAAAGAACACTTTAGAGCCAGAAATCATGAAAGTAATAATTAAGTTAGACAATATATTTATTTTTCTTTGGTAAACACACACACATACACACACAAATAACAATGAAAGAAAAATGAGTGGGAAAAACTATTGTTAATATACATGAGAAATGCAGGTTAATTTCCATAACATAAGAGTAGCTCTTACAAATCAGTAAGATAAATATACTCAATAAAGCAATAGACTAAGGTTACAAACAGGTAATTCACTTGAAAAGGACTAAAAGAAAATCCAACAAATGTATAAAAAACTGCTCAAACTCATGGGTAATTTTAAAAGTCTAATTAAACAAGTTAACTTTTTCTCCCACCTGTCAAGCAGGCAAGGATTAAAGGGAATGACAAAGAAAGAAACTGGGGCCCTGGCCGGCTGGCTCAGCAGTAGAGCGTCAGCCCAGCGTGTAGAAGTCCCAGGTTCGATTCCCGGCCAGGGCACACAGGAGAAGCGCCCATCTGCTTCTCCATCCTTCCCCCTCTCCTTCCTCTCTGTCTCTCTCTTCCCCTCCTGCAGCCAAGGCTCCATTGAAGCAAACTTGGCCCAGGCGCTGAGGATGGCTCCATGGCCTCCACCTCAGGGCTAGCTAGAATGGCTCCGGTTGCAACAGAGCAATGGCCCAGATGGGCAGAGCATCGCCCCCTGGTGGGCATGCCAGGTGGATCCTGGTTGAACATATGCAGAAGTCTGTCTCTCTGCCTCCCTGCTTCTCACTTCAGAAAAATACAAAAAAAGAAAAAGAAAAAGAAAGAGACCAGTTAGTTCCAGATTGTACACAAAAAATCTGGCACTTGAACACTCGTAGTCCCCTTCTTGAACTTTACAGCACAGAAATAAGAGGACCACTCAACAAATACACAATGGAAGGATGCTTTCTGCACTGCTATGAGAGAGAAAAAAAAAATCAACACAATTTAAATGCTCATTAGCAGAGGATTGGTCTTGTAAATTCCGGTTCATCCAGCCTCTGAAACACGACACAGATATTAAAAGCTAAGATGCCTAAGTTT
Source organism: Saccopteryx leptura (assembly GCF_036850995.1). Lineage (NCBI taxonomy): Eukaryota > Metazoa > Chordata > Mammalia > Chiroptera > Emballonuridae > Saccopteryx > Saccopteryx leptura. The sequence goes on from NC_089503.1 coordinate 315,381,646, forward strand.
ATGGATGTGGAAAATATTCTTTGATATATATTGTTTCATGATTGACAGAAAGGACAACTGGCATAATTTAATTTTCAGTCTAACACTTATTTTGTGTATTTGCCTATGCAGCCATCCATCCACCCGTCCATGCATCTGTCTGTCCATCCATCTATCCATGCATCAAAAACAAAATCTGGGAGGACAATACACCGAAAAGAATACAGTGTAGGAGTCAGGTGGAGGCTTACAGGGGACTATTATTTGTGTTTATGTGTTTTCTGGCTTTTTTTTTTTTTTTTGCAACAAGCATGTATTACTTTTATAATAAAAGATAATGAAATAAAACTAAAATATAGCCATTTTCTTTCTCTAAGCTGTCTGCAAAGAATCACAAATGGTTTCCCAGATTTATTTCCTAAAATGTCTGCAAATAAGCTTCACTCAAATTAAGCACACTTGTAACTACTCAGCTGCAGTTAACAAACTGCCAGTCATCTGGAATTCCATTTCCTACCACAAAAAAAAAGAAAGAAAGAAAGGAAAGGAAAGGAAAAAGCCTCCCCCAGTGGACCCTCTGGCTGCATAATAAACAACAAATCCAGTCCTTCAGAACTCAGTCTGGAATGCAGGGGCCTCAGTGGGCCCAGCTTGTGCAACCTGGGCTCTGAGGACAGACGCTGCACAGCTCAGGGACTGGAGGAGGCCATGGCCAGACCCGGGCTCTGCCCTGGTCGGCACCGTCTGATGCTTTGTGCACCACCGCCTGCTCCCCTCCTCCTGCACTCTGAAATGTTGATGCCGCTCACAGGGCCACACACAGCCCACTGTTGCTCCATAAACAGCACACAGGCCCAAAGGGTGGAGGACTGGCCAAGGTGCTAGGCCGCCCTTACCCTTGGGAGCTCACCTTCCAGGCCAGGGAGCAGTGGCAGCTGCTAGACAGGCTGGTCACAGAACTCAGTGACGCTGCACCCTCTCTCGCCAGCTATACCAGGGTCCACTCTTGCCACCTTCCTATAGCGCTAAACGTCCTCTGAAGGAGTCTTGCTGACTTGAAACGGGGTGGAGAGGAAACACAAAGCTTAAGGGGACCTTACACATGTCATGAGTATGGCAAAAGGACATCACCTGCCAATGTCATCATCTCATGTGCCCAAATAGACGGTGCTTTCACAAGCAAGGCGATGAGGGCTTATTAAGAACACAAACTTATCAAAGACAAATATGCAAATTTGATAGAAAATATTTTTCTCTATATAGAGAATTCACAGGTATCTGAACTAAAGACTCCCTTACAGAGGTAAGAGCAGCAAACCTATAAGCAACTTTTGGTAATTAGTCCTTGTAGAACACTTTCCCCCAAAATGAACATGCATTAGCAAATTTTAGCCAGGTCATTCATAGTTCATTAATAACAGAAAGGCTCAGTGGGGGGAGGGGGAGGGAGGGAATTGGGGAAGGGGAGGGGCACAAAGAAAACCAGTTAGAAGGTGACGGAAGACAATTGAACTTCAGGAGATGGGAATGCAGCATAATCAAATGTCAAAATAACCTAGAGATGTTTTCTCTGAACATATGTAAACTGATTTATCAATGTCACCCCATTAAAATTAATAATAATAAAAATAATAATAACAGAAAGGCTGAAGAGCACCTGAGAAATAGAAATGAATAAAAACAGGAATGTGGACTTGTGTTTACTTACAAAAGTGAGCTTTCAAAACAAATGTAAACAGGTGATGTATATTATAGTGTTAAAACTCTCTTAAACGTATCTTCCAAAATTTTAAGACTATCGTATAGAAAACAAATGTTATGAAAATACTAATAAGTAAAAATGTCACTCTAGAAAAACCAGAAGCAGCCCTGGCCGGAAAGCTCAGTTGGGTAGAGCGTTATCCCAATGCACCAAGGTTGAGGGTTTGATCCTCAGTCAGGGCACATACAAAAATCAACCAATGGATCCATAAATAGTAGGAACAACAAATCAATGTTTCTCTTTCTCTACCTTCCTCTCTCTTTCTAAAAAGACAGTTGAATATATTTTTTAAAAGAAACATTAGAAGCAGTATAAAATTTACTTATCTGTCTGCCCACTGGCTTCAAGGCCAGAGAGGCAATAAAAGCGTTTCTCCATGGGAGCTCCTAAGTCAGCTAAATTTCAGAAACTTTGAAATAGTTCAAAGGGGAGAAACACTGACTCTGAGAACAGATAACTGGAGTCAATGACTGGCTCTGCAACTTTGTGCTTTTCTTATTTTTCTGTTTTGAAATTTATTTTTTATTTTTTGTATTTTTCTGAAGTGAGAAGCGGGGAGGCAGACAGACTCCTGCATGCGCCCAACTGGGATCCACCCAGCAGCCCACTAGGGGGCGATGTTCTGCCCATCTGGGGTGTTGCTCCGTCATAACAGGAACCATTTTAGTGCCTGAGGCAAGGCCATGGTGCCATCCTCAATGCCTGGGCCAACTTTGCTCCAATGGAGCTTTGGCTGTGGGAGGGAGAGAGAGAGAAAGAAGAGAGGGAAGGGTAGAGAAGCAGATGGACACTTCTCCTGTGTGCCCTGGCTGGGAATCAAACATGGGACTTTCACATGCTGGCCTGCCGCTCAACCACTGAGCCAACCGGCCAGGGACCTTTTTTGAATTTTTTAAAAAATTAATTTTAGAAAGGGGGAGAGAGAGGGAAACATCAATTTGTTATTCCTCTTATTATGCATTCATTGGTTGATTTTTGTATGTGCCCTGACCAGGATCGAACTCGCAACCTCGGAGTATTGGGATGGTGCTCTAATCAAGTGAGCTACCTGGCCAGGACACAACTTTGTGCTTTTCTTTTCTCATTTACAAAAGAGAGGGAAAACAGCATCCATGCCATACTTGGCATCCTTGTTATGAGGATGAGTGCACGGGCTTGGCACTCACTCAGTGTATTTAACATGTATAAGAAAAGAAAATCTGACTCCATGATTTTATATCCAGACAAAAGGATTTTTTTTAACTGGAAAGGCCACATACAAACTGGTATCACAAACATATAGGCAATCAGAGAATATCACTTCCATGAGCACTTCCTAAGAAACCCACCAGAGAATATGCCTCCGGCAACCAGAGTAACTAAGAGAGAGAGAGAGAGAGAGAGAGAGAGAGAGAGAGAGAAGCAAGTGAGCAGATGTGATATAGGTTTCCACTCCTAAAGTGGTGATCCTACAGAAGTGGGGTCCATGAGACAGGAAAACCTAATTCTTAATAACTTATGTAGAAAGAAATTACACAATAAATGAAAACCTAGGAATGGCCTCATCATCTTTGGCTGATACCCTGTCTGGACTCCTGGACTTTCCCCAAAGTGAGTGGATGCAAATTAGCCAACCCATGGCCCAAATCAAATAATTTCTATTTGTAACAATATGTTGTACACCAAAAATTAACACACTGTTTAAATTCAACTATACAGCAATAAAAGATAAATAATTTTTTGAAAAATAACAATTTCCATTGCAATGCAACTTAGAAAGGATATGCTGACACCATCGATCCCCCACTGGGGCCGAGGACTTTGCATTGACTGATGGCGATGGGATGATGAAGAGTGGGTGTCGTCATTCACCCTTTCCCACTACCACCGGAAACAGGCCTCTTCTCCGACGACCTCAGTGTCAGGTTTTAATATGATGTGGCCCATAGCCCCAAACTATGTCTTTAATTTACAACACCCACAAAAAGATTTGCTTTCTAACTGAAGCATCTGAATTTCAATTAGGAAAGTTGCAGAAGAAGTATTAAATGTGAAAATAGGATTTTGTTTTGAGATGATCTCTGTGATGGGGCACAGAGGCAGGCTGGACTAGGCCCACACTGTAGACATGATACCGTTTGGGGGCAGCATGGAGAATGGGAGTTGAGGCTGTAGGGACAGGAATCTGCAGCTCACATTTAATCAGATCAAAGACACCTTTCATTACGAGATGTATCACTATTTTATGTCTCCTCAGTAAAGAAAGCCTGCTGCTAATCATTGATAGAATGGAAAAATTAGATGGCCCTGGCCGGATAACTCAGTTTGTTAGAGTATCATCCTGACGTGCTGAGGTTAGTGGTTCAATCCCCTGGTCAGGACACATACGAGAATCAACCAATGACAGCATGAATGGGTGGAACAATGAATCAGTGTTTCTCTCTCTCTCTCTGTCTTCCTCCCTTCCTCTCCCTCTAAAAACACATCAGTAAAAAAGTTATTTAAAAAATTAAGATTTCCATGGTAAACGGAAAAATATTAGACAACTTACCTCTTAAAAACAAAAAGATAATAAAAACTAGCAAAAAAAAAGTTACCAGCAGGAAACTGAAGCAAAGAGAAACTTAACCCGGGCCAGCCAGGCTAGAAAGCTTTGCTTCCAGTTATGGTGGAGTGGCTCACACTGAACCAACCCTGCAGCAGGAAACAATTATAAACTCTAGCCAAAACATAAACAAAACACTGTCTGAAGGCACTGGAGAGCAAAGGACACAAACTGGAGTCAGCACTTGGAAATATGAAATAACACCCGCTGAACTTCTTGCTATCTGGCCTTGTGCCCAAGGGCAAGCTGCAGCTGAAAACCAGGCGAAGTGGCTAAAATTTAAACAGAAATCCAGGGTCTTGGCCGGTTCTTAAATCAGAAAGCAAAGTTTAGGACTACCACAGCACCTTGGAAGTAAGGAGAGGGAGCCCGGAAAAGAAAGGCCCAGAGGAGGCCGTCCAGAGTCTATGAATGTGCCTGGCGAAAACCTCTGGCTGACCTCTGAACTCCAGATGTGGACAGCAGACAACGAGAAACCCAACTAAGGCTAAAATAGCAGAACAAAGAGTTCAGGTGTTAATTAACCTCCCGTAAGGAAGACAAAGATTAGAGTCTGAATGAAGCCATGTAAACTGGCTGCTAAAAATTCTACAGAGGGGCCCTGGCCGGTTGGCTCAGCGGTAGAGCGTCGGCCTGGCGTGCGGGGCACCGGGTTCGATTCCCAGCCAGGGCACATAGGAGAAGCGCCCATTTGCTTCTCCACCCCCCACCCCCTCCTTCCTTTCTGTCTCTCTCTTCCCCTCCCGCAGCCAAGGCTCCATTGGAGCAAAGATGGCCCAGGCGCTGGGGATGGCTCCTTGGCCTCTGCCCCAGGCGCTAGAGTGGCTCTGGTCGCGGCAGAGCGATGCCCCGGAGGGGCAGAGCATCGCCCCCTGGTAGGCAGAGCGTCGCCCCTGGTGGGCGTGCCGGGTGGATCCCGGTCGGGCGCATGCGGGAGTCTGTCTGACTGTCTCTCCCCGTTTCCAGCTTCAGAAAAGAAAAGAAAAAAAAAAAAAAATTCTGCAGAGGAACATAACAGAATCCCTTGTCTCTATAATGCAAAATTTACTGTATCTGGGATAAATTGCAAAATTATTAGACAAAGGGGAGAAAACTCCCAGGAAACAGCGACCTCTATTTAAGAAAAAAGCTAATCAATAAAGACCAAACTTGAGATGACCTAAATATTGGAATTAGCAGATAAAAAATTTTAAAGCACTTAAAACTTTAAATTTTAAAGTTAGTGTTTGAGAATGTAAAAGAAAATATACTCCTAATGAATGAACACATGGGGACTCAGCAGAAAAATAGAAAAGTTGTAGTAATGCACTGTGCTTCTATGTATGTAAAAGTATGACTTGTGACAGATATATAACAAAGAACAAGAGAGAAGAATTGGGAAAGTGCTGTCTTATAGTCCTTACACTTTGTGTGAATGCGTATATTATTTAAAGGTAGATTCTGATTAATTAAGGTGTATAGTGGAATAAGAATGTCCAACTTGTCCAAATTCCTTGAAATTATTAAAACTCCACAGGAAAAAATGTCAGAGGAGGAGGTAGGTGGACAGAGAAGGAAGGAGGGAACATAACGCAAAAAGGCAAATGGCCTATTTTGAAAAAAAATGGTAATTCAAGGTACAAAATTACTTTATAGTACATCTTAATAAGAACACGAATTCAGTAAAAGAAGATAATAAAACAACAAAATGAGATGAAAAAATATAGTAGACCAAAAAAAAAACACTATTGTAGAAATAATAAAGTAGACACAGCAAGGAACATAATGCACCTCAGTGAAAATCTAATTACAGGTAGAGATAAAAGAGCTCAGATGATTACTGTGAATACGGAGGAAATGACCAAGACTAAAGTGCATTGAGAGAATTTAATTGACAGACAAGACAAAGACAATCCAACATGAGGGTAATCTGTGTCACTGAAGTTACAAATCTGCCAAAATGGAGAAAGATATTCAAATATACATAATATTACTGCAAAAATAAAAAAAACATTTCAACATAAAGAAATCATTAAATTTGCAGATTTCAAATACATTGTGTTTTGAAAAATTGATACAGAAAGCTCAACACCAAGACATACCCCAGTCACACTAGTGAAATTCAGGAATAAATAATTCTCCACATAACCAGTTACCACCAGGGAGAAAACAGGGCGGGCCTAAGACTGCTCCACAGCCGGGATCAGTGGGCTCTGGAGGGGAAAGTAGGACCCATGAGTAGGATGTGCAGCCAAAAGATACAGTCAACATTTTCCTTAGCTTCATTTCAATTTCTGTTCTTCTGATATATGCAAGTAAAAATAAAAACTTCCATAAAATTGCATATATATGAACCCATTCTCACAAATGTATTTCTGTCTGTCTGTCCCCTCCTTGCACAGGTTTGCACGGAAAGATACCAGGATTAATGCTGACAGAGGTTCCTCACTCAGGGGTGGTAGGGCCGGTGTGATCACTTCATCTTTTTACTCCTCTGTACGTGTACCCGCCTCACATGGCTGCGGTGAATATGAAAATGACTAGTTCCTGGCCCATTGTTCAATAAGTGAGATCCACTAGTACAGTTATCAGCTTGGCATATGAACTTATTGGTGATGAACACCTGGCCCAGTCAGGCTAGATGCCCCCTTTTATCCCCCGTGGCTAACTGCACAGCCCCTGCTACAGACACGCCTGCCTCCACCAAAGGCCTTGGACATTCCCTCGCTGCTTGTCACACACACCCTGTGAACCCTGGTCCTGCAAAAGTGCCTCCGAGCTCGGCCGTCCCCCCATTTGTTCTTCTCTTGCAGACATTTAAGCAGTTTGGGGCTAAACAGTTCGAATCTCAACTCCACCACAAACTAGCTAAGTGACGTTGGGGAAAGTCATTTAGCACCCCAAGGCCAAGGTTTCCAACCTGAAAATGAGATCATAAAACCAGTCTCACAAAGCTATTGAGAGAAATAAAAATTCAGGTTTGCAAAGTATCTACAAAGAGCACAAGAGTTACTTTTTATTATTACTTTTTTTATGTGACTTATTTGATCTCACTGCCCTATTTAATGTGATATATATATACAGACACAATACACCTGCCCTATATTATGTGTATATATTAATGCACATACACTTTTTAAAGACAGAGTTTATTACTTTGTTTTGTACCCAATGAAGGACCTACTATAGAGTACAGGACCTGCTCGTGAACTAAAAAACTGTAAGGGATAAAAGGGCCCTTGGGAGATTGCCTTGTCTAGTAATTCCCCAAACTTGGGAGGCTTTGTTTATTAAGGAGAGTCTGGGGCCTGCTATAAGCTCTTTCGGTTAGTAAAACCGAGCTGCAGTCTGAGAATGTCACTACTAAGCTTGCTGACGAGGTGGATCTGAAAACCAGAAGGTGTGCAATAAACATTTGCTGCGCTGAATTAAGTTAAAACCAAACAGTGACAACCCATCTTGAATGAGCCTAAGACAAGAGACTGCCGGCCTCAGCTGACCACAGGGCTGCAAGGGAGCATCCCCAACTGCACTCAATCCTTAGGAGCTGGCCCTCAGACACTCACCTCAGGAGCTGGCCCTGCCCTCCGCAGGCGGGCAACTCCAGGACAGAGAGGAAACTTCCTTCTTGGGGCCATAAGCCTGGCTGTCCATGCCCAGTACAACTGTATAAACTACTCAACTATTTGCCCTTTTATTGTAAGACTGTCCATCATTAAAAGAATAACATGTTCATTACCAAAAACTTTTGAAATACGGAAGCAGCAGAAAGAGGAACCAAACAATATCACTGAGAGACAGTCTGTATTTTAGAATTGTTTTCCAATCATGTGCTGAAACTCTACGTACATTTTCCACGTGATCATGACCTTCGTGGAACTCATGGCTTGTGGCTGTCCACGTACTGTGGGGATGTGCCGCGACTCACTTGTCCTTTCCCTCTTATTAGACTTTTATGTGATTCTCATAAATCATGATACCAGGACTTCTTGGTGATAATGCACGTCCCATGTCTGACACTATTTCCTCTGGACAGATTCACAGAAGAGGAACCACCAGGCCAAAGGAGACTGAAATCTTTAGCTATATATTTTAAAAATACGCACCTTGATTTCCCATATTATACCTAAGGTTTAAGTTGTTATTTATTCTGAGGTTCTTCAAAAACATATTATAATCCACTGCTGTATCTCTATCAATGTTGTAGTGTTCTGCAAACCTAAAACAGAAATGTTCTTTAGTGACCAGAAATTATGAGACAAAGAGTAAACATGCAGACAGTTGGTTACTGAGGTGTCCTTTACACTTGGGGCTGGTGTTGATTTTAATGTGTGTTTCCACTTAGAGCTGGACTTTAAAGTAAACCCTAGGAAATGTTACCCCTTATTTAAAATGCAGAGACTTCTAAGGAGATGCCTTTACCCTGTGCATGGGTGGACACACATAGAGTCGAACTAATGGGACAGAACGCCCTCCTGCCCGTCGCACCTCGGGGTCTTCTCCTGTCTCTACAGGAGGAGGGGGCGCCTAGCGCTTAGGCTGCAGGGGAGCCACGTCTGCATTCAGAGCACAAGTAGGTTCCACTTTCCTTTAATCATTGGGGGAATGGAGCTGGGCCATGAGAGTTCGCTGGTTAAAATGTCGATGATCAGAGAACCACAGAGCTGGGTGGAGGGGAGAGCACAGCCCACTGACCAAGCACCTCGCTCCCCCAGAGAAACTGAGGCCCAAGATGATATACTATCTCAGACCAATTAACTACAGCGGGAGGGGGAGGCTGTCCTTGGTACATGCTATGAGTTTTATATATAAAAAGAAAAATCTTAAGCACAGTGTTTCTCCCTGAAATATACTGAGGTACTCATTTTTTTTTTTTTAAGACAAATAGGATGTTTGGATTTTTTTTTTTCCAGTTCTTCAAATCTGCCACTTGATAAATGATTTTCTAGATAATTTCTGCATTATTACACTTATTTTAAAAATGACAGTTTTTAAATGTTTGGTTACATTATCTCCATATGTGTTGGTTTCTATAATTATCTAATTTCATGCTGCTTTCTAAAAATTTAGTAATTATCACTTAAAGTATTTATTTTTCTGTTTTCCAAATTTAACAAAAAGTAATGTCATACGTTCATTTCAATGCATACCTTTTTTCCACGTTGATGGGTTTTGCCTATTGTTCTAAGAAGAAAACTTATCTTGAGCTATGTATGAGAGCTGCCAGATGTCAGCAGTGATCCCCCCTAAACAGCTCCCTCTTCTACCCTTACTGGCTGCCTCGCGGAAAGAAGGCTGTGAGAACCAGAGGTGGCCCCTGCTGTCCTGCTGCCTGAGTGGCTGACCTCTGGAAAGTGTTGGCTCCTCTGCTGTTCCAGGAAAATGTCGGGTTGCTGATACAATTCTTGCCAAGTGTTCTCATTTTCTGTGAAAATCCAGCTATCCTTCAAAGTGGGATCTGCTCATAAGAGAGCCCTAGCCTTCCCTAAGGGCCAGCCCCTTCCCATTCCTGCTGCCTGCCACCTATGCACTGAGCCTCAACAGACAGAATCTGGGGGGAAATATCTCCGACAGGTAACATTCCAAAAACTCAGCCTCAGAATGGCCCAAGCACACAGTACCTCAAAGGGCTTCTTGATGAGAATCAAGGCCTGGGAGACAGAACCAGTCCTAAGATACCACAGCCAAGGCCATTTCCCCAGGGACCAGAAGTTACATGTCCACAGAAACCTTCAGGCAAGTCAGTCACACAGGAAGGCCAACTTTTAGGGCCAAGGGAAAGACACCCGTTGACCCATAACCTCTCCAGGTTCACCACCTGGAACTAGCCTGGGCTTCACTCGTCAGCCTGTCAGCTCAGGCGGCAGACTCTCCTCCAGTGAGTGACTAGAGGAGAGAGGGAGCCCGGTTCTCAGGCTTCTCATCAATCACTCAACCTGCAGGGCAATGAAGGTCGGGTGGTGCACGATAGGAACAAAGGAAAAAACCCACTGGGTCTCAGGATGCTCTGGTTAACTATAAAGCTTAGTGATAATTGTTCTCACTTCCTATTTACATAGGCTGGATGGCATTCTGCAGCCTAGAGAGAGCCTTGGACCAAGGAGTAAAGGGCACGACTACAATCAATATGGTTATGGTATCATGATGGGAATCGAGGACCTACTGTGTGCCTGGCACGTGGCAGGCATGCTTTGGACATTATGTGGAATCCTATGCCAGCCCTGCAAGGTGGGCTCCCCAGTGTCCACTTCTTTAAGAGAAAATGAGTCTCAGAGAGGCCTGGGGGCTCCAGAGGCCCGAGAACTAGGGAAGGCGGAATACAACTCTGACCCAAAACGTGCCTGACTTCACAGCCCAGGCTGTTCCCACCTCACCGAGCACTGAGGGCCGAAATGAAATAGAAAGCTGTTAGATTTAAAAAAAAAAAAAAAAAAGATTCAAAAATGCATTGTGTTTTCTGCTCAAAGACTAAAAAGGCAAAGTTAATACTGAAGCAGCTTCTCAAGAAAAGTGTATTCTTGAGCTTCAACAAGAAAAGCATTAAAGCAATTGAAGAAATGGGCGGCTTTGATCTCCCACATCCCCATTCTAAGGGACAGCGATTCTATTAAGTTCCTCAAGCCTTATCATGAAAACAGCATTGTTTTTGAGGCTTAAAAAAATCTCAAATAAAAATTGGTGGAACTCTTTATTATTCACTACTTATAGATGGGGAAACAGACAGTAACATTTTTTTAATAGATTTACTAGGTTGGAGACTGCGGTGCCAAACACAAGGTTTATTGTCAAATAAAACAGTTTTTTTTTTTTTTGATTGCCTGTTTTAAAAGAGTGTTGCTTCTGTTCTATAATTGCATGCACAAAATTATTTAATTTGTTTTGTTTGGATCTTATTCTGGACACTTTCCAAGCTGGAAAGATGTAAAAATTAAAACATCTATTATGGCTTTTATAGTCTGAGGTGGGTTATAAAGAGAATAAAAAGAAAATATTCAAAAGACTAGGAAATGTCCATTTTTTAAAATTCCTTGCTTCTCAGACCCTGCCATGCCTGTGACAGTCACACTTGCTACAGGAGCAAACTCCTCTACTCCTAACAGAAGTGACAGTGTCTTTTTAATACTATTCCAGGACCCACAGTGAGCCATTGTCATAGCGATTTACAATCACAGTGTGACATAAACTCCCAGCTTTGGGGTGAACTGCGAGGGCGTGGTGCTCCCCTTAGTGGCCTGGAGGGTAGTTACAAAAGCGAGAAAGGAAGGAGAGAGAGAATGCCTCCCAGCCGCATACTATATAAATCAAGTTCAACATGGACCCTCCTTCTAGTGTCTTCCATTCACACTTCAAGTAGTCACTTGAGCCAAGCATCCAGCTTCTTCCAAATGATCTGGAGTTTCCTGAAGGCTCAAAAATTTGCTCATCTTGGCTTCCACACACTGCCCTCGCATCAGGGGCATGTGACAGTGGCTTTCCAACGACAAACAGCAGCTCAGCATTCAGTCATTCACTGTCTCCTGCCACAGCTCCCCCAACTTCAGCAGAAATAGTCTTCAAAGGAAAACTAAGTTTCGGTTGTTACATCAGAATGGAGAACCAGTAGAAAGAACATTAACTTCTGCACAACTGCGGAGAATTTTCATCCTTCTAACCACAGGCTTGGAGTCACAGTCTACTGCGAGCTGGAAACACACTGGACAGAGGGCGTGGTGCCAGCCAGGGGGAGAGAGACAACTGGTGATGGGTTACTTTAATCGAGACGTGCTAAGTCTGCAGGCCAGATGACGCACACCCTAGGGTACTTAAGGAATGAGAACCATCAGCTCTTGCTTCTGAGATTCCATGGAGAGCCGAGCCGACGTGGGAGAAATGACAGATGAGTGCCTCTTTTAAGAAGAGTGGGGACAGAGGAGGTGGGGGAGGGCCATGTGTGGCCCCAACAAACCCGACAGGTCCCGTTGTGAAAATGGTTTCAAGCTCTACAGAGCGGCCTCTGAGCCTTCCTTCCTTTCCTTACCTTTTGTATTCAGCGTCTTTCATCTTCACACAGAAGGTCTCCAGAACCCTCCTCAGCTCGCAGGGCTGGACCAGACCCGTCTCGTGCACATCAATGAGCTTCAGGACGCTGAGAATGGTTTTCATGTTTTTGAAAATCTGTGTATAAAAGTGATTTAGGGAAAGTCAAAAGACCCAGTGTTGAAAACCAAAATGGTAATAATAAAAAAAAAATGTGCAAGTTTTTAAATGCTTCTTGTAAAATAAAATGTTTTCAAAGACTCACAGCCGTAGGTATTACAAAATGATATGTCTATGGAAAAAAAAGAACACTACATTTACTGGATGTTTTCAAGGCAATTTTCTCTGTAAATGGTCTTAGTAAGTTTTTCTATTGTTGTTGTTTTTGTTTTTTTAATTCTTTCTGATGTAAAGCAGTGAGTCTCACAGAGTTCATTCCCTTTTCAGCCATATAAAAAAATCCTCTTTGTTAACTGATACTTAAAAACTACAACTCAGGCATACCTGAACTCGTAAAATTTTTATTTTTCATAGCCAGACCCAAACTATTTTTACTGGGCGCTGAATAAAACATATTACTGTGTATTTCAACCCCTCTGAATTTTTTAAGAAAAGATATTACAGAATACTTGCATAAAGACCTCCCCCAAGTTCAGTCCAAGCATACTTATGGGCATACGACCTCAAGAGCATCAGGTAGTCCCTGTGGAGATGCACTTGCCCTTGAGCTGCTCAGACTTAGAGGAAGGAGAGAGCCATCCCTTAGAGGAAGGGGCCCCATGTGTCCCCAGCACAGAGCTGTGCAACTGACTCCTCCCAAGTCACATGGAGGCAGTAGGACCATTTCCCCATTTTTCAATAAAACTGAGTTTCGGGGAGGCTACAGGAGCCACTCAACGTCATCTGGCTAGATGCTGATATTTCAAACTCAAGTCAATACTTAAACCACACCACCCCGCAGAGGAGAAAAGACATGGAGGTAAATGCTGCCCAAAGCTGGGCCATGGGAACAAGAGCCAAATAACAGAGACGGACAAGAGCTGTTGGCCTTTCCAGGAGAAAAGAAGCACTTCCAGCCACAGGCATCTGGGGGGGCTTCCTGCAGGAGGTGGCATCTGAGCCAGAGGGGTGGCTGGGAGCTGACTGAACTGGTGTGGGGTGACCTCCCACTCTAGGGGGAGAACAGGAAGGACTAGACACAGCAGGACACGAGGCCAAGGTCAGGATCATGGAGGAAGACTGATGAGCAACTGGGGCTGGACCCTGGAAGGTCTGACTCTACCATCCTATACTGACCAAACCCAAGTGCAACCCAGATTCTGAGGAGAATGAATGAACCTCATGGAGAGATTTTAGGAAAACTCTAAGATGAACAGGTTTGTTTCCCTTATCAACATTTCCTCTTGACAGTTCCCTTCACTAATCAGTCTCGGACTGACCGAAAGTCACCTCACAGCCAGCCCTCTCCTGGGGTGGTCATCCTGATCACACCTAAGGCATCACTAACACTGCCTGTCCCTCCCCCTGACTTCTGGGGGGACCTTAGCCCCTGGCACGCACACCCATCTCCAGCACCAACCATTCCTGGTGTTCTCACAGACGATCTGACACCCAGTCTCTGTGCTCCTGCTCATCCTACCCTCCAGGGGTCACCACTCTCTGCTCAAACTCCCATCCTTTATTATTCCCAATAATTGCCACCCTCCAAAGTCTACGCACATGCTCCAAGCACCACCCCCACCCTTCCCAACAACATTCTCCCTGCCAGGACCCACCTATGGCTCCTGTTCACACTCCTCTGCCCCCTCATCTGTCTGACTCCACACCCATGTGGTCGGCCTAGGTGGCACTTGTGCCCTCTCACCCACAGGAGTCTTATCCTGCTGTCCACACAGCAGCACTCCACACAGTTCCCTGCTCCTCCTTTCTGGAAGCGCATCTCCTCCTGGTGTCCACACCCCTCCCCCGTCCTCCTTCTTCTTCCTGCCTTCTTCTGGTTTCCTGCCTAGGGCCTCCTCATCTCCCAACCTCTGAACTCTGGAGCACCTTGGGACTCGGTCCTCCACTCACCACATTTACTTCCAGTGGTCCAGCCTGTGGCCTTAATGACCAGCCGGTGGCTCTCAAAGGTCTGTCTCCAGCCCTGTCCTCTGCTCTGAGCCCAGCTGGCATACCTGAGAGCCTACCAGACATCCCAGGCTTACCAAGCCCAACCTGCTCCTCCCACAGCCTCCTGTCCCCAAACATGGCAGGTCTATTCTGCCAGATTCTCCTGTTCCCACATCCCTGTCCACTCTGTCCAGAGAGCCTCGCAGCCTTCTGTTAAAATGTTTGCAGAACCCAGCCGGTATCACCCCTTCCCACCTTCCAGCCCTCCAGCGGCCCCACCCCATTCAGGCTGAGGCTGGGTCTTGCTGTGACCCACTAGGCTCCCAGACCGGCCTCTAGCAGCATTGTCCCACCTGTCTGGCTCCTGCTTTCCGGCCACACTGGACTGCTGCACCTCAGGAGTGCCAGGTCTTCCTGCCTCAAGATGTCTGCATGTGCCGTCCGGCCCACAGCAGTCTGCCCCAGGTAGCCACCGGCTGCTTTCCACTTCATTTGAGTCTCGGTCCAAATGTCCTCTTATCAAAATGGCCTCCCCTGAGCACATGTATAAGATAGAACCCTGCTCCCAACACACTAATCTTCTTCAAAGTACTTCTCTCACCAACTAATGTAATGCTTGTCTTTACTGTCTGTTTTCCCCCCTCAAATGCCTGCTCCCTGAGAGCAGGGTTTTGCTCATTGCTTCCTCCATGCCTCTGGGAAAACCTGGCTGTATGTCTGCAATAGCTCCTCAAGGCCAATCCTGAATGGGAGGATATGACAACTGAGCCAATATTAATTGAATGTCGGTTATATGCGAAGTCCTGTGCTAAGTGCTATATATACCTCCCACTTAGAACAACCAGAGAGCATTGCTAAACGATCTTAATATCCAGCACTGGGGATACCAAGTGAGGAATAGCGGGCCAGCATCGGTTGGGGGTGTGTCCACCCTCGGCTCCATCACTGCATCTAAAAGCACAGGTTCGGCCGTGAACATCATGTGCTCCCATGGCCGTGTAGAAACTAAAACTTCAGCATCTGGTCTGCTACCAAATCTTGGCTCGCCTCTCCCAGGGAAACGGAGGACATGAGGTGATGTGCTTTTCTAAAACCCCAAAGCAACCCATATGGATCTCCAGCGTGGAGTGCCGGGAGCAGCACGCCTGGCACAGAATGCACACCCACCAGAGGTATGTCTCCAAGTTTCTTATCACTTGTCAGACTGAAGTTTGGCAAGATCTGAACTGAGCTGCAGATGGTGAAGCTTATCAAAGGCAACCAAGTTCGGGCTGCGGTGTACAAGACTTGTCCCATGCAGGATGGAGGCGGGGGAGGGAGGGAGGGAGAAAGGTATACAGAGCTAGCACGGCGGGGGTTGCAGGGACCGTGCCCCTGCCCCTGCCCCTCCACACTTACCTGCTGCCCTGGAAAGGGGGAAGTAGGCGGCAGAGGAAAGGGTAGAGAGACAAATTAGGATGGTGTGGGTAGCATCTAGCTCTTTCTAGGCCAGCTAGATATTTGCCATTTTGGGTTAACCGGGACAAGTCTGCATTAAGAGTTAACTGTCTCTGGGCCCTGGCTGGTTGGCTCAGCGGTAGAGCGTCGGCCTGGCGTGCGGGGGACGCGGGTTCGATTCCCGGCCAGGGCACATAGGAGAAGCGCCCATTTGCTTCTCCACCCCCACCCCCTCCTTCCTCTCTGTCTCTCTCTTCCCCTCCCGCAGCCAAGGCTCCATTGGAGCAAAGATGGCCCGTGCGCTGGGGATGGCTCCTTGGCCTCTGCCCCAGGC
Source organism: Saccopteryx leptura (assembly GCF_036850995.1). NCBI lineage: Eukaryota > Metazoa > Chordata > Mammalia > Chiroptera > Emballonuridae > Saccopteryx > Saccopteryx leptura. The sequence continues at coordinate 315,397,846 of NC_089503.1, forward strand.
GCTAGAGTGGCTCTGGTCACAGCAGAGCGACCCCCGGAGGGGCAGAGCATCGCCCCCTGGTGGGCAGAGCGTTGCCCCTGGTGGGCGTGCCAGGTGGATCCCAGTTGGGCGCATGCGGGAGTCTGTCTGGCTGTCTCTCCCCGTTTCCAGCTTCAGAAAAAAAAAAAAAAAAAGAGTTAACTGTCTCTGAACCTCCTGTGTAAGCCCCCAACCCAACTCCGAATCACCATCACGCCTCCCCCTAGCCTCCAACTCCAGCTATACTGAACTACTTCCATTCACAAGCACTGCAGGGTCTCTTCCCAGGAAGTAAACCTCTCACCTTGCCTGCAGAGCTCTAGATAATCTAAACCCCCACTACAAGATCTGTCAACCTCACCCTTCAAACTCATCCCTCCTCCCTCTGCTCTAGCTACAGGGCTCCTTGTTCTTTCTCTCACACACAACATACTCTCATCCACCAAGACTCTTCGTGGCGGGCCTCTGCTGCACAGCTCCCTCTGGGGCCTCCCTCGGGTCTCGGTCCCCTGCCACCTGCCCCTAGAGGCAGTCCTCCAAGCCCTGCACTAAAGCATGCCTTCATCCCCCTGTGAACACTCACATCATTTCTCATCTGCACCTGGACAGTTCATAGCTCTTTCTGTATCTGTTTATCATCTTTCTTCCTTTGCTGAAATAAAAACTCCCCAGAGGGGACTTGGTTTTGTTTGCTGCTGTGTCCTTAAGGCTTAGAGCAGCACCTGGACAGAGTGGATGCTCACCAGTATTTGCAGAATGGGTTAACATGCTGCATCTGCTGCCCGGCCCTGCCACTGTCTCTCTGGGCAGGGTCTGGTGCCTTCTCCGTGCCTTTCCTAATTCTGCTTCTATCTGAGTCATTGGCTACTTGACTTCCTTCTTGACATCTGGGTGTGTTCCTGTCTGAAATTGGTACCCAGCTCCCTCCCTGACAGGAGGAGACTCCCCACTCCCCTTCTGGCCTCTGCTCTCTGGGTGCTCCATTCCCACCCTTCATCTCCCCACTGTTCTGTGGAGGAGTGCTCAGAGAGGCCACACTCACCAGAGGGAGAAACTGGTGCACAGCTCACAGGGAGAAAGGCCACTGCCATGTGCCTCCTCCCTCCACACCCAGCACGCTTCTCAGGAAAGAAACGTGGTCTTGCCCAGTGATCACACCGAGAGGCCCCAGAAGGGGTGCCCTCCGGGCCTGGCCTCATTGCCGAGAGGCCTGACCCCCTTCCCACATTCCAGGTGCAGCAAACTCGTGCCTGCCGCCTGTTTGTATGCCTGCAAGCAAAGAATGCCTTTTACATTTTTAAATGGTTGGGGGAAAACCCCAAAGAACAATATTTTGTGACATGTTAAAGTGACATGAATTGCACATTTCAGGATCCTAAGTAAATTTTACTGGTGCCTACCCACACCCCTTTATTTACATGCTGTCTCTGGCTGCTTATAGGGGAATTACAAGGGCAGAACTGAATAAGTGGACAGAACATCTAGCTGTAAAGATAAAAAATATTTGCTATCTTTCCAAAAAATGTTCACAACCCCTGTCCCACTCTCTCCCATGCACTGCCACTCATGTCTGAGTGGTAAGTGTCAGGGGGAGTTATATGCACAAACACAAAGAGAATCACTGAGGATTTAAAGAGAAAACCAAAAGAAGAGGCAAGTGGGATTTTAAAGACCCAGGAGCCAGGGAATGGGCTTAAGGTTCTCTGCAGAAGCTGCCCAAAATCTTCTCTGCCAACCATCTTCCTTGCCCCCGTGCCAGGCTTGGTCCCAGCCCATCCTGGCAGCCAGGACCCAGCCGGAAGCTGCTTCCCGCTGCTGGGGGCAGAATAGTGCATGACCAGCACAGGCTCTGAAATGAGACTTTGAATCCCAGATCCACACTGTTATCCAAGCAGCCTTGGAACAGCGGCCTCACCTTCAGTCTCCTCCTCTATGAAATGGGAATGATTAGGGCACTGCCTCTGTGTGTGTGTGTGTGGGGGGGAGGGATGAGTTCATGTGTGCAAGTGCCTCACAGGAACATAATAAGTGGTGGTATGACAAAACTGCTGACTGGGACGAAAGGCTGAGGGCAGAGATCCAAATAACCAGGAAACCATATACCCATGTCGGGAAATAGTAAGTGCTGGAACCATCACTCCTCCCCCAACCCCTACCCATTCACTGCCCTGCTGCCCAGCCTGTTAACATAAGTCTTGAGAGGGCAGGTCTGCAGTGGTCAGGAATCCAGAGCAAGAAAGGGCCTGGATCGATGAATACTTGTTCAGGGAATGGATGGGTGGATGGATGGATTGATGGATGGAAGGATGATGGATGGATGAACAGACAGCTGGTTGATGGGTAAATAGATGGACAGATGGATGGATGGACTACAGATGATGAAAGGATGATGGATGGATGGATGGATGGATGGATGGATGGATGGATGGATAAATGGATGGGTGGGTGGGTGGGTGGATGAATAGATGGATGGATGGGGGTATTGCAGAGTTTATGGGGAAGGCACTTTGTACACTGAGGTAATCCTTGTATAGATCAGAGAGGTGCCTGCAGAAGGGCATAAGCATCTCATTTCCCTGTGGACTCAGTCTGCATCTTCCTGGAGATGAACTAAGAATTAACACACAGAGTGCAGATGGGGAGGGGCAGGTTAGAACAGCTTGTATGTCTGCTGTTGGCAGGAACAGGACATGTGAATTTTCCATCGGTTACATGCATACCAAGAAAGGCAGAAGGCTTGAACTGTCCTTCTCTCAGTGACTGCTCAGCAGGTGAGCGGCCGAGCAGCCTGAGGATGAAGCGGAGCCTCCTCAGCAGGAATCATACAGTTTGGAGGCCCCGGAGCATTGTCCTGACTACACCCTGTGTGCCCTGTGAGAAAGCAGCCTTTCCATGCTGCCCACAGAGGACACGGTGAAGGGAGACATGTTCCCTTTCCCCAGCCTCCCTCACAGATTCCACATACTGGAAGGAGGGGAAGCCAGGACTGCTAAGCTGGATTTGAGCTTGAGCTTTTCAAGTGGACCAGCCACTGCTGGCCTTGTTTATATTGAGTGTGACCAGAAAGTCATGAGATCTGCCTAAGACATCCACCCTTAAGGGACAAAGAAGGCAGATCTGCTAGCATCTGCTTGGGAACAGTGCAAAGCAAAAAATCAAACTGTTTCATATTTGTACCCCACTGAGTTTGGATGGTTCAATAAACTGTTAACAGTGGATGCTATTATTACTCTATATAGTTCTTTGTTTAAATTTCTTTTTATAGCATTTTCAGCTCCAGGAAGGAAAGCTGTGAACCCAAATAAATAGGACCACCCCAACTTTAAAGGAGGCGAGAAAATGCTTACTGTGTCTTCCCTGAGGCACCGACTCCCCACTCAGGCTGCATAACCCCTCTCTGGCCCAGCCCTTCCCTGAGGAAGAAGGTGCTTCTTCCTGCGGGAACATAATCTTGCACAGCAACTGACACCTTCTACCACTGCACTCTTACTAGCTCTGGGTCAGCTGCCCTCTGTCTGGGTCCTCATCAGGGGCCACCTTTTCTGCCCTGGTTTCTGGCAGAAAGGGTGGGGAAGGCATCCCCCCAGCTGCCTGCAGCGGGAACCCGAGCCCCCCCTCCCCCAGCAGAGGGTCCAGTCCAGCTCCGGCTCCCCAGCAGAATGGAAGGTTCGGATTCCACCGCCATCACCGCGCACCTTTATGTTGCCATGACTAAATTCATTTCAAATTTAAGGAGTACATTTTAAAAATGAAACCATGAACAAGGAGTTCTCTTACAATAAACACATCAATGCTCATTTTCCTTATTATTCTACTTTTGGCTATTTCATATAAAATCTTTAATTAAAGTTTCTCTTTGAAATTGTCATTATCAACCCAGAAGAAAGGAGGGGAAGAACAACACAGCTGTGCAGATACGCAGCGCTATTCAGGACCAAATGAACTGGAACGAAGCGGGCGGCTTGACTGTTATGTTCCTAGTTCTGGCTCTGTATTCTCAGTCGCACCGTCTAACTTGTCACTTTATATCGATTCCATCTGTTTACACTCTGCGGAGTATTGGCTTCCTACCGTGAACATTTCCTATTTACCAGCTGGTAGAGATGGGCCAAACCAGATAGGAAAAAATTAGAGTACATTCAGAACCTCATAAACACAAACTTTCAATTTGGGGACATGTGGGAGGAGCCTGCCCGCACTGCTCACCTTCCGCAAAGGCGCCGCCTCTGCCTCCGGTGCAGGTGCCGCTCACTCTCCGCGCTGGTGCTCACCCCCGCAGGCCCAGCGGGCGTGTTCACTTCTCACATGGATGCACACCCTGCCTTCACTAAAACCTGAACAAGCTTACAGGGGAAGATATCTAAATGAGCTCCAAGAAGACAGAGAAAAGGGAGCTAAGAAAGAGCTAAAGGAACCTGAGAGTCATGGTCGCTATGACGGAGCAAAACCCCAAAAATTTGCCTTGGAGTTTCCTTGTGGCTAAGGTAAAAGGGAAAACTTGCTGTTTCCTTCACCTCAGGCCACATAAACCTTCCCCCACATTTGATTTTCATTTTTAAAACACTTGCAACACAGCTTTAAGACTTCTGAGAAATCCTATCTACCCTTCTGACATAGCTAGGAAAAACTCCTAGGGCTTTCAAAAGGGTGCTAAAGCTAGGAGAAATTTTTCCTGTCTCTCCTTTCTAACACAGCCCACACGCATAGGATAGGCTCCACCCCAGGCACAGCAGGCCAAGCCAAGAATACTGGACCCCTGCCATCCGGACCTCAGCTCTGCATATGACAGAGCTGATCCACTATCCCCCACACACCAGAGGTGCTAGACAAATGTAGGCTGATGATGATGAGAGTGACTCATTCCTCTGATTCCTTCCACAGCCTGATCACAGGCACCTCCCTGCCTGCAGCTGCTCTCCCATCAGATGTACCCACTGCACTGCTGACATCCATCTCCTGATACCTCCTCTCTCATGCCACTGCCTTAATCAGAAACCTTCAATGAACCACCACCGCCACCTCCATTACCACACCTTGCCAGAGGCTTTAGGGTGAATACCCCACCTTCAGATTCTTCCATCTTGTTCTCCAGCCTACCCTTCAAAATTGAGCTGTTCCAATCTGCCTCGAGAAACAGAACTCTGCACAGGAGAGTCACGGGGCTTGTTCTCTTATTGTCCCGGCCACACCTCCACTGCCCCTGCGGCCAGGTCCCCTCCTTAGGGCAGACTGCAGTCCTGAAAGCTACCTCACATGGCGCCCTCCAGCCTGTCCTCGACACCGGGGCGCCACCCATGGCCCAGCTGAAGCTCCTATCTCAGCCGTCTCAGGAAGGTTATCCTGGCTGTTCCAATTACTGTGCCCTTTTCCTACAGAACTTTATTTCTGCATTCAGTAAACATTTACTGAGTTCGTATCAGGTGCCAGGATCTATTCAAGGCACTGACATTATAACAGTGAGCAAGACAGAGAAGGTGTCCCCTCCCAGGAAATGTCTATCTTAGTGATAACAGGAAAACAAACAAAAATCTCAGAATGTCCTAAGTGTTAAAGAAAACACAATTTTAGACAGTGTAGTAAAAAACATCTCCCTGGGAAGATCTCTCTTGGTGAGCACTGTAAGCAAGGCAACCAAAGCATGGGCACCTTAACCAGAGGAGTCTGATGGGATATGACTTAAGTTTTGAACAGACAATTCTGGGTGTCATGTGGAACACAGAGTGTAAGGAACAGGAATGGCAATCCAGGGGTTGTTGAGAAAGCACAGGACAGGGAAAACGGTGGCAGTCGAGTTGGAGAGAGGTGGATGTGTTCAGGATCGGTTTCAGGATACAACAGATAAGACATGTTGATGGACTGGATGTGGGAGAGGGGCCAGTGAGGGAAGACAGGTCTCAAGGCTAGTTCTAGGTTTCTGCTTGAATGACGCAGTGAATGGTGGACCCACTTACTAAAACGGGGGCAAGGCCAAGGGAGAAAAGCTTCTTGGGGTGTGGGTGAGGAGGGCGGTCAGAAGTTATGACTTGCTCTGTGGATAGTGACGAACCTAGAGTCCTAGATGGAGACATAAACGTGGGTGCCATCAGCATGGAGCCCTCTTATCCTTCCCCTCTGTAGCTCTAAACCATAAATGACTACATACCACTATCATTTAACTGTCCACATGAGAATTCATATGTATTATCTCCTCCAAAGACAAACTCCTAATTTTTTTAGTAACTTCTGGCATTATGGTAAGTTTATTTCATATATATTCTCACCTAGAATTTCAACTATAATCATGCAATACCGTTTCCCAGTTCATAGCTGAGGAAACAGTCTGCAGACAGATCCGCGAGCTTGGGTCACTCGGACGGTGAGAGCGGGCACTCAGCTGCACACTTAGCCAGGCAAGTCCACACACTCCTGCCTGGCCCCCTATGCTGCGCAGTTTTAAACATTTATCCCTACATTCTTCTTTGTATTATTTATTTGCCACATACAGGAAGATGTTATTAAGAAAAAAAAGATAAACTCAGTCTGAAATAATTACAAATTGATATACCAGAATTTTCGCTTTAGTTGCCCAATGAAGCCTTTAGCGAATTAATAATACAGCAACCAAAAATAGGTGCTGGAGTAGAATTGTTCTCAATATAATCTTTTTATATGGTGGCAAGTGATTATTTTGTTATGTGAAATTCTCTAGATAGAAATGTAAGTACTCTGCTTCCTGTAGTTGCACGCAGACAGAGTGAGAGCTGTGACATTATTAATCACTATGTTCGGTTATGATTGATAGGCCTTTCTGCGGGGAGGAAAAAATGCCTCCCATGCAATCTGTCCCAACAGCTCTGCGATATGCTAATATTTCCTTCAGATGAAAGAGGAGATGTGTTCAAATACCTGCTATAAGAGGCAATTAATACCTAGAGTACCAAGGCAGAGCAGATCAAAGCAGGATTAGGAGAATATTGCGAATTAACCTAAAGCTTGTATGTTTTAGTAAATGGCCTCCATTCTGGGTTTGACACAGTCTTTTTATTAGGCAAACAGACTGCATTCCGGTACATTCATTCATGCTAATGTGGTGTTACGATGCTAAGGTATGTTTATAAAAAACGGTTTTGATTCTGGCAACTGTTTCTTTATTCCTCAAGCCATATTCTTTTTTAATTTCTCTCTCTCCTTTTTTTTTAAGGAAAATTCACCTATTTAAGAAAATGAATCTACCCATCACTTTTGTCTTTTCTCCATGAGGATATTACAGAACAAGCAGGCAGCATAGTACCTCTAATTATTTACTAATTGCTTCTGCAATGACTAAGGCTGCATCTATGGAATGCCAAGGCACCAGGGTAATCCCATAAAACCTTGTGTTAGATCACTCGGTGTCCAACAGACACACTAGTCACGGCTGACTGGGTAGACCAGATGTTCTGACATCATGGTGCCCAGGCTTGAAGCACTGTTTCTGATTTGGGTGGTGATGTGGTACAAGAGCAAACAGCCAGGGGCTTAGGCTGTGTTTGTTTATTCTTTCTTTTTTATGTCTTTAACTGGATTCTTGAATACTAGTCTTCACTTAAGAACAGTTTTTCTGAAATGTGGGGGAGGGGAAGCACCATGACATTTGTAAACATATGTTGCATCCTTACAGAGGTCCCTGTTTCTCTGAATTCCTGGACATGGTTCCAGTGCGCATTCACCCCACCTCACGTAGCAGTGTGAGATTTTCTCCTCTGTCAGCTCCTCCTTTCACATCTACCTTATCCTTGTATGGGGAGCTGACCAAACAAAAATAAACAGTAAAAAGACTAAAACTGAGTTAGCCTGCCCACACACTGAAGCTTGGCTTTAGTCCTTTTTGCCCTGAAGAAGGTGAAGACCTACCTGAGCCTCAGACACAGCCACTGCTCCTGGAGGGAGCTGGGATCCCCAGGCAGGCAGGAAGCACAGAGACTGAGGAGCTGGGAGAACGTGAGGGCATGATGCCAGACAGAGGAAAGGAAGGAAGGCCCCCAAATGCCCATGTTAAGCCGACACTACATGGATGAAAAGGTGACTGCATCCATTCATACGACGATGGCAGGGACACCACTCTGTGATGGACTGGGCCTGCCTATAGGCATGGCAGACAGTCATGCATTCTGACTGCAAGTGAGCATCAGCACTTTCCTGGAGCAGCCTGGGAGAGGGGGGCCGCCCAGGGGTTCAGGGCAAGGACGCAGAGCCCAGCTGCCTAGGCAGCCATTGCAGCTGTGTGCTCCCAGCCAAGCTGCTGAGCCTCTGCTCTGGGCTCCCTCCACATCAATGCGGATAACAGCGGCACTGCCTCATGGGTTTTCCCAGGAATTAAATAATGTAGTACATACAGCACAGCACCTAGAACTCTCCTAAAAGTACCCAGTCAGTGCTAACTATAATGATCACAAAAATTGGGGGATGATTCAAAATGAATATGAAGCTATAAAATAACCCCTATTTTTTGTGAGCAGTGTATTACTATTAATACTGTTGGCAAATCCAAGTTCCATTAGTGTCCAGGGGATGGAGGCCCAGCCAGCCAGAGAGATCCTGTTATCAGGTGGCTGAAGCAGACACTGTAGGCTGCCTTTCCCACATCCATTCACCTTGACCCCCTTTTCTCCTAACAAAACCCTCCAGTTTCCATTTTGTTCAGCTATCCACCTTCTGGTGACCATGTGCTTCAGGGGCCCAGCTGCCACACCATGCTGACCAATGCCACTGTCGGTGACTGGTTTGGGGGTGGAACATTATTCTGGGTTGTGCATCATGGGGAGAAGCTTCCCATGTTTATAGAGTCACATTAGAAGAAACACCATACTGGAAGAACTGTGGCATTGCAGTACCTGCAGGTCAAGCCTGGTGGCAACCACCTGGTGAGCATGGGAGTCTCTGGGCCTACACACCTCCTGACTTCTTCAATGAGATGAGGTGGTCTCAGGTAGTTCAGTTGCAGAGTTTTCTGTTTCTCACAACCAAACACCTCAGTGTCTGAGGCGGTGCCACCTGGTGGCAGGGAAAGCCTACCACGGGAAGAGGCTTAGTGCCTGACAAGCAGAAGCCTCACTGGGGCAGAAAGGGACTAACACTTATTGAGAATCTGCTGTATGCCAATTATTCTCATTCATTCTTAACTACGCTGATAGGTCAGTTCTGTTGTCTCTGCCTTAGAGATGAGGAAACGGGACAGCAAGGGAGAGACAGACCCATCCAAGGTCCCATGTGGGAAACTGCAGAGGCTGGATTTCAGGCCAGTGTGCCTGATTCCCACTAAATCCCTCTGCCTCCTGGAAGACTAAGGAAGCCAAGGACATGAAGACCAGAATACTCAAGTAGCAGTAGAGGAGATGCCCAAAGGCACAGAAGAGGAGCCAAAGGAAAGCAGTCATCTGCGACCAAATGAATGACAGGGCCAGAGAGTGAGGGCACGTGAGGTACATGCAGAATGCAGTGCCCGCGGGTTGGAACCTGAGTGCAGATTAAACCAGGGAGCAGCACCAGCCCTGAGCACCACCTGGGCTCACGCAGCTTCCTCTTCCCCGAATGCAGGGCCCCGTGGGATCAGACAGCAGCCTCGTAGGAAGCCCAGGATCACAATCACCATAAGACGGAGGAGAGACAGGACCTGGAGATCTATCCCTTGACTGATGGAGACAGAGTCAGAGAGCTGGAGGGTTCGACTGGGTAATGAGCGTGAACATGAGCTTATGTTGGAGGGGCTCAGTGCACATGAAGAAGGGAGAGGCTGAGGAACCAGCTGTCAGACCAAGCTCACTGCAGAAGAAAACAATAAGGAAATGCAAGCACTGGGGTTGGGTTAGTTTGGGGTGCCAACTGCTAATTATTTGTTAGGTTAGGAAAATTAGACCACACATACATTTAGCAAAGTCTGGCTCCCAACACTCAGGGAGATGTTTGCATGCATTCTTGCAAGCCATGTGGACTTAATGTAAACAAAACACTTAGCATTTGTTCATTCCCAACCTTATGGATCACTCAGCAATGACAGTCTGAAGGGAGCCTTCCTTGAGTAATCCTAGGTGTTCTCAGTCTCCACATTTGTGTGTGGGCCATTTGCGGGGCTAGGGTCTTACCCTGAAGCCTGCTGCTGCATACAGCAAACAGCTGAAGAGTGTGTTTGGTTTGTTCTGTTCATTGGGAGTGGGTGGGAAGGGAAGAGACTCCTATACTTCAAAGGAAGCTGGCGTTGTCCAACCCTCCAGGTGCTTGCTACTGGATATTTTTAAGCCACACAACAGCACTTGAAAGTGGGTGTCTTTATCCACTCTAACAGATGGAGAAACCCAATGACAAGGCCTTACCCAAGGCCACCTGACTGGAAAGTGACACAGCCCCAAAGCGGAAACCCAGGTCTGACCGGGTCCCAGGGTCAGTCTACTCTCACCCCACCAGCCTGTCCAGGGCTGGGGTCATCGATAGAACCTGGACGGTAGCATGCTGGCCAGAACGCACGACAGAGAAACCCTCTGAGCTGCCTGGGACGCAGGGCTATCTCAATTCCAGCTCCTCCACCTTTTACTGTCACTTTTTTTGTTCTCACTAGAAGTTGCACAAAAGCTGCACTAGCTTAAACTGACTCTTTTTTGTGTGTGACAGAGACAGAGAGAGAGAGAGACGAGAGAGGAACAGATAAGGACAGAGGGACAGGAAGGGAGAAAGATGAGAAGCATCAATTCTTCGTTGCAACACCTTAGTTGTTCATTGATTGATTTATCAAATATATCTGCCTTGATGGGGGAGGGGCTTCAGCAGAGCAAGTGACCCCTTGCTCAAGCCAATGACTTTGGGTTTCAAGCCAGCGACCTTTGGGCTCAAGTTAGCGACCACGGATCATGTCTATGATCCCACAACTCAAGCCAGTGACCCCCACAGTCAAGCTGGTGAGCTTTGCTCAAACCAGAGGAACCTGCGCTCAAGCTGGCAACCTCGGGGTTTCAAACCTGGGTCCTCCACATCGCAGTCTGACGCTCTATCCACTGTCCCACTGCCTGGTCAGGCTTAAACGGACTCTTGATCGATGGGAGGACTTCTCCCACTGACAGGGTGAAAGAAAGGGGGTGGAAGGATGGTCACTGGTGGAGTGCCCTTCAACTTCCCTCATCAAAGCCTTACTTTCATTAGTTCATGATCCCCACTTACGTCCATGCACTCCTCACTAACAAGTTCCATTACTGATCCAGAATGGTGTTTACGCCGATGTGATCGTCATACACAGTTGACTTTTCCTGGGAGAACTTCATGATTAACACCATTTATGAAGAGAAATTAAAAGCATATACCATCAATAATATTGGTCATAGCACATATTTCTTACAGAATAACAAATGAACCACAGTGGAAGCAAATACTTGTAGAAGGTTCCTTCCTGACATAAACTGCAGTGAACGAGATTCTTAGGAGCACACAATGCTGATACACTGTCACGTTAAGATGAACATCCTGGTGTTCATGGCGTCAGCCAGGAAAATTCAGACAAACACTTTGTGGATTTCTGGCTATTCTTGATTTTCAAACGCATGAAAGTCTCAGAAGGGTTTTAAAAAGAAAGCAAATTTGTCACATTTCAAACCAACATATTGAATCAAATAAATTAAGCCACGATTCTCAAACTGCTCATGCAAATGACAGGTTCAAATGTATTTTAAAAACGGGTCTGATTCCAACCCCTGAGTGCCATGAACATGTCCTCTCCTCACACCCACACCCCACGAGCTGTGTGCTGTGACATTCAACCATAACCAGCAAACAGGAACAAAGCTATGTGCTCCTTTTCTGAACACACACAGTAGTTTTTGTAGCTAAGCCACTCAATCCTTCAATATATACCACTTTGAGTCTTCCTGATTATTTTTACCATGCCACACTTGATTGGCATTTACTGCTAAAAAGCAATAGTTTTCTCTTTTAAAAAAAAAAATCTTGCATCAGTCAGATGAAAAGCAGAAAGGGTAGCCCTACTAATAATGATCTAAAGTTAATACAAAAGTAATTAATATTCCAGGATTTCTCCCGGTGTCATTCATCAAAGAGTCGCTATCCAAGGCAGTCGTAGTTGTCTGAATACACTTGAGATGAGATCTATTCAGCCAGATGACTTCGACACGAGAACACAGATGACAAGCCGGGGCTCGTCTTGCACCAGCTACCTCTGCTAACAATTGCTTTTGACGAAGGGTGGCGGGGGCGGGGGTAGAATTTTAAAGGCTCTCTGTTACCTTTTCTCCTACTTGGATTTCAAGCTCTTTCAATGTCCGACAGCAATTCATTTCATTCCCACCGCCGCTTAAAAACAAAAAATAAATAAATAAAAACTTTTTGTTCAAATGTTTTAACCAAGTAAATGTTTGTGTAGGACACACAGAGAAAAAATTATAAGGATTTCTAGAGTAGGTATGTTTAAATGAAAGACAGTTCTCATGCACTAGCATCTACCAGAAGTATGAACTCGGGCTAAGTACTTAGCTTCGCCCCACCTCAGTTTCCTCATCTGTGACATTTATCCGTCCTGAGGGTAGGTGTGGCTTGAGTGATGAGGGTCAGCCTTCAGTGAGCATTTACCATGGTCAAGCCTTGTTGCACTCAGTCCTCATACCGCGGTGGGTCAGGGCCCGTCTCCATCCCTGCATACAGAGGAGACTGAGGAGCCACAGGCTCCTGTGAAGAAGGGGAGGTGCCAGGTTCGGACCAGGTGGTCTGGCTTCGGAGCCTATCCCTGACCGCTCCGCTGCTGCACTCTGTCCTGACCTCTGCGGCTCCCAGTCAGTCCGTGGGGCACTACCGGCCACTCGTAAAGGACTTTATGGTAGGTGTGTGTCTATACCATTTTGTGGCTCCATCAGTTTATTAACTATATTTGGTTTTGCATTGGCTATAAATCACTGTTTTGCCTAAACCACTGCAGAGCCCCTCTTTGGGACAAACTGGTAGGGCTGGGGTCCGGGCAAGGAACAAGAGACATTCTGCTCCTCCACATCACACTAGTTATTCAGCACCACCTACATCCAGGCCTGGGGCCACAGTGGTGCCCAGGATACCATTCCCAGTCTCAAAAAAGCTTAGTGCTAGTGATACCAACAGGCAGACTGATCATAAAGCTGCAATGTAACAGGTGTCATGAAGGAAACAGAGGTGAGCAGGGGGCTAGGTTGGAGACCAGGGGAGATGGAACAACTTTTCTAGATGGTGGGATGGAAAGACCACCAGCTGGGGAGCCAGGAGCATCCACTTGGAGGAAAAGCTCTCTGGGCAAGGCAAAGCAACACACAGCAGTGTGAAGCCCAGAGTGGGCAGAGTCAGCACACCCCAGGGTTGGCATTGCTGAAGGCCAGGGAGATCAGAGCCCAATGAGCAGGCAGAGGAACACGGGTGAGTCCAGAGATGGAGGCAGACGCCAGCCCTGTGGTACTGTGGGCCACGACAAGGAACCCTGACTTCATGCTAGCGTAAGGGGAAGCCACTGGAGTATTTTAGGCAGAAATTGACTTCATTCTACCCAGGCAGAAACTGAGGCTCAGAGGGGTTAAGTGGTGTGCCTAAGTTGAAGATGGAACCTTGCCAGGAGACCAGTCATATGATTCTATGTGAAATGTAGTATTTTAATATAGTTTTAAGCATGTATTAAATAGATAGAAAACACTATTTATAACATATGTTTGAGAATTAAAAGCTAAAAGGCCCATGTAGCCACCATTAGCTGAAGACATGGGGCAGGGCCTGAGGGCCTGGTGGCTCACCCCATCTCCCCCTCCCCGTAGGGTTAAGGTGGAGGCTTCATCAGCCCACGTCACATGGCAGCTCGACTTCCCCTCTGCCCAGCCTTGCTCAGGCCCTCTCCTCTTCACAGTGTTCCCTAATCTGCACACTGCACCCCAAACTCCATCTCAGGGTCTGCTTCAGGGGAACCCAGTCTAGTATCTGATAGTGACCCAGCGATATCAGCTGTCTCTACTATTTTTGGGAATGATCTGTCTTTTTAAATCCTTTCATTTTTAACCATTCTATAAACATACACTTTGGTTCTCTTCTTAACAAATTTTACCATTTGTTATCTAGTCAATCTTTGTTTCTTAAGTGGAACATCTATTATAATTACTGGTACATTTAGGTTTCCTACTTGTGCTGCCCATTTCACCCCTCCTGGCCTTTTGGGGGTTGATCCATTTTTACCATTCCATTTTTTTTTTGCCTCTATATGTTTGTGATTTATTCACTGTTTTTAATCTTGTGACAGTTGCTCTGGAAACTATACCTGCATACTTTTCAAAGTCTAAGTCAATCAAAACTTTTACCTTCCTCCTAGACAAGGTAACAACTCTAGAACATTTCATTCCAGTCCCTCCTCTCAATTTTAACATTATCACTATCATGTATTTGAATTCTATTTGATTTTTAAGTCCCAGAGCCATTGTTACTTCGTACAGTCGCCAGTGTCCCTGTAGTCCACACACGCTTCGGGTTAGCCACGCACCCTCTGCCGGCCGCGCTTCTTCCGCCTGCTGCAGCCCTCCGTCTGGGGCCACATCCTTCTAACTAAAGTTTGACCTTAGAATGGCTCTGTTGGGGGCCAAATGTACTTTTGTGTGAGAATGCCTGTATTTCAGCACTGACAATGCTGAAGGGAGTTTCTGTGAGACACATAATTCTAGGGCAGCACCAATTTTCTTCCAGCACATTGTAACTATTCAACTCTTCTCTCCTGGTTTCCACTGTTACTGGTTGGAAGTCACTTTTGTTTCACTGTGGACATCGGGCATTGTCTCTAGGGTTCTTTCTGTCTGTGCTCCTGTTTTTAACCTGCTTGAAATTTGGCTTCTTGAGTCTGCAGGAAAGTACCTTTCATCAGTTCTGGAAAGTTCTTAAGCCGTGGTTTCTTTGGATATCATCCCCATCCCATCTCTCCTTCCTCTCTTCACAGAATTCCAAGAATACCTTCCATGTCATTGTGCTGCATTCTGGCTAATTTTTTCTGAACGATCTTCCAGGTCACTTATTTCTTCAGCTGCGTCTAATCTGCTTGTTAAATTCATTGAGCTTTAAATTGTTATTATGAAATATAACCCACTCGCAGAAAACACACCCAACATAAATGCATCGTTTAATTATAATTAAGACAAATGCCAGTTGACCAATTACCCAAATCAAGAATTAAAGCTAAACACAAAAAGCCTCCCATTTGCCCTTTTCCAATTGTAATGTTTCCTTTCCTCCTGGTAGTAATTGCTATCCCAGTTATTTAGAAGATAAAAGATATCACCTGACCAGGCGGTTGCACAGTGGATAGAGCGTCGGACTGGGTCACGGAGAACCCAGGTTCGAAATCCCAAGGTCGCCAGCTTGAGCGCAGGGTTGCTGGCTTGAGTGTGGGATCATAGACATGACCCCATGGTTGCTTGCTTGAGCCCAAGGTCACTGGCTTGAACAAGGGGTCACTCAGACTGCTGTAGCCCCCCGGTCAAGGCACATATGAGAAAGCAACCAATGAACTAAGGAGTCACAACGAAGAATTGATGCTTCTGTCCCTGTGTGTCCCTCTCTTTGTCTCTGTCACACACACACACACACACACACACACACACACACACACACAAAAGGATAAAAGATATCTCCTTGTATTTGGTCATAATTTCACTACCTAGGTACATATCTCTAAGAAATACAATTCAACTTGCCATTTTTGAATGTCACGTGAATAGGAAATTCTTCTGTTTCTTGCTCCTTCACTCAATGTTCTGTCCATGAAATCCATTCAGGCTGCTGACTATAGGTGCCATTGGTTGGTTTTCATTGCTGTTTTTCCATCTGTTCTTCAATAAATATGTAGTAAGCACCTACTAGGTGCTGATAATTATGCAAAAAAATACTATGTGCAAAAAAATAGAATTGCTACAGATCCCTGCCCTCATAGAGCTTACATTCTAGGTGGATATCACACTGAGTATTAACCTAATGGGTGTGGGGCGAAAGCATCGCGGACAGGGGACAGCTGTCAAAGGCCCTGACACAGGAACACCGAGGAGGTCTCGGCTTTGGGGCAGAGCAAGCAGAGAGGAAAGCAGCAGGAGCACCTACCCATCAGGGAACATGGCCAGCGCGGAGGGCCTGTGGCCCATCTAGGAAACCCTCCTCTTCTGCCTTTAGCCTGTCTTTTAGAATCTCTTCTAGTCAAAACCTGCAGGAGATGAACTTCTCGGTTTTTGTCTGCAAATTTATTTTACTCTCACTCTTTTTTGAGTGTTTCTCCCTGATTTTTATCACATCTTTAATTTTCAGAAACTCAAATAAGCTGTCCAAATTGAATGGCCCTTCAGAGGCCTGCAAGCTTAAGGTGCTGCACAGAAGGTTTCTGTGGGTTCCTTTCCTGGAGTTTCTTTAGCTGCTTCTTTCTTTGTAGCAAACCTCTTTCCCTTCCAAATCCTGCTTCTCTGAACCAAGAGCCTTCTTTCTTTCTTCTTCTTTACCACAGTCTACCTGCTAGAACCAGCTCCACGCCTGCTCTGCTAAGGCCCATACATGGTCTCTGCGAATGATTTAGCTTTGACAATGACTCTTGGGCTCCTTACTAAGTTCTTCAGACCTCTGTGGTGAATCTTCTTGTGCGGTGCTCAGAAAGTTTTTTTAAAAACTTCTAAGGTGTTTTGATTGTTCTGTACACCTAAGGTTGTAGTTAGGTTCCTCCACCTTGGGCAGACCCTTGAGGCTTGGTCTCTTGTCCCCTTTACTCCAAATAGCCAACAAAACCTACACACAAATTCACCAGGATTTGGCCAATACCCTTAAGTGATCGCTGGCTTTTTAGAATACTCGTTTCTTTGGATTCCAATTTCCACTTCATGTTTGGCCTCTGGGAATTATTTGCTTTCTTGCCCAATCAGTAATGTTTTGAAGTATTTTACCTTTTATCCAGCATTTTAGTTGATTTCATAGGAAGGGCTGTTCACAAATTTAGCCTATACCACGTTACTAGAAAGAGAAGTCTCCATTAACTATAATATATCATCTTCAACCAAAGAGAACTCAGCTCCCCCCCCTTTTTTTAATTTATTCATTTTAGAGAGGAGAGAGAGAGAGAGAGAGAGAGGAGGGGGGAAGGGAGGAGCAGGAAGCATCAACTTCCATATGTGCTTTGACCAGGCAAGCCCAGGTCAGCTCCCTTTCTGAGTAAGTCAGAAATCTTCTAAATTTAGTTTTAATACTTAACCTTTTAAGTTTAAACAATCCAATTAAAAATGGGCAAAGGACCTGAATAGACAACTTTCTAAAGAGGACATAAGACATATGAAAAGATGAAAAATGTCACTAATCATCAGCAAAATGCAAATTAAAACCACCTCACACCTGTCAGAATGGTTATCATCAATAAATCAACAAAAAACAAGTGCTGGCGAGGGTATGGAGAAAAGGGAACCTTCATGTACTATTGGTGGGAACGCAGACTGGTACAGCCACTATGGAAAGCAGTATGAAGTTACTACAAAAAATTAAAAATGGAACTGCCTTTTGACCCAGTGATCCGACTTAAGGATTAACTTATTATCCTTTTAACTCCAAATTAGTTATTAGACTGATGTTTCACAATTTAAAAAAGAAAAGAAAAAAAGAACTTTCGTTTCAGTTTTTCCAGTTCTTTAGCTTTTTCAACAAAGAATGTCAAATTAGGTTACTATCTATTCAACAACGTTATCCCTGATGGAGAGGGTTTGAGGTCAAGAGCATGAATATGCAGTCTGTAAAACAAGCCATTCTTCTGCCTGACCAGTGGTGGCACAGTGGACAGAGTGCCAACCTAAGATGCTGAGGTCCCAGGTTTGAAACCCTGAGGTTGCCAACTTGAGTGTGGGCTCACCAGCTTGACTGCAGGGATGCCTGCTTGAGCATGGGATCATAGACATGACCCCATGGTCACTGGCTTGAGCCCAAAGGTTCCTGGCTTGAAGTCCAAGGTCACTGGCTTGAGCAAGGGGGTCACTGGCTCGAATATAGCCCCAGTTAAAGCACATATGAGACATAATCAATGAACAACGAAAGTGCTGTAACTACAAGTTGACGCTTCTCGTCTCTCTCCCTTCCTGAGTCCCTCCCTCTCTCTCACTAAAACCAGTTCTTGAAAATTATCTTAGTCCACCACTCACTGAGCATAACCTCAATACAGCACAGAGCAGTCCCAGATCATGAAGGGGATAAAAGTCTGTCAGTCTTTTTGGAACTGTTGTACCAATTCTCATTATTTTAACTGAGTTAAAAACACACACACGTAACATAAAATTTACCATCTTGACCATTTTTTTAAAGTACAGTTTATTAATATCACATATATTCACACTGTTGTGTAACAGATGCTAGAACTTTTATCTTACAAAACTGAAACTCTACGCCCATTGAACAACAGTGCTCTCTTCCCCCTCTTCCTGCTGCACTAACTCTTACACTTAAGCTGCATCCATGATGGATTCAATCATGAAAGCTTTAATACCAAAATTTGCTAATATTTCAGGACCAAATTTACACAGTTTCTGAGAAAATGATGCTTATTCATTTAGAGTAGACAATCTGAGTTTTTTTTTACTAAAACAACATTTCCAAAATCTCACACCAGAATGAAAAAGCTTTATAGCTGATCAAGTATTAAAAGTTCATACTTTAATACTCACATTGAACATAAAGCAAATGAGCCCCATGCTCATTTCAAAGGGGCTCATTCATGGGTCTTTTTTTGGTAATTGAATTTTATTGGGGTGCTGCTGGTTAACAAAAGATCTTTTTAAAAATATTTAATT
The DNA here is from genome assembly GCF_036850995.1 of Saccopteryx leptura. Taxonomy (NCBI): domain Eukaryota; kingdom Metazoa; phylum Chordata; class Mammalia; order Chiroptera; family Emballonuridae; genus Saccopteryx; species Saccopteryx leptura. The sequence continues at coordinate 315,416,664 of NC_089503.1, forward strand.
TCTAGCTACCAAAATATGATCACTTTTCATCAAAAGACATTTAAATTGTATAAAATAACACATTTTAAGTTTAACATCTTAATATTTTTACTTCAAAATTAAAATGGATTTCCAAATCTGAAATACACTGCATTTATGTTCATCTGATTTTAATTTGCTATATTTCCATTTTCAATACAGCATTATTTCTATTATTCTGAAATACAGCCTATATAGATGTTAGAATCTTCCCTAAATAATTTTTTTAAAACAGATTTAAAATGCCTTTATTTCTAAAACGTGCCCTAACACCTCCCACAGTGTGCAAGGCCAGCTTTGGGACTGGTCTTCAGATCGGAGTAAAAGCAGGCCAACGCAGGAGCAGTCAGAGCTCCTGGTTCTGGGCATCAAGACGTCACCCCTCCAACCACTCAATCTTTAGTTTTTCTTCAGCTGTTTCTTGCAACATAGGGAGAGCCGTTTTGGATTCGTCTGTATGACAGAGAGGTCTGACCTTGAGGAAGATCGGTAGCCCACATTCTCTGCTCTTATAGGCTTAATGATATGGCCTGGCTTGGTGATGACCTTGGGCGCAGTCAGCACCTGGAAGGCCCTCTGGCTGTTCCACGTGGATCCTACAGGGGTCTGGATGGTCCTTTCAAACTGCTGATGGTGGGTAAACGGATATGGAAGCACCCGCACCTGGTGAGCTGCTGCATGGATGTTTCGCTTCTCACTGAGAATCACATTTGGCAAATTCCTGTCTTTTCTTGGAGGAGCCTCAGGGGCTTTAATGAGAAACCGGTGTCTCTTCTTGGTGTTGGGCTTCAGGCCCATGCCACCCCACTCACCCCAGCCAGGCAAGGTCAGGTCCATGTCCTTTGTCTTACTCACCTCCACTGCTTCCCTCTTCTCTTTCAAGAAGTCTCTGATGACATCATCCCCAGCAAAAGCTTCCTTTATCATTTGCTTTTGCTCTTTCTCCTGGTCATCTTCCAATTCCTCTACTAATGTGGGGACTGCCAAAGCCTTTCCGGAAGGAGCCCTTGTGGCTATGATGTTCTGCAGGTCCACCCCCCACTCCTTCCTCTCCTTCCCCTTAGGAACACCAGGCTGACCAGCTGGCTTCCCCCTGAGCTGCTGCCCCTCTAATGCAGGCCTGGGAAGCACCTTATTCTGAAAGTGTCCTTTGTCCAGCTCCTCTAGCTCTTCCAGAGCCTGCAACAACAGGGGCTCCTCTTCCTCCCCAGCAGGTCCCTCTCCCTGGACTGGCAAAACTGTCCTCGCTGAACTCACTTTCTGCTTCGTAGACTGATGGTTGTCCTTGTTGAGTTTCGGACATCGTGCCCTCAATTTGGACAGCACCTCCTGGCTTCTAGAACCTTTTGTTTCTTGTCTTCCCCCAGGCTCCATGTCCTGGTTGAGCCCAGGGTTTTTCCTAAGTGATTGCCTTTCCTCAAATTCTTTCAACAAAATTTCTTCCTCTGCCACCTGTCTTTCTTCTCCCTCACCCTCAGAAGCCTCTTCAGCCACAGACTCAGGAAGTGGCTCAGGGCCCTTCTGGATTTCGGCCTCCTTTGCTTCACTGGAGTGACTCCTGGTCACCCAGGGGTTCAGCCCATAGGCAGTCATCTGCAACTCCTTCACCACAGGGACAAGGTCACCCTCTTCTTCTGTACCTCCTGCCTCTTCCTCATTTTCAGAGGCCACCTGGAGTTTCTGTGTCAGTTCTTTGTTTCTGGCCAACTGTTCCTGCACTGCCTGGCGAGCCTCCAGGTCGTATTTGGCCATAACTGCCTTTGACTTTGCCCACTTTCCACTGTTCTGGTGCTTCAGGCTCATTCGCTCCATCATCCTGGCCTTCTCCAACGTTTCCAGTTCCCCTAGGGCAGCAGGAGCCCTGGCCTTCCACAGCTTCCCCAACCCTGCCAGGGCTTTCTTGGCCTTTCCTTTCTTCAGGACTCTGCGATACCTTTTGCTTTTGATTTTCTTCTCTCTCCGAGCCCTGGCCTCATAGTAGGACTGCAGGGCTCTGGCCCTCTGGAGCTCTGCTCGGCGCATCTGAGCCTCTTCCAAGCTCATGGCTTTGAGAGAGGCCTTTTCCACAGCAGTCAGTAAAGGGTCCGCCACTGGCTGCTTGTTCTTATTGAGGAGGTGAAAAACTTCCCGCTCCAGGGGAGTTCTTGCCTCCCAGCCACTAAGCACATGTTCAGTGCAAGCAAAGGCTGACTGTTCCTTCTCCAGGGGGAACACCAGCTGCTCCGCCTGTCGGTTCTTCAGAACGATGGGATCCCATTTGGAGAGGGCCTGTGAGGTGACATTGAATGCCATTTCTCTATGGATCCGCTCAGCCTCTTCTTTGTCAAAGGGTAACTCCACAGTCTTCTTTGATTTGACTCTGTTCAGCTGCTTTTTCACAGTGGCCAATGAGGACGGAGTTTTACTGAACTTGAGCAGATCTGAAAGGACGAGCCTTTCTCCTGATCCTTCGGAACTGACAGCAAACTCTGACACCTCCAGACTAGCCTCAGATCTCTCAGCCCACTTCCACCGAGTCTTCCCGCCAAGGGAACTGATCGCCTCCAGAAGCCTGTGATGCTTTCGCTCTCCGTCACTGGCACCCTCGTCTTCACTGCTGCTCAGGGGGTGGTCACTGGGAAAATCCTCCCGTCCTTCCTGTTGGCTCCCAGCCAGAAGGCTCTCGGCAGCCCAGGCCACGCGCATCTCCGTAGCCTGTCTCTTGCACGTGAAGGAGAAGCTGAAATACATGTGTGACTAAGGATTAACCCCCTTACATTCTACAGCAACACTCCACCAGCACGTCTTCCCCACACATCTGCTGACAGCACTAGCTGTAATGACCTGATGTCCTATCTCTTATCATTTCAAATTTTCATATGTACAATAAAAATACTTACTGTTCTGTAACATTTATGTTTAGGTCAATTCCTCCGAATCTGGACAGGAATTCAAGGTATGGAACAGCGCCAGAGCTGGTGAGGGGGATCTACATTCAGACAGGAAAAGTGACAGCCTGTTAGAGAATTCAGTACAAGTGGTGGACGGCCTAGCAGGTTTCACAATGTGGGCAGGACACTGTCTGTGGGATGGGCATTCTAGTAAACACAACGGCTTAGTCCAGGGGTCTGAGCTGACGCCACGCTCAGTAAACCAAGTACAAACAACATGAGTACCAGTCTGTGCTCAATTAAAGGTCAATGAGTTTGTCCACAAAATTATCTAAAAAATAAAATAAAAAATATATTCTAATATATATTTTATATACATATATGTACTAATAAATATTATATGTATATATATAAACATGTATTTTTCCCCCCCAAGAGGTTGAGGCCCAGCACAATTTCACCCTGAGTGTCATGTGAACCTCTAGGTACATTCATATACTTTTTTTGTGTGTGACTGAGACAGAGACAGAGACAGAGAGAGGGATAGAGAGGGATAGACAGACAGGAAGGGAGAGAGATGAGAAGCATCAATTCTTCGTTATGGCTCCTTAGTTGTTCACTGATTGCTTTCTCATATGTGCCTTGACGGTGGGGGGGAGGGCTACAGCAGACCCAGTGACCCCTTGCTCGAATCAGTGACCTTGGGCTCAAGACGGTGAGCCTTGTTCAAACCAGATGAGCCTGTGCTCAAGTTGGCGACCTCGGGGTTTCGAACCTGGGTCCTCCACATCCCAGACTGACACTCTATCCACTGCACCACTGCCTGGTCAGGTTCATATACTTTTAAGGTAGAAAAAAAGTCATTGTGAAATTCAAAGTTCTTTGAAGGATATTATTCAGTCAAGTATATCAAGACTATAAATTAGATAAAATTATTTACTCAATGTTTAATTTATTGAAGTTGATAACTGTACTGTGATTATGTAAGTGTACACATTTCCTGTTAGACTTACATTAGCTATTGAAAAAAAAAGTTTGTATAATCAGCACATTGATTCATCATTAAAAGAACTAGAGAAGTCACACACTTTCTGGTCTCCAGAGACTGGGAAGAGAACCCTGCCCTGCACACCCAGTGAACTTGGCCTCCTGTCACTGCACCAGACTCTGGCGTCCCTGAGGTCACAGGACTGAAGGTTCTAGAAAAACATGCTTATCATTTAGGATAGACTACTAGGACCTGTTTTTTTCTTTTTCTTCTTTTAATCTTTGAAGTTCAACAGTTCTCAGGGACTTCTTTTAAAAACAGATGTAGCTTTTAAAAACGGATACACATTTCACATTTTCTGTACTTTTTCTCCTCCTGCATAGCTGATTAGCTTGGGAAGATTGTCAAAATTTTAAATTAACATTAGATCATGAATACAGGAGACATTAATAGGAAATAATATTTTATTCTCCATTTGGTATAAAGTGTCAGTTAAATCAAGCTTTGAAAAAACTGATGCACTATTTGCAAGGACAAATGTTCTCTAAAAACAAAAGAATGTTACCATATGACACAGTAATTCCACTCCCAGGTACGGAGCCAGGAGGAGGGAAAACCTATGCCCACATAAACTCTTAGACATGGATCTTCATAGCAGCATTGTTCACAAAAGCCACCCAAGGGAAACAACCCAAAGATCCATCAACTGATGCCAGACAAAAGGTGGCCTATCCATACACTGGAATATTATTCAGCCACAAAAAAGAGTGGAGTACTGATCATGCTACCACATGGAAGAACCCTGAAAACATTATGCCAAATGAAGGAAGCCAGGCACAAACTCCATTTATAAGAAATGTCCAGAATAAGTAAATCTGTTGTAACAGAGTGTAGATTAATGGGTGTCAGGGAGCAAGGGAAGGGGGAATGTGGAGTGACTGCTAATGAACACAGAGTTTCTTTTTGGGGTGATGAAAATGTTCTAGAATTGGTAGTGTTTGTGCACAACTCTGTGCATATATTAAAAACCACTAACTTATACATTTTTAAATGGTGAATTTTATGATATGTAAATTAGACCTTAATAAAGCTTTTATTTACAATGTACATACATATTAACTAACCATAAAGGCATGGGTTTATTTCTGGGCTCTCTACTTTGTTCCACTGATCTATATATGTTTCTATTCCAGTATCATGCTGATTTAATTACTATGGCCTTATAGTAGTTTGATATCAGATAACTTGATACCTACAAGTTTGTTCTTCTTTCTCAGGATTGCTGTGGCTATCTGGGGTCTTTTGTGGATCCATATAAATTTTTGAAATATTTGTTCTAGTTCTGTGAATTACACCATTGGTATTTCGATAGGAACTGCATTGAATCTATAGATTTCTTGAGTATATGGATGTTTTAATGATGTCAATCCTTCCTATCCATGAACACTGTATATGCTTCTATTTATTTGTATCTTCTTCAGTGTCTTCCTTCAGTGTCTTGTAGTGTTCTGAGTACAGGTCTTTTACTTCCTTGGTTAAGTTTATTCCTAGGTATTTCTTTTTGTTGCAGTTGTAAATGGGATTGTTTTCTTAGTTTCCCTTTCTGATAGCTCATTATTGGTGTTTACAAATGCAACTGACTTCATCCTAGTACTTTACAGATGTTGTATTACAACTGTACACATGAAACCTATATGAATTTATTAACCAATGTCACCCCAATTAATTCAATAAAATATAAATAATAAACTTGCATAAAAAAATAAAATATGCATGCAATAAAGAGTGACATGTGAAAAAGTCAGTATGTACTATTTGTGAAATATTGGAAGTGAATAAAAAAAAACTTTTTTTAAAAAATATTTTTCTGAAGTGAGAAGCAGGGAGGCAGAGACAGACTCCCACATGTGCCTGACAAGGATCCACCTGGCATGCCCACTAGAGGGTGATGCTCTGCCCATCTGGGCTGTTGGTCGGTGGCAACTGGAGCCATTCTAGTGCCTGAGGCAGAGGCCATGGAGCCATCCTCAGCACCCAGGCCAACTTTGCTCCAGTGGACCCTTGGCTGTGGGAGGGGAAGAGAGAGATAGAGAGAAAGGAGAGGGGAAAGGATGGAGAGGCAGATGGGTGCTTCTCCTGTGTGCCCTGGCCAGAAATTGAACCCAGGACTTCCACACGCCGAGCCAACACTCTACAACTGAGCCAACTGGCCAGGGCCGGGAAACTTTTTTTTTTTTTTTTTTGTATTTTTCTGAAGCTGGAAACGGGGAGAGACAGTCAGACAGACTCCCGCATGCGCCGGACCGGGATCCACCCGGCACGCCCACTAGGGGCGAGGTTCTGCCCACCAGGGGGCGATGCTCTGCCCCTCCGGGGCGTCGCTCTGCCTCGACCAGAGCCACTCTAGCGCCTGGGGCAGAGGCCAAGGAGCCATCCCCAGCGCCCAGGCCATTTTTGCTCCAATGGAGCCTTGGCTGCGGGAGGGGAAGAGAGAGACAGAGAGGAAGGAGGGGGTGGGGGTGGAGAAGCAAATGGGCGCTTCTCCTATGTGCCCTGGCCGGGAATCGAACCCGGGTCCCCCGCACGCCAGGCTGACGCTCTACCGCTGAGCCAACCGGCCAGGGCGGGAAACTTTTTTTATAAAAGAATAAAGCTCTTGCCCTGGCCGGGTAGCTCAACTGGTTGGAGCATCACCCCCACATGCTAAGGTTGCGGGAATCTATCACCAGTCAGGTCGCATAGAAGAATCAACCAATGGATGCATGAGTGGGTGGAACAAGTTGATGCCTCTCTCTCTCTCTCTCCCTTCATCTGTAAAATCAATAAATTAAAAACAATATTTTTAAAAGAATAAAGCTCTTCATCTTTCTTTCCCCTTCCCTTCATCCCTGCCTGTCCCCTAGAGTCATAAAGCGGAGCAGAGAGAAGTGTGCCTGCAGTGCTGGAGGAGCCGTGGTCATCCAGAGTGGGGAGTGATAGTAATAAAGAATGGACATGAGTTACATGTCAGGGAGACTGATCAAATAAGTAAATAAAGTAAGAATAATAGAAGCCAAGTTTCTCACTGTCTGAAAAGTTAGTTACAAATATAAAAAGCAAGAGAACTAGAATGAACCCTGAGATGTTGAATTAGCATTGGCAGTATCGGTGTGAATTCATGGTTTTCAATAAAATTAATACAAAAATAAATTGAGATGTAAATGTATGTCTATATGAAGAGAGTATTTCCTAAGCTAAATACCCCCTCCTCCCAGAAGCCCTCCTGAACTACCACACCTCATTTTTTGGTAGCTATCCTTCCTCTGACTCCCACACCACTTTATAATTGCTACTGTCCTAGCACTTAACACTTTCAGAGCTCCCTCATTGGACAGGGACCCCCTCAAGAGTGGCCCATGTCTGACTGATCTGCACTGAGCATATAGCAGATACTCAACAACCATGGGATGCAAGAACAAATGCCAAAGACAGACAGCCCTGATTTACAATGTTTCAACTTAAGATTTTTCAACTTTATAATGGTGGGGAAGCAATGCACGGACAGTAGAAGCTACACTTCGAATTCTTCTCTTTTCTGGGCTAGTGATACTCTCTGGTGACCCTGGGCAGTGGCTGCAGCTGCCACTCAGCAACACGATCACGAAGGTAAACAAATGACACTTTACTGTGTTAGATGATTCTGTCCAACTGAAGGCTAATGTGAGTGTTCTGAGCATAGTTAGGGTGAGCTAGGCTAAGCTGTGATGTTCAGTAGGTTAGGTGTGTTAAATGCATTTTCAACATAGGATATTCATCATTTACAATCAGTTTATCAGGACGTAACCCACTGTAAGTCAAAGAGCATGTCTACTAAGTTCCAAAATATAAGCTGATCAAATACTTTATACATTAGAAGCTTACCAAAAAAAACACTAAAAGAAATTGGCTGTAACAGTACTGCACGCAAAATATGACTAAAGTTCATATTGATCATTCCAAATCTGCCAGAATGTAATTAAGTGAATTGTGAAAAATAAAACTTCAACTGCTCACTTGGGACTATAAGGGGAAAGACAAGTCAGACTGAGTGACATGCTGCTGTCATCTACCTCCTCTTTCTCGCAGTTATTCTAGGTTGTTACACAAACCATACCTGGGCCAGCACATCCTGAAACTGTTCCCTTGTGAGAGTCAGCAGGAAGGTGGAGACAACTCGTCTCAGTTCACTCTTGGACACTGTCTGAGTATGATTGGTATCAAGCAGCTGAAAGGCTTTTTTCAACTCATCTCCTTTCTCAGTAATTTTTTTAAATAAAATCCGTTTAACATCGAAGGAGGACAGTATTGGATTTGCAACAGTTGTGGCTGTAAAAGAGAATCAGCTATTTATTAAACAAGCTTCAAGCTGAGCTACCATAACCGTTCCCCCCTGTACCGGGATCAAGCGGGCTTCTGAAGCAGAGTGCCTCCTACCCAGGTGCGCCATCTGAGCCCCAGCTGACCTGCCCTGGCAGACATTCTGCCAGCTTTCCACCTCTGAAACTTGAGCAATATAAAAATACAGTAACAGCATTAGGGGAAAAAACAAGGCAGAGATAATCTTCCCTATAAAGGACATATGTCATTACAAGTGAAAAACAGGAATATCGGAATAAAACTTCGTTAAGAATCAACATGGTTTCAAACCAATCTTTAAAATATCATATCTAGTTTTCATCCTCTTGTTAATTTGTGAGAGAAAAACATGTAATTCTTAAATCTAGATCATTTCCCTGTCAAAGACAAAGAAGAAATGAGAACAGGCTACACCACAAAAGGTAGTGGAAAGACGCTGAGTGCTCTGAATAAGCATTCAAGGGCTCGCCCTCTCCGGCCCGTGGAAAAGGGGTGGTGTCCTGGCTGCAGTGCATCAGGTCCCGGGTACCTGAGTCACTGAGTCACTGCAGGACCTCTTTTAGGAAGGAAGACCACCCTAAGCCTCCTTCCCCCTGCCTAAGATGGAAACTGTTGTAGAAACAAGTTAAAATAACTTAACCCTTTTGAGTAGTGAGTTTTTTTCATGCTTGCTGACCCCTGGGAGTGAGTTTTTTTTCAAAAAATGAAATTAGTTCCAGTTACAGTTTTATTAACTTAAAATCATGTTTGCTCGATAACCAATTTATGGAAACAAGAAGAACAAACATTTGCCTTTTTTAATGTTGCCTTACACATTTTTTAAATAATTTTTTTTTTTTTTTTGTATTTTTCTGAAGTTGGAAACGGGGAGGCAGTCAGACAGACTCCTGCATGCGCCTGACCGGGATCCACCCGGCACGCCCACCAGGGGGCGATGCTCTGCCCATCCGGGGCGTCGCTCTGTCGCACCAGAGCCCTGTCTGGGAATCGAACCCGGGACCTCCGCACGCCAGGCCGACGCTCTACCACTGAGCCAACCGGCCAGGGCTAAAATAAAAATTTTTGTACACTTGTACTCAGGATGGTCAGGAGACACGAGGACATACATGAACATTCGTACTACCAATCAACATCATACGTATGAAGACGTAATTATTCTATTTTTTATTTTATGACCTGCTAGGGGAAGAGCAGGCTAAGAATGACGGTAATTTGGTAAATCTCTATTTAGTTATGAGATTGCAAAGGCTTGGTGATAAATTATTTCATAGCTCTGTTTTACATAGTAAGTTCTGGAGGTGTGTTAAATGCCATTAACATGCCTCATTGTTTATAAACTTATTCACAAGCACGAGAGAGGGAAGAAGGACTGGAATTTTTCTTACATGAGAGTTTCATATCAAGCTATTGAACCCTCCTGGCATGAGGGCAGTGACGGCTTTAGTCTTGGGGTGATGTGGGCCAGATGACAGACTCAAAGGACAGGCTCTCTAAGTGCCAACCTGGACCGCCCAGATGGCCTAGGGACTGCCTCACAGCTGTAAGATGCCCTGCGTGGGTCCTGTTCGAGGTGGTAAAAGACAGTGATGGTGACCCACAGTCACACCGTGGGGACCTGCTGTGTGCCCTTACCTCACCTCACAAGCAGCAGCACGGTAGCTCCTGGGGACCACGTCCATCCTTCCCAGGGACTGCACTGGCCATCAGCAATGCTCCTTCTCTGCTCTCACGAGGACCAAGCACACGCAAGGCCTATGATGGGGCTGGGGTCTCTCGCTCACAATGCCCACAGCCTCCTTGAGGGTGGAGTATATAACAGGGTACACTGGGGACCCGGAATTGAGGGTGTTCAGTGTGGGGCAACATGATGGAAGGTCTCAGGAAAAGCTTCTTAGAAGAAATAGGTGACATGTCAACTACAACCTGGCATTCCTAGGAGAGGGGCGGGCATGGGGGGCACTGGAGGACAGCCAGCCTTGTCAAAGGGAAGAGGAAGGGACAAGCAGAGAGGCATCCATCAGAGAGTGACTCTACAAACATCAGAAGGGGCCGGTCCTGTCCGCCTGCTCTGTGCTCTGGTTATGGAATGTCGTAGGGGGTTTGGATTGACAGAATGGCATAACCCAATTTTCATTCTTGAACTTCACTCTGGTATCAGGTGGAGGAGAAATAGAAAGGGCAGTGAGGGCAGGAGACATGTTGGGTAATTTCAGCCCATTCAGGCAAGTATTGATGGAGATGCCACCACTGAGATGGTCGTGGAGTAAAAAGCAGGGGTGAATTAAAGATGCTGATGAAGATAAGACAGAGACTCTTCTGATTTGTGTTGGGTGAGGCATCTGTGCAGGGTGATGTGGGAAAGATGATAAAGTATATGTGTCTGGTGTGGGTAGCTGAGGGTGATACCCTTCACTAAGAGAATGAGAGAATATTGAAACATGTCAGATGGCTCTCAACAAAATGGGTATAGAAGGAAAATATCTCAACATGATAAAGGCCATATATGATAAACCATCAGCTAACATCATATTAAATGGCACAAAACTAAAGGCTTTCCCCCTTAAATCAGGAACAAGACAGGGTTGTCCACTCTCTCCACTCTTATTTAATGTGGTACTAGAGGTTCTAGCCAGAGCAATCAGACAAGACAAAGAAATAAAAGGCATCCATATCAGAAAAGAAGAAGTAAAGGTATCACTTTTTGCAGATGATATGATCCTATACATCGAAAACCCCAAAGAATCCACAAAAAGACTACTAGAAACAATAAGCCAATACAGTAAGGTCGCAGGATACAAAATTAACATACAGAAGTCAATAGCCTTTCTATATGCCAACAATGAAACAACTGAGAAGGAACTCAAAAGAATAATCCCCTTCACGATTGCAACAAAAAAAATAAAATACTTAGGAATAAACATAACAAAGAATGTAAGTAAAGCAAATCCACTGAATGTAAAGGAAAAGCAACCGACCATGAGTGTTCACACGTGGGTGGTGTGATGGATCCACACCCTGGGAGCCCAGTCACAGAGCAAGTCTACACGCACCCTGGAGGGTCCTCACAAGTCGGCATCAGCAGCCCCCCAGAGCTGTGAGACATCCCAAGGCACAGAGCCCTCAGCAGGTGTAGGGCAGCGGCTCACCAAAGCTGAGTATAGAGAAGGGCTGAGGCAGTCCCTCTGGACCCTACGGGGCCTTCAACAGAGTGCAACTCGGCAGCCTCCTGCGGACTGGGGGTGGGGCGGCAGGGCAGAGAGCTAGGGGCTTGCCTGGGAGACAGAACTCCCCAGGATACCTCCAAAACTGTCGGGGCCTGAGAGCACAGAGCTCCCCACTAGGCCAAGCTGGCTGTCTTACCTGTGCTCAGATTAAGCTGCTGGAGGGAGACATGGGAAACTGGTAGTCACCTAAATCTAACTGAAACTGCAGCCAGACCAGGCACAGCTCAAGTCAGAGATGAAGTGGAGCCGCCCATCTCACTAGAAGCCTGAGAGAAGAGGGGCTTCCTTTTGCTGGCAATGAATATTAGTTACTTATGTCTCTACTATTTTTACAGAAATTCTTAAATCTTTTTAAAATTGCAAGACAAGTGCAATAAGAAAGGTGATCTAATGAAGAACAGAAACAGTGGCCAGAAGACCCACAGAGAGAACAGATGTAGAAATGATCAGGTATTTGAACTAAGAATGGTAAGTATGTTAGAAATTATAAGAAAAGCTGACAATATGCTGAACATATGGGGGATTTCAGCAGAGAAATGGAAACTTAAAAAAAAAAGTTCATGAAAAAGCTAGAAAATAAAAAGACAATATCAGAAGTGAAGAACTCATCTGATTTGCCTAATAGCAAACTGTACAGGATAGAAGAAAGGTAGTGAGTGTAAAGTCAAGTCAATAGAAACGATTCAAACTGAAACTAACAAAAAGCAAAAAACAGTTAAAAAGGAAACAGGGTATCTGATATCCGTGGCTGACACGTCCACATTCACCCCATGAATTCTGCTTATTTCATGTATGACTTAAACAGGTACATATCACACATGTAAGTGCATGCATGAAAGCAAGGCCAGCAAAACAATCAATGGTGACCACTTTTGGAGAGGAAAATGCTACTAGGAGACCATATATATATCTATTTCTTTTTAATTTAAGAAATAAATAATTCAGTGCATTAAAAAAATACCATCAATAAAAATAAAGGCAAAAGACAAATGAAAAAAAACACCAATGGCATATAAGGAGGATAAAAGATTAAAGGATTAGTATCTTCAATACAAAGACAGCTCCTACAAATCACTAAGAAGACCTACCTACAGTAGGTAAGTAGACAAAGAATATGAAAAGGCAGATTACAAAAGAAAAAGACAGAAACCAGATAAACTTGAGAATCAAAGTTAACCTTTACTATTAAAAAATGCAAATTAAAAATCAAAATAAAAAATTGTTTTTGGATTTCAAAAGGACAAAATGTAAAGGATAATGTTAGGACGCACAGAAAGAAACACCTTTAAGTATTATTTGTGGGGCTGCACATGTCCAAGTTTCCGAGAGGGCAATCAGAAGAGCCTTAAGGGGGTGAACTCCCTTTAACTCAGTGACCCCATTTCACTCCAGTCTTCTCTCTCCTGTCAGAACACCAGTTACCGTAAGATCCATCCAACATTATACACGTGGACCCACTGGACTGGAACAGATTCATTATTGGTAAGTTTTTGTGTTGGAAATTCCCTAGTTAACCCTCACCATCCATTCTCCCCTTTTTCCCTATAAATAGAAACCCTGAGATTTGGGTAGACACATGGGTATCTGGAATAAAGCCTGTATTTCCCAGGCTCCCTCATGGGAGAGACCCTATGCGTGAGACCCTATGAGTAAAGTCTCACCAACTGTGAGCACGGGTGTTGAGTGTGACTTCTGACTGCCTTTCTATTCTTTTGCTCACAATCAAAATTCAATTTACCCTTTATGTCCCCTCTCAGTCCTCTGGTCCCTGGGGTGGTTGTGCCCTCAGTGCTCTGTCCGTGCTATGTGACGACCTCTGTCTCACTCTGCTGGAAGCTTCACCTCCCTCTCTACACAGCAAGCTCCTCTGGGGCAGGTCCTCTACTAGGCTCACCTCCTTATCCTTGGTACCTGTGATAGTTCTTGTCACATACTAGGGCCCATAAAATTTTTGAGAAGGAAGGAAAGAAGGAAAAAGGGAAAGGAAGGGAAGGGAGGAGAGGGAGGAGGGGAAAGGAGGGGAAAGGAGGGGAGGGGAGGGAGGAGGGGAGGGGAGGGGAGGGGAGGGGAGGGGAGGGGAGGGAAGGGAAGGGAAGGGAAGGGAAGGGAAGGGAAGGGAAGGGAAGGGAAGGGAAGGGAAGGGAAGGGAAGGGAAGGGAAGGGAAGGGAAGGGAAGGGAAGGGAAGAAAGGAGAGAGGGATGGAAGAAGGGAAAGGCAGGGGCGAGCAAATAAATTAACAAATGAAAAAACATACTTTGGGGAAATTCTGATGTCAAATTTTATTGCTTTAAAACTGAATGAGCCAAATGAGTTGAAAATTTACGTCTACACAAAAACCTGTATGCAACTGTTTATAGCAGCTCTATTCATAACTGCCAAGATGCGAGAACCAGGATGTCCTTCAGCAGTGAATAGATGAATAAGCTGTGGCCCATCCATACGAGAGAGTATTATTCAGAGATAAAAGAAATGAGAAGCCAGGAAAGAGCCTTAAGTGCATATATTGCTAAGTGGAAGAAGCCAATTAAAAAGGCTACATCCTGTATGATTCCAATGCTATGACATCCTGGAAATGGCAACACTGTGGAGACAGTCAAGAGATCAGTAGGGGCCCGGGGTTGGGGGAACGGGAGAGACGGACAGGTGGAGATCAGGGCATGTTTAGGACAGTGAAACTATTCTGTATGATGCCTAAGGGTGAACATATGTATTTAGATATTTATCAAAACCCAGAGAATGTATAACACAAAGACTGAACTCTGAGGCCTCAGTTAATAATAATGTATCAATAATGGCTCATCAATTGTAACAAATGCACCTCAATAACGCAAGATGCTAATAATAGGGGAAACCAGGGATGGGGAATGAAGGAAACTTTCTTGTACTTTAGCTCAATTTTCCTGTAAACCTAAAATGACTAAAAAAATAAGGTACTGATTAAGAAAAGACTGAGTGAGGAAGTATACTAGATAACAGGGTGGTGAAGCCCATGGACTCTGGAATCACACTGTTTGGTTCAAATCCTGTTCCTATCACTTAAAAACTATGGAACTTTTTGGCAAGTGGCTTAAACAACCTGTGTCTAAGTTTCCCCACAAAGAAAACAGGGACAAGAGAACCCTCTTCAGAGATCCACCCACTGTGAGGACTGAATGACATGAAGCCTTGTACAGAGTCTGGTATACACTACACATACACTACTGCTACTAGAATATTATTTGCTCATGAATACTCACTTGAAGGTCTGAACATATTTTGGAAACCACTTCTTGAATAGACTCTACACGGTGAAGAATGGGGTCTTAAATTTGTGGATTTTTGCGTGAGAGGATACGAAGTATGCCAATCTGGTATAATAGCCATTTTGCACATTAAATCCCTGTGATATAAAAGAAACAGATGACGTTACTTTAAGCCCATATTACAAATGTGTCCAACCTCTTATCTATTCCTTTTCTGAAAGTCTAGCAGAGACTGTAAAAATGCTGCTAATTATGACCTTGCCAATGTCTCAGAGTAGTCTTAAAGCAAACACAAAATCATGATTTTAGGCTCCCTATTTTTAGCAGATCCAACAATCTTCAAAAAGGAGAAAATGAAGCTGTTGAATAGGAAGTCCACCTGCATCTGGACCAGCATACACTCACTTCTCTGATGGGCATCAGTACAGAGCCTTGACTCCAGGAGCTTTCCAGAAGTGCCTCACCATACAGGCAACCAGTCAGAGGCAGTGTTAACCTCCGAAAATCTCCTCACCATGATAACAACGAGAACACAGGCAAAAAATTGTCACAATGAACTGTTTCAAAACTCTGGAAGTTAACCAAAGCTTTGCAGCAATCTAGGGAGCATATATTCATGAAAACTGGCAGAATCTCTGTATGAATACCAAGTTTTATAGCATCTTAACTCTTATTCCCATCTCCCCCAACCCTATTCTGCAGGAGCCTTGAAATCAGCTGTCTGCAGTCACAGTGGAAGCCAGAGCTTGACCGCCCATGGAAGGATCAGAGAGGGCTGGGACTCCGTCAGAGCCCTGTTACCCGAAAATTTCTATTATTTGACCTACCTTATGGTTCCCTGAAACCCCCCCCCCCTCACAGGCTCTCTTTGCTTTAACTAATTCAGAGTTTACCCAAGACAACAGGCTATCATCAAAAGAAGTTTGTTGGAGAAAAAAAATCAAAAACAATTGTTACTTAAAATCTTAGCTGCCTGAGTGGGTGGATAACAGATGGAACAAACAATAGACTACCTTAGAAGCTTAAAGGAAAAAGCTAGGGAATGAGATGCCATAGGGGCTTTGAGAAGCACCACACATCACAAGACTCTAAACTGCCCTTTCATGCTCAGGGCAGTAGGCATGTCCAGGGCCATATGCCAGCTCAAAAAAACCTAAGAAGGCCCCAAACTCTCACCTCTGGCTGACCTTGAGGCTCTGGTGAAGGTCACAAGCAGAAAGTGAAGGCTAAGGTAGAATTGTAAACTGCCTAGTTGAGAGTTGAAGGAATGCACCAACACATATCAAGAGCCCCTCAGCAAAGATCAGAAGACTATTGTTTCCAGGCATTTAGGGAAATAAAGCCTTTATCAGACAAAAGTTGAAGAAATTTGCCATCAACAGACCTAGTTGCAAGAAATCTTGATAGTCTTCAAAACATTTTTTAAAAAAGGAAAAGTCATATGGGTCAGAAATCAAAACTCAAACACACTGGTACGTAAAGACACATGCAGTCCCATGTTCACTGCAGCATTGTTCACAGTGGCCAAGACATGGAAACAACCAAAACGCCCTTCAATGGATGACTGGATAAAGAAGATGTGGTACATATATATTACAGAATACTACTCAGCCATAAGAAATGATGACATCGGATCATTTACAACAACATGGATGGACCTTGATAACATTATACTGAGTGAAATAAGTAAATCAGAATAAGCTAAGAACTATATGATTCCATACATAGGTGGGACACAAAAATGAGAGTGAGGAACATGGACAAGAGTGTGGGAGTTATGGAAGGGGAGGAGAGGGGCACAACGAAAACCAGATAGAAGGTGACAGAAGACAATCTGACTTTGGGTGATGGGTATGCAACATAATCAAATGTCAAAATAACCTAGAGATGTTTTCTCTAAACCTATGTACCCTGATTGATCAATGTCACTCCATTAAAATTGATTTTAAAAAAAGGAAAAGTTATATAGGTCAGAAGCTCAGATTGACATAAAGAAATGAAGACCACCCGGTGCCAAAGCTTGCAGGCCCAGGCACAGCACACAGCCTCACCCATGGGGGCCGGGCGAGGGCCGAGGCCAGCCAAGGCTTGTAGCCAGGGCATGTGAACATAGCCCCTCCCGTGGAGGAGAGGCAGAAACTGCAGTGACAGCCTCAGGGGGCCGGCACCAGCAAGTCCATACCCAAACGCTCGAGGCAGCGGCAGAGAGGGTGGCAGGCCTGCAGACAGACCACACCTAGGAAACAGAGGCCACACCCATTGGACTCCAGAGGCCACACCCTTTTTATATACAGACAAAATGAGAAGGCAACCAAATGAATCAAGAGAAATACCCAGAAAAGGACTTGAATGAGTCAGATATAACCAAATTACCAGATGCAGTCTACAGAGGTCCCCAAACTTTTTACACAGGGGGCCAGTTCACTGTCCCTCAGACCATTGGAGGGCCGCCACATACAGTGCTCCTCTCACTGACCACCAATGAAAGAGGTGCCCCTTCCGGGAGTGCGGTGGGGGGCTGGATAAATGGCCTCAGGGGGCCACATGCGGCCCTTGGGCCGTAGTTTGGGGAAGCCTGGTTTAAAATAATGATTGTTAGGATCCTCAAAGATCTTAGAACAACAATAGATGGACATAACGAACACCTAAAGAGATAGCAAGTATAAAAAAGGACATTGAAATAATAAAAAAGAATCAGAAATGACAAATACAGTATCAGAAATGAAGACCACAATGGAAGGAATTAAAAGCAGGATGGATGAAGCTGAGGATCGAGTTAGAGGACAAGATAAATGAAGGCACGGAAGCAGAGAAGCAAAAATAAGAGACTCAAAAAGTCTTAGGAAACTGTAAGAGAACTCTGTGACAACATGAAGAGAAATAACATCCACATCATAGGGGTTCCTGAAGAAGAAGAGAAAGAACAAGGGATAGAAACTTTGTTCAATCAAATCATAGCTGAAAACTTCCCTAAATTGATACAGAAAAAAGTCACACAGCTCAAGAAGCACAGAGAATTCCATTAAAGAGAAACCCAAAGAAATCTACACCAAGACACATCATAATTAAAATACCAAAGCTAAGAGATAAAGAGAAAATATTAAAAGCTGCTACAGAAAAAAAGGCTATCACCTACAAAGGAGCCTCGATAAGGATGACATCCGACTTCTCAACAGAAACACTTAAGGCCTGAAGGGAATGGCAAGAAATATTCAAAGTAATGCAGAACAAGAAACTACAACCAAGATTTCTTTATCCAGCAAGGCTATAGTTTAAAATTGAATGAGAAATAAAAAGCTTGTCAGACAAAAAAAAAAAACTCAAGGAATTCATTACAACCAAACCAATGCTGCAAGAAATGTTAAGGAGCCTGTTGTAAACAGAACAAAAAGGGAAAAGAATATAGTAAAAGAGGAAAAAGCTTCAAAGAATAAAATGGCAATGAACAACTACATATCAATAATAACGTTAAATGTAAATAGATTAAATGCTCCAATCAAAAGACATAAGGTAGCTGCATGGATAAGAAAACAGGACCTATACATATGCTGACTACAAGAGATACACCTCAAAACAAAAGATGTATATAGACTGAAGGCAAAAGGATGGGAAAAAATACTTCATGCAAATGGAAATGAAAAAAAAGCTGCGATAGCAATACTATTATCAGACAAAATGGACTTAAAACAAAGGCTATAGTAAGAAATAAAGAAGGTCACTACATAATGATAAAGGGAGCAATCCAACAGGAAGATATAAACATTATAAATATCTAGACACCTAATATAGGAGCACCTATATATATAAGCAGACTTTGATGGATAAAAAGGACGAGATCAACAGCAATACTATAATAGTAGGGGATTTTAATATCCCACTAACATTACTAGATAGATCCTCAAGAAAGAAAATTAACAAAGAAACAGCAGACTTAAAGGACACACTAGATCAACTTGATTTAATAGTATCTTCAGAACCTTTAACCCTAAAGCAGCAGAATATACATTCTTTTCAAGTGCTCATGGTACATTCTCTAAGATATACCACATGTTAGGGCACAAAAGCGGTCTCAACAAATTTAAGAAAATTGAAATCATATTGAGCACTTTCTCTGATCACAATGGCATGAAACTAGAAATCAACCACAACAGAAAAATTGAAAAATACTCAAACACTTGGAAACTAAATAGCATGTTATTAAATAACAAATGGGTTAACAATGAGATCAAAAAAGAAAATTTAAAAGTCCTAGAAACAAATGATAATGAGCATACAACAACTCAAAATTTATGGGACACAGCAAAAGCAGTACTGAGAGGGAAGTTCATAGCATTACAGGCATACTTTAAGAAGCTAGAAAAAGCTCAAATAAACAGCTTAACCCTGCGTCATCAGTTCAAAACCCTGCACTTGCATGGTCAAGGCACATATGGGAGCTGATGCATCCCCCTTCTCTCTCTCTCTCTCTCTCTCCTCTCTAAATTGAATAAATAATTTTTAAAAAAACTTCAATTAATAACCTAAGCATCTTCCTTAAAAAGCTAGCAAAATAAGAGTAACTTAAACCCAAGTAGAATAAAGGACTAATAAAGATTAGAGCAGAAATATATAAAATTGGGAATAGAAAATAGAGAAAACCAACAAAATGAAAAGCTGGTTCTTTGAAAATAACAATTTTTTAACTAAACTGACCAAGATAAAATGAGGAATACTCAACTTATTTAAATTATGAATGGAAGGGAGGGCATTACTACTGAACTTCCAAAAACAAAAACAAAAATTGCAAGGGAATACTAATTGTGTGCCAACAAATTAGATAACTTACATAAAATGGAAAAATTCTTAGAAAGACACAAACTACAGAAACTGACTAAAGAAATAAAAAATCTGAATAGAATAGACCTATAACAAAGAGATTGAATTAGTAATCAAACACTTTACTGCAGAAGTCCGAGGACCAGTTGGGTTCACTGGTGAATACTACCAAACATTTAAAGGAGAATAATTACAAGAATTCCTCCATAAACTCTTCAAAAAACAAAAGAGGGCAGACAAACATATCAAAAGAAAAGAAAACTAAAGACCAACACTGCTTGGGATTATAGGAAAAGTTCTCATCAAAATATTAACAAACTAAATCTAGCAATATATCAATATAAAAAAGAACCAGACAGTATGACTAAGTGGGATATATCCCAGGATGCAAAGATGGTTAAATATATAAAAATTAATCAAAAATTAACCTTAATAGAATCAAGAAAAATCATACTTTCAATGGGTGCAGAAAAAGCATTGCACAAAAATCTTAAATCCTTTCATGATAAAAAAACAACAACAACAACACTAGGAACAAATTAAAAACAGAAGGTAACTTCCTAGATGTGACAAAAGGCATTAATAAAACAAACAAAAAAACAGCTAAAATCATACTTAATGGTAAAAGAACAAAAGTTTTTACCCTAAGATCAGAAACAAGACAAGGATGTTTGCTCCTACCACTTTTATTCAACATTGTACTAAAGGTGCCAGCCAGAGCAATTAGGCAAGAAAACAAAATATCTGCTGCTTTGTTTAATATATAGTGTTTCCTTTCTTCCTCCTACCTCAATGCCCCACTCATATTTCAGGCTGGGACCTACTCCTAATTTAGAGCTCTCTTTCCCCCTTTTGCCAACTTCTATTATGAATCTACCTTTGCCACCCAGCTTAGTGTATCCCAAGGTTCTCTTTACCAAGCCACAGTCACAGAGCTCCAGGGAAAAGCAACCTGGTCTCATCTCTCCAGGCAGAGGAGAACAGAAGCTCCATATCCACATATGCTGCAGATGGCTTTTCCAGTCTACCTGAATCATTACCAGCTAGAAGCAGCGGTCATTGGGACTTGGACGTGAGCTGCAAAGTATAGAATTGTGACAACAATACCAGTGCCATGCGGACTTTTCCTGGATGTGGACTTTTCCTGGATTCCTGCTCCTTGGGACAGCTCCTAAAAGACTGAATTGGGGTTGGGATACATTTTTCAGGGATTTGGCATGGTGTTGGGGCCAACTTGAACTGGGTGAACATGTTAAGGACACTACTCTTTTATGTATTCTTGCTGTATTGGCCAAGAGTTTGCTTAAAGGCTTTAATCACTGTAAAAAAAAATAGAAGACTAGATAAAGAAGATGTGGCACATATACACCACGGTATACTATTCAGCCATAAGAAATGATGACATCGGATCACTTACAACAAAATGGTGGGATCTTGATAACATTATACAGAGTGAAATAAGTAAATCAGAAAAAAACAAGAACTGCAGGATTCCATACATTGGTGGGACATAAAAACGAGACTAAGATAGAAGGTGACAGAGGACAATCTGACTTTGGGTGATGGGTATGCAACAGAATTGAATGACAAGATAACCTGGACATGTTTTCTTTTAATATATGTACCCTGATTTATTGATATCACCCCATTAAAATAAAATTTATTTATAAAAAAAAAAACAAAATAAAAAGAAATCAGATAAGAGACTAATAACCAAAACCTACAGTATGTCCATAAAGTCATAGTGCACTTTTGACCGGTCACAGGAAAGCAACAAAAGACGATAGAAATGTGAAATCTGCACCAAATAAAAGGAAAACTCTCCCAGTTTCATACCTATTCAGTGTTCGATGTGGACTCACACACAGATTTTTTAGGGCTCCTTAGGTAGCTATCCCGTATAGCCTCTACAGACTCGTCACTGACTGATGGCCTACCAGAACGGGGTTTCTCCACCAAACTGCCAGTTTCCTTCAACTGCTTATCCCACCGAGTAATGTTATTCCTATGTGGTGGCGCTTTGTTATAAACACGCCAATATTCACGTTGCACTTTGGTCACGGATTCGAATTTAGCAAGCCACAGAACACACTGAACTTTCCTCTGTACCGTCCACATCTCAACTGGCATGGCCGTGGGCTGCTCCGCTGTATACACAGTGTTACGTCATTATCTGCGCATGCGCACATGCTGTCACATCATCCTACAGAAACTGGGAGGGTTTTCCTTTTATTTGGTGCAGATTTCACATTTCTATCGTCTTCTGTTGCTTTCCTGTGACTGGTCAAAAGTGCACCATGACTTTATGGACACACTGTATTTGCCAATGACATAATTTTGTATACAGGAAATCCTAAAGAATACACACACCAAAAACTATGATTAGAATAAACAACTTCAGTAAGGTTATAGGATACAAAATCAGTATACAAAAAACTGTTTTTCTATATACCTGCAATGAACAATCTGAACATAAAATTAAGAAAACAATTCCCTTTGCAGTACAGAACTGAGTCAACAGTAGCAAGGACAGGGAGAGGGGGCTCAGGATTCAGGAAAGAGGATAAAGAATGAAATGGTTGTCGAGAAGAAAAGGCAAACAGGAGAGCGGGTAATGAATAATTGCCAGGGAGTTTTAACAGCCATCGGAGGTCCCTGGACATGAACCTATAAGCCAGTTCCCATGGTGGTGTTTTTCCTCCAATCACATCCAGCTGCACAGGGAGGAAGAGAGTTGAGCTTATTGCAACAGGGTTTTGAAAGGCAAGTGTGACACAGCCAGGTGAGGGTGTGCAAGACAACCGACAACTTGTGCACATACTGCTCAAAAAGGAGCACCAAGAATGATTGGAATTATTGGTGTAACTGAGGTAACTGGACAAGATTAAAGAGGTTAAGAGACAAGAACTCGGGCTTACAAAATATTTTAAAAGGGGATAAAAGTTTTTCATATTCAATTAGTACTTACTTTGAGCCAGAAGTGCTTAAGATTTGTGAAAAC
This sequence comes from Saccopteryx leptura, assembly GCF_036850995.1. Lineage (NCBI taxonomy): Eukaryota > Metazoa > Chordata > Mammalia > Chiroptera > Emballonuridae > Saccopteryx > Saccopteryx leptura. The sequence goes on from NC_089503.1 coordinate 315,439,197, forward strand.
CTGTCGTTTAACCCTCCCATGCCCACTCACTTTTTTTGCCCAGGATTCCATAACTGCTAAGCCCAGAACTGGGTCCAGTAGGAGAGCTCTGCCCAGAAACCAGTCTGCATGGCTGTCAATGGCCAAGGCTTTCCTATTGCTTTTTATGAAATTAATAACCAGCTCTTCAAAGGCAGCGAGAAGTCTCTGGCTACCCACTGCTGCATGGATGGTTAGGAACATGCCACTCCTGCCTCGTCTAGCTCAAGCACATGGGGAAGTTCTGCTGTAACGGCATTCCTTATTGCACTTATGGAAATAACCACTTTATTTTATCCATAAATTCACTTCCTAATAACAATCAGGCATGCCAGGGCTTTGGCCTCATGCCTTATTATACCACCTGAGGAGTGAGATAATCACCCAGAAATGTACTGCCTGTTGTGCATTTTATTACTTGAATACAAAGTGATTCAATTCAAGAAAAACTTAGTTGAAGACAGCATGAAAAAAATAATAATCATATGAAAAGTCATTCCTCCCAATGCTGCTGAGCACACTGCAGGGCATGATCCTGCTCCAGTGGAGGACGGGCTGGGTGACCTGTGGGTCTTCTCCAGGTCTGATTCCTACACACTGTAGTATTATAAAAGCTAGTGTGACTTCAATTACAATATGGATATTCCATGGACCCAAATCTGGGGAGTTCTGAAAATGAAGCCTCTTTGGGTGTTCAACCCAAGCATCCTTCATGTGAGCATTTTCCAAGCAACAATGCTCTAAGAGGCCATTCTTCAATAAACACTGCCGGCCACACATTGACAAGGGTGGAGGAAGAGAACGAGAAGTATGACCTACCCGACCCTCCAGCAGCTCACTATCTCACTCAGGATTTAAAGACAATATGTTTTTAAATCAGCATGTTTAAAAAAAAAAACAGGGAGAAGGTATCTGCACAGCATCTCTGACTGCACTGAAGTAGCATATAGGTATTTGGTGACACCCCGCCTTCCTAGAGTTGATGAGAGTGTAAACTGAATCACCCTACCTTGGGGAGTTAGACTAAAGACTTTTCCCAAGAGATGTTATCACCAGTTCAGCTCAAGGGGGACAGAGATAATCCATTTGTAGATTCCTCAAGCAGAAATAACATATTTTATTGCTATTAATATTATTATTTTTAAGTGCATTATTTTCCATTTTTAAAAATGGTTTAAAAGGCAGTTGAGGCAGACAAGTATCTCTAACAATGGGTCTCAAAACATGGTCCCTGTACCAGTAGCATCAGTATCACCTGGAAACTTTTCAGAAATGCAAATTCTCAGGCCCCACCCACCAAGACCAACCAATCAGAGACTCTGGGTGGGGGCTCAGCCATCCTTAACAAGCTGAAGCCACTGCTATAGAAGAACCAGAGTTGATGTATAAGTACGAGTCCATAGTTTTCTAAGGAGCCTCTTATCAAAATAAATCTAAAAAACCAGCAAATGTTACATTTAAGTGATTCTACTAGATTCATCTAGCAATGAGGAGCATCTACTTTGCTGGCCACTGGTTATCGTCAACCTTCTGACAACTTTATGAGTTAGATACCATTATCCATACTTTTAGAGGAGAAGAAATTAAACCCGAGGGAAAAAAAGTAAATTTACTCATGAGGCCAAGAACCAAATTCTCCTACATTTAATCCTAGGCATTTTGCCCAATTGTGCTAGGGGTGTGTGTGTGTGGGGGGGTACTCACATGGGTACACGTGCACGGTTTATGTGCATTCTCATGTAAACATACCACTAACAATGATGTTTCCATGTATTATTAGAGTAATAAAATCTGTCTGTCAATCCTCAAAAACGGATCCACCTTGCATGTGCAAAACAGTTGACAATTCTGCAGCCTACTCAAAAGAACATGAAAAAAATTAAAAGTCATCTACATAATTATCTAATCAAACACTAAGATTCTGGGGCTCATGCCCCAACACTGGAAGCCCACTCCAGCTTCCCCATCCTGGCCTCATACGCCCTCAGTATCTAGGAACTGGCTGGCAACCCTAGTCTACTGTCCTAAATATAGGAGTTAGAAGAACACAAGTTGATTTACAAATATATTTCAAATGATAGGGTATTTTAATAAACATTTAGCCAGTCATCTGAATTCAATTTAGCAGAAAAACCCATGGTTGTAAGCTGACCTTTATACAGCACATGGCTTACAAACACGGCTGTTCCATGTGTCTGAGCTACAGCCTTCCTCCACCAAGGGTCCCCCCATGTCAGGGCCTCCTCAGATCCCTATAGCTTTCCTCCCAAATGTCAGTTTAACAAATACCCCCTCCTGCAGCATACATTTCAAGTCTACCCATACACACACTATGAGACAGACACACACACACAAAACTCAGAAATCAAACTTAAAATATAACACAAACTTCACAGAGTTAATACAGTGTACTGAAGCAGCATCTCACTGTTATAAATAACTATGAAGACTATGCTGAAACACAAAAACATGTTTAGGACAACATTAAGAGAAAAGGGACAGGAAACACTATAAATACAGTGATATAAAATTATATTTTCACAAACTGACAGTCTAGAAGATGTAGCAAAAATAGCTACATTGGGATGGTGGAGGCATGGGTCATTACAAATGTTCTTTATTTTTTTGTATTTTTCTGAAGTGAGAAGTGGGAGGCAGAGAGACTCCTGCATGTGCCCCAGCGGGATCCACCCGGCATGCCCACCAGAGGGTGATGCTCTGCCCTTCTGGGGCATTGCTCTGCTGCAACCAGAGCCATTCTAGCACCTGAGGTGGAGGCCATGGAGCCATCCTCAGCGCCCGGGCCAACTTTGCTCCAGTGGAGCCTTGGCTGTGGGAGGGGAAGAGAGAGACAGAGAGAAAGGAGAGGGGGAGGGGTGGAGAAGCAAATGGGTGCTTCTCCTGTGTGCCCTGGCCGGGAATCAAACCCAGGACTTCCACACACCAGGCCAACGCTCTACCACTGAGCTAGCCAGCCAGGGCTACAAATGTTCTTTAATAAATGCATCACAGCATGTTAGCTGTAATGTGCTACCAGGCAGCACATGACCTGGCTCCTGCCTGCCTCTCGTGTCCCACCTGTCACTCTCCCACAGCCCCATGACTCCTCTGCCGGGGTCCTTCCCCAGCCTTGTCCAGCTAACTCCTCTTCCCCTCATTCCAGCTGTGACCGTCCCCTCCTTGGAGAGGTCTCCCTGATCCCCTTCTCTATATCCTCCTGCAGAGTTTATCACAACCTGTCCTTCCCTGGCACTGCACTCATCACAACTGGTAACTATACCTTTTATTTGGGAGACTAGAAACTGGATTATAGGCCCTATGAAATAAAATGGTGTGTTTACACCACTGCAGCCCCAGCCCAAGAGTTCCCAGCAAATAAACGGTGCTCAAAAGTGTTTCTCAAATTAATGAAGGATTTCCACATCCCTGCATTCAAAGGGCACTCCATTCCAACACACACACCCTCCTTCCCTCCCTCCCACTCCTAGATCTTGTTCAGGATTTTCACTCTCTTTCCCGCGATCCAAGACAGAAGTTTCAGCATGGCCCATGACCTCTCTCACCCCCTATTCTGAGAACTAGTGTGACCAGCGTCGGGAAGGGCTTCTTAACACTCATGATCCTTGGGATTCTTCAATAGCTGTCTTTCCTGTTAGTCATGAGAGCAGGGACCACATCTGATGATGATGGTCCAAAAATAATGCTGAGTTTAACTGAACTGAGGATTGTTGTTTTTGTGATGGTTTTGTCAGACCAAATGCCTTGCCGCCCAGAATACAGATCCTAAAGAAAAAGCTTATACTTGTATTGTTCTGTTTGTAATGTGCTTTCTCTCTCGTTTCAAAAAGTATCTCAGAAATCCACTCTCACCTAATGAACATTCTCAACTCACACCACACCTGATGTGATGACAGATACAGCAACAGACAACGGAGAAAAGTTGTGTCAGAAAACCTGACCGTGCTTTTCGGCTGTCACACAGTTGTTCCCATCCCAGAAACTGTTTGACTGGCAGCCTTCTGAAATGGAAGAGCTGGGAACCATTCGTTCTGCCAGCTCCCGTGTGCAGACAGGGAGGTTTAACACATCCTATTTATAGTGCGCCAGGCCTGCAAGTGCAGGCAAGTGCTGGAGGCTGGAAAGGAGGGTGAACAGGTTTCCAGCTTCAGTCAGTGTGGGAAAGGCTTACTGCTGCTGCCCCCCAGCGCTGAACATGTGAACAGCAGAGAAAACCTGCACTGGCAGCGGGCCCGGTGGCCCTATAGTGAAGCAGGCTGAATCACTCTCTCAATTCTCCTGGCTGTCTAATATTTATAATCCTGTTGGGCAACAAATTAAGGACATTCAACCTAAAAACCTACAAGCCAATGCTTCTTGATATGTTAAATATGCAAGTTCCTAGACAACTTTGGCACAAAAACCAGCATTTAGTACATGCTGCCTGTATGACTGACTGACCAACCAGGTGAAAGTGATAATGGTGTCCTTATCAACCTTTCTCTTGAGGCCTTACACCCAGCCCAATACACAGATACATATCCTAAGCTAAACACAATCTTCTGCCCATCAGTTGACATGGGTTTGGGAAAGAGAAGCGTCTCACCTGGCCTTGGCACTACCTGACTGGATGCTGTTGACATTTGTTTTGGTGCTCTTTCGTTTCATTTTCTTTAAGATATACTCTTTCTGAATGTGTATTCTGAAAAATAAGAGAACAATGAGAACACAGGTTGGCAGATTCCCTTACTTAGCTTATCAACCTGCAAGAGTAGATAGAACCTTTGGGTGTGCAAGATAATCAAGTGAAATTGCCAGCTACTAAATTGTGTCGAAAATCTCAGGCAGGTCCTCTATGTGAGCTTCACACCAAATTTTAGGTGTTCCAGGTGGTGAGTTTATGTCAACACTCCTCCTCCCATATCGCCATCTCACAAACACACCTACATACACACATATACACACAGCCACACAAACCACATACATGTACTCCCACACCACACATACACATCACACATGCACACAAACATCACACATACACCCTACTATGGTCCCCTCTATTTTCCTCATATCAGCCAGAATAGTCACTTTAAAATGCTGATCCCTTATTACTTCCTTGCTTTATAAATTCCAATTACTTCCTATTGCCCTTAGAACAAAGACCAAAGTCCTTAATGGTGTCACAAGGCCATACTGATGGGTCATGTCCACTTCTCCAGCTGTCTCCCTCTCCAGGGTTCTCCATGCATTGACCCCACTGGCCCTTGGCAGTCCCTCAGATGTGGCCTTACCATGTGAAAGCTTTTTTCCATAAGCCATAGCCCTCTGCCTAGGCCACTCGTCCTTCTCCCCACTCTGCCTACGAATTCCTCCTTGTCCCAAAGATCAGCAGTTCTCAAATTTGAGTGTCCATCAGAATAACCAGGACAGCTTGTTAGACACCGACTGGCTGGGCCCCAGCTCTACATCCTGGTCCTCGATCTAGATCCTGGGTGGGGGTGGGGCCAGAGAATTGGCCTTGCGGCCAGGTTCCCAGGTGGCGCTGATGCTGAGTACAAATGGCCACCAATCTCTGTGCCTATCACTTCTTCAGGGGGCCTTCTTTGATATCCCCCCATTACACACTTCCACAGGACCCGCATTGTCCCTGATAGCCCTTAGCCCAGTTTGCAACGATGTTATCTATTTGTGAGTATTCAACTAATGCTTGTCTCTGGGCATCCCCAGATCCCAGGCCAGGAACTAATATTCAGAGGTGTATTCAAACTTATTGAGTGACTATATAAATTTGCTTCCACTCCTGAACCTTGGTAAGGTTAGGGCAGAAATCCCTGCCTTTGGCCTCCAGCCCTCTAAGTAATCAGCAAGTATTGTCAATTTTAGTTGGAAAACACCTCTTAAATCTATTCCTTGCCCCCTCCCTCCCTGATGTCATGGCCCTGTTCATCCTTACTCATCTGGATGAAGAAATAACCTCTTAAGTTGCTTCCTGGTCTCCAGCTTCTCTGTCTAACCCATCCTCCTCCGTTGCCAAGCTTTATCCTCCCAAAACACAGATATGGTGTCATGTTACTCCTTGGCTTAAAAATATGCGATGCAAAACTATACAGGTATTAAAATTCCACAGAACTATGCACAAAGAAAAAATGAGTTCATGTAAAAACTGGTGAAGTCTGATAAAGTCTGTTTAGTTACTAGTATTGTGCAGTGGCAGTAGCCTGGTTTGATAATTGTCCTACGGTTATTTCGTAAGATGGTATCACTGGAAGAAGTGACTCACTGGACCTCTCCGTACTAATTCTGCAACTTTTCTGAGAATAAAAATTTCTTAAATATATGAAGAAAACGTCCAACACCAGGGCCTAAGATCATTCACATCATTAATAACCTGGCCCCGGTGACTCTTCCAGACACTACAGCTCCAGGCATGCTGCATTTTTACAGTACTCCAATACACCATGTGCTTCCTCACCTCCGTATTCTGGCTCACTCTTTTGCTAGAACTTCCTCCCTCCTTTTCCACCTGCCACACTTCAATTCATCTTCTTGAACTGGGCACCCTCCTTCTTGAGGCCCTCTTATCCTCCTTAAACAAAACCAACCATGCCTTTCCAGAGAATGTTTTGCTGATTGTTTAGTTAGTAAAGGAAAGGACAGAAAGGTCAAAGGCACCTGTAATTCCATTACTTTGCTACGGTACTGGGGGGGAGCATAAATATAAAGTAAAAGTATGAACCTCCAGCCTGTCCTCCTAGTTCTGCGTCTATTTTCACTTTGATTCTCTGCCTCCTTATTTTTCTCTTGGCTGTTTATCGGTGGCCCCTCCAGTAGAGTCAGTAGCACTCATCTTCCTGCACTAAACACCTACCACACAGCCTGGTGCACAGGTAAGCACTCCATCAACCTTTGTTCCTGTTGGACCACAGCTACCAACACCTACTACTGTGAGGGCAAGAAGCTTGGGATCATTTTACCCTTATTTTGACAGCTAAACAATGTTCTAAGTAAGAGCAGGACACTGTGATATGCTCTGTAGGTCCTCCCTGGCTTTAAATCAGCCTCAGTTTAGGTTTTCTAAATAAAGAGAATTCTAAGATATTAATGAACTCAGGATTACTTGAGAACTTGGTAAAGCAGAAATTAGCAAAGATTATTAAACCAATACCCCCCCAAGGCACCACCAAGTCACACCCCATCAAACACACTTCTTAACCACAGAGAAACTCAAATAGAGGGCTATTTCAGTGTTGTATGTAATCACCAGTTTGTATTGATGTCCAGTTTTTAACAGATGCTATTGATATCAAAATCATAACCAAAGTGCCATCCATCTGCCTTGGCATCCAGAGAAAACATAATTCAACACAAGGGTAAAAAATGTGTACAGCCAAAGCGAAATGGCATCAGAAGCAAAAATTTGTTGGAATTGGTATCGTGCGGGGAAAATTATCACGTGACTAAATTGGAAAAAAGTTGCAAGCAACACAAAAGATTTTGGCAAATAAATTCAAATACTTGAGAAAAATCTTCTCCGTGTCTATGCTGATATTGAATGGATGTCCTGTTGTTCTGGAACACATACCCTAGAAAGTTCCCTTTTTAACCTTTCATATGCTCACTCACTCAGTTATTGAGCATCTACAGTGGGAAAAATTAAGGGGTTGGAATCATACTGGTTCCACTGTCTTCTGTACAAACTTGCAAGTTAATTAATCTCCTCCTGACCCAGTTTCCTCATTTGCAAAATGCTGAAATAACCTTTCTCTGTACTGGAATCTAGGGATGAGGTCCATGTGTCTGCCTCTGTAGAACTTCAGTCTCTGACCTTACATGCAAGTGTGTGAAATTATTTTTCTAGAGAGAGGATATATTACTTTCACCAGCTTCTCCAAGAGCAAGTGACCCAAAACAATTAAGCATCATGCTGTAAAGGCTGTGGAAGAATTGTAATGTATCTGAAGAGCCTTACATACAGCACGCTGTGTTCATTTGGCAGCTGTTATTAATTTTAGGTACCAGGAAGGATCAGAAATAGAAAACAAACAGATCTCGGGACAGAAGGCAGGTAGACAGTTACAGAGTAAGGTGTTGAGTGACATCTTCGGGTTTTATAGGCCAACAAAGGAGGGCAAACCAAAGTCAGACCAGCAGACAGCAGGAGAAAGTGACAAGGCAGAGCACAGGCGTACCAGGTCAGTGATGACCATCACTGAGGCTCCTCAATGCCTAGTCAGGGTTTGGCATATAGTAGGTGCTCAGCAAATAGCTCTGAAGCAAGCAAACAAGTGAATGAAACCAACACAGGGGACAGGATAACACCATTTTATAATTTCCGAGGAAAAAAACAAGTTAGGTGTTGCTGAAAAGCATTGATATTCAAAACCACTTTAAAAATTCCATATACAAGTAGTAGTCTACATTCTCTCCCTGAATAGTGAGGACACTAAGCCTACACCTTTGTCATTTAGTGGGACTCAAGTCCTTCTCAGGCTTTGCCATGAACCCCAGGACAATTGCTTGTTAGACCTAGGTGTTAGACAAGCTTTATTTTTTCCAGAGGAATTAAAATGCTTTATTTGCCTGGACAAAATTAATTCAATTTCCTTCTATTTTCTTTTTTAAAAATTTTCTTGTCCTTGAGTTCAAGAAACTCAGAACTAAATGTGTAGCCCAACTATATTAACCATTAAGGATGATCTGAGTATTTTCTCTCTTCTCCTAATGTTCACTTTCCTATTCAATCTGTGCTGCTCATGACTCTGACTTACATGTTTTCACTCTACCCCATCATATGTATTCGTACAGTCATCGCAAACCTCAGCGGGCCACACAGAGCATTTACATACTTGTGAGCACTGGAGTGCGGGTCAAGGGCATGGGTTCTGTTATGAGGCAGTCCTGGAGTAGAAGCCATGTGCCATCATTTGTCAGCTCAATAGCCCCTTACCTCCTGCAATATGGAGAGAGTAACTGTACTTTTCCATAAGCAGCTGATAAGGGCTAAATTTTAGAGAAAATGTATGTGATGCCCCCAAATGTGCCTGGAACACAGTAAGTGCTCAGTGAGCATTAGCCAGGAGTAGCAGGCATGACTGTGGAACTAGCCCAAGTGGTAGAACTGCAGACAAATGTGTGGAGAGGAAGAACAACAGCGCCCCCTGCAACAGAGTAAAGGAAACCAAATAGCAGTTAAAGGTAAACAGTAAGAGGGAATGGTGGAAAACAAAGCTCTCTCACTGGAAGGGTCTCCTGTGCATGTTCTCTGTATCCAGTTTTCTCAAACACATCCTTCACTGTCCACCTGTTCTTCTAAATGGTGTGCATATCCTGAAGAGTATTGTGATGAAAGTGAATTAATCTATAAATAGTATAAGAATCTAATCTCTATTTGTGAACCTAAATTTGGGATACTTTTAGATAAATATACTTGAAGAAAAGTCAGTGACTGTTAGCATCTTGTCTCGCTTGTAGTTCCTCGTCCCTGTGACACCGCCAATTTCTCCATCCTGGCAGGGGGAGGAGCCACCCAAGAAAACCTCCAGGGACTCTCACCACTGACTCACCCTAAACACTCCCTCTGGATGTGCACCTGGAAAGAAGCTTGATTAAAGCAATGATGTTGTTAACAGCCAGTGGGCTTCCAAGAGATCCTTGCTCTGGGCCGGAGCTGGGCTGCAGACCATCCTCCTGGAGCCAGTTCTGTCTCCGGGTGCCACTGGGCTGAGGGAGTCAGCATGGGGAAAGCTGGATGACTGGAAAAGGGCAGAAAAAAGGCAGACAAAATTGAAAGCAAATTTAAGGTCTCAGAGGAGCATTTCTTTTTCTTTTTCTAGCGAGCGAGGAACAGACAGGGAGAAGAGAAGCATCAACTCATAGTTGCAGCACCTTAGTTGATCATTGATTGCTTTCTCATGTGTCTTGACTGTGGAGGGGACGGGGCTCCAGCCAAGCCAGTGAACGTTTAGGCTCAAGCCAGCGACCATGGGGTCACATGTATGATCCCACACTCAGGCTGGTGACCCCACGCTCAAGCCAGTGACCTAGGGGGTTTTGAACGTGGGTCCTGAGAGTCCCAAGCCAACGCTCTAGACACTGTGCCACTGCCTGGCCTCGGAAGAGCATTTCTTGACAACTATCTCCCTGCAACCAACGTGAGCCAGCACTACGCTGAGGGTGCAGGGCAAGGGCAAGTGCAGATACCACAGTCAAAACCTTGTCCCCTGAAAGCCTAGTGAGGTTGAGTGGGAGGCACATACGTCCCTGGACAATCAAAGGGCTGGTGCCTGACTCACTCTCCAATACTGGGGATGTAACCAAAGAAATGTCAGTTGGATTGGAGACCATGAAAAGGAAGCAATGAAGGAACTACAGCGTGGGAATGTCGATTTTTTTTTCCTTTTTTTATAGCGTTTCTGCACATTCATCCATCAAGGAGCACATACTTAAGAAACATGACTCTCCTTCAGAGTGAAGTGATTTACCAATGGTCTTAAATTAAGCTCTGTGCAACCAAATGTGTCACAAAGTGCCTGCAAACCAAATTTCTGAGGAGAAAATTGGTGTGGTCTGAGGAAAAAGAATGTTCTAGAAAGATCAGATTTTTTTTTTTTTTTTTTTACAGGAGACAAAAGTGCTTAAATTGAATTCTGGCTTTGTAGCTTACTAGCTATGTGGTGTGGGGCAGCTGTGTTAGGCTCGCTGGCTGGTTTACAGCTAAGGGCCCTTTGCCTAATTAGTGCGTGAACACGTGGCAATGTCACATGTATTTGGCCTGTATAAGGCTACTGGGTGCTTGCACTCGGGGGCATTGCAGACGCCAGATTGCCTGCCCGCCACTGTGCGGGGCCATTTTGCTAGCTGTTTGCCTGAGAGGCAGTTTCCCCTACCTGTGTGCTTGTTCCCTGTTGTGAGACTTTATTAAACTGAATGGCCCAACACTTTCCAGCTCGCAGTTTTCCTACTGTCTCCCCAAATCCAAAGTGAACCTGCCTAGCCTTTTACATGTGGTATTTGGAAAAAATCCCTTCACCGCACTCCCCCACAGCCCCAGGGATCAAGTCCTCACACATCCAGGAAGGGAGGCCTCAGGTCAGCTCCATCCGAACAGGACCCTCCCATTTTCCGCGGTAGCCATAGCGCTTACGCCGCGCTGGGCACCGGCTGGCTGGCGCGCCACAGACACAGGAGAAAACGAGTCACCAGCTATCTACCACCAACGAGGCGGGGAGGCTCTCTGTCGCCGGGGTGGGCGGCAGCCGTCTCAGGACTGTAGGACCTTCAAATTTGCCCGCCCGCCCGCCAGCTCTGAAGCTCAGCTGCCCTTTCGGCTCGCGCGCGGGATCCGGAAGCCAAGGCCCCATCGCCTTACCCGCACCCCCTCCCGTCTCTCCTCCTCGTGGGGCCACAAGTGCGCGCAGGGAGCCTGGGACACCTAGGTGCCGAAGCTCAGCTCACTCGGCGTTTCTAGGACGCTGTTGCTCCAGCGACGACAACGCTCGCTTAGTGGAGGATGTTTCGCCGCACTCGGGAATAAGCCGAGCTCCGATTGGCCAAGTCAACTACGGACTCCAGCGTGCGGTTAATGGCTCGTGGCCACGCCCCTTTACCGGAAGTCCTGACCCTGAGGCGCGGGAACGTGCCTTGACGACGTGAGTCGGGGAAGCGGTTTTCTGTACATTCCCTAGGTGCGAGCTGGCGGTTGGGCTCGTGGCGCCGAACCGCTTGGAGCCGCGTAGGCCAGCCCGCTCCTGAGAAGCACTCCTCACTTGGAAAAACCAGGAGTACCAACTCCAACTCTGAGCCTGAAAGAAGGAATGGATCCAAAGACCCGACCACGTGCTACGCCTTTCTAAACATTAGGACTGACGGCGATTGTGATTGTTGTACTAATTGTATCTAGTTGTGTCACGCTGGCTTTCACCAGGAGACTGAGAGCCCGTGAAGGCGGGTCCAGCCTGCTTCGACCCACAAATGTATCCTCAACGTTCAGTAGCTGGTCGCTAGATGAACCCGTACTTAGCCACACTCACGGCTGAGTGAGAGCTCAGGAAGTCCTGTTGATATTCAACAGCAATGGCAGTAGTTGTTATTGTGCCTTAGGGAGCACTTCTCTTTGCCAGACACCCATCTAAGTGTGTTCCTTGTCATTCATTCTACCTTGATCCTCAGAGCAGCCCTGTTAAGCATGTTTTACTGAGGCACAGAGAGGGTGTTCTGCCCAAGGACACACAGCTACTCAATGGCAGAACCAGAATTAGAACCCGGGCAGGTTAGTGCGCTGGGCGTGCTCTTCAACACCCTGCCATACCACTCACTCGTGGAGAGAGGTAGTGACTCGGCATCAGCTTGCTGAGGAGTTTCGTCCCTGCAGTTCTGGCAGCAGGTAAATTGGAGGATGTCGTCCTGGGTGCTCTGAGGACATGTATCTGCACTGTAACTACATGGCTGGCGGACCACTCACCAAGAGAGGTATAGCAAAGCTCTCTCTCCTAGGAACTGCACTGTTGAGCAGATAAAATGTATTATGCTCACTTTGTTAAAGATAACACATGAGGCCGTTGCCCAGGTGATATTAATGTGTGTTGAGAATCCTTGTAGTCTGTGGCAGGATTCGATACAGATCGGCAAGGAGCCTTTGAGCGGTAGAGTAGAGGACTGGCTAGTGTTAGGGTTCCCCATGGCTGTCCTTTTGGGGATTGTAGGCTGGCTGACTTTTACAGCCATGCGTGAGGAAACGGAGAGCTCTGTGGAAGAGGCTGCCCAGGACCTGCAAACCGAGCAGCGGAAGGAGCTGGAGCAAACGCAGGAGAAACTGATGCTGACCCTGGAGATGGAGCAACCACTGGAGGAGGATTCAGAGGTTCGTGAGTTGCAGCTTGCCCTGGATGTTGCGGAGAGCCAGCAGCAGCAGGAGGCCGGGGCTGAGGCTGAGGCTGAGGCTGAGGCTGAAGCTGAGGCCAGGTCCGGAGCTGCAAGTTCTGCAGAGCATAAGGAAGGAGATGGGGAACAGAGGTGAATAAATCTGCTGAGCTAGAAACCTTTGATTCTAGGAAACTCGGATAAGTCAGTAGGTTTGTGAGCACTGAATGTGACTGGGTTTTGGAGCCCAGTGTGTATTTTTACTTGCCCGCCGGGTGCAAGCTAGAATTAAAGACTATGGCCCATCAGTTTTTGGCTCCGCTGTTTCTTTACCGACTGTCCGAATCCAATGCGAACCTGCATGGGCCGGGCTGCTGTAGTGGTGACCCTGGTTACTGGCTCTACATGCACCCTCTTCCTCTTCACCCTGAGTGAATGCCCTCACCTCAGATCTCACTGAGAAAAGGAATTCGTAAGGATGGAGCATACATGTTGTCCCACAACTGCTTTGGCACTAACTCTTCTTTCCCTCTTGTTTCCAAAGATGAACAGTCACTTTGCACTGGGACCAGTTCCTCCATTGGAGTCCAAAATCCCATCCCAGTTTGCCTCTTGGATTTCATCTTAGTCCAGCAGTAGACTGGGAACCCTTGTGGTCTCTGGACCGTTTCAAAGAGTCCATAATCAAAACTGTTTCCATAATAATACTTAGATGTTGCTCGCCTTTTTACTCCTATTTTTTTAAGGCATGTACGGTCGGGTTTTCCCTACGTGATCTGTGATATTGCTGCAGATTGGATGGCCAAGCAGATAGGGGAATCCAGCTGTCTTCTGCTGAGACGGTAAAGAGGTTTATCAAAATATAAAACTGTCTTCCTTTAAACTCATTTCTTTTTTTATTTTGAAAAGCATTTTCATAAAAATGATAATATGTAATGGGTTTATTGTTATTTTAAATGAGTTAACAAAAGTTTAAACCTTTAATCAGTTTTACTTTCTAATGTAAATATTGATGGATACAACCCACAACAACGACGAAAGCTCTTTGGGATCCTCAATACTTTCCAAGAGTGCAAGTGGGTCCAGAGGCCAAGGAGTATGGTTCACAGACCAAAAGGGCTTACTTAGGTTATTGCCTCTCTCCCCCCTCCTCCTCTCTCTCCTCTCACTCTCTCATCTCTACAGCCAACAATCTCATTCCCTTCTCTCTCTTTCCCTTCATCTTTCTCTCTCAAAATATGTTGTTTATATCCAGTGACTTTCATTTATTAATTCTACTTAATAATAAGCTTCTTTTGTATTTTCAATTCACACAATCTGGTGATCTGAAAATAATGGGTTTTATTTCTTCTTTTCTCATCTTTATATTTTAGATGTTTTTGTTTTTTAGGTGAGAGGAGGGAAGATAGTGAGGCAGACTCCCACATGCACCTTGACCAGGATTGCCCCCGCAATCCTGTCTGAGGCCAATTATTGAGTACCAAGCTATTTTTAGTGCCTGAGGCGGATATGTTCCAGTCAACTGAGCTATCCTCAGTGCCTGGGGCCATGCTCAAACCAATCAAGCCACTGGCTGCAGGAGAAGAAGAGGGAAAGAAGGGGGAGAAGCAGATGGTCACTTCTCTAGTGTGCCCTAATCAGGAATCAAACCTGGGACATCCATACACCAGACCAGGGGTCCCCAAACTTTTTACACAGGGGGCCAGTTCACTGTCCCTCAGACCGTTGGAGGGCCGGACTATAAAAAAAACTATGAACAAATCCCTATGCACACTGTACATATCTTATTTTAAAGTAAAAAAACAAAACAGGAACAAATACAATATTTAAAATAAAGAACAAGTAAATTTAAATCAACAAACTGACCAGTATTTCAATGGGAACTATGGGTTTGCTTTTGGCTAATGAGATGGTCAATGTGCTCCTCTCAATGACCACCAATGAAAGAGGTGCTTCTTCCAGAAGTGCGGCGGGGGCCAGATAAATGGCCTCAGGGGGCCGCATGCGGCCCGCGGGCCGTAGTTTGGGGACCCCTGCACCAGACCAATGCTCTATCCACTGAGCCACCAACAGCCAGGGCCAAGATGTTTCTCTTCTTGTATTGCACTGACTAGAATCTCCAACATAAGGTGAAAGAGTGGTGATTTCAGACTTTCTCTCTGATTTCCATGCTTTGGGTTTTTTGTTGGTTTATAAGTACATCAGAGTAAGAAAGTCTCCTTCTAGTCATAGTTAGCTAAGAATTTTTATTTTAAACAAGGGTTCAATTTTATCAAACCTTTTTCTTCATTTATTGAAATGATCCTTTGGTTTTTCTCCTTTATTCTGCAAATGTGGTGAATGTTTAATGTTGACACTACTATTAATTTCTGGAATAACTATTGTTTTTACATATCACTGGATTGAATCGTCTATATTTTTTTTAGAATATTTGTGTCACTAATGGACATCCAAAATTTTAATGGACAGACACAGCTGGGCTCACGCATTTATATGTGCTGCTTATAGCTGCTTTTGCACTGAACTGGCCAAGTGAAGAACTGTCAACAGGGACTGGGACCCACACGCTTAAATGTTGACTCTCTGGCCCTTTGCAAAAATAGTTTGCCAGTCTCTGGTCATTTTCATGGGAGATATTGACCAATGATTTTTGTTTTTTTGTCATGTCCTTCTCAGATTTTAATATGAAAGTTATAGTTTCCCACTTTTTCAGTTCTCTCGTGTCTGTGTAATATTTGTGTGAGTGTGTGTGTGTGTTTAAATGTGGGGAAACTCATTGGTGAAGGAGTGTTTTTCATGGGAGGTTTTAATAATTGGTTCAAGTTCTACATTAATTATAAGACTATACAGATGTTCTATTTTGTTTGGTAAGTTGTGTTTTCCAAAGAAGCTGTCTACTTCATTTTAACCCTTTGAGTAGTACAAATGTTCATGTACGTCCTCGTATCTTCTGACCATCCAGAGTATAATTGATTTATTTTTAAAATGTGTAAGGTAACATTAAAAAAAGGGCAAATGGGCCCTGGCCGGTTGGCTCAGCGGTAGAGCGTCGGCTTGGTGTGCGGGGGACCCGGGTTCGATTCCCAGCCAGGGCACATAGGAGAAGCGCCCATTTGCTTCTCCACCCCCCCTTTCCTCTCTGTCTCTATCTTCCCCTCCCGCAGCCGAGGCTCCATTGGAGCAAAGATGGCCTGGGCGCTGGGGATGGCTCCTTGGCCTCTGCCCCAGGCGCTAGAGTGGCTCTGGTCGCGGCAGAGCGACGCCCCAGAGGGGCAGAGCATCGCCCCCTGGTGGGCAGAGCGTCGCCCCTGGTGGGCGTGCTGGGTGGATCCCAGTCGGGCGCATGCGGGAGTCTGTCTGACTGTCTCTCCCCGTCTCCAGCTTCAGAAAAAAAATACAAAAAAAAAAGGGGGGGCAAATGTACGTTCTTCTTGTTTCCATAAATTGGTTACCAAACAAACATGATTTTAAGTTAATAAAACTGTAACTGGAACTAATTTCATTTTTTGAAAAAAGAACTTATTCCCCAATGTCAGCAAGCATGAAAAGAATTCACTACTCAAAGAGTTGTCAAACTTACTGGCATAACATTGTTTATAATCTTCTCTCAGAACAGTGTCTGTTGAATCTAGGGTGACCAACCATCTTGTTTTCCAGGGAACAGAGTGGCCTCCTGGGACATGAGGCTTTAGGAGCTATAACCAGAACAGTCCAGGCAAACTGGGACAGTTGGTCACCCTGGTTGGATCCATAGTGATATCTCATTTATCTTTCCTGTTTGTGGTTTATTGAGGTTATTAGCCTTTTCCAAGAAATCTACTATTCATTTTCATGTCATTAATTCCTGCTCTTCATTATTTCCTTCCTTCTTTTGGATTTAATTTGCTATCCTTTTCCTAGCATGATGAAATGAATATGTAGATCATTGGTTTTCCGACTTTTTTTCTTTTTTAAGACGTGTTTGAGACTGTAAATCCCCCTCTAGGCATGGTTGTAGCTGCATCCTATAAGTGTGGATATGATCGATGTTAATTAGCATTTGATTCAAAATCTTGTTTGAATTTCCATTGTAATGTCTTTTTTGACACATGGTAGTCTAGAACTATATTTCCAAACATTTGGGCATCCCTCAACTATTTTTTGTCTCTGATTTCAACTTAATTCCACTATGGTCATACTACATACAAGTAAGATTTCAATTTGTTGAAATTTCTAAAGAGTTACCTTACGGTTGACTATATAGTCAGTTTTGGTAAATGTTCTAGCTATATGTACTTGAAAATGTGTTTTTTGCAGTTGTTAGGTGAAGTTTTGGGTTTCTTTAATTAGGGCAAGTTTTTTTTAATTAAAAATTACTTTTACATCGATTTGAGAGAGAGAAAGAGGAGGGGAGGGAGGAAGGGAGAGAGAAAGAGAAACATCAACTCATTGTTTCACTTAGTTCCATTTAGTTGTGCACTCATTGATTGCTTGCCATACATGCCCTGACTGTGGGTTGAACCCATAAACTCTGGCACACCAGTTGGATGCTTTGTCCACTGAGCCACCCAGCCAGGGCCTAAGTAAGACAAGTTTGTTGTGTTGTCAGAATTTTCTATTTCTATACTAATTTTTGCTGTTGCTGTTTGTTTCAGTTTCCAAGAAAGATGACACTATAAATTGTATTTAGTGTGGGTCTGCTGGCAGTAAATTGATTCAGTTTTTTATTTATCTGAAAACGCGTTTATTCACCTTTTTATTTTTGAAGAGAGAGTCAAGGAGAGAGACAGATAGGGACAGACATGAAGGGAGAGAGATGAGAAGCATCAATTCTTGGTTGCGGCACCTTAGTTGTTCAGTGATTGCTTTCTCATATGTACCTTGACTAGGGGGCTACAGCAGAGCTAGTAACTCCTTGCTCAAGCCAGCAACCTTGAGCTCAAGCCAACAACCGTGGGCTTCAAGCCAACAACCTTTGAGCTCAAGCTAGTGACCATGGGGTCATGTCTGTGATCCCACACTCAAGCCAGCGACCCTGTGCTCAAGCTGGTGAGCCCGTGCTCAAGCCAGATGAGCCTGGGCTCGAGCCAGCAACCTCGGGGTTTTGAACCTCGGTCCTCCACATCCCATTCCGATGCTCTGTCCACTGCACCACTGCCTGGTCCGTCTCATCTTCATTTTTAAAGGTTGTTTTTCCTGAGTATAGAACTCCAGGTCTTCAGTTATTTTTGTTTAGGTTCTTAAAGATGCCATATTCTGGGCCTCCAGCATTTCTGTTGCAAACTCTACTTATTGTCTGTGTAATTATTATTCTTTTGAAAGTAACGTGTCTTTCTTTTCTTAGGAAAATTTTAAGATGGGCCTGGGTGTGGTTTTCTTTGTTTTTATCCTGCTTGGGTTCCATAGCCTATCTTGAATCTGTGGTTTAGATTTTTTTTTTATCTATTCATTTTTAGAGAGAGAGAATGGGGAACAGGAAGCACCAACTCCCATATGTGCGCTGAGTAGGCAAGCCCAGGGTTTTGAACCGGCGACCTCAGCATTCCAGGTTGACACTTTATCCGCTGCACCACCACAGGTCAGGCTTGTGGCTTAAAGTCTTTCATCAGTTTTGGAAAATCCTCAGCCAGTATCTCCTCAAAGATTGCTCTGCCCCTTTTCTCTTCCCCTTCTGTGACTTTGAGCCACAAGGACCTATTCCTACAACACTAGGACAGTAGTTTTAAAAAATACATTCCATGGCTATTTGTTTGTAATCCCCAGGATTATCTCATTGGATTGTATTTTAGAAGACCTATTTTAAATAACATCCAACACCAGTATATATATATAATATATATGCAGTTATGTGGCACTAGGAATTTACAAAATCTGTGTTAAATTTCTCTCTCCAATTCCATCAGGTGCCTTCTTGTTCAAAGTCAGCAATATATGGGGTAATTTGTTGTTCAAAGCAAAGTAACTGAGACAGCAAGCTGCTACATGAAAGTCTTTGCAAGATTCTTGTTTTTAGTAACACTTTTATTCTGAGTGAAATTGTACATGAAAACTCTAATAGTTGGCTTTGTGAGCAAAGATGGGACTTTTAATAAGTGTCTTTTGAACCAACCTGAACTCAATAGTGAAATGTATGAAGATTATAGACCCCATAATCCTAGTCAAATTCGCTTATGCTCAGGGTGATTTCTGCCTTAGCTGTAGCAGGAATTAGCCGCAAACAAAGGATAATAAATGCCCAGACAACTTGATGAAGGAAGAATTTATTAGTAGCTAGTTGAGCATGTGGGGCTAGTAGCACCAAAAACGCGAGCTCCCCGAAGTTCGATTTCTTACATCATATACCTTTACAGCTTTAGCTTTCACGTGACAAGTGCCTGATTTCTTTGACTTCTTTGTCTGCAGACCTACGTGACTTTGTGTCTCCAGGAGAGCAGGGAGTGAGTATGAGAGGAGATTCGAACCGTTTGTCCTTGACTGTTCACATATCCCGTTGTTCTTGCCTGGATTGCAAGTTATTTCGGAGAACTGGTAAGGGCTTCACATCTGGGATTTGTTACTTTTTCAAACTTTCTCAGTCAGCCCTTCCTCCCTCAATCCAAAATGCTGAGGTCACTGGCTTAAGTGTAAGATCACAGACATTGTAGGCCCCCTTCTCCTGCATTCTTCTGGTTTCTCCTCTCTCATAGCAGTACCCAAAATAATTCTCCTATTTTCACTGGTCTCCAAGTGTAAAAAGGTTGAAAATCACCGCTCTAAAGTATTTTCCCGGCCTGACCTGTGGTGGCGCAGTGGATAAAGCGTCGACCTGGAAGTGCTGAGGTCGCCGGTTCGAAACCCTGGGCTTGCCTGGTCAAGGCACATATGGGAGTTGATGCATCCAGCTCCTCCCCCCTTCTCTCTGTCTCTCTCTCCTCTCTCTCCTCCCCCCCCCTCTCTCTCTCCTCTCTAAAAAGGAATAAATAAAATAAATAAATAAATAAATAAAATAAAGTATTTTCCCTGATCCTGGAAATTTCTCACTTCCATGTGAAGAGTGATCATAGATTTTTTTTTTTTTACAAGAATCTAAATTCACCTCACTAGGTGTTATCCTGAGCAGCCCATAAAGTCTATTAGATTAGATTTCTTCTCTGTTCACACAGAGCTCTGTAACATGACAGTGGCCCCAAAGAGGAGTTTGGAGGAAGAAATCATTGTCTTCCCAGGCCGTATCTTCTAAAGGACACAGATTGTTCTCCTGGGTGCTCAACAGTGAATCTGCTTTCAACACGCTGAGCCTATTACCTTGTCCAACCAAGAAAACTTGCTGCCCAAGAGATTCTGACAGTCTCTGCTGCTTACCCCCACTGCAGGAATCTGCTGCTCAGAGCCTCTGACAAGGGTCTGAAGAAGCCAACCATGGAAAGCCGGGGAAATATTTTTACCCTACAATATCCAGCAGGCAACTTATTTCCTCAGTAGTCAGGTAGAAATTCCTGGGTCATGGAGAGCTGTGTCCCAGCCCTCCAGGTTTTGAGTTCTCATAGGTACAATGCCACCACAATTTGTATACCTAGGGGACTGGACTTTACAATCAAGCCTGTGCTTATTTCATAGTAATCAGTAATGATGATATGCATGGGAGCTCTACCTTCATGTGAAGAAACAGACAGGAGGAACTGATTAACCCTAAGAAGTTAAGCACTGTGTTCCACCTTGTCTATTAATAAAGATAGAAGAGCAAACTTGTGACACAGACTGGTACGCATTTAATGGCAGCTGAGACTACCCCTGGGACCTCAGCCAAGAGAGGTCTCTCAGAGTGCTGTCCTTTTGGTGGCCCCTGAAATGGAGACCAGACTCTCCTCAGCTGTCCTTAAGGGGAATTCTTTTTTAAAATAAATGAGATATAAGTGGCTCTTTTGAAAAAGCTACTGTGGTGATGTTTTCTGTACTGAAATAGGTGCTTTATCTCTCAGACAGTTACCTTAACAGATGACATAGCTGCTTGTTCCAGTTCAGTCAGCCCAAGGTGAGCTTGCACATTCTAACACTCCCTGCAGAGGACTGACTATCATATGTAAACAGGGCAGGGGGCCATCCCGCTACCCATCTTAAGGTTGTATGTGGAGAGAGACTATGTACAGGCTCAGTGTGGCTCCTTAGCAGGTTCCCATTCCCCTTCGGTGTATTAACAGGCCATTAAGCTCCTAATTTCCTTTAATAGTTACCAGTTGTCTCCTTTCATGGAACCAGGAATCAAAACCCACTTACCTTGCTCCTGAACAAGATTCCTGAACAAGTGTTAATACTGGTATTTGGAATTTTAATGAACCCTATGCTCCAAACATTACATTGCAGCAATCTTGGGTGAATACTCCACCCTCTGGAACAAAGAAGCAGTTAGAAACAGTTTCATGTTTCACATACCTGGGTAACTAGCAAACCCCTGACAATCACCAATAATTCTCTTTGCTGGGAGCCAGGATCTTGCAATAGCTTGTACTTAGTGCTGTTTAGCATTTAATTTGCCTTTTGTTAGGTAACAAGCATGTATTGATTACCTGACGGGAATGGGGATAGAGTGATGAATGAGGCACAGTCTCTACTTGGAGTCTACCTGAGGCTAAAAATGTCTATTTTGGAAAAGAAACTCCAAAAACAGTTACAAAGTATTTTCTTAACTATATTGCCACAGAAAGTTATTACTCTTCCAGAATTCAAGGCTCTTAACTCTTTGCACAGTCCATTCTAAGGAGAAAAGTACTTGCTGTTGCACCTTGATCATGGTACAAGTCGGGACATACCAGTCACTTGTCCTCTGGGCTAAGGAAGATTCCAGCCTTCTCCTCAGGAGAGCCTCAAGTGTGGTAGGAATCCAGGAGGGAGGTATACACCAGCCACTGAAAGTTGGTCTGTCTGCCATAATTGGCAACCCCTCTAATGTCTTTGGTAAAAATGGAATTCTGGGCGTGTGCAGGGTTGGCAGCATCAGTGAGCTAAGACTAATTCACAATGGCCTCATGGAGATTGAATTTGGGACCAATTTAGGGCAGGCGATGGAAAAGAACTGGCAGCACTTAGAAATAACAGGGATCCACAGCAATCTTGAGAAAGAAGAACAAAGGTGGATGTATCACGTTCTCTGATATCAAGCTATACTGCAAGGCTACAGTAATCAAAACGGCATGGTAGTGGCATAAAAAAAGACACATAGCCTGACCAAGCAGTGGCGCAGTGGATAG
Organism: Saccopteryx leptura; assembly: GCF_036850995.1. Lineage (NCBI taxonomy): Eukaryota > Metazoa > Chordata > Mammalia > Chiroptera > Emballonuridae > Saccopteryx > Saccopteryx leptura. Next base: position 315,461,273 of record NC_089503.1, read on the forward strand.
AGTGTCGGTCTGGGATGCAGAAGACCAGGGTTCAAGACCCCAAGGTCACCAGCTTGAGTGTGGGCTCATCTGGTTTGAGGAAAAGCCCATCAGCTTGAACCCAAGGTCACTGGCTCCAGCAAGGGGTTACTCGGTCTGCTGAAGGCCCGTGGTCAAGGCACATATGAGAAAGCAATCAATGAACAGCTAAGGTGTTGCAACGCGCAATGAAAAACTAATGATTGATGCTTCTCATCTCCGTCCCTGTCTATCCCTCTCTCTGACTCACTCTCTGTCTCTGTAAAAAAATAAATAAATTAAAAAAAAAAAAAAAAAAAAAAGACACATAGATCAATGGAACATAATAGAGAGCCCGGAAACAAGCTCATACCTATATGGTTGACTAATCTATGACAAAGGAGGCAAAAACATACAACGAGATAAAGACGGTCTATTCAATAAGTGGTGTTGGGAAAAATCCACAGACACATGTAAAAATAAAAAATAAAAAACTAGACTACCTTCTTACACCAGACACAAGAATCTACTCAAAATAGATTAAAGACTTAAATGTAAAACTCAAAACCATAAAACTCCTAGAAGAAAACAGGCAGTAAATTCTCTGACATTGCTCCTAGTAATATTTTTTCTGATCTATCTACTCAGGCAAGAGAAACAAAAGAAAAATGTGATTACATCAAACTAAAAAGATTTTGCACAGCAAAGGAAACCATCAACAAAACACAAAGACAGCCTACCAACTGGAAGAAGATATTTACCAATGATACATCTGATAAGGGGTTACTAACCAAAATTTATAAAGAACTCATACAACTTAACACGAACCCCATCCAACAACATTCCAATTTTTAAAAATGGGCAGAGGACCTGAATAGACATTTTTCCAAAGAGGACCTACAGGTGGCCAGTAGACATACAAAAAGATGGTCATATTTACTAATCATAGATGCAAATTACAGCCACAATGAGATATCACCTCAGACCTGTCAGAATGGCTATTATCAATAAATCAACAAACAACAAATATTAGCGAGGATATGGAGAAAAGGACACCCTCATGCACTGTTGGTGGAAATGCAAACTGGTGCAGCCACTGTGGAAAACAGCGTGGAGGTTCCTCAAAAAAAAAAAAAAAACACCAGGCCCTGGCAGATTGGCTCAGTGGTAGAGCGTTGGCCTGGCGTGCAGAGGTCCCGGGTTCAATTCCCGGCCAGGGCACACAGGAGAAGCGCCCATCTGCTTCTCTACCCCTCCCCCTCTCCTTCCTCTCTGTCTCTCTCTTCCCCTCCCGCAGCCGATGCTCCATTGGAGCATAGATGGCCCGCGCGCTGGGGATGGCTCCTTGGCCTTGGCCCCAGGCGCTAGAGTGGCTCTGGTCGCAACAGAGCGATGCCCCGGAGGGGCAGAGCATCGCCTCCTGGTGGTCGCCCCCTGGTGGGCATGCCGGGTGGATCCCGGTCGGGCGCATGCGGGAGTCTGTCTGACTGTCTCTCCCCGTTTCCAGCTTCAGAAAAATACAAAAAAGAAAAAAAAACACCGAAAAAAAAAAAACAAAAACCAGAAGTACTTTATGATCCAGCAATTCCACTTCTGGGTTATTTATCCAAAAAAATCCAGAACACTAATTTGAAAAGATATATGCACCCCTTTGTTCACTGAAACATTACTTATGATGCCCAGAATATGGAAGCAACCTAAGCGCCTATCAATATATGACTGGCCAAAAAAGTTGTGGTGCATATAGACAATGGAATATTACTCGGCCATAAAAAGAATGAAATCTGACCATTTGCAATGGCATGGGTGAACCCAGAGGGTATTATGCTAAGTGAAATAAGTCAGACAGAGAAGGATAAATGCCATATGATTTAATTCATGTGGAATGCAAAGAACAAAATAAAAAAAAATTGAAAAGAAACAGACTCATAGATAGAGAACAGACTGATGGTTGCCAGAGAGGAGGAGGTTTGGGGGACTGAGTGAAAAAGGTGAGGGGATTAAGAAGTACAAATTGCTAGTTACAAAACAGTCAAAGGGATGTAAAGTACAGCATAGGGAATTTAGTCAATAATATTGTAATAACTACAGATGGTGCTACAGGAGTACTAAACTTACTGGAACAATCCCTTTGTAAATTATATAAACCTGTAACCACTGGGTTGTACACCTGAAACAAATGTGAAATAATATTAAAGTTTAATTGTAATTAACCAAAAAATTTAATTTAAAAAAATAGCAGGGAGCCCTGGCCAGTTGGCTCAGCAGTAGAGCATCAGCCCAGCATGTGTAAGTCCCGGGTTCAATGTCCAGCTAGGGCACACAGGAGAAGCGCCCATCTGCTTCTCCACCCCTACCCCTCTCTCCTTCCTCTCTGTCTCTCTCTTCCCCTCCTGCAGCCAAGGCTCCATGGGAGCAAAGTTGGCCCGGGCGCTGAGGATGGTTCCATGGCCTCTGCCTCAGGTGCTAGAACGGCTCCAGCCACAACGGAGCAACGCCTCAGATGGGCAGAGCATCGCCCCCTGGTGGGCATGCCGGGTGGATCCCGGTCAGGTGCATGCAGGAGTCTGTCTGACTGCCTCTCCACTTCTAACTTCGAGAAAATACAAAAAAAAAAAAAAAAAAAAAGCAGGGAATGCTTTCCTAAAGGAGAAAATAGTCCATGAGAGTTGAAGAAAAGAGTGTCGGGCGTTAGGTCAGGGCTGCAGGCGAGCCATGTGGCTGGGCCGTGGAGGGTACAAATGGTAAGTAGCAAGTAATGTGCTTACAGAGAGTCTGAGACTGTTGAGGTGACCAGGTAAGGCTGCATTCAGTAGACAGTGGGACTGTTCCAGTTATCAGCGCTTCTCTGACCACCTCTTGTGAATTAATGACTTGGCACCAAGGACAGTGAAAGAGATAGGGATGCAGCCTCAAAACGCAGCTGGGTCCCAGGTATACTATGAGAAACACAGCCGCAGCCCCAACCCCAGCAGTGGTGACACTGGGAGGGAGACAGCAGGGGCTTCTGAGTGTAGAGCATGGGCTTGAAGTCTAATTTAGCATAACCCTGGTTAGCTGGGGGAATGGCCATCCAGGCACAGACCACAGCCCGAGCACGGCTCAGAGACCCAAACAGCCAGTGTTTCTCTGACAGTGTAAGGTGAGCTCCAAGCCACCGACTATGTTTGAGTAAAAAAATAAATATATATGGATTGTCAAGGGGAGAATGGAAAGGCAGGAACACTGGGGGAATGAAAGGTTTTAACCAATTTGTCAAGGATGCCTAAGAAGGAGGAAGAGAGTGTCTCAGCTCCGATGTAGTCTTCCCTTCTGCAGACAGCCTCACTCGCGGGACTTTAAGATTTCCATTCCCAGCTAGCTCCCAACACCACAGAACTGTGTAACGACAACTATAAAGATGATAAGATACATTTTCTCGTTGATAGTCATACTTTAGACACATTTCACGTTCTCCTCACAGGTCTCCTTCCATCCACGGTAGGGAGAGAGTTTTAGGAAACGCAGCTCAGACACCCAGGGCCGACTCGCTCACAGGGACCCAAGTGTCAGAATGAAATTGTCATCTGATGCATAGATTTGGCAAAGGCTCAGCGCCTCTTGGAGATGGCTATGTGGGCCCAAGCTGTGTGACAGGTGCTTCTGTGATTAATTCTTTTTGCCCTTGCTGGCAAAGTCTGTCTCTGGCTAAAATGTTGTGACCTCTCCTCCCCCCATTCATCAACTCCTCTTGGGTTGGGCCAATAGGCAGTCTGACCACGTACAAATCGCAAAATGTTCAAGCTGGGTGGAATTATAAGACACCTGGCCTGAGACATGTTCATCAGGAGATGAAAAGGGGTGTCCCCCTGTAGTCCCACCAACAGTGGCAAAACTAGACCAGGTCCCTGACTCGCTTTAGTGTGTCCTGTTTCTCCCCACCTGGTATGGCCCTCCTGTCCCCTGCCCTGTCTGCATCCCAGCTGGTGCCCTATTTCTTACGGAGTCTCCCTGCTGTCCTTGGGAGTCAATTCTCCAGCTCTGAACCTCCGTCATGCTGGCTCTCTGCTCCACTCCTTCTGTTTGCTGCCAAGATGTACACCTAAGCCGGTCCCAGCAGTATCCCACTGGAGGGTCCAGGAAAGCTCACTGAGCCATCAGCCAGAGACTTGAACCAGCAGAGAAAACCCCAGAGAAAGACGAACTACTGCAAAACCTCTATGGGACAGACAGGGAGACCGAGGCTGGGAGGGCATGTGGCTTGCCTGGGTCCTACAGCCCACCAAAGACGAGACTAGGACTGTAGAATCCAGTGCCCAGCTCCCCTCCTGTCTCTTCCCATATGGATTTGGGTAATGAGTGAGGGCAGGACCAGAAGAGTGGGGAGCTAAATTTGAAGGGGAGAGTCCTCCTGGACTCGGCACAGGGAGTTACCCACAAATGCTCAATAAATGCCAAGTAAAGAGATGAAGGGGGAGAGGCATGCCTAGTGAAGGATGTAGGACATTCTCATGGACACTGTATTTCTGGGCTTGGGGGGGGGGGTCAAAGGAGAGGTCAGGCGAAAGGAAGCCACCAGTCTATTCCATGGTTACACCCAGATCTGGGAAGCCAAGGACCCATCAGGAAAGGCACTCCAAAAGAGGGAAGAACACAGACAACCAGGGTGGTTTGACAGTAAAGAGACTGGAAACAGGGCAGAGGCACCAAGCAGTGAGGAGGAAGGACGGTGACCTGCTTTTTGTCTGGGAGAGTAAGGCCAGGAGCAGCACACAGACGGTACCGGTACAGGGTGGTGGTTCGCAGAATGAAATACACTCTAACAATGACAGATGCCGCTCAGCAATTACATGCCAAACTGCCACCAAGGCCAACACTGACACAGCACAGCCCGCTCTCAGGGTGTCGCTGCCCACGGAGGGAGGCAGAGCACCGAGGTGGGCGGGACAGGAGAGGCAAGTGGCGGAGTAGAGGGGAGGTGCAGGCAGGGCTGGTCAGCCAGAGTCAAGGGCAGCCCTGGGCTGGGGCAGGGGCCTGCCGAAGTGACCAGAGAGGACTGCAGCCACAGGATGGCTGTCCCAGAAGATGGCGAGCTTGTCAGGGACCGGATGTCCAGCTGCCAGGGTGTCAGCAGACAGCCCTTGCTGGGTAAGGCTGGACCGTCTTCTGGGCAATGAGCCATCCCAGTCTGAAAAGGCTGCTTCTATAAGAAAGACTGACAGATGATGTCACATAAGTAGGACTAGGGCCAAACTATGTAGGAAAACAGGACCCGTAGTGGTGACGGACATTGAGGACTCCTCAAACCCATTAAAAACAGCCGTCACCCCACTCAGGAAGGAGGGTAAACATGTCCTGCACTTGGGACCTCCAAGGAGAGGGACTGCACATCTGTCTATATCCGGAGTCCTGAGGGTGACATCACCTATAAATTATGAAGCTGCCTGTCAACTCCGATGTGGCCACCAGGGGGCGCCCACCAGCCGTGCTGAGTGCGGAGGATCCAGAGCATGACAAAGATGACCTCCACTATGTAAATTACAATACTTGAAGCATCTTCCCTGCTTCCCTGGAGCGATTAAGCATTTCCCTGCTTAGGTGGGAGGGCCACCTCATAGGTTGGTCCTCTCTGATGAAAAAACTGGGCGTTTGGAAGAAAAGTGACGGGTTCCAAGCACCAAAGTATCAGAGCCAGGAAGAGCCCGAGGAGGTCCAGCCTGTTGACAGGCTGTTTGGGAGTAAGTCCCTGTGTGTTCCCCAGAATCCTTTCTGGATCGTCCTGGTCTGTGAGGTCAGAAGGCGGGGCACACTGGCTCCTGTCATGGATCCTGACTCTCAGGGATCCCAGGGTGGTGGTTCTGTAAAAGACCATCTGCCAGGGCCTCTCTCACCCTGCTAGCCTGACTTCACCCCATCTGCACCCAATGCCAATTACCCGACCCCATCACACCATTCTTCAAACTGGCTTTACCTGCAGGCTCACAGCATCTTTTGGCTTGAATCACTTTGTCTTAGCTGCAAGTACGCGGGGCAGCAGCCACAGGTAAGAGTCCACACACACCGCCTGGGCACACTTGCTTAGGACCAGACTGTCAGGTCAGAGGGAGCCTTGGAGATGCTCTAATACAGCGTCTGAATCACACCCCCAGGTAAAGGCTCTTCACCCTCAACCTGCAATTTATCCACAAGCAGCCAGGGGAGCTTTTAAAACTGCAAACCAGGTAGACTTCCTTTGACTAAAGCCTTCCGTGGCTTCCTTTTTGTTTGCAGGAAACCCAGACCCTCTCTCGTATAACCTGTAAGGCCCTCCCAGAGCTGGTGCCTGCCACACCAGCCTCCATGCGCTGCCCAGCACATCCCCTCCCCTCCCCACCCACCCTGGCCTCTCCCTCAGATGGCTTCAAGCCTGGGTCCCTTGCTTTTCACTCCCCTGGCCCTTTGTGAGCATGTGGTTTACAGGGTCCCTCAGTCTTCTTGAGCCTGAACTCACCTGAGGTTTTGTGATGACGCCATCTGCCTCACCACCGCCATGCCTGATAGTATGTGGCCCGTCACAGGTATTTGCTGAATGGACGCATCCATAACAGGGAGGTGAGGTGTTGACCAAGCAGGGCCAGTGGAAGCGTCCCACAAATTAGCACTGCCTTCCCTGCCTCCCGACTCGCTGACTTGACCTTGAGTTTATGACTTGAGGTGGTTGATAAATGACTTGGGATACAGCAGACTAGATCTTCCATAAACAAACCTGGGGTCTTGGGTAATTTCAGACTTCAAAATCCAGTCTGGGATTTCACCTGAGACTTCAGAGGAACTAGTCCGTTGGAAAATAAACATGATTTTCCAGAAAGCCCCAGCTTTATCAGGGAAAACTGTCTTTCCTTCCAGGAGGAATGAGGTCAGTCTGGACTTCACGGGGCAGTGTGATTTCACCACCTTGACAACGGGACCTCCCAAGGCAGAGGCTGAAACACCTGCCATCCCCAAATCTCTCCCAAGCTTTCCTCTTCTCCCCAACCTGCCTTTCATTTTAGGTTACAGAACGTTTCAAAGACTAGGGACAAAGAGCAAGGCGAGGTTACCCTTGGAACGTTGAATCCAAGTGGGACAGTCAAGCCTGACATGGGCCTGTGAGCCTGTGCAGTCAGCCCCAGGACTAGGGTGTCAATGGGACTCACATCTATGTTGCCCTGAAGTGCTGAGGGGACCGCCTGGGGCCCCTCCACCCCCCAGCACACGCTCGACACCAGGCCTGGGACACGTCTTTATTAAAGATGCAAGCAAGCACAGAAGTATCATGTGGGTGCTCAGTCATATCCATACAGTACTAAAAATAGAAAAATAGAAAAGAAATTTCACAGAAAGCAGCCTCCCTCAGGGATGCGAAGAAAAGGTGCTGTCAAGCCAACCATGCAATGCCACATGCCACCTGCCTGGCTCCAGCGGCTTGCCTTCACAAAGAAAACACACCGTTTCAAAGATGCAACACAGAACAGACTCCTTACTCGGTGGTGACCCCCGGCCACCTATCTAGGTATATCCTAGCCACATGAATACCACCCCAGTCCTACTGCGGCGACAACATGCATACAAGCTGCTCACCTGGCCGCCTCTCTGCTGCTTCTCCAGCCAAATGGGGGCCAGAAAATGAAGCAGGTGTGTGTGGGGGAAATAAAGATACCACCTCTGCTCCCCCGATATACTGAGGCACAGGGCAGACACAGACAAGGGCGAGCTTGCCAACCTGGGCCAAGGGAAACAGGGCGTTAAGCCTGCAAAATAGTTTTCCCACGGCTGAGCGCCCTGGGTAGAGACGGAACAACCTGAATGCTAAAGACCAGGAGTTCCAGAAATTCACTACACAGCATCTGCTTGCCAGCGTTGGCAGGTATTTGCTTCAGGGAACAAAAGGAAGACCGTAAACAAGAGCTCAGTGTCTCCAGTGCAGACTCTCTGGTCGCCGCACGGATCAGACCCGTCTGCTGGCCTCGTGGGCAGTTTCCTCCCGGAGTGTACCGCTGGCTCCTCAGTAGCTGAAGTTTCTGGCAGAGCGGCGTCCCCTTTGAAAATGCCCTGGTGAACAGCTTCCGCTTCATTTGCAGGAGGTTACAAAGAACAGCACACCATCAGGAGTCCCCCATCCCCAAAGCATCCCTCTGAGCCAGGTGAGTATGGAGTGGCTGTGCCTCACAAAAGAACATGACAGAAACAGAGGGTAAACCCTGAGATCCTTCTACCACTCAGGTGTGGCTCGCTCCTGAGTCCCCTTGGAAACGAACTTGTATTTGGTTTATACTGACATTTATTTTGATTTCCAGTGAAAAGCTCTATAAAATACAGTAAGTAACATGGGGCTGTAAAAGGCAGACATCCTAGCTGCGTATGTTACAGACTTTATGCTTATGCTGCCGGCCATCAGAACAGCGGCGACCGCAAGAGTGTTTGTAATCAGACAAGGACGGACTCCAAACTCCCAAGGTGGGACAGCTGCTCCAGACCGGAAGCAAGCCCACCCCACCCCCCACTTCCTCTGTGCTCCCCTCCCCACGTGTCCACAACCACTTCCGGAGCTTGTCCAGCGAGTAACGAATGCGTGCCTATGGGACTCGTAGCTAGTGGCATCTGGGGACTGTGAGCATGCAGGGTTGCTGTCGCTGTTATTATAAATAAAAGTCAAACGTGAGGTCGCACTTCCCCATCTTCTGTTTGTACACCAGGTCGAACTTCTCGTTCATGGACACAGTGAAGATGTCCTTCCACAGTCCAACTCTCCCTGAAACACAAAGGAGAACACCTGCTGAACTCGAGCGTTGGCAGGCCAGCTGCTGAACCACAGGAAGCCTTAGAAATGGATCTGGAAGGTTCCAGATCTATTCTTGGACCCTCCAAGCTTGACCTTAGTGGGGACAGGACAGGCAAGCTGAACTACGGACAAGCTGAACCCCCTTCCCTAAGTCTGTCGTCCTGGTGTCCTTTCCCCACTCAGTGGCCCAGCACCACAAGTGCACAGAGCTGAGTGCAGGGGCCTCTGCCCCAGTCACTGCTGGACCCCACACAGAGCAGTGACGCTCAGCTCCCAGACGGCGGGCAGCATCTGTGGAATGGATCTGCGCCCTGGCACCATGTGGAACTGGGGCCTCTGTGGCATCACTACTCACGGCTCCACAGCTCCACCCGTGGAGGCAGCATTTGCTTCTGAAGAATGTGAAAGGGGGAAAAAAATCATCCCACAGGAAGAACATGTTTCAGTGAGCAGGAAGCCTCCGGGTCAAGGAGAAAGATTTCGAGAAGCCTGCTGTGCAACCTCAGGGAGGAATGGAACACTCACAGTGTCGACTAGCTTCCGTGACTGGACACCAAGTGTGTGCGGCAGACAGCAAGAACTTCCGACTCAGCGCACGTACGGCAGGGCAGTCTCCAGCCACCACGCCACGGCTGCAGCACAGCGAGTCATAATACGTGCGTTCCTGGCTGACCCACAGGAGCACGGAACCCACAGACTGGCGTGTAGGCTACCTGCCGGCTATGCAGGCTTTGGAGGGAGAGCTCAAAATGACCCTGAACCTGCTGGACCCCCTCCTTTCCTGTTAACTATGAAAATCTGCAGCTGTGCCGGTCAAAGATTAATGGTGACCGTGTAGATGTCAGGAGTGGGGGTGCTGCCCTCCCAGCTCTGGGAGCTGCCCTGGGAGACGTGAACCCGCCCCCCTGCAGAGCACTGTTGCTGTGCTTTCCAGGAATGGCCTTGGGAGACTGAAACGGCAGTTCAGAATTCTTTTTGGGTCAGCATCTCTGAGATCAGAGCCCTGAGGGTCCCCAGCAAGTACCTTTCCTTCACAACCTGGTTAAAGTGGGCCTTGTCCTGGCAGAACCTCAGGCACAAAACTGCAACCCTGCAGATGCTGAGATAACATAGCCACTGTGACAAGGATTTTCCCTTTGGTAAATTAAAACTATGTCAGTGTTGGAGAGGGAAAAAAACAAAGAGAAACTGCTCCTGTGACCCATTAGTGATACCTAAGGGAGAAAAAAGCAGAAGCTTCTAGACCAAACGTACTATAAAAATGTTTTTCCCAGCCCTGGCCGGTTGGCTCAGTGGTAGAGCGTTGGCCTGGCGTGCAGGAGTTCCAGGTTTGATTCCCGGCCAGGGCACACAGGAGAAGCGCCCATCTGCTTCTCCACCCCTCCCCCTCTCCTTCCTCTCTGTCTCTCTCTACCCCTCCTGCAGCCAAGGCTCCATTGGTGCAAAGTTGGCCCGGGCGCTGAGGATGGCTCCATGGCCTCTGCCTCAGGCGCTAGAATGGCTCTAGTTGCGACAGAGCAATGGCCCAGATGGGTGGAGCATCGTCCCCTGGTGGGCATGCCGTGTGGATCCCGGTCGGGCGCACGCGGGAGTCTGTCTGACTGCCTCCCCGTTTCCAACTTCAGAAAAATACAAAAAAAAAAAAATGTTTTTCCCACTATTATTTTTCTCGGCTAAAGCAGCCAAGAGAGCTCATCAAAGGAGTCACCCACCTGGTGTAGAATTTGGAATCAAGACAGTGCAATGTATGCTGTGATATGAATCAAATTTAAGCAATGCAGCTGGCTACTCAAGCCCCTGCATTCTCACCAACGCAAGGAGGTCTTCCGAGCAAAGAGGCAATGTGCTAAAAGAAAACAAAATCAAAGAACTGAAATAAAGCAAAACCAAAGTAAACAATGATAAAGCAAACATGTCAGAAGGAGCACATGGAACGCGCTATGTTCCCAGCACTTCTTTACTACACAAACAAACCAAATGGGTTACCTGGGAAAAGGTCAAACCCAAGGATAACACAACAGAGCAAAAGCAAAACTGAAAATGAGCAAATAAATTTTAAATCATAAACATTTGTGATGCAGCCAGAACATAAGTCATGAGGTATTTTGGTTTCAGTTTCCTTCCTGGAAAAGCTGACTGCTCTGCCTTTAGAGAAAGGAATGCACTGTCCACTTGACCTTCAGAACAGCCCCATTAGCCACACGGCCGGCAGCCATGAGCAGCCCTTTGGGGAGGAAGAAGTGGATGCTTGTCTAAGCTCAGAGGCCTGGCCTAAGGCACCCCCCACCCACCCACTCCCACCCCCGCACACAGTCCCCGGCCCCAGGACTCTGAGCAGCTGTGATGGGAGCCCCACCCTCCTGCCACCACCCAGATAAGTCCCCATGTATCTGAGATGGGCGGCATCTCAGGGCTCATCACCTGAGAATGCTTGATTCCCCCGTGTAGGAACCTGCTTCAGGTTTACACCACCAGGTGTCAGAGGCAATTCATGCTTACCAAGAGGGCGGCTTACATGGCCACCGCCCCCACTTAGGGTTCAGGGGATTTTACTGCCTGAGCTCTCCACAATCAAGCAGCCTCTGACAGGGAGAGCAGCCCAGCGGGGTCTGGAGAGGATCCCTGCCTAGAGTATCTTCTCCATCTCAAACTGCTTCATGCCCAAGAAACAGCTCCAGGAAGGGGCGCCAGCCTCCTGCAGTAACACCAGTCTGGCCAACTTCAGGGAGGGCCTACACTTCCTGTTCTCTCCTGTGTCCTGGCGGGGCTAGTCTGTGGCACCAGCACCCCTGGTGAGTGCAGGAAACGGCTCTTCCTCACCTAGGAGCTCTCTCCCGCCCACAGCCAGTGAAGGCTGAGGAGTCCACCTGCACGCACACTGGGAGCTGGGATTCCACAGCCCCAGACCCATCCTCGGGCTCTGCTCTGTGGGGCCATCTGGGAAGACATCTGCTTGAAAACACTTTGCCCACAAGCCTGGAATGGCAGGCACTCCTGGGAACTAAAACACCACTTGCTGCCATCATGGGAGGGCACTCCACGGCACCATCAACGGGCCGGCTTCCAGGTGACCTTCTTGCCCCAAGGAGAGCAGAGGGCTCTGGAGAAATGACCCCAAGCAGCAGGACACTGACCAGGGGCAGGGAGGGGAGCTGGGCCCTGGGCCCCCGGGCAGGGGCAGGGGCAGATGTGGCGGGCAGGGGCACATACCCCGGCCCACAGGCAGGGCCTCGGCGTTGCAGCACTGGTCCACCAGCTGGTGGCAGTGCTCGATCAGTGACTCCAACTGGGCCTTGTCACAGGACACCCCCAGGAATCTGGCCAGCTGTTCCACCATCGTCACCAGGTCCTAGAAGACAAGAGCGGAGAGCAGGGGACCCATTAGAGGCAGCACCTTTACTGATGGCCAACTCTGGGCTGGGCACAGTGGGGGGCTTTGTATGCACTGTCCAGTTGGTCCTGAGCAAAGCCTGAGATAGGCCTTGTCTGGAAATAAAATCCCGGGGTTAGGAAGTAGCCAGAGGACAGCTCTCAAGCAGCAGCTCTGGTATTCAAACCCAGGTACTCAGGGGAATTTAGAAGCAGGCAGGAGCTTGATGGAGTTGTGCTCATTTTAAAACAGCAGCAAGAAGTAAAAATGCACTCAGACTGTGCCAGGAGCAGAAGCAGCCCCCCCTTCTACCTGCCCTGCCCTGTCCTCCACTAGCCGGAACCCAGATGGGCGCTTCGGAGAGCAAGGAGGCCCCTTACCCGCAGGAGCTGGCCTGGTGTGAAGCCAGTCACTCACAGCTGGCCCGCTGACAAAAAGCCATCTCTGAGCCCCAGCCCTCCAGACTGCGGGAGCATCACTGACTCATTCAAGGGTCCCCAGAGTGGCACGCACACTGGCTCGCCCCACAGCCCTTCTCCACGGCCGTCACTCTGTCCCTGGGCAATGCAGTGGGTCCATAAATAACAACTTCCTCCTGTTCAATTGTTTCATTAATAATGTTGACAGGAAACCATAGGAACTTAATTCTTGTTTATATCAATTAGTCTGCGGTGCCCTGGCTGGGGAACTCGGTCGGCTGGTGCGTCATCTGGATACACTAAGATTGCAGTTCAACCCCCAGTCAGGGCACATACAAGAATCCATAAATAATCCACAAATAATCCACATAAGAATCCAGGGCACATACAAGAAACCACTGAATGCATAAATAAGTGGGACAACAAATCAATGTTTCTTTCTCCCTTCTTCTCTCTCTAAAATCAATCAATAAAAAAAATTAGCCAGTGGTAACCTGGTTTCCTTTACATCATTTCACTTAATCATCAAGCCTATCGGCAACATGAAGCAAGGACATACTGTGCAGGTGCCTCACAGTCTCAACCCCTGCATCCCCAACCACTCTGCCCCGAGCCCTGAGCTGTGACAAGCAGTACCCTGTTGCTACAGCACTGGGGTTGCATGAGGAAAACGCTGGCGGCTGCTTCCTCATTTGCCTTTATAAAGCACATGAGCACCTTGAAGCCCCCAAGACGACCAAAGCGTAGGGACCTGTCTCGTTTCTCTGACCCATTTCCCAAACCTTATAGAAAGTCCCATGAAGGCTGATGAAGTGCCAGCTCCTCTCTGCTCCCCAGTCACCACCACCGGCTCTAGTCCTGCCCTCTGGGGCTCACATGGGACAGACACAGGTGCCTGGCTCCAGGGCTGGAGCACAGAGCTTGGCCAGGATTGGGGGTGCAATAGATGTCAGAATGAACAAAGAAATAAAAAGAGCGCCTCTCACTTGCCCAGCCCCCTGGTTATTTCCAATTTAAAAGGTAAAAAAGTAGCAATAGATCTAAGACACCTGGCCCTAAGTAAGGAGTCACCACAAGAGAGGAACACAGTTGGCCTATTGACACAGACCACTAGAGTGGCCAACAGAACCCTAATCAGACCCACACGCCCTTGACATCAGCACGTACCTCAGAGAGGAAGGCACGTCTGCAGCGTGCACCAGCTGCATGTACAGAGTCCAGCTGCAGACTAGCCCCGGGCAACCTGCCCACCTCCATGAGCTTCACGCCCCGTCTGGGAACCAGAGTTGGCAGTACCCACTTTTGTGGGACTGTGGCAAGAGGCCACGTGCCGTGGAGTCACCGCAGCCATGCCACCAGGTCACCGCGCCTGATGAGACCACCACGCAGGGCCGCTGCAGGGTTCTCGGGGAGAGAGGCTGGGGCAGCCCACAGGGAGGGCATGGGTGCAGGGAGGACACACAAGGTGCTGTGAGCCTCAAACACCAAGATGACAACGTTCCTGGAGACCAATGACATGCACTCAGGCCTCGTTTAGGATTAAGATAGAAATAACATGGACTACTAAAAATGGGATATATGATCACTCGATCTGTTAAAGAGATCCCAGACCACTACTGAGGTTTCTGAAAAAAGAATCAACACCTGAGAATTAGCAGCTAAACCCTGACCGTCGCAGGGACGCCGCCGAGTCCGCAGACAGGCCTGGCAGCACAGCAGGTCCCGGCTGCGACGGGCCTGCAGATGGAAAGCAGCCCATCTGACCCTTTCACTGAGCCCATCAAAGCACGGAAGAAGAATGACCACTCTGCTTTATGGGCTTGGGACAGAGTCCAGAATAGCCTAGCACAAAAGCCTGTGTTTCAGCTCTGAAGTTCGTGTCAATTTTGCCTCTTGCTGCCTCATGACTTAACCCTTTGAGTAGTACGAACGTTCATGGACGTCCTCGTGCCTTCTGACCATCCAGAGTACGATCGTACAAAAATTTTTATTTTAAAAATGTGTAAAGCAACATTAAGAAAAGGCAAATGTATATCCCTCATGTTTCCATAAATTGGTTATCAAACAAACATGATTTTAAGTTAATAAAACTGTAACTTGAACTAATTTCATTTTTTGAAAAAATCTCACTCTTGGGAGACAGTGAGCATGAATAAAACTCACCACTCAAAGGATTAATACTCAAGTAACAGTTTAAGGTACTCACTGCTGAGTTCATGGAAGCTCCAGGAAGAATCCGCCAGCCCAGCTGGCCTGCAGGGGTGTGTGCAGCTGGATGGGCAAAGGGCTCCCCTTCCACCCTGGGCCACTGCATGGACGTGGCATCCCCACTCCCGTGTACGCCCAACGAAAGCGCACTATGTCCGCTGAGACACAGGAGCGCTCACAGCACTTACTCATAACTACCCCAAAATGGGAACATCCAAAGGCCCAGCAGCACTGAGTGGGTAAGCTGCCACACCCCTGCTACAGAGAAACAGGAAAGGACACGCCTCGCTGCACCAGCACAGCCAATGGCCAGACACGAAAGTATAGGTCACATGACTCCACTTATGGAAGTTCAAAGCGAGCAGAGCTAGCCACAGAGAGGGAGGGCGGACTGCGGTGACCTCTGGGAAGCGGGTGTCAGCAGGAACAAGCTGCAGTGCTCTAAATCCTGACCTGGACCTGAGTGGCAGTTACACAGTTAAAAATGAAGGTCTCTAATCCGCCTAGGAGCTCCTGCAGGTGAGGTGTCCCATGAAGTGGAAGCCCTAACTCCAGTCCCCACCTCTGACTGCCTTCACCCAGCCGTCCTCCTCCAGGCCCTAGCTCCCACCTGGCTGCTCGGAGGCAGAAACTGTCAGCCACGGTCGCTAGCAGCCCTGTCTGTTCAGCACGGCGACAAGGCTATGACTGAGCACAAGCCCCCTCACTCACAGACCAGCCCTCCCGCAGTCCTCGACGCCCCTCTACCTGCGCTCCAGCCCCCATCAAGTCTGCACCTTAGCCCTTGGCTGCGAGCTGCTCACCTGTGTATGGAGAGGGTGCTGGGTAGCAGCGGGGTGGGTCTGGCTGCTGCTCCACTTACAACGAACAGGCTCCTTAAAGCCCTACCTGCTGCTCAACCCAGAGGCTGCCCTGCGCTGGGGCAGGGTCCGATGTACCAGCACGGGCCTAGGGGGTGTGAGGGGGGGTGGCAAATCTGGGCATACTCTGAGGCCCAGGTCGGGGGGCTTGAGGACACTCCAGTTAGTCCCACCATAGTGTCTACAGAAGAGCAGGCTCCCCGCCCCAGCCCCCACTCCACCCTACATGCTCTCCTGGCATTAGGAGCTGCAGCCCGGGCCTCCACCGCACTCACCCGGTGCATATCTTCGTACTTGAGGAAAAGCACGTTGGCGTCTGTGCGGTGCTCCCAGAATTCCTGCACGTGCTCGAACCAGGAGCCATAGCCCACTGTAGAGACAAGGGTACCAGGGAGTCACACATCACAGGGAGAAACCATGAAAACTGGGGCTGGGTTGGCTCCTTGCCTTCCAGAGGGCTCCCTCCTACTGCCTGGGGCTATGATTCAGGAAGGAAAAAACAAGTTCTTGGCTGGGTGAGGAAAGAGCCCCACAGATGAGCGTCTTCTGAAATCCCACATTGCCTCCCTCTCTGCCTGTCTCTCTTGCAAAAAAGTCCTCAGCCCTGTCCCTTCCCCACCTTCTGGATGCCTTGAGGCCTCTGCTCACCTGGGGCATGGATGGTCCCCAGCAACCGTGAGTCTCTGTATTTAACAAATGGTCACTGAAACAAAAATAATGCCCAGAGTAACTGGGACACAGAGCCAGTCAGTTTGTGAGCAGGGTGCAATGGGGTGCAGGAGACTAGGGGATCCCAGCAAAGGGCCCGCCCGGCCAGGAATGACTGAACTGCTACCCCTCCCATCCACTAACGCCAGTCTGCCATCTTGCCAGCAGGTGGCAGCACATCAGCAGCCTGCCACCACAGTGTAGAAAGGGCCCTGAGGGATCCTGGTGTCAATCAGGAGTCAGAGGTCGCTGAGGGGTGGGCCCCAAGAAGCAGGTCACAGCAGAAAGGCCCTCCTCAGGCTAACCAGGCCTGGCCTTGCCCCACGCTACATGAGGCATGAGTGGGGGCTCTGGGAGAGGAGGGCCAAATGGGCAGACATGAATGGAAAGAGCAGGGATTCTGCCAAAGGTCTTTTTTGTGACTGAGGCCAGTCCCCTCATCCCTGCTGGGCCCTGGTGCCCAATCCTCGGTACCCTTCCTACAACCAGCTGGCCAGCTCCTGCTGCCCCTGCACACCAGGAGGACACTCACACACAGGGCAGGCCTCAAACACAGGCCAACCACTGCCTGCTTTAGAGAGGACGAGGGGGAGAGCAGAGAAGGGAGCGACAGCCACCCACGGCCAGGCTAACGGCCATCGGGCCCAAGAGGAGAACCCAAGTCGGGACCATGGTCAGTAACCAGGGCCCTGGGCAGAGTAGGAGCCACATCCATGAACATGGAGCATAAGAAAATCTCTTGCTCAAGAGAAAACTTGCAGCCTGACCAGGCGGTGGCGCAGTGGATAGAGCGTTGGACTGGGATGCAGAGGACCCAGGTTCGAAACCCTGAGGTCACCAGCTTGAGCGCAGGCTCATCTGGTTTGAGCAAAAGCTCACCAGCTTGGACCCAAGGTCGCCGGCTCGAGCAAGGGGTTACTTGGTCTGCTGAAGGCCCACGGTCAAGGCACATATGAGAAAGCAATCAATGAACAACTAAGGTGTTGCAATGCCCAACGAAAAACTAATGATTGATGCTTCTCATCTCTTCGTTCCTGTCTGTCTGTCCCTGTCTATCCATCTCTGACTCTCTCTCTCTCTCTGTTAAAAAATAAAAAGAGAAAGAAAACTTGCAGAACAGACAATAGATGACCACTGGGGATGACATAAAGCTGGACAGAAAGGGTGACCGGCAACCATGAGGACAGCGGTCACTGCACATGGGAACAACATGTGCCTGCAAGTCTGAGCCCTGGTGATGGGCAGCTGCAGAGAGGGTGTGGACCTTACTGGTGGGAACGGTGCTTTCATACTCGGATGCACCATTCTGGGAAGGGCACTGCCCGCTTCTCCTTCTCTGAGAGTCCCTCCGTGCTGAGAGGTGCACATGCTTATCCACGAGAATTACTGGGCGAGTAACAGGAGTGATCCTGCCCTAGAGCACAGCTCCTCCACCTGCTCTGTCAGTGAATCCTCTGACCCTGTTCTCTCAGTAAACGGTGTAAGTTCACTGCCCCACACCCGCACCTTATTAGTCAAAATTTTCAGGACCATGGACAGAGAAGAGCAGGCAAGGGGCATGGCTGAGAACACAGAAACTAAAGGGAACTTGTGGGACCATGCAAAGTGTCCATGGCCTTGAACTTCAGTGCTGGACACTGCTGAGACTTCAAAACACGGGCAGGCCTACTCTGGGATTAAATGCTCCAACCCCTACACCACGTGGCAATTTGAACTTGCTAGACAACTGCCATTTGTGGCAGTACTGACTCCACAGAGGTAACTGCTTCTATAGAAGCAGGGGTGCATGCTGGGACTTAAAAACATACTTTGGGAACTAGGAGAGCAGTTTGTCCCAAATGCCTGGAAGATCATGAGGGGCCTAACAGAGAGTGGGCAGGCTGGGAGGGAGCCTGGATGGAGAGCCTCTAGCAAGCTCCAGGGGCCTTTGGGTGCAGGGGCCGTGGCCCTCCTATGGGCCCCTCCTCCCCTGAGCCCATCTCCCTCTCTGCCCCGGGCACAACTGGAGCAGACTCAACGGCAGGGCACCGAGCGGTTCCAGGCCTGCAGACAGGGCCACACGAGCATCCGTGCACAAGGGAGGGAATGTACTTGGACCAGGCTGGGGAGGCAGCTCCAGCTCGGTTGCCCCGAGCTCCATCTACACTTGGGGCACCATGTTCCTGGGTGCTCCCTATACACTGATCCCAATCTCATCACATAATCTCCCTGCAGAACCTGGGCGGGGCTGGGCAATGGACAATGAGGCTGAGCATTACTAGAGCTGGGAAGTAAAATAGGAATGGGATTTTCAGACTTGGTTACAAAATAGTCTCGGTGCAGATTTAGTTCAAGTACGGATATGATCCATTTCAAAACTCTTGGGTGTAAACTGTGAACTGCCCACTTGTGGTCCAGCACAGGTACCCAGAGAAGCCAAGACTGGCAAGTGGGGGAGCCACTGCAGGTAAGGGGAACAGAACAGTAGTGAAGACCTGCTGACCCACTGCCAAGGGGACAGCTTCCTCCCTGGTCCCTGTGCAGCAGGGGTGACGTGACCCACTACTCCCTTGGGGAGGGGACATATGGAGGGACCCTGGCACACTCACTCCCAGTTCACCTTTCTCCCCTGAGAACAAGCTTCTTGCACAGAGCACTGCCGTCAGCTCCCCCAACGTGTACCCTACCCTAGGTCACATGGGCCTGGGGCTGGGGGCTAAGCCCACCTGATACTCAAGCCTAGATGAGGCCCACAGGGCTCTCACAGAAAGCCAGAGCCTGCACTTGGCCTCTGTCGCCAATAACAAAGACTCCGGGGCCTCCGTTTTCACTGTTCAGAACCCAGGCAAGAAGAGAGATGTTTCTAATGGGAACTTCTCAGAACCCCAAACGTGGTAAGAGAGAAAGGCTTACAAGCAGGATGCCTGCTCTGCTGCACACAAGCTACAGCCTCGTACGAGCTTCCTACTGTCCCTCAGCCCCAGCCTGCTCAGCAGGAAGTGGGAAAGCAGGCCGACCCGCAGGGTGATGATCGGAACTAAGGCCATGTTGGGCAAAGCAGCAGCGCACACCAGTGCTGGCTGAACAACGGGAATCACTGCCGCGATGTCCACGCAGGCGGACACACTCACACTTGTCGTTCATGAACCGCCGGCAGAACTCCTGGAAGGTGCCTCGGTAGCTCATCGTGCGCAGGGAGCGGTGGAACTGGTAATAGGACACCACCAGGTCCTTGGGGTTCCGAGCCATGTATATGACCTGTGGGAGCAGGGAAGGAAGGAGGGACAGACAGGAGGGATGGGTTAGTCACTGATCCTCTGGCCCAGGCAGGCTGCCCTGTGCAGGCCACAGACCCACACCCCTCTCCTACCCATACCTTGGCCCCGTTCCCAACATCACAGCCAGCCCCTCACGCCCTGCGGCCAAATGTGTTTTGCTATTACTCTGTCTGGGCAGAGATGCGATCTTGTCCCCACAAGGGCATCTGCTAGGACGATTCCTTGAGCATTTTATTATAACTCTGTCATCCAGCTTGACTTTAATATCAACGGAAGGCAAAAAAATTCTGGTCTTGATACTCGTGAGAAGTGTGGTCCTCATAACCCTCATGTAGTTGAGGAAATGGGAAACATCAGCCTTGAATCCTTGGCCTTAAATGGGCATTGGATAAACTTGGGCTGGTCAAGTCCAAGTTCAACTATGGAAAACCCCAGATTAGGAACATGACTGAAATGCTAGCGATACAGGCTCCAGCAGGCATGGATGGCCAGGAGTCTCACTACACACTAGGTTCTCTGGAGATGGGTGAGAGTGACAGACCAGCGTTTGTCCTTGTAGGAACCCAGCCCGGGAAGGGAGCAGGGAATTACCTTGGAATCGCCATTGTGGAGATCAGAGGGCAGGAAGCGGTAGGGGAGGTGGCTTTTGATGAGGCGGGGAGACGTCAGTTCCTGTAGCAGGGCCAGGGGAGAGGTGTTCAGAGGACACACGGGTCTCAGGGCCTGTCTAGTGGGGGCCAGGAGGAGCAGGTCTCGGAAGAGCGGGACCAGCACTCCACCTGAGGTATATGACCACACTCTAGGCTGAGCCCTGGGCCAGACATGAGCAAGATGCAGACCTGTCCTCGGACACCCACAGCCTGAGTCAGCCTATCACAGTCACCCAGGGTCTGCCCAGGGAACCAGGACAGGTCTTGAAGGACCGCAGAGGAAGCACGAAGCACAAGGCACAGAGGAGCTGCTAGATTCTCAATCATCTCAGCACTCAGGCCTTCTTGCAGCTCCTGAAAGGTGCAGGCCATTTGGCCAGGGTTCAGGGGTCAGCACTCCTGTCCCTCTGCTCCAACTCTGTCAGCTCCTCTGTTCTTTCAGGACCTTACTCATTGTCCCCACTGCTGTGTCCAGTCCCACTTCACTCCGTCTGGCACCGGTCACAAGTAACCACCATGCCACCTTTAGTCAGCCTCCCTCCCTAGATTATCAGCTCTGTGAGTGCCACGACTACTCTCATCGAGTTCTTGGCTGTACCCCAACGCCAAGAGCATTGCTGGCCTGCAGTGGGTACCCAGTGCAGCTGCACAGATGGGCTAAGTGGGTGGGTGGACAGAGGCCGAATCCACACAGCTACACCAGCGAGGTAAGCAGCCGGGTAGACAGCAGAAGTCAGCTGCAAAGACCGGTTCACACAGGAATTGGACTTCATGTTGAGAGCAATGACACGCATGCTCAGCTGGTGGACAAGGCACAGGCAGTCCACGCCAGAAATGAGACCAGCAGGGTGCAAGAAGGGGTAGAGGGGCGGGGCAGAGAGAAAACTGCAGATACACCTGAGGCACAGAACAGAGGGGACTCTGGGTTGCTTATTTCATTCCTGACACCAAATATTTGGTGCAAATGCATCCTACCCAGCTCCCCTGATGGATGGGGTAAACCACAGGAGACAGAGTTCAGCTGAGCCCCTTACCCCCCCGACCCCCCACTCCTGGCATCTGCCTCCTTTCTACCTTGAAGTCACCCGTGTCACCAGCCAATCCGATTCCAAGGTCACTGTCACAGGATCAGTCTTGGATCTCCCCTGGATACCTGGGGTACCAGGAGCTCTCTGCTCTTCCTTTGCCCACAGGTCCCCCAAACCCCTCAGAGGAACTGTCACTTGGGTGTAACAGCAGAAACACCCCAAAGGGATTGCAGGGGCTGAGAGCCCACCAGCTCGGAGTACCTTGATGATGTCCAGGCCTGGCTGCGGGTACTCCAGGACTGGGAGCTGCTCATCGATATTCATGAGGCCGATTTCATCGGGGTCGGCGCCCTGGCTCACCAGGTAGACCACCTCCTGCAGCAAGCTCGTGCCTAGAGGGAAAAGGCCCCGGGAAGGAACGCTCAGAGGAGGCCCAAGGCCGACCCCTCACTCAGGTCAGCACCTGCACCCAAGAAGTAGGCTGTAGGGCCATGTGGGGGGGGCCCACATGCTTGGAGTCTAGGGGAAGAACACTGGCCTGGGCACAAGACTCTGGCCTGAATCCCACCCTGTGGTGACTGTGGGTAGGCTGGCCTTTCTGAGCTCCCATTTTCTCAGTGTGAAACGAGGGCAGGCAATGTTTCTCAGGGCTGTCATGAGCAATAAACAGGACACACTGTGCCATATCCCCCAAAGAGTCCACTGCTGTAGTAAGTGGATGATTCCTCAGGCTTCCAGAAGCTCAACTTTTCATACACCCGGCGTGATGAGGGTCCAATTGAAGCACTCGCCAACTATCTACAGTAATTACTTACAATGAAATCTCTGCCTACCCAGTACCCCCTACGGCTAAACACAGGTACGCCTGTAATCCAAGAAATCTCCTAGGTATACACCCAAGACAAACCTATAGACAGGTCCCAGGACAGTCCTGGCCGTGCTGCTCAGAATAGTCAAACCTTGGAAACAACGGCAGTGTCACTAACGCTACTAGAATAAGTAAGTTGTGGCACTCAGACAACAGCCACCAGAAGCAGTGAGCCCTGAACTACCGCTGCGCTCAGTGGGCTGAATCCCAGACACAGTGTTCGGCAAAGTCAGCCCCACCCCAGAGGCCACCAATTATATGATTTTTCTGTTCCTATTTACATTAAGCTCCAAAATGGGCAAATCTGAGCTACTGTGACCGAGGTGGGACCTGTTGACCAATAGCCCTCCTCCCAGCTCACCCCATGGGCTGCCCCAGCAGCATGGCTTGGGCAGGCCCCCCACCTGGGCCTGAGGACGGCCTCCAGGTACATTTCATACACAGGCTCCATGGCCCCCCGGCTCTAGCTTCCCACTGCTCATACATCAGGGTCTGGCTGTCCCACAGCATCACAAGGCAGCCAGCCCCCTGGAGTGCAGGCAGACCCTCCTTGGATATTCGCCTAGGGTCTTCCCTCTGCTGGACACCCCTCTACTCATCATCCTGTCAAGTCCTCTCCATCAAGAAGTTGGGCTTCCCGCCTGACCAGGTGGTGGCGCAGTGAACAGAGCGTCAGACTGGGACGTGGAGGACCCAGATTCAAGACCCCGAGGTCACCAGCTTGAGCGCGGGCTCATCTGGTTTGAACAAGGCTCACCAGCTTGAGCCCAAGGTCTCTGGCTTGAGCAAGGGGTCACTTGCTCTGCTGGAGCCCCCCAGTCAAGGCACATATGAGAAAGCAATCAATGAACAATTAAAGTGCCACAACAAAAAACTGATGCTTCTCATCTCTCTCCCTTCCTGTCTGTCTGTTCCTATCTGTCCCTCTATCTCTGTCACCAAAAATAAATAAATAAATAGATAGGTAGGTAGATAGATAGATAAAAACACAGAAACTAAAATAGGAAACAAATTTTAAAAAATAAAATAAAATAAAAGTTGAGCTTACCTAATGCCCCCAACATCCCCACAAGACCCATTCTGTCCCAGCATCACACCCGCTCCTCTGGGAGGCTGACAAACATGCAATCATGATATGATCACCACACGTGACAATCACCACACGTGACATGGACTGCCTCACTCTCTGAGGCAGCAGCATGCCCATCTCATTCACCCCACACCCCAGGCTCGGCACACAGCAGGTGCTCTAACATCTCAGCATTTGCTGCAGGAAGGAAGAGCAGCAGCTGAGCCTGGACACGGGTGTGCTGCCAAGGGCAAAGCTGGTGAGCACCTAGGGCCAGGCAGACACCCACGTAGGGGCAGCAGGCAGCCCCTGGGAGAAGGGTGGCTACATCCCAACATGGATGCTAGATCGCTGCACCTCCTCCAGACCCTGGTGTGTGCACCAAGCATTCAAGCTTCCAGCTCCAGGTCACCAGGGAGCCCAGGACCATCCCCCCCCCCCACCTCTCACTCTGGTCCCTCTCTTCTGCCGGCTCCTCATCTGTGCACCCTGAAAACACCGACCACCTGGAGCAAATTCAGCCACTCTCTTGGCCTCCCACAGTCCCACCCCCTAGGCCAGATCCACATCTACCCCCCCCCACACACACACACGTCTGTCTATCTGAACACCTGGTGCCCACTGCCCTCCCCCCCAGGACCATGCCAGCTCTGCCACAGCCTGCCTTCCTGCACCTGCCTTCTTGCCCCCACCTGCCTCACAGCAAACAGCCCCCCACCCCGGGCAGCTGCTCTAACCAAACAGTGACTCACCTTCCTCACCCTCACACCTCCACAAATGGCTGGTTCTACTATCACGTGAGCACAGAGGGAACCCTCCCATCTGTGACTCCAGGAGAGCCCCCCCCCCCAGTTCTCTGCTCTGCCCAGCTCACCCCAACCCTGGCCTACTCTCTAGAAAGCAGCAAGAACAAGGACACTAGATCACACTCCTGTCCACCGAAGGCCCTCCGTCTCCTCAGAGCAGTGGTCGGCAAACTCATTAGTCAACAGAGCCAAATATCAACAGTACAATGACTGAAATTTCTTTTGAGAGCCAAATTTTTTAAACTTAAACCAGACAGGTAGGTACATTCCTTATCGAGGTAGTGCCCGCACGTGGTACTTTGTGGAAGAGCCACACTCAAGGGGCCAAAGAGCCACATGTGGCTCGCAAGCCGCAGATTGCCAACCAGGGCCTCAGAGGAAAGGAAGGTCTTGACCATGGCTCGCACACCCGGCAGCCTGGCTCCAGGCTCCCACACCTCTCTGACTGACTCCTTCATCCACTGAGCTCCTACCAGCCTCCCTGCCAGTCAGAGTATGCTGTTTGCATCAGCTGGTCCCCTGCCTGAAGCCCTTTCCTCTTTCCCGTAGGTCCTTCAGGTGTGAGTGCTCCTTGACCAGACACATAACTAACAGTCCCACCCTTCACCCTTCCCTCTGCCCCCAACAGCCCAGTAATGACCTGCACATTCCTTTATTCTGAATGCACGAACAAAGCCTGGGTGCTGAGTAATCAGAAAGGGATGTGTTAATCAAGGAAGACTTCCTGGAGAAGGCAGCTTTGGAGCAAAGGCTCTGAAGGAAGAAAGTGGTGCTGTGACTCTTCATTTCAAACAGACAGAACTTCTGCTCATTAACCATAGGAGCCTCCCACTAACCTGAGAAGTGAGGACCATCACTCCATTTGCGGATGAGGCTTCTGAGGTCTAAGTGGGCTGGGTGCAAGGTCACAGAACCCATCTGTGGCCCCACCCTGTTCCTCCTCATGAGGAACCCGTCCATCCAGCAGCTCGGCAGCTGCACTGGGGGTTCCAGGCGCTCAGAAATGGACTGTGGGCAGAGTTCCCAAAATGGGCTTCTCCCGGTGCCATTTTCGGGACCTATTTTTAGTGCTTCCAACCCCCACCCCCGCAGCCTCCACAGGCAATGGCCCAAACCAACTTTCTCTGCACATTAACATCGACTTAAATCAATATCAGCTCATCAATTCCAAAGCCCCATCCTCGCCTCCATTAAACATCTGTGCCGGAAGACCAGCCTCGTGAGAGCCTGAAGGAAGCTCTCCCCCCGACCGCCCACCAGCCTGTCCTTAGTGGCCCTCGCTCCAGCCCCTCCAAGTCTATTTCCTGGCTCAGCAGCTCCCAGCTTTCTTCTGCAGCTCTCAGTGGACCCAACAAGAGGACACTGCATGCCTGCCCGGCACCAGGGGACAGACGCAGGGTCACACAGGACAAGTGGAGCAAGCAGTCCCTACCTCCCTAGGCCAGCAGGAAAGATGTGGCAAACTGGTCACAGAAAAGACTAACTCAAGATGATGATGACAGCCACACTGACCGGTCACTACAGGGTTCCAGACGCTTTTCTAAGCACCTTAACTGAAGGCCCAGTACAGGCTTTGCACTCACACCAACCTGGTTCTGCAAGGGTCTCCGCCCAGCCCCGGCTGTGTCCAGACCTCCCCGCTCGTCTCTCCTCTCCATGCCCACTGCCCACTCTAGTTCCCATCCACACAGGTGGCATCCTTGCAGGTTAGCCTGAGCATCCACTCTCCGGGCTGCCATGGCCACCAAACACCCTGTGCTCTCACCCAGCGGGGCCGCAGCGCTTTCTGCCTGAAAGACTGGAAACTGAGAGGATGAACACAGCCTTCTACCACCCTGAGTGCCTGGCACCGAACGTGGCAGCAGCACCCATTTCCCACACCGGGACTCCCATGGAAGCCACACCCCAGGTAACAGGTGACAGCTAGGGCAGCATACACAAGGTAGAGGGAGGTTCTACAAGCATGTTCTGTACGAAGGTGGAGACAGAAGGTAAGAGTTTAGGTTACTAGTCCAACGTCACAGGAAGGGGAGTGCTCCATCTGGAGTGGGAGCCCAAGGATGGGAGTCCCCACTACCACAGGCCTCCCCAGCACGCCCGGTGGAGCAGGGGACAATACTTGAACCAACTGAGCTATCTTCAGCACCTACGGCTGACGCTCAGACCAAGCCACTGGCTATGAGAGGGAAAGAGAGAGAGAAGGGGAGAGGGAGGTGGAGAGAAGCTACGATGGCATTGAAAGGAGGGAAGCTTGTGTGTGAGAACTTGGTGAGGTCTTCATTTTCTTTACTTGACAATCAGCAGACTATTGAAAAGGTATAGATTGTGAAATAACTCTCTAAGCCCATTCAAAATTTGAAGTAAGAGAAGAATCAAGAATTTCCTAGCCTGACCAGGTGGTGGAGCATGCAGAGAAGCCCGTGTGAGGCCCTGCGGGTAGCCTACAGGGCAGATGGGGGCACAGTGGCCAGAGCCGTGCTGGGTGTCCTTCCACTCCTACAGCCCCCCGCCGGGACGTGATACACAAAAGCAGACGGGGCAGAGCAAAGCCTCAGCACCCCAACCATCCCCCTGCAGTCTGAATCCTGAGGGGAGGTGGGCACAGGAGGGGACACCAGAGCAGGAAGCCTGACTCCCCAACCATGCCCCTGCAGTCTGAATCCTGAGGGGAGGTGGGCACAGGAGGGGACACCACAGCAGGAAGCCTGACTCCCCAACCATCCCCCTGCAGTCTGAATCCTGAGGGGAGGTGGGCACAGGAGGGGACACCAGAGCAGGAAGCCTGACTCCCAGCAAATCCAAGGTGAGGCAGAGGAGAGCCAGGCTCTCCAGGTGAAACTGGGGAGGGCTGGGGAGGGCTGGCAGGGCCGCCTCACTGGGGAGCAACATGCCGCATGCTCGCAAGTCGACTGGCTGCGATCAGTCAGCCACGGGAGAGCTTCTGCTGACACCAGGAAATCCCTCCCGTATGGGGGGAATGAATGCTGACACGTCCTCTCCACTGAGACCCGCTGGCATTCTGAGGGCAGTCCTAAGGAATCTGGGGCCTGGCCTGTTACTAGGATGGAGGGAGCCCGGCAGAATTTCATTCCATTCAGTCTCTGGGGAGAGAGGAAGCGGCACTCTCAGGTCAGAATCCATGGAACTATGCTCCCAACCGCCAGGATCCTGGGACTGGAATTAGAATTTTTATTTTCATTTTATTATTAACCAAAGACACACATGCCCCTAGTTTAAATAATCAGAGTACCAGAAGACTTGTGACAGAAAAATCCAGTGACCTCCCCACACTCAATCCCACTCCGAGGAAAATTAATTATTTTTTTTAACAGAGACAGAGAGAGAGAGAGAGAAGGATAGACAGGAATGGAGAGAGGTGAGAAGCATCAATCATCAGTTTTTCCTTGCGACACCTTAGTTGTTCATTGATTGCTTTCTCATACGTGCCTTGACCATGGGCCTTCGGCAGAGTTACCCTTGCTTGAGCCAGCGACCTTGGGTCCAAGCTGGTGAGCTTTTGCTTAAACCAGATGAGCCCACGCTCAAGCTGGCGACCTCGGGGTCTCGAACCTGGGCCCTTCCGCATCCCAGTCCGACGCTCTATCCACTGCGCCACCACCTGGTCAGGCTAGGAAATTCTTGATTCTTCTCTTACTTCAAATTTTGAATGGGCTTAGAGAGTTATTTCACAATCTATACCTTTTCAAAAGTCTGCTGATTGTCAAGTAAAGAAAATGAAGACCTCACCAAGTTCTCACACACAAGCTTCCCTCCTTTCAATGCCATCGTAGCTTCTCTCCACCTCCCTCTCCCCTTCTCTCTCTCTTTCCCTCTCATAGCCAGTGGCTTGGTCTGAGCGTCAGCCGTAGGTGCTGAAGATAGCTCAGTTGGTTCAAGTATTGTCCCCAGATGGGGGTTGCCAGGTGGATCCTGGTCAGGGAGCATGCAGAAGTCTGCCTCACTATCTCCCTTCCTCTCACTTAAAAAGAAAAAAAAAATTGTTCTACTTCTTGGGATATTTCCACCACTTGGACCATCTAAACCTCACAAGTGAGTTTTTAAAATTCCAGCTACCATACTTGTAATCCCCACAAGGCGTTCCTTCATGATCTCTGCTGCTTCTTTCTGGCTAGCTGCCCTCTTCCATGAAAGCAGAGCTGTCTGCACTCTCTGAGGACATCATGCAGAGTTAGGGCTGCAGGTGACATTCTGGGTTGGGTTTTTTTTTTGGGGGGGGGGTTGGGTTTTTTTTTTTGTATTTTTCTAAAGCTGGAAATGGGGAGAGACAGTCAGACAGACTCCCGCATGCGCCTGACCGGGATCCACCTGGCACGCCCACCAGGGGCGACGCTCTGCCCACTAGGGGGCGATGCTCTGCCCCTCTGGGGCATCGCTCTGCCACGACCAGAGCCACTCTAGAGCTTGGGGCAGAGGCCAAGGAGCCATCCCCAGCGCCCGGACCATCTTTGCTCCAATGGAGCCTTGGCTGCGGGAGGGGAAGAGAGAGACAGAGAGGAAGGAGGGGGGGTGGAGAAGCAAATGGGTGCTTCTCCTATGTGCCCTGGCCGGGAATCGAACCCGGGTCCCCCGCACGCCAGGCCGACGCTCTACCGCTGAGCCAACCGGCCAGGGCTGCATTCTGGGTTTTTTTAAGTTGTCTTCTACTCTGTAAACTGTCTTTCACTCTTCCAAGCTCCTTCTTCTGCTTTTTGTTCTTTTTATGCAGGTTATTTGTACTTGATGCTGGCAACTCAAAGATCTGGTGACCTTGAGTCCATCCACAGGTAAAAGGAATGACTGGATGCAGGCGTCTGTGGTGAGCAAGGCTTGCTGACTACAGGGCTTTGTGTGTCTGGGAAAGCAGCCCAGCCCTGGTGCTCCCACAGCTGAGATGAGAGGTGCTATGTGCAAATATTCATAGGTCTCTTCTTTTTCTCCAGACAAGATGCCTCCACTCTTTGCCCTATAGGACCACAAGCATCCTAGGATCCAAGTAGTGGAAGGAGCGGAGGACCTCCCTTTTGAGAATGTAGTTTTCACATGATCCCATTTCTGATATGGCCAACAGCTGTGCTCGACATCTCCAAATCCACAGCCTCTCTGCATCAACTTCCCCAAAGAAACCTGTCATTGCAACATTCTCCTGTTTTTAAGCTTCCCCACCATGGCTGCCACCCTCTGGGTGCCAGGTGCATCCAATCCCTGGAGCCCTGCAGTGAGAACTGATGTAGGCACCCGCCACCTGCCCCTCTGCTGGCACTCAAGTTCTCCACCCGCTGAGCCAGTTAATGCTCAGTTACTACATCTGATCTTCCAAAACTCGGCTGGCATCACTAATCTACAGTCACCACCTCTCCTCCTCTTAGGGGGTTCAGAGCTTTCGACTCCTTGGCTGGCATGTGGTGAGGTTTTACGAGGAAGCAGAGATGAGCATGTGTTCGATCTTCCCCAATCAATCAAATGTGCCCCACGGGGCATTCCAGAGTCACAGGACACCGATGTGTTACCATCAGGGCCTGGCCAGCTCCCTCAGAAACAGCAGGAGCTGAGCATTTAGGGATGCAGCCCAACAGAGCTGTCCCAGACCATCCAGGGCCCAGGGCTCCAGCAGGCCCCTCGTAGGGGTGGGGCTTGCTCTCCCAACAGACACTGTGAAGACTCCCAGAACAGGAAAGAGCAGAGGTGATCTACCTTTTGTTAAGCACCCGTCCCGCCCTAGGAGGTTTCACATATGCTGTTAAGATATCTCTCAAGATCACCTCTTGGCCCTGGCCAGTTGGCTCAGTGGTAAAGCATCAGCCTGATGTGTGGATGTCTCAGGTTCAATTCCTGGTCTGCACACAAGAGAGACAACCATCTGCTTCTCCACCTCTCCCCCTCCTCTTCCCTTTCCCTCTCACTCTCTCTTCCCATCCGCAGCCACGGCTCAATTGGTTCAAGTGAGTTGGCCTCGGGCACTGAGGATGGCTCCTTGGCCTATACGCTATGAAGAACTCAGTTACTGAGCATGGCCTCAGATTGGCAAAGCATTGCCCCCTGCTGGGCTTGCCTGGTGGATCCCAGTCAGGGCACATGCAGGAGTCTATCTCTCTGCCTCCTCCCTTTTCCTTGAATTAAAAAAAAAAAAATCACCTCTTGATTATCTATCCAAACAATCCCCACAATATGCACAAGGACATGGACCTTAGAGGACAAGTGTGGTTCAGGCACACGGCTGAAAATGGATGGGGAATCAAGGCGAGAAGCCCAAAATGGCTTTACATGCAGGTGCCCAGTGGTCACCCCAATAATAACCAAGTCAAGCACTCAGTGTCGCAAGCAGGGGATGTCACAGGAACTCACGCAGCCATTTCCTCATTTGATTCTCACAAACCCGGGTGGCTACCTTCATTGCATTTCACATATGGAGAAGCAAACTCTGAGATTAACTGCCCAAAGCCACAGATCTGGTGGGCCAGGACCCCAAGCTCTGACTCCAGTACTGGAGTATGTTCATACACACACACACACACACACACACACACACACACACACACACTCACACACCTCTCACAAAGTAAAACCAAGGCCATGAACCATGGGCTCTCACTTTCAGGCTAAAGGTCTAACCCTAACCCCACCAGATTAGGGATGGAGCAAGGGTGAGTCACAGAGAGGAAGTGGCTGGAACCTCCCTGACCCACAAAATGGGAGCTGAGCATCCAGGCCTGGGCTCTGGGAAGCAAGCATGGCCGGCACTGCAGTTGCCCGCTCCCAGCTCTGGGCTTGCTGGACAGAGGGAAACCTGGTCACTGAGCAGAGGCTTTGGCGTGCCCGCTCCACAGCCAGCTGGCAAGGCCGCCCATCCTCAGACAACTCTGGCCTGCCACCATCCCTGTCTGGTGAGGCCCACGAGGCTGAGGCCCAGATTCCCAGCCTAGCTCTGGAGAGCCTGAAACAGTCACCGTGCCACTGGCCCTCAGTGTCCTCAGGGTGAAATTCTCTGGAGCTTTGATGTGGGTTCCTGGGATCACAGATGTGGACACACTGACCAGGAAAACGTTGTCTGTGCTGTTAGGCTCACCTGGGCTCTACCCCCTACACCTGAGTTAGTTTCTTCTGAGGCCTCGGTTCCTAACCTGAAAAGGGGTCTTTATTGCAGTGAAGCTGTGAGGATGACAGGCCACAGGATGAAGAGAAACCCTCTCCCCTCCTGGTCTGCTCTGAGGCTTGAGGAGGACCAAGGCTGACTTTAGGGGGTCTTCCCCATCACCCAGTCCATACCCTACCCCTGGGGGGGTGGGGGTGGGGAGATCACCCCAGAATGAGTAGACCCCAGCTCATTCCAGGCTAAGCTGTGTCTCCTGTCAGCCATCTGTGTGCCAGAGAGCACTCACGAAGCCCAAGCCGGGGTCCCTGGACCTCCAGCCCCTCTGGAAATAACTTGAACTTCCAGAAAACTCCAGTAAATCTGCAAACATGCTGTAGGGAGGCTCCTACCTCCCAGTGGGCCCTTTTCTTGCCCTAGTGCACTCCAGAAGCCCATGCTGGGACCCCACTCCCTGCTGACACTGTCCCACACTCCAGAAGCTGCAGACACACCCAGTGACGAGACATGGAAGCAGGGCTGCCTCGGCCAGGGTGCAGAGAGCCGGGGGGAGCACAGGAAGGCCGGAGAGACTACAGAAACTCGCTGGACTCAAGCCTGGCAGGGAGCTGAAGTCGCAAGACAGCAGCTGGCTGCAAATCCCGAGAGACGGGCCCTTCCAGAGAGACAGAGCTCAGGAGGAGGAGGAGCCAGGCACAGTGCAAGTAGGAAGGAAGGATTCAGACAGCATTTTCACAACAGCAACGACTGCAGACTTGCAGAGCTGACACAGAGTGCTGGAACCAGACAGATTCCTCTCTGCAGACCTGCACAGGTACCCACAAGAGACTTGCTCAGTGCCACGGCTGCGGGAAAAGGGAAAGGCTCCGCCAGGACCACTATTCTCTATGGGAAAATACTTGAAGCTCCTATGGAAGGGGGAGGGCAAACCTGTCCCCTTCCCAAACCCTTCATTCTGGTGAAAACCCAACATAGCTAGAAAATGGGTAAAAGAAAAAAATTCTGTCCTTGAGAGAGAGGCAGGAAGTCATCCCTGGGCTATGTCAGAGACCCCTAAACGCAGGAAGAGGGATGGGAAACTCCTTCTTGCATAAGACCCACCATCAAGGCAGAGCTGGCTGTCACTCAGGAGAAGCAGGACCACTGAGAAAGCCTCACCTAAGGCTGCATCTGGAGCAGATGACAGGATGTCTTCATGAAAACCTCTCCTCTCCAAGCTAGTAAATTGGAGCAACAAGTACTAGTGGTCCACCCCTGGGGGTGGGGGGCAAGGGTGTGGGGAGACACCACTCTTAAGGCTCAAACCAAAAGCTGCAGGTGGGCAGGAACACCAAGGTAAGACCTTCAGGAAACTCAGCCCCCATACAAAGCACAAGGTGAAGAAGCTATAGGAACTGAAACCAATGGCCACTCAATTGATCAGAGCAACAGCAGAACCCAAATGCAGCCCAACTCTTGCCAGACTGACTCACCTCGCACACCAAAGGCCTGGCCAGAACGAACAAGCCTGTTTCTAAGCATAAACATGACTGACCTCCATCTCTAATGTCTGCACACCATATCCAGCATTCAATCTAAGAGCACTACTCATTTAAAAAGGCAATGAAGGCCTGACCTGTGGTGGCGCAGTGGGATAAAGCGTCGACCTGGAAGTGCTGAGGTCGCCGGTTCAAAACCCTGGGCTTGCCTGGTCAAGGCACATATGGGAGTTGATGCTTCCAGCTCCTCCCCCCCTTCTCTCTCTCTGTCTCTCCTCTCTCTCTCTCTCTCTCTCTCTCTGTCTCTCCCTATCCTCTCTAAAATGAATAAAAAAAATATATATATATATGCAATGAAAAACAATAACAACAGCCCACTGTCAGATAACAAAACAGTCAACAGACTAGAATTTAATCTGATTAACACGCTCAAGAATTTCTTGGAAAAGGTGAATGACACGCATGAACACATGGGATATTTCAGGAGAGAGATGAAAACTGGAAGACAAAATACTAGAGGAAAAGGAAGTCATGGAAACAGATCTAGAATGCTTCTGATGGGCTCACAGACCTGACCTCACAGACCTGACACAGTGGAAGGGAGAATCAGTTAACCCCCCGATTGGTCAACAGAAATTGTAACTGGAATCTCAAAAGGCAAAAGAAAAAAGAAGAAATATTTGAAGAGATGATAATGGCTAAAAGTTTTCCCAAAATAATGAAAGGCATCAAACCACAGATCCAGGAAGTTCAGAAAAACTCAAGTAAGGTAAGTATCCCCACCAGGAAAAATATGTACATATACCTAGACATACCATATTAAGTGATAGAAATCAATGATAAAGAAATGTCTTGAAAGCAGCCAGAGGGAAAAAAAAAGACCCATTTCACAGAAGGACCAAAGAATCACAGCAACTTCTATTCAGATAACACGCAAGCCAGAAGACAACTTGTGCTTAGCATATACCTGATACGAGGAGCCCTCACTCAGCATCTCCCTGATCCTCAAAGCTGCCCATCAGGCAGTGAGGTCGTCTCTCCTACTCCTGTAGAAACCACAGCTCACAGGGTTTTGTCATTTGCTAGGGTCACCCAGGTGGCAAGCAGCAAAGCTACATTCAAATCCAGGACCTCTGGTTCCAAAACCAGGCTCTTGATCTCTAAGCACTGGTGCCTCCCACAGACCCATGCCTGGTGGGGAAGGGAGACGGGGAAGGAAAGGGAAAGGAAGTATGAACTGGGTTACCTGCAGTCCACCTGCTGAGGCCTCAGTGTAACGACAAAAACCTTAAAATCCCTAAGTGGCCTTGGACTTCCAGTGTCATAAAGCACACGGAAAGAAGGCATGATCCCGCCTCCTTCTTGGGACCTGACTCTGGCAGCCCTAGCAACTTCACAAAGGCAACAAGGCATCCGAGAGACAGGGTAGAGAGGCCTCAGCCTCGTGGACTAACATGGCAGAGCACCTGCCACATGGGACTCAGTCAGTGGCCAATTAACTATGCGTAAAGCATTCCGGGTCCCATTCCAAACTGTGACTGGCCTCTGTTCAAAGTAACAGCCCTTCAAAGAATCTGGGAGCTGGGAGCCACCTCAGCAACCCTGTGACCCTACGGTCTGAGCTCTGGATTACACAGCAGGGGAAACAGACTTTCGGACTCAGCCAAGGGCAACCACTTGTGAGAACCCGGATCCTGACCCCAGACCAGCTCTTCCTGCTATCCAGCTGTCACTGGGGATGACTTCCAAGTCCTTTTCTCTCTGGTTGAGAGTCTTCAGGGCAGACTTCTTAAGGGGACCAATTCTTCATTCCCCTTGATCATGTCACATAATGGACATCACAGGGAATGAGGTGGGGGGAGGAAAAGCCTTCAGCAGCACGGGTTTAAGCCAGTGCACTTACCCTGCCACTGCCACATCCCCAGGATGCATGAGAAGGATGGGCTGGGACAAAGCTACAAACCAGGAAAAAAGCAACAAAGAAACAGCAAACACTGGCCTCCACAATACCCACAGCTCTGCCCCCCCTTTACTCCCGGGCTCTGTCACCTCAGCCCAGCCTCAGTCTTGCTGCATGAGCGTGGGCAAGGCACTTAACCTCCCAGATCCTGTTTTCCCCATCTGGGACATGGGCGTCAACGCTGCCCCCCTCACAAAGCTTTGGGGAGAAGGTGCTGGGATGGCAGACACACGGGGCTTTGTGAGCTGCAAAGCTCAGAGCACGGCAGGTTACTGACGCTACACGCTCCCGGTGTACACACAGTTCTAACAGGTAGTCCTCGGGTTGCCCAAACTGAAGTATAAAAGAAAAAAGCAGGCAGGGCAGACACAGAAACCGTAAGAGTCTGGAAAGAACCTAAGGGCTGAGGGACTCACATAAGGGTCTTGAGGCCACTGCTGGGTTTTCAGTAACCAAGGGAAAGAGCCATGTGTTTACTCTCCTTGTAAAAAGGTGTGCTCTTATCTGCTTGGAAAGAATCAAGTTATAAACAAGATGTAAGTTTTGGTTATCTAGAAAACTTCCTTAAACCAACACCTCATTCCCCACCCAGGTGCCCAGAAAGGCCCCTGCTGCCAGGCCCCACTAGGTCCCCAAGGCTGGCCCCCTCTAAATCATCCCGTGCACGCCCCCAGTACACAGCTTTCCAAGTGAGCCCCAGGGCTGCGCCTCCTCCACCCCTTCCAGTTACTTCTTCCTCCATCTCCTCACTGTGAAATGGATGTAGCAACACAGAAACGAAATCCCTCATTGGCAACTCCAAAATCCCAGAGAACTTCCCAAACCAAGTGTTTCACAATTCATTTGGAGGGAAACCCTGTCCTGAACGGTAGACCAAAATGAGGCAATTTTTAGCCATTACAGATCCCACTTAATGTTCGGTTCAGGTTGGGGTTCGCACAGATGTAACATCTATGGCTCTAAAATCTGAAAAGTTCCAAATTCCCACCCAATGGCTGGGTGAGCGGCTGCGGGCTTCAGGGGAAGGAAAGTCCCTGGCCACAGCAATGACTGTGCCACCTCCTTCCTTCCTCTCTCCCCAAGGGCAGGGTAGTACCTCCAGACTTCTCTTCTCCAAGCCACCCCCACCAGCACAACTCTCCAACCCTCCACCGACAGCCACTTCCACAATCTTCCTCAGAGGAATTGGGGCTAGCTGTTCGGTGGTTGGGACCCCACACAGCTCTTACAGCCACCTCCCTCCCTCCCTGCTGGTCAGATATGACCTCCAGGCCCGCCACCTTCTCTACCACGCGGACACATTGCACAGTTTGGATCCAGACGTCTCCTTCCCTCTCCAGTACCATGGCAGCAAGAGAAACCTGGAGGTACATTAGAAGAACAAGGAAGCTGCCTCTCTCCTGACAAACCCCAGGAGAGACACTGCAGGATAATCCCTTACATCAGATCCTGAACACACACTGGCCTGGTTTGAGATTCCAGCTCTGCCACTCGTCAGCCCAAGGTCAAGCCACTTCTCTCTGAGCCTCAATGCCTACACTGTAAATGGGTTGTCATGAAAATGACCTCAGCTAATGCTGGGAAATGTGGCTGCCCCAGGGTCCTTCCTGACACCTGGGTGATGTAGGCGGCCCTGAAGCAAGGGAACACAGGGCACACACTCTAGGCATAGCTGGTCCCATCCCCCACTGGGAGTTCACACAGGAAAGGAGGGAGTACACAGTCCCGATGCCCGTTTCATCTCCCTTCCCAGATGATCACCAGGGCTTTGCACTCATCAATCGGGTCCAGGAACAGAGAGGTTAAGTGACTGCCCAAGGTCACACAGCCAGCAGGGTAATGGGAGGGAAAGCAGGAAGCCTTGCGGCCCTGGGCCTGTCCTCCTGGCAGCTCCAGCCAAACATGCTCCATCCCTATGGGATGCTGTCCAACCTCCAACCTTGGACACCGGGTCCCACCTCCGAAGGTCTCCGACCTTAGTTTGCCCAAACGAGGGCCGACCCCCCCCCCTACAGGATTGCGGGCACAAGATGGGTGGAGGGTGCCGTGGCCAGGGGTCGCTGACTGGAAGCCGGCTGCAGCGTCTACGCCAGAGCACCGCAGAGCGGGCGGGGCGGGGTCTACGCGGGGCTCACCAGACTTAGGGTAGGTGACGATCCACACGTCGCTGGGCCGCACCGGGAAGTTGGCGATCTCCTCCATCTTCCCACGGCAGAAGGGCGGCAGCCGCACGCCGTGGAATTCGAAGTACTTGCTCTCGAACTCGCCCGGGGTGCTGGGGGTCTCGGCCTCGCTCTCCGCCATGCCGCCGCCGCCGCCACAGCCTCGGCCCCGGAGCCGCGCCGCCCGCTGCAGCCCGCCGCCGCCCGCCCCGCGCCGCACCGCGCCCGCACCCCGCACGCGCCCACGCCCGCCGCCCAGCTGCCGCGCCGCGCTCCGCAGGCGTGACGTCACGGCGCCGCCTCGCCCAGAAGGCGTGAGACTGCGCTCCGCCGGTATGACGTCATGGCCCCGCCCGCCGGCCGCGGCACCGCCTGTCCTCCGCAGATGTGACGTCGTGAGGCCTTGGGGTCCGCCCCGCGTCGCGGCCGGCCGCCAGTACCCACCCCAGGCGAGGACCCCTGCCTGTTCTCCACCTCCCAGCTTGCAGCCCGCGTCCCCACCCTCAAGCGTCCTTTCATCAACCTTCTATTCCATCGTTCAATAGCGCTCAAAACAGATGCATGGAATGCTCTAGTTAGAAATGTCCTTAAAGATTCATTCATTCACTCAATAGATACACATTTAGGAAGCATCCAGGGGTCCCCAAACTTTTTACAGAGGGGGCCAGTTCACTGTCCCACAGACCGTTGGAGGGCCACCACATACAGTGCTCCTCTCACTGACCACCAATGAAAGAGATGCCCCTTCCAGAAGTGCAACTTGGGGGGGGGGGCGGATAAATGGCCTCAGGGGGCCGCATGCGGCCTGCGGGCCATAGTTTGTGGTCCTCTCCGAGTTCACATTTGTGAATAACCAAAATAATTTCAGGTAGGGACATGTGCTATGAAAAACATGCTTCGTAACCTCCTGGGGTGAGGGAGTTAATTGTGGTTTCCAGAACCAAGCCCATATCTAAAAAGACATTCTCCAGATAGCGCCCCCAAATCTCTTAATAAGGTACTTCTTATGCAGACCACAATTTGAGAACAGAATTCTAAAGAGGTCCTAGTACAACCCCTAATCCAATCATTCACTCAATAAATGTATATTAAGCACCTACTGCATGCCTGGGGCTTGGGAAACTTGAAGATGAGAATAGTAAGGTCCTGTTCTAATTCTCTGAGTCTCTGCGGCCTCGGCTGTGAAAAAGGAATGACAGTCTGTACCCCTAAGGTGCTGTTACCCGGGAGGATGGACAGAGATAACTATACTAGCAAGAATCCAGAGCATAGCAAATGGGTGGGACCTATTCACACTCTCTCCTTCCTAAGACACTCGCAGTCTGGCAGGGAGGACATGCAAATGGCTGAGAGTGCATGTGTACATGTGGGCAGGGAGAGGAAAGAGCAATTAACTCTGACTTGGGAGGACTGGAAGTCTTTATAGAATCAAATGAGGACACTCTAAGTCCCTAAAATAGAATGAAGAACAATTAGTCGTCCCACAGAGACAGCTAGCCGGGGGCCAGAGGGATTGAGCTAATGAATGAATGGCTGATGCTTCAGATGTTGGTGCTCACTATGGAAGAAGGCAGGGAAAAGCCATGTGGTATTGGACTGGAACATGAGATATTGATGTGGATGTATTATTTTTCAAACCATCTATCTTTGCTGACAAGGCCCTTAGACACTGCAATTCCAGCAATACTAGGCGCACCCAGGGCCCAGATCTTGTTTTCTAAACACTTCCCCACCAGAAGAAACCAGGGTATTTTGAAGGTGAGGTCAATCCCAGGTCTGGGCAAAGAAAGGACAAGATGAGCCTAAAATATCTTGTTGGGCTGAAAAAATAAGAAAGTGTTTTTTAAAATGATAAGGATAGGTCAAAAGGATACAGGAGCTAGTTTGCAAGGCCAAGTTAGGAACAACTTGCATAATTAGACAACCACTGGAAACAGCTCAAATGTAATAATTACTGGTTAATACAACAACATAGGTGAACTTCACAATCAAAATGATGAACAGCCCTGGCCGGTTGGCTCAGCGGTAGAGCGTCAGCCTAG
The DNA here is from genome assembly GCF_036850995.1 of Saccopteryx leptura. Classification (NCBI taxonomy): domain Eukaryota; kingdom Metazoa; phylum Chordata; class Mammalia; order Chiroptera; family Emballonuridae; genus Saccopteryx; species Saccopteryx leptura. The sequence goes on from NC_089503.1 coordinate 315,500,021, forward strand.
CGTGCGGAGGACCCGGGTTCGATTCCCGGCCAGGGCACACAGAAGAAGTGCCCATTTGCTTCTCCACCCCTCTGCCGCGCCTTCCTCTCTGTCTCTCTCTTCCCCTCCCGCAGCCAAGGCTCTATTGGAGCAAAGATGGCCCGGGCGCTGGGGATGGCTCTGTGGCCTCTGCCTCAGGCGCTAGAGTGGCTCTGGTCGCAACATGGCGACGCCCAGGATGGGCAGAGCATCGCCCCCTGGTGGGCAGAGCGTCGCCCCATGGTGGGCGTGCCGGGTGGATCCCGGTCGGGCGCATGCGGGAGTCTGTCTGACTGTCTCTCCCTGTTTCCAGCTTCAGAAAAATGCAAAAAAAAAAAAAAAATGATGAACAGAAGAAGCCAAATACAACTGTACAAGGTGATACATTGTACGATTCTATTCACACATAGTTCAAGGACAAGCACAACTAATTTATGGTGCTAAAGGTCAAAAAAGTGCTTAATTTGGCTCTGAGGGAGAGGGTTGAATGGGAATAGACACAAGAATAACCTCCAGATTATTGGAAATATTATCTTGTTCTCAGTGATGGTTACATGACGATATAGACATAGTATAGCTAGATATAGATGTAGAGATAGAGATAGATGTAGAGATATAGATGTAGAGATGGACAGAGAGGGGGAAAGAGAGATATGAAAGGCCTGCCTCATGGCCATGCAGCTAAGGAAGTCACACAGGGCCCTGTGCTCAGAAGGGTCCTTCACTTGAGGTTTAATATTTTGTGGTCACCATCTTAAAATTCTTAATAATTGTATTTTAACTTGTGCTCTATAAGTGAAGTTATGAGGGGGTAATGGAGTGTGTGCTGAGAACTTGGAGCCTTGACTTGTGAGCAGTTCAACCCATTTCTACCTTCTCAGGACATTTTCCTGACTGCCCAATCCTCTATCCTCCAGTGTCCCAGCCCTGCCTAACTGCTCTCCTCACCCCTACCCAGGGACCATGGTTCCTGAAAAGGATCAAGTTCAATGCTCACACCCTATGGTGTCTCAGAGTGGAGCATGATCATAGTCATCATTGTTGTCTTTGTCCTAGAGGATCAGTACCCCAGGACATTTAGTGGGTAAATCAGCAAACGTGAGCCTCTCTCCTGACCCTAAATGAGGTACCATGTACCTCATGTGGAGGTTGCAATACCCTTGGGCAGCAGGCTTGTGGGTAAGGGAGATGCCTGCCTTGAGTTCCCTGCTCACAGCCCAGGCAGGATATGTGGGTCCCACAGCTGACAGGATGAACCGGGCAAGGCAGCCGATGAGCAGCTCTTGGAGTCATGGGGTAGGTCCTCCAGGCTTTAGTGAGCATTTGCAGGTACCCTATGAGTATCCCAGTGTTTGAGAGAGTGACATTGAATAGCAAACAAAAAACACCATGACAGGTTGAGAGGTAAATTGTGGGAGATATTCTAATACCTTTAATGGTATTTTTTTCTTTTTTATTTGACTAGAAGCCCTACTTTTTAATCTTACACTGGGACCCACAAATTATGTACTATGTAAATGTCTATGTAAAAAATTGGGGGGGGGGGTATACACTTAAGATTTATATATGTACATTTTGCCCAAATGACAAGTTGCTGTGTGTATGTATGTATCTATTTATACCTAAATGAAATATTTTAAATGGGTATAGTTTTCAATGATTTAAGAAAGGAATGGTGGCAAACATGACTCCATAATTCCACACTGAAACTAAGAAAGATGACTGAATTAGGAGAGAAAAGAAAGCTCTTCTTCCCAGTAAAATGGCAATTAATGAGCTTAGAGGGAATGATGGAGTTATAAATTCTCCATTTTCTAGTCATCACTGTGATACTCAAATAACAACATCATTGGACGTTGAAGCCATCATGGCGTAAAGATTAGTCAGAGAAAAATATGTTTCCAGTTTCAGCACATCTACCCACAGGTTAGAAAGGGGAAACGATAACTTCTTAGTGGGGAAATCTGGCAGACACCACCTTATGCCAACTAATCAAAATAAGCATCACCAAGAACACGGAAAACGAATGCCTCGTGCCTCTGATGTGATGTGCTGAGGAGGACACAGAATCATGCTTGTGGCTACCTACCAGAAATCCATACCCTGAATCAAATAATGAGGAAAGAATACAAAATCTAAGCTGAGGGTCGGTCTATAAAACTGACCGCTACTCTTAAAAGAGTCAATGTCGTAAAATGTTCTTTCAGAAAACTGAAAGAACTGTTTTATGTTAAAGAAGAGGAAAGAGATTTGACAAACTAAATCAATGTGTGACTCTGGATTGGACACTGGATCATGAAAAAAAGTCTAAAGAACATCACTAGGATAATATGCAACATATGAATATGAGTGCTTTATTAGCTAGTAATATTGTACTTTCAATTTCATTAATTTTAAACTGTACTATGGTTATGTAAAAGTATGTCCCTTTTTTTAAGGAGGTATATGTTGAAGTGTTTGGGGTGTAGAATTGTGAGGTCTGCCACTTTCAACCAGTTCTAGAAAAAAAAAACACAATTTTAACACTACCATGAAGCAGGCCAGTCTGTGTGAGTGTAAGTGTATATATCCACCGAGGGAGAAAGAAAATGTGGCAAATGCCACATGGGTGAGTTCAGGCAATGGTCTATGTTCATGGCTGTATTCAATTGCTGCTGTCACAAATTATCACAAACTTTGGCTTAAAGCAACATAGATGTACTCTTTTACAGTTCTGATGGTCAGAAGTCTAAAAGTGGGTGTCACAAGGCTAAATATCAAGCGTTAGCAAAGCTTCATTCCTTTCTGGAGGCTCTAGGAGTGAATCCATTTTCTCGCCTTTTCCGGCCTCACACTCCTTGGCCACAGCCCCTCCCTCCACCTTTAAAACCCATGATGGTTCAATGGTTGGTCTCATCTTTCTCACATCTCATCATTCTGACACAGACTCTTCTTCTGCCTCTCTCTTCCACTTTTAGGGATGCTTGTAATTATATTGGGCCCACCCAATAATTTAGGGTCATCTCCCCATTTTAAGGTCAACTGATAGCAATCTTAAATCTCTTTTGACACATAACGTAAATATAGTCACAGGTTCTGGGGATTAGGACACGGGTATCTTTTGAGGGGTGTATGTATTACTCTACCTTCCACAGTTGTATGAGTTTTTGTACCTTTCTTATAGGTTTAAATTTCCTGACTGCCCAGCCGTCTATCCACTAGTGTTCCGGCCCTGCTCAGCCTCTCTCCTTACCCCTACCCAAGGACCATGGGCACACACATTCACAATTGATTGATTTTGACAAAGGGATCCTTCAAGGCCAGAAAACAGAAGTTTCTAATGAAAACAACTGTCCACCACGGCCTGGCCTGCCCCATGGGTAATGAATGCTCCATCTCTGAAGGTGTGTAAGAGGCAGGATAGCCTTCTGTCCTGAAGAGACTCTTCCCAACTAAGGTGGAAACGGAAACTCTCCGCCCTCTGAGATCCCTAAGGGAGCAGAGGCGGCGGAAAGACTGCCGGGGGTCTCTGTCCGCGGTGCTGAAGCGTAACGCTCCCCATTGGTGACTCAGGGAAGCCACAACTGCTGGTGGCCCTGATTTTGCTTTGTTTTGTGTACTATCTTGATGCGTATTTTTTCTCTTTCCATGTACTATCAAAGTTTTAACGTTTAGATTCTCGTTTATTATAGAAATATCCAACATATATAAAACTACAGAGGATAGCATAATGAATTTATATGTACTCATCACCCAGTGTCAAGTGTTAACTACTCAACTTTTCGTCAACTCTCACCCACCTCTCCCTACCCGTATTTTTTTGAAGGAAACTTCATGTATTATGTCATTTCAATCATAAATATTTCATATGATCTCTAAAAGATAAGATCTTCTTGCCTGACCAGGCAGTGGCGCAGTGAATAGAGCGCTGGACTGGAATGCATAGCACCCAGGTTCGAAACCCCAAGGTCAGCCCTGACCGGTTGGCTCAGCGGTAGAGCGTCGGCCTAGCATGCGGAGGACCCGGGTTCGATTCCCGGCCAGGGCACACAGGAGAAGCGCCCATTTGCTTCTCCACCCCTCCGCCGCGCCTTCCTCTCTGTCTCTCTCTTCCCCTCCCGCAGCCAAGGCTCCATTGGAGCAAAGATGGCCCGGGCGCTGGGGATGGCTCTGTGGCCTCTGCCCCAGGCGCTAGAGTGGCTCTGGTCACAACATGGCGACGCCCAGGATGGGCAGAGCATCGCCCCCTGGTGGGCAGAGCATCGCCCCATGGTGGGCGTGCAGGGTGGATCCCGGTCGGGCGCATGCGGGAGTCTGTCTGACTGTCTCTCCCTGTTTCCAGCTTCAGAAAAATGCAAAAAAGAAAAATGCAAAAAAAAAAAAGAAGAAAAAAAAAAAGAAACCCCAAGGTCGCCAGCTTGAGCTCAGACTCATCTGGTTTGAGCACAGGCTCACCAGCTTTAGCCCACAGTTGCTGGCTTGAGCAAGGTGTCACTCGCTCTGCTGTAGCCCCCTGGTCAAGGCACATATGAGAAAGCAATAAACGGACAACTAAGGTGCCGCAACAAAGAATTGATGCTTCTCATCTCTCTCCCTTTCTGTCTACTTGTCCCTGTCTGTCCCTCTCTCTGTCTCTGCCACACACACACACACACACACAAAGATAAGATCTTCTTGAAAATATATTCCCAATACATTAACACAACTAAAAAGTAATTATTTTACCTTAGCATCCCCAAACATGTGGTTAGTGTACACCAGGGGTAGTCAACCCTTTTATACCTACTGCCCACTTTTGTATCTGTTAGTAGTAAAATTTTCTAACCGCCCACCAGTTCCACAGTAATGGTGATTTATAAAGTAGGGAAGTAACTTTACTTTATAAAATTTATGAAGCAGAGTTACAGCAAGTTAAAGCATATAATAATTATTACTTACCAAGTACTTTAAGTCAGATTTTCGCTAAGTTTGGCAGAATAAACTTTTATAAAACAACTTACTATACTTAAATCTATCTTTTTATTTATACTTTGGTTGCTCCGCTACTGCCCACCATGAAAGCTGGAACGCCGACTAGTGGGCGGTAGGGACCAGGTTGACTACCACTGGTGTACACAATCAGATCTATGGATGGGATACAAAACTCAGCAGGGTTGAGCTATCTGCCTAGGGATGCCTAAGGTAGCCAGAATTTATGGCTGGCTCACGTTGTCCCACTAACATTAGGTGACCATGGCCACAGAGTGGCATATACCAGCCTGCTGACCACAGATAACATTAAGCAAGTCTGAGGCACCAGGTGCTGGCTATGGCAGGTGGTCACACCCACAGGATGGCCCCTGAGGACACCAGTGTCCAGGAACTACAGGCTTCAACCACACTCCTGCTCAGACAGGTCCAGATCAAGATCAGTACATCAGAATCTTGGCAGAAGTGTCCTGAGCATCACTGTTTCTACCCAGCCTTCTAGTGTGCAGACAGGATGGAACCACAGCTTGACCTGAGTTTAAATGGGCATTCCATCATCGGCCAGCTGTGGGACCTAAGACAAGGCACTTCACTTCTCTAAGCCTCAGATTCTCAGTCAGTTTAGCTTACCATGAGTTATCACCAATCTGCCTTTGCAACTATAGCCCTCTCTCCTGGAATGACTTTCTGCCAACCTGAATTCTAGGCTACCATAAAGACCCAGTTAGAAAATCATTCCTCTGTGTGTAACCCCCTCCTGGAATCACTTCTTCTCCGTCTGACCACGTGGTATTGTTTATGTAATGAGCTCAGAACAGAGCTGGAGGCCCCTTAGAAACCAGCTAGTCTAATCCTCTAATTTTAAAGACAGGAAATGAGGAATTGATTGAGGACGGAACTTGCCCTGTGTCTAGAGCAGGTACACAGTGAAGCTGTGATGGCCTAGGGATCTTTCTGCTCCCTGGAGCACTGCCTTGGGCATTTTAGCTCTACACTTAGCAATGAATATCACCTCTCTGTGCCTCAGTTTCCTTATCCATAAACTGAGGAGAATAATGCTTACTTCTCAGGGTTGCTGTGAGAATTAAATGAGATGATGGACTTTGTAAAATTTAAAGTGACATGCTGTTGTGAGAGTTAGATTCCCTACTACCTCCACAGAAACAGATAGAGAGGCACGTGAGCTTGGGGCTGGGATCTGCTTTAGACATCAGGACATGCCCAGAAAACAATTGGCACACAGAAAGCCAGGCTAGGGGACTTGCAGCCATCTCAGGAATGCGGTCCAAGGATGGCAGTCACAGCTGTGCCAGGGCTCTAGGGCCCAGAGAGTCCTTGGCTGGGATACTGGGAGGAGGGGGGAGGGTGGTGTGCCCACAATTTTAGCACAAATGGGGGGGGCGCGGTACAGAATCCAAAGAGGGCTCTGACATCACACAGGTCCAGGACCCAATCACAGCTCCCCTGAGTTTAATCTGGACTACCCCTCAGCCAGGAGTAGTGTGAGGCTCAGAGGAGATCCTCCTAGTCTGGTGCCAGACACACAGCAGCGGTATAATTAACGCATGTTCACTGCCCACTACTTCCTTCTGAGCAGTAGTCCATACTGCATGGTGTAGAGTTTGCAAGAGTGTTTAATTTTCTCAGGTTAATATCTCATGACATACATGTTATGGTCTCCATTATATACAGGGGGAAACTGAAGTGAGGGGATTTCCTTGGTCTCGTCAATTCTAAGTCAGCAAGATGGTACTCAAATCCAGTTATATCTGAATTCAGAGCCCAGGATCCCTCCTCTGCTCTGTAACACCTCAGGACCCTGTGTCAGGGGGACACAGAGATGACAACTCAGGGAACTCTGGCCTGGATCAATTCCTAGACTGTCCGCATTGCCGTTAGCTGAGCCATCTCAGCATCTCCTGATGACCTGACCAAGGGCATAGTATGAGTTCTGCTCTGAGGACAGGAAGAGCAGTGACTCCCAGGAGAGGCCAGAAAAGGTCTCGTGTCTCAGCATCCTCTCTGCCTGAGAGGGAGGGGCCAGGAGAGGGGTGGGGCACCATCAGCCTTCCTGTGGAATAAGAGGGAAGGGGCTGTTGTGGTGGCAACCAGTGGGTATCACAATAGAAGCACACGCAGCTGGAATTATGAAAAGATTTTAATCCTGTTAACCCCTCTCCTCTCAGTTCCCACCTCCTGCAGGGTTCTCGGCTCTTGCCGGGTAGACCCAGTAAGAAGTCAGAATTCAAGGTTGCAGGAGTGAGTAGACCCTGGGTGTCACCCCTGAGGGCTGGTGCAGGACAGAGGAAGTCAGAGAAAGGATCTGAGGGGAAGCACACCACCCCCGTCACTTCCATTTGCTCTGAGGTGAACACCCTCACCATCCTCTGTAAAGCACTCCATGAGCCCCCTACCATGGTGCCCGGAGCCCTCAGCAGAGCTGCCCCCTGTCCTCCAGATGAAAATTCCAGAACCAAGATGTGTATCAGCTCCTGCCTTCCTTTCTCCCTTTTATGAGCCAGGGCCAGGGTGACCTAGGACATACCAACAGGCTGGGCCTTTCCCCAGATAGAAGTACCCAGCCCCAGGGTCCGGGGTCCAAGGAGCAGGGGCTCCAGAAAGGCTGGTGGGGCCTCCTTTAGATCCTGATGGCCATCTGCCCACACAATCTGAGACAAGAGTCTGAGAGGAAAAAAGGGAGGCTGTCCCTTCAGTCCTCCACTTAGCTGAAAATTCCATTGCCCACCCTGGGCCAGGAGCTAGGCTCTGAGCTCCGGAAGATGCGACAGATTCAGGTCTCACTCAAAGGGCAGATATAGGCACATAAGACAAGGGCCAGGATGGATCGGGAGAGGCCAGTAACTGGGCTGGTCCAGCTTGGTGTCCCTCAGACCCAATGGGTGGGGTGAGTCTGAGCTTCTTGGCAAGGTCCACAGGAGGAGCTGCCTCAGGCTAGAGGGGGTGGTGACCGGCGGGCTGCAGAGGAAGCAGAGGCCAGTGAGGGCAAGTTGTCAGAGCCCAGGGCTGGGTGGAGGGCAGGGTGAAGCCAGCGGGCAGCCTGGCACAGTGAGCCCAGGGCCACTCTTCTACCCGATCCTCCAATGATGAAGGGAGGTCCAAGGTTCTTATTTTGGCTGAGCTGCAAGTGACAGGAAGGTTCCAGGGACAGCTCTTCCTGGAAGGGCTGTGCAGGTGTCCCTGGAAAACAAATAGCTGCGTAGTGGGGATGGGAAGACTTCAGGGCCTCAAGCCAGCCAGGAGAGCAGGCTGGGGAGGCACCCTCCCACAGGGCCTGTGGGGACATCTGGAGATCTGATGGGGACATCTGCAGGACTGATGGGGATCTGGACATCTGATGCAGGACATCTGCAGGACTGATGTCCTTTGTGCCAGCTGAATGGTGACTGCCCCAAGAGTCCTGCAGACTGACCAATGTGCCTGGTCAACACCTACATCCAGGCCCTGCATGGATGGTTTGGACTGCCTGCCCAGGGTCCAGGGAAACAGCCAGTGTTCCCCACCCAAGCCAGCTTCTCCCACTCAGCCCCAGGCCTCTGCCCGCCTCACCTGACCAGCCCAAGGAGCTGGTCCTTCGTCCTGGAGTACACCCCCAGGGCCAGGCTCCTCAGCATACCCTGCATCCACCACATGTCGGCCGGCACATCAGGCAGCCACACTGCCAGCCTGGAGGAAGGGGCAGGAACAGCTTCACCCGAGCACCGGCCCGGCTGAACCCACCCCTCCCCACCGGCCCAGTGCGGAGTCGGAGGTCTCTGCACCCAAGGCACCAGGGCTAAAGGAGGGGAAATGGAGGCAAGAAACACCCAGTGGTATTGTTTCTACCACAGAGCAACTGAGACCCACGGGGCTCCCGCAGGGGAGTGAGGGATGGAACATAACAGACTCTGAACTTGGTGAAGGTGGCCAGGCCCTTAGGGTTGACTCCACGGGGCACAAGTGGAAAGCCCCGGAAAGGAAAGGGCTGGGTTTTGGGGTCAGGCTGGCTTGGGGTACAACCTAGCCCCACCACTCATCAGTTGTGTGACCTGGGCATGTCAGGGAACCTCTCTGGGTCTCAGTTTTCTCACCTGTCTAATAAACAGTCACCTCGCCTACAGTTCCTAATCTCCTCCCTATCTCTGCTCCTTCCTCCCTCTCCTCCCCAGACCAGCTCCCCACTCCACACCCCTGCAGCCAGTGACTATGCTGACATACCTGGCCCTCTCATGCTCAAACCTGCCTGTGCTCCCCACATAAGCCCTGCAGCAGCAGCAGAGGGCCGGCCATCCAACTATGGCCAAGAAAGCTCTTGGCCCGGCACCTTCTTGGACTCAGTGGTTGCTGCAGGGCCTCACCCCACTACACACACCATCTTGCCCTCAGAGGGGCCTCTAAATCTGAGTCTCAAACTGGGCACAGTATAGTGTGACAAGCAAGCATAAGCTGGGCTGTCACCTCCCTTGCTTTGCACCTTCTGCCTATATTATTATTACACCTTCATGTAGATTACAGAGAGCACTACGTATGATTTCCCTGTGGTCTGGGCAGGCCTCCTCAGCAGGGCTCCCATGTGGATTTTTTTTTTTAACTGGAAAGGCTAGAATTTGCCTTTATCCTTTTTTATTTCAACCTGTGATTTCAGTCTAACTGCTCAGCATGAGGAGGCTCAGCCAGCAGGAAGCTCTCCCCCAGCTTTGGGTCACGAGCAATTTAAACAGCAGGAAAGAGACCTGTGACCAACTCTCATAGACCTTCTAGGGAATAGAGAGTTTTAAAAAATGTAGATCTCCCATGATGCCCCTGCAACCTTTGCTGCCTTCCCACCACTGCCAGGATAAGACCGCTTTCCTCACATGGCTACGAAGCTCTGTCTGGCCTCTCTGGCCTCCTCAGCCCCAGCTTGGACAGTGCTCCACCTTTAGGCTCCAGCCACACTGGCTTCCCTTTCTTTCTTTCTTTCTTTCTTTTTTTCAGAGACAGAGAGAAAGTCAGAGAGAGGTATAGATAGGGACAGACAGACAGGAATGGAGAGAGATGAGAAGCATCAATCATCAGTTTTTCATTGTGACACCTTAGTTGTTCATTGATTGCTTTCTCATATGTGCCTTGACCGTGGGGCTACAGCTGACCAAGTAACCCTTTGCTCAAGCCAGCGAGCTTGGGCTCAAGCTGGTGAGGTTTTTTGCTCAAACCAGATGAGCCAGCACTCAAGTTGGCGACCTCGGGGTCTCGAACCTGGGTCCTCCACATCCCAGTCTGATGCTCTATCCACTGTACCACTGCCTGGTCAGGCTGGCTTCCCTTTCTACTTCTCAAAAAAAGCCTTACTCTCTCCTGCCCCAAGACCTTCGCATATGCTGTTCCATCCATCTGAAATGCTTCTCCCGTCCCTCCTTCCCTCTTTGATTAGTGGATTCTTATTCATCCTTCAAAAGTTATCTCCTCCAGGCAGCCTTCCCTGACTAGATAACCCCTAGTGTGAGTCATCCTGGTTCACAGCCAGTGCAGGCCTCCCTAGGTATCTCTAGGCAGAGCTGTGGTTACACAAACGAATGTGTGATGACTTGTATGCTGTCAGGCTCCACAAAGCCAGAGACTGGTCTGGGCAGTGCTGCCACCCTAGCCTCTAGCTGGGATCTGGGCAAACCCTCACTAACTATTGCTAGAATAAATGAACAACAACACAGAGTGATCCATTAGTCAGCAGAGTAAGAATGGTTAGAGAGGGCTTAACCACAGCCTATCTGCCATGGAAGAGCCTTGTTTTATAGAAAAGGAATCTGAGGCCCAGAGAGGTCAAGAGACCTGGCCCAGGCCACACAGGAAATCTGAACCAGACCAGCCCCTAGGGCAGCGATTCTCAACCTGTGGGTTGCGACCCCTGTAATAATATGTATTTTACGATGGCTCTTGGCGACTCCTGTGTTTTGGCCGTTCGACCCCCCGCCGGGTCGCAACCCACAGGTTGAGAACCGCTGCCCTAGGGTTATTTTCAAAAACAACACATGGTCTCTGAGTCTTTGACAGGTGGAGCAATGGGCCAAAGGTCTTAGAGACAGGAGAGGGGCCAGGACACTGACCAGGAGGCCCCCACTGGATCACAGCTGTGTGACAATGCCTTCCTATCAGTCCCCCAAGACCCTTATGACTAGGCAGTATGGGAAACCAGCCAGGCTGTGCCCACCACAACTGTGGCTGGGCCTCACCTTCTGCTCCGGTAGTAGACATACTCGAAGGGCAGCGTGTAGGGCAGCAGCAGGTACGTCAGCACCCTCCCGGGCCTTGACTGGCGGAAGCGGGCCCAGGGCCTGGGATCCCTCATACTTGCTTTCTTCAGTGCTACAAGAGAAGCCGTAGCATGGCCACCCACCCACCCCTCCAGCCAGCTCCCCTTCTGCCTCACACAGTCCAGACTGCACCCACCCCCATTTGCAAACACAGCTCAGATCAGGCCCCTGCTGTGAGCTAGCAGAGGGCCAGGCCTTCAGCTTGTGTTCTCTCATTATTACCCCTGAAATGGACAGGGTATGCCCTTTTCACTGAAGAGGAAACAGAGGTTCAGAGTGGAGAAGTGACTTACCTAAAGACTGGCCAGGAAGTGACAAAGCCAGGATGGACCCAAGGCCTGCTCAGGCTCTTCCAGCTCTTTCTATCTCTCCCACCCCTCTGGGAAGTCTGATATGGCCACCCAAGATGGGATAGGTGCCCACACCTTACCTCCCTCAATAACAGTAACACGTCAATATTATCAGCCACAGCAGTGGCAGCAGCTAGGACCATAAGCATTTTCTGAACCCTATATCCTCTTAATTGACCAGTGTGGAAGGGACCTGCATCCTGGCCGGGGACAGAGCCAGAGCCCAAATCCCTGCCCCAGACCATGGCATAGCCATGCACACCCCCTCCAACCTGACTCTGGCCATTGCTTCTAGAGACGTATGCTGGGAGGGTTCACACACAGCATAGTCCGAGTTACACACAGTAGCTCCCATTTACCTGCCATGTGTCCTAGGACGCTTCCCTTCCCTTTCCCAAGCTTAGGTTATCTCCCCTGTAATGGCAGGACCTACCTCCCTGGGCAGGTAAGTGAAGATTAAGGGGATGCCTATAAAGACCAGGCCAGATGACAATTCCCTTGGGCATGTGGGGAAAGGGAGGGGGAAAGACTGTCCCATCAAAGTATGAACTCTCTGGTGCCCCCATGTGGCTGTGGGAATGCTGCCAGTCAGAGTTCCAGAGCCCAGAACTTGGAACTGGGGCTCAGCACACACCAAAGCGCATTTCTGCATCCCAGGTGTGGCCTCCTTGCCCACCTCATTGTTTCTGCTCTGGTCTCACCATTGTCATTTCTCCTCCCACCTCCTGCCTCTTCAGCCTGTCCCCCCAGCTAGCTGCGATAATCACTGGGCCTAAAGTTCAGAGTAGCAGTGAATGCTAAAAAGGAGAGATTGCCCCTAGTAAACCCTCAGTGGCCTCAGTTTTCTCTTCTAGGTCACTTGCCCAAACCTTCCAGCCTCCCTAAGCTCATCTCTGCTACTCTGTCCCTCAACCACTAAATTACAGCCTCAGGGGCCTCTGGCGTTTCTCCCCTCCACACCACCCCAGGACATTTGCATTTGCTATGCCCTCTGCCTGGACCCTTGTCTTCCCCCTCCCTTTGCCTGGCCAACTCCTTCTTTCATGTCTCACATAGATGCTGCTCTAATTCACCCCTCCCCACCAGTACTATTCCACATGTCTGTGGGACCCTGTACTTTCCTGTTATCGCAACTGTGACATTTAGGTCACCGAGCAGAACAGGCTAAATGGTTCAGAGTAGAATTCCTGGTTCTGCCATTTGCTAGCTACATGACCTTTGGTGAGTCACTTAGCCTCTCTGTGTTATGGTGTCTGCATCTATACAATAGGGACAGTTCAGTACTATCCCCAGAGTAGTGCTCAGAGGATGAAATGAGTCTAGACTCTCCATATGTGCCTCTCCCGCGTCCCTCAGTACTTCCTGTCCTTTTCCGGCCAGTGGGCAAAGACCTGGCTCTTTCGGGCACAGACTTGGGTTTGAACCTCCCAGCTGCAGGCTCTGAGATGCTGGGGAATCACTTCCTCTCTCTGAGCTTCAGTTTCCTCATCATTGAAATGGAGTGAGAAAAAACACTTAGGCCCACAGTGTGGTGAGGAGTGAGGGACAACATGTAAGAGCTTCTAGGCACCAGGCTTGGCACTTAGCAGGCACTCAGAAAAGGTCCTGTCCTCTTCCAGACCATGAGCAGCTTCAGGGCAGGATCCTGGTTCCAAGCCCTGAGTGCAGGGCACCTGCTAGGTGAGCTAGAGCAGGAAGAAAGGGCAGTACCAGCCTCCAGCTCTGGAGAGAGCTGCTCAAAGTTGGGCACGTCCTTGACCAGCACGTTGGGCACTGCCCAGTTGAGCAACAGGCCTGACTTCTGGTCTCTGTCATAACCAGTGTCCTGGGTCCCATCAGCTGGGGCTGGGGGCTCCTTAGACACCAACGTCCGCAGCACCGGCTCCTTGGTGAGTCCTGGGTCAAGGGAGAGGACGAATATGATAGATCAGCACATCGGAGCTTCCCAGGCCAGAGGACTGCAGGTCTCAGTGACAATGACAGCCCCAGCTCTCCTCGCTGTCCATACTATCTGCACTGATCAGCACTCAAACTCAGCTCTGAGGACCCACTCATCACAGGACGGACCTGCAGCTCACCCGGGACGACGCTTCCCAGCCTTCCCCCAGTTCCACTCCGCTCTGTTTCCTGTGCACTTCCTTTTTCCTTGTTTCTTTTTTCCTTTTAGAATTTTTCTTCTTCACTTTCTACTGGTTAATCAGAGCCCAGATCCTGCAGACCCAGTGCAGGGTTTAAATTTTGGCTCTACTACCTGTTAGCTATGTGACCTAACAGCTCCATGCCTCGGTTGCCCTCTCTGTGAATGGGGAAAATGAAAGCCTGCTTGATACAGTTTTCTGAGAATTAGGTGAATACTTAAAGCTCAAGCCCAGGCCTGGCACATGGTGAGTACTCAGAAAATGCTGCTTTGCTGCTGTGTGTTTGGGGCCACATATGTGTGGGGGAGGGGCTCAAGGACACAAGTTTAGGCCAATTTGGGTTCAAATCTCACTCTAGCACCTTGAAGAGCATTGTCCTAAGAGGTGACATTCAAGTCCTCTCTGGCCCACCCACTGAATATATTCCCTCTCTCTCTCTCTCTCTCTCTCTCTCTCTCTCTCACACACACACACACACACACACACCCTACAGCCATACTAAGTTACGTTTCCTCAAGGTGCTGGCCTCTGATCCTTTGCTCTTGCTCATCTTCTCTGTGACTAGAATGTCCTTTTCCTTTCTGTCTTTAACCTTTCCATCATCTCCCTAACTAGAAAAAATCCAGTTTATCTGTCTCCACCTCCAGGAAGCCATCCTTGCCCACTCCCCCCCCCCCCCCCCGGCAGGGTCAGATGCCTCCTCTGGGTTCCCATAGTCCTGAACATCCCATCCAGATGTCTCTCTCTGATCTGACCCCCTGAACAAGGCTGTGGATGGACAGCTTGAGAGCAAGACACATGTGTGATTCCTCTCTGGGTCCCCAGCACCCCGCTCAGGCCAAGCACAGAACAGATGTTGAGGAAGAGAATGAGGAAGCCAAGGTCCACAAAACTTCCAATGCCCAAGAGGCAGGATCCACGTGGGCGTGACCCCAGCTCCTGTGGTGGCAGTCACCTACCGCGTCTCTCCAGGAACCTTAGGGCATCCAGGTAGCCTTGCTTGCAGTACTGAACCACAACCTGCCAACACACAGATCAGGGTGCGAGGGAGAAGGCAAGGACCGTCCCTCAAGCTGATGGTCACAGACTAAAGAAGTGTCTTCAACCAGAAGTGATTCCAGCTTATTCTCCCCAAGAGATCCCCTAGAAAGGCTCAAGGACCCTGGGGAGGCCCAGCACTGAGCGGGGAAGGCCAGAGGACTGCAGGTGAATGGATCTGCTGCCTCACGTTACTTCCCTTCTCTGTGACTCCCCGGTTGGGGTATCCTTCCCTCTCTGGCCATAGCTCCTTCCTCTGGCCCAAGATGCCTGGGACATTGCCTGGTTTCCTACAGGTCAATGGATGATGGATCTCTTTGCCCTTTGATTATTTCCAGTACCAGCCTAAGATGACAGAAGTGACCTGGGGCCCGGGCCCATCTGTCCCGCTCAGAGCCCCACTAGTGGAAAAGAGGCATCTGCAAGTCCAGAAGCAGCTCTGCTTCTCCTTGAATGTGTGACCTGAGGACAGCCACACCACCTTTCTGAGCACCTCGGTTTACCTATCTGTAAGATGGGGCTGAGATTATCTGTTCACTCCATCCTCTGAAGGATCAGAGAAAATAAACGTGACTTGTTCCATAAAACTCTACACAACCATAAAAGGCGTAAAGAAATAGGGAAGAGCCCTGGCCGGTTGGCTAAGTGGTAGAGCGTCAGCCTGGCATGCAGGAGTCCCGGGTTTGATTCCCGGCCAGGGCACATAGGAGAGGTGCCCATCTGCTTCTCCACCCCTCCCCCTCTCCTTCCTCTCTGTCTCTCTCTTCCCCTCCCGGAGCTGGGGCAAGGTTGGCCCGGGTGCTGAGGATGGCTCTGTGGCCTCTGCCTCAGGCACTAGAATGGCTCTGGTTGCAACAGAGCAACCCCCCAGACCAGCAGAGCATCAACCCCTGGTGGGCATGCTGGGTGGATCCCGGTCGGGCACATGTGGGAGTCTGTCTGACTGCGTCCCCATTTCCAGCTTTGGAAAAATACAAAAATAAAAAAAAAAATGAAATAGGGAAGAGCCAGGGTATGGTTGGGGTGGAGGAGCATGTTATGATGATAAACTTTGTCAAATTATCTACTTTCCAGAAATACTGAGGGGCAAAACCCAGAAAATGTGGGTCTGTTTTCCATTTTTTTCTGAACTTGGGCTTTGCCTTCACACAGAGGATCAATTTGGCCACAGTCTAGGGCAGCAGTTAGATGCATGGGACCAGGCTAGCTGAGGATTTGAAACCTGGCTTTGCAACTTCTAGGCTGTGAGGCTTTAAACAAGTCACTTAAACTCTCTGAGCTGTGAGGTACTTCCCTGAGAAGCGGAGAGGATAACAGTACTTTCTCACAGAGCCTGACCCAGTAGAGCACAGCAGAGGCCTGGTTCACACCCATACCCGCCTGGACACAGGGCCAGTCTAACTCAACACTCTCCCAAGGAGGGGAAGAATACTAAAGGCACAATTTAAGCTTCAGAGTGTGGGCTGGAGAGCTTGACTGTAAGACTTGGCACCTATGTCTCAAATGCCCTGAGGTTGTGGTGAAGGCTCAGGGGCACGGAGTCTGACTCCCGGGGGCCCTTGATCATTGCAAGGCTCTAACAGCTTCAAGGCTGGAAGCCGGGGCCAGACCTACCTCGGAGCCGGGAGCTACAAGGCAAGTAAATGCCAGGAAGAAGTTCATGGTGGAGATCTGGAAGCTGGAATTGAAGGCGTTCAGCTCGAACATGCTGGCCGAGGTGCTCTGGGGGCAGATGTCCACTGTCCCAGGGAAGGGCGACACAGTGATGGTGGAGGGGCAGTCCGCAAAGGGCAAGTTGTTGCTCAGAGCCCCATCGAAGTATCGCTGCAATTAGGATGGGCAGTGGTGCCCTCAGGATGCCTGCCCTCCTGCCACACCACCATGGGGCCACCCGCCAAGAGTAGGCCGCAGCCAGTGACCCCTGAGGCTGCGCCTGAGGCACTAAGTCCATTCCAGCCCAGGATGCTTTAAGTACCCTGGGGGCAGGGGGAAGGCTGGCACACAGTAGGTGCTCAAGGAGTACTGGTGCCTTTCACCTTCTTATCTCTCACCAGCAGGTGCCTTGGGCTGCAGAGCGGGGGTGGGGGGGCTCGGCCACTTACCTCCCCTCTGAATTGGGGGGGGATCGTCCCACAGTAGAAGGGAAAATACAGGGAACAGACCAAGGCCTGGGAAGACAAGAGTCGGCGGAAACAGTTGTTCATGCTCCTTGTTCTCAGAATCTCCTCTGAGCTCCACCTCTAATCCCATAATAGCCTACAAGGTGGGTGTTATTTGTCCTGTGTCCAGGGGAGAGAACTGAGGCCCCGGGATGCGTTGGATCCCAGCCAAGTTCTCAAAGTTAAGAAGGGATGTGAACACAGGCCTGTTTTGACATCCACCCTCCTCTTCCTGCTGCCGGGACCCTTGCTGACTTGAGTATGCTGCTGGGGTTTCTTTCTCCAAGGAAAGAGGCACCAGGTACTGTTTCTCTTTCAACAGTCTGGCAGGAATGCTCCACCAGGAATCTAGGGATGCCTCCCAGTGTTCCTTGGACACTGATTCCAACCAGATGCACCTCAAACAAGAAACTCTGACTTCTCTACCCACTTGGAAAACACTGCCTAACTCTTCCCAGGAGAGTCTCTGGTAAGTCCTGAAGTAAAAAAGACCCTAGCATAGCACCTGATGCTATTGGAATTTGAGCTGGATAATTCTCTGCTGTGGAGTGTGGGGGCGCTGTCCTGTGCATTGAAGGATGTGTACCAGGACCTCTACCCACTAGATACTAGTGGTATATACATGCACACACATGCATTCACGTGCACATACATGCATATGTGTGCAGAAACACACACAGTTGTGACACCCCCAAATGTCTACAGTGCTGCCAAATGGCCCAAAGGGCAAAATCACTCTAGTGACTAGCCTAGAGCTTATCAAACTCATGGAGCACAGAGCCTTGTCTCACGGAACCTTGGAAACTCCCCTCCAGTCCTCTCTAGGAGATGCAGAATCTATTCTGGCTCTGACCAGATGGAGATGCAGGTGAGCCCCTTGTTCTCACAGATTAATAATAAAAGCGACAGCAGCTAATGCTCACTGAGAACCTATGTGCCAGGCCCTGTACTATGTGCTACATAGGCAAAGATAGTGAAATGCACTTTAGGGTCCCCAGCTGGCCTCCTTGGGAAGCTGTGGACATCAGCCTGAAGGAAGGGACCAGCCTCTCCATGCACACAGTAAGAATTCAGGTCTCACAGACTCAGAGACAGGCACTGTGCTGGGTGCCCCCAGATGAAGGCAGATTCTGCATCAGGAGCCCCAGCCTGGGTGGAAGATGCAGACCCAATGCGGAGGGTGGGCCAAGCTGCAGTGGGGGAAGCACAGGGCAGTACCTGTCTCCCTATCTGTCTGAGCACCCCTACCTTCTGTCCCTACGCTCTTTTTTGTTTGTTTGTTTGTTTGTTTTTGACCATATGGCTCTCTGTCATATCCTCCAGTTTTATTTCAATATTGGATTGTTTCTTAATTAACCACAGATGTGGTCATTATCTGTAACCCAGACACATCAGACTAGAAGCCCCAAGTTTTAGGCAACATTTCGATTTATGTAATTCCCTATTACAGTCACAGTGCCTGGAATGGTAAAGGGCACATAATAGATGCTCAGTAAATTTTTGCTCACTACATCAAAATGCGCTTGGAGAACCAAGGTGGGGTAGGGGCTGGGCAGGCATCTCTCTGGAAAGAGCAGCCCCTAAGGGGGGACTCTAACTAAAAAAGCCTGACTTTCCTTTCTCCACAACCATACTTTCCGTGTGAGCAAGCGGGAAGTTTCCATATACACCTTGCTGCCCTTCTCTGCCTCTCAACTACCTCACTTGTCAACTAGGGGGCTGCAAGTTTACCACCACCCCCTACCTTGCAGATGTGTGTGCCCCTGGGAAGTTCCTGGAAGTCACTCTGGTAGGAGATGAAACCCACTCACCTGCCCCCAGGCCCTGGCACCCACTACCTGCTCACCTGGATGACCTCATCGCGATTGGCAAAGTCCGTGACAATGAAGTTGCTGCCGTCAGGCCAGCGGGTCAGCGAGATGCCCAGGCGCTGGGAGGCCAGGATGTGAATGTCAGGGGGCAGGAAGTCTTGCAGCTGTTGCTTGACGTGCTCAATGGGGTCAAAGGCAGGGTGGAAGATGCCCAGGCTCAGCTGATGCACCTTGTTGGCCAGACTCAGGAGATGGGAGCAGCTGAAGACTGCAGGCACCAGGACAGGGTCCTCAGCCACCAGGGAGCCTGCCACCTGGCTGCAGGGAGTGAAGGGGTCCTCCCCTCTTCTGCTCAAAATTTACAAGCCCTGCCCAGCCCTGCGTTCAAATGATGGGTCCCACCTTTTGTCCCCAAGTGACCTTGTGAACAGTCTTCCTAACTCTACACCTCGGATCTCTCTTCTGTGAAATGGTAGTACCCATAGTCCCGAGTCTCATAGGAATAAAGGGGAGTGTGCTGGGTGTAAAAACCGCTGGGCAGGGCGCCAAGCACCTTGCTCCCTCCGCACCCACCCCCTCCCGTCGGAATCAGCTTCTGTTGGAGCTTGCGAGATCCCCAGCCCTCCTGACCCGCGCTGTTCCCAGACGCACCAGGTGGTTTGTCCATGATGAGGCAGAGGGCGTTGAGCGACCCGGATGAGGAGCCATAGATGCGGCGGGCGCCCCGGAGGAGGCGCGGGGCGCGCTCCCTCAGGCAGTGAGTCACGCCCACGTGGTAGAGGCCCAGGAAGCCCGCGCCGCTGAAGGACAGGTTCCAGCTGCCCTCTACCTCGAAGCGGCTCATGGCAGCGGGGTCGAAACGGGACAGGGTCGAGTAGAGCCAGGAAGGGGGATCCGTGACGGACGCTGCCGGGATGGAGCGCAGGACGCAGAAGCCTCACGGGTCTAATGTGGAGCGGGGGGTGCGGCGGCCCAGAGGTGAAGTTCTGGCGGTAGCGCCCGGGCCCCGCCCCCCGGTGCTGCGTCGGGTCCCTGGCTGCATCATTCCTCGCCCCAGCCAATGAGGTCCCCGGGCTGAGACCACCCCCTCTCCTCCAGGTGTGCTGCAGGTGTGCCCCAGAAGCGCCGGCTTGCTGTAGGTGCCCTGGCGCCACCCCCACATGCCTGCCCTAGGTCAGGATCATGGTCCCAGATTTCCCCGGGACTGGGACATCTCTTGCCTGATCTCTGGTAGTCTCAACAGAAGCATTATTTGACCGTTGTGAAAACGGAGGGCAGGAGGAAAAGTTATAGCCAGCAAATGTCAGAGTTGGACACAAAACGCCTGGTTTTGGGGAGTCAGATCAGACTCCATTCTGCAGTTGTGCTGGTTCAGGGTCCAGGAAGAGCCGTGGGAGGCAGGAGATCCCGGCTCCATCCAGACTCCGTCTCCATCCCCTGCGAACTTTGCCCAAACTCCTCATCCTCTCTGGGCTGTGGCTTTTCAGTATAATATGAGAGGCTTGGGTTTGAGGACTTACCGAGACCTTTCTGCTCTGATCTCTGCGCACAAACATGGACTCCCCATCAACCGCCCGACCCTGCTGGCTGGCTGGAGGCAGGAGCAGCAGGCACCACACAGTGCAGTGCTTTCTTGGCAGTCACCTTCACAAAGCAGCGTGAGTGGACCACTGTGCCCCTGTTCAGCTGGGGACCCCAACCACCAGCACAGCCAGGAAATGCCTCCAAGAAAACTTGCCCACACCCTGTAAACCGGGAGGGGGGGGGGTAACACTCTGGACATCAAGCCTGGGCAGCCAGTGAAATGAAGTACCCCAGAGAAATTCCCCCATATGCTCACAAAGGTAGTGGGAGAAGGCAGGGAGTTGACCGCGGTGGTGGGTTGTACACTATTTCCTGCCCAGGGATGGATGAGTAGCCACAAGGGTCAGCCCATGGAATGTCCTTAGAAGTGATGGGCCAAAGACGAGTGAGGTTTATTTCATGATGCCATTTGTGTGGACACTCCCACAAGAGCATTACTTTGTTCTTTTGAATAATGTATTAGCTGTCTGGAAGGTGGGTTTGCAGGTCACACATTTCATATATTAGAGTCTGCCTACGGGGAGTGGAAGGCGAGGGAAATAGAGGGAGGAACGGGAAATGAACAACATAAAGCAGAGGATGTGTACCTCGGGGGCTCAAAAGAAGGGAAGGGGGCACAGCTAGGCTCAGCAGCAGAGCTGGACCCCAGCCCAGGTCAGCCGGACTGGAGCTGCACCACTCTGACTGAGTGGGAGGCAAGCCAGTGGGGCAGACCCCAGACTCACATAATTTTCTTCAGAGTGCAGAGCCCCTGGAGACCTCTCTCCTTGGAGGTGAGGCCAGAGGCCCAGGAGAGGCTCACTGAGGGGGGAGGGGCACTTTGAAGGCTAACAACAATCCTCTGGGTTTCCCTCCTCCCTGTCACTGGGCTGAGCGCTTTGCCTTGGTCATTTTAT
Organism: Saccopteryx leptura; assembly: GCF_036850995.1. NCBI lineage: Eukaryota > Metazoa > Chordata > Mammalia > Chiroptera > Emballonuridae > Saccopteryx > Saccopteryx leptura. Next base: position 315,521,249 of record NC_089503.1, read on the forward strand.
GTTATCTTTGCAACAGTCCTGTAGGATAAGCCATATTGCTGACCCCATCCTACAGATGAAGAAACTGAGACGAAAACTGTGAGTTCAGCCACTGAAAGGCCGAGCAAGGATTCTGCCAGCTTCCTTGTTGCCCTGGCAAGAGAGAAGGGTGGGGGCAGGAAGTGGAGATGGGGGAGCCTAAGCTTCACAGGGACCCAGCTGAAGGGCATGGTGGTTCATGACTTAGGGAGGGGTGGCCTCTCTGCAGGAACCAGGACAGAGCAGCACTTCTCCGGGGACCCTGGAAGGCTGAGTGTAACAAGGCTGGAGACGGGGACCCCACAGATGCGGTGAGTCAGGCTAAGAGCACAGTGAGTGAGTCAGGTGGGCCATCAGGCTGGGGGAGTTTGGGGCACCCTGGGGCTTCTGGGTGGAGAGGAATGTGAGCGACAAGTAGATAGGGAGCCGCAGGTGGCATGGGTGGATGCAGTGGCATGCCGGTCCCAGAGGCTCCCAGGAGAGCCTGTGCCTCAGAGAAAAGATCATGGAATGAGGAGGCACTCCAGGGACTGCTATGCTGTGCTTTCTAAATGTATGGTTAAGTGATAAGTGCAAAGTGCAGGACAGTCTACATAGAATGCTGCCCTTTGTATAAGAAATAAGGGGAAATAAGAAAACAATCACATGTCTCCTTTTTCCCCTTCTTTTTTAGAGACAGAAAAAGACTAAGAAGATAAGCCTTGAACTAAGTGTTGGTACTTTGCAAGGGGTCAGTGGGGATGAACAGAAGGGGTGGAGAGCGACACTTCTTTGAGTTTACCTTTATGTATAAATTTGACTTTGGAACCATTTTAATCTTTTGTATACTACAAAAAAATATCATCAAGCATTAAAGAAAAGAAAACTGCAAATGGCATACAAGCAAAAACAAATGAGCTATATTTCAAAATAATCATGTAACCACATCAAATAGGGAGCTTTTGAACATTGGACTTAGACTATGCAGATACCCTCAGGCTGAACACACCAAAGAACGGCAAATATTAACCTCTACTTTTTGCAGTGGGATAGGCTAGCAATCCTGAAAATACTTTCTGTGATTTATAGGAATGAAAATACCCCCAAAAAATATATTGTGGATAACGGAAGTTAGGTTCTCACTATGAGAGAAACGGGTTCTGAATATGGAAAGACAGAAGGCTAGAATGTATCCTGAATTGAAATTGAAGATAGCACCAAGAACTTGTAGGTTTAGACAGATGAAGACAGAAACCGATGTAACTGTGTGTGACAATGAGTCTTACATAGTTTTATTTCTATTTGGAAGCTCTGTCCTCTGAAAGAGCCCAGAAATAAAAATAGCTCAAAAGGAATGAACACACGCAGTGCCAAGATTTTGGTTTCTAAATACCATTCTACGCAAAAAGGAAAAGCTCTTTGGGGAAGTGATTGATTGCAGGGCTGAGCAAGACAAGCACAAGATGAGCCTGGAACATCTTATGCCAGAAAGCAAGTGTTTAAGAAATGATGAGGACTAGTCAAAGGATACAGGAGCCAGCTTGAAGGGGGTTTCACCAGCTAAATTTGGGACAATGTGAACTTCAAAATAAATAACTTTTTTAAGATTTATTTATTCATTTTAGAGAGGAGAGAGGGGGAGGGAGAAAGAGAGAGAGAGAGAGAGAGAGAAGGGAAAGGAGCAGGAAGCATCAATTCCCATATGTGCCTTGACTTGGCAAGTCTGAGGTTTCAACCCGGTGACCTCAGCTTTCTAGGTCAACGCTTCATCCACTGCGCCACTACAGGTCAGGTCAAAACAAATCATTTTAATAGTAGAATATTCATGTATAAGATAAGAGTCTATGAGTCCATAAATGAATAAATAAATGGAGGAGAAGTCAAAGCTCTCCTTTATGTTAAATGCTAAGTAATCACTGTAGAAAATGGAGAATCATCTTGCAAGATGCTCAGTAGTGATTGATCAGCCAATTAATCATCAATAGAGGTCAAATCCAATGAGAACCAGGAATAGGATATTTACATAGTTTCAAAGTATCACCCTCACACTTACTATTAATTACAAAAGTCAAAACTGAGTTACAGTGCTTTAACCTTGCAAATACAACCATAACCAAGTATCATAGTTAAATTAGAAAAGGGACGTTCTACTAAATAACTTGCCTCCACTCTTGAAAAAAAGTTAAGATCATGAAAGACAAAAAATGGCAGTTTAAAAGAGACTAAAGAGACACGGCAACTGCCCTGGCTGGATGGCTCATTTGGTTGGAGCATCATCCTGCAATGCAGCGGTTGCTGGTTCGATCCTTGGCCGGGGCACATACAGAAACAGTCTCCCTCTCTCCCCCTTTCTTTCTCTGAATTCAATTAAAAAAAAAAGAATACAAAAATAGGAGGAAAAAAGACAAAAAAACCATATGGCAACAAAGAACATTTTTTAAGAGAGAGAGAGAGAGAGAGAGAGAGAGAGAGAGATGACAACTAAGTGCAATGCATGGTCCTGGATTTGAACTTGGCCTGAAGGGACAAATGGCAAAATTTAAATGTGAGCTGTGAATTAAATAGTAACACTGTGTTGATGATACATTTACCAGTTTTGAGAATTGTACTGTGATTATGTGAGTAAATGTCCTTGTTCTTAGGAAAGACGCTGAGATATTGAGGAATAAGGAGGCATGGTGTTGCAGCTAATTTACAATAGTCCCCCCCCCCGAAGAAACCCTCTAGCTCAGAGATCCCCAAACTTTTTACACTGGGGGCCAGTTCACTGTCCCTCAGACCGTTGGAGGGCCGGACTATAAAAAAAACTATGAACAAATCCCTATGCACACTGCACATATCTTATTTTAAAGTAAAAAAACAAAACAGGAACAAATACAATATTTAAAATAAAGAACAAGTAAATTTAAATAAACAAACTGACCAGTATTTCAATGGGAACTATGCTCCTCTCACTGACCACCAATGAAAGAGGTGCCCCTTCTGGAAGTGCGGTGGGGGCCAGATAAATGGCCTCAGGGGGCCGCATGCGGCCCGTGGGCCGTAGTTTGGGGACCCCTGCTCTAGCCGGATATATCTCTGTATCTATTAGAGGAACAGTATATGTAACAAATGTTACTGGTTGGAGAATCTGGGTACAGGTGACAGGAGAGTTCCTGTTTTGCACAATCGTTGTGAACTTCTCTGAAAATTTGAGGTAAGATCCAAACAAAAAGGAAAAAGCCAATAGGCACTTACAGCTTCCTGGTCCAGCTCGGGCACCCAAGAGGGAGCCAAACTATTGCCATAGCGAGGAGTTCAGTCCAGTGTTGGTGTTTCGATGGTGGCTTTAGATTTGCCAGAGATCACGAATGAATTGAGGGCACAGCGGTGCCTTCCTGGAGAGCCAGTCAGAGACTTTGACCTGTTCCCAGGTTCTCTCTTTCAGTGAGTCCGCAGGAGAGGTAGTCGTTGAAGCAGGAAATGCCCCAAAGCAGATGTGAGTGAGTGAGGGTGAGAGTGAGGCTACCTGTCCAATGTCCCTCTGTTGGGCAAGGACAAGGAGTCCAAAGCTGCACCGGAGAATGGGGATGAGCTGGGGGACTGAGGTTGGGATACTCCCAAAAAGAAGAAAATGACAAAGTGGGGAAGTGGTTCCTGAGCCGTGACAACCGCTTTAAGCACTGTGTCCTCCTGTTGTTAAAGGAATGGGGCATAGGAGAGTTCATAGGGGACTCCAGGGAGTTACGGAACATTGTGGCTGCTACCTGAGACCTGAGCAATGTTACCTGGTGTGGTCATCCATCTCATTCTGCTCTCAGGATCTAGGGGACAAAGGATGCTGGTTTGTACCATGGACTTCTCTGCTGGTCCATCAGACTTAGCCCCGCTCAGCACCATCCGCAGCCCTACCGCCTTTCAACATCCTCCTCCTCCTAAAGCTTGTTGGTCCCTGGGGCACTGTGCTCTATTCTGGTGTCACTCATATTCCCCTTGTAGGTCCAGGCCTGGCAAGGCCTCATGGTGCCTCTCATGTCCCTCCCTGACCTGGCAGCTCCCTGTGCTTGTCTTCACAGCTGTGCTACAGCCTCCACCCCCCAAGTCCCCTGGCTGCTCCTGTCCATGACAGAAGCCAAGTGGAACCCATACCCGCTTGTTTCCATCCTCATTTACTTTTAAAAGGATGAAATCACTCATTGCAGGGAGAAGAATATATTAATTTTTTCTTATTGAAATTTGTTTGTTTTTAAGTTAAAAAGAGAAGAGAAAGGAGGGTACAGGGCTGAGCCTAGGCCTGACCTACCCACCACCGGGTATGACAAGAGACAGTGACTGGAGAGTCACAGAAGAATCCTAAGGGCATGGGGGAAGGGCCGAGGGAGTTTGATGAAGCCTGGGGTGGGGATGGGGTGGAGCAGGGTTCTTTAAGATCCAGGCCACATGAAGGACCACATGAAGGACCACTGGGGGCAGAGTGGGAAAAGGGACAGTGGGGAGCTCTGGAAGATGAATGTGGCTTAAACATGCAGGGCCAATAAGCCACATGGCCCAGGCCATTGGCAAAAGGGAGAAGAAGGCTGCTGGCAGCCACCAGACCTTGGCAGCAGACAGAACCTGTTTCTTCTCCGCCCACAGCTCCTGCCTCCATTCTGGCTGCTGCATCTGTTTCCTGCTGGGTTAGGATCTCTCAAGAGTGTTTCACCTAAGACCCAGATTTGACACCTGGACTCCAGGCTACCTGGGTCCTGAAGGGGACTCTGCCTGAGACAGGTCACTGCTTCTCTCTGGTCCTCAGTTCCCCCACCTGTAAGGACGGAAGTCGAGCTAAAACAGTAGACCCCAAGCTTTATAAGAATGAGGGTCCCACTTAACACATACCCACACCCACGCACACCCACATACACGCACGCACGCACGCACACGCTAATGCCCCTAGGTGTGCTATGGCAATTGTTATCTGTAAATTAAAATGCTGAGTGACCAAGAGAGGCTGTGGAGTCAGTGACACTTTGGATAAAGGTGAAGAGTTTATTTGTCATACAAATACTAGAGCATATTTGTCCCTGCATGTACAAACATTCCCTTCACCTACAACACAGGCTCGCAGGGTCTGGGCTGGGCCTCTCCTGCGTGGCCAGGACCTAGCGTGGAGCCTGGTGCACAGTAGGTGTTTGTGAAATGAACACGTTGTCCCCGACTAAGTTGACAGCAAACGGCAGGCCTTGGGCCTGGGTGGGAGGCCCACCTGCGGGTCCGGCTCCGCAGGAGGTGAGCACTAGGGTCAGAGAGCAGACCCAAGTCCCAATTTAAGGAGCCAAGGAGAAATCTCACAGAGTGCTTACAAAAGTTCTTCAGGCCACTAGCTCAGAGGCTTTGCTATGAGACAACTGGGACTTGAACCCCTCTGGACAAATGGGACTGGAGGAGCCAGCAGAACTGTTGCAGGCCCCCACTGCTTGGGGTCCACGAGGCAGAGAGTGACAGAGACCCTGACAGAGAGGGCCACTGAGAAGGCAGGAGGGCAGGGGCCAGCATGGCACTCCCGGGCCTCCTTCAGGACCCAACCTCCTTATTGTCCAAGGAGGAGACCCAGGGTGGGAAGTCCCTATCAGGGGCCTTTCTTGGGCCAGGTACTGAGCAAAGGGCTTTCCTAGGCCACCTCCCAGTCCTGTGAAGCAGGGTTTTATGCCCATTTCACAGATGAAGGGACTGAATCCCAGAGATACCAAGTGGCTTTTCCGAGTTGCCCAGCTGGTTAGGGACAAGCCAGGGCAGGGGGCCGGGCCTCCAAACTGACTCCATCTTGAAAGGAAAGAGGGAATCAACTCTTCTATGTCAGCAAGTCTAAGCCCTGGCAGTGACCCTGAGCAGCCTTAGTAGCAGGTACCCTCGAGGGACTTAGGAACCATCCAGGTTAGATCTAGATGTGACAATGTGACAGCTATGAAATGCGGCAGGATTTCTGAAAGCGGTGACTCAAAGCCTCACCCCACCCCCACCCCACCCCCACCCCCACCCCTGGGGCGCCAGGTGCAGCTTTTTCCTCTCTTCACACAGCTCGGGTGCTGGCACAACTTCCGGACCCAGTTCAGCCTTGAGAAGGGGCCAAGAGTCACTCTCTGACCTAACTCAAGAAATGATAGAGGGGACCCCTGGTCCTGGAAATCCCAGGACACTACACTGAGGACTCAGGGAGAACAGTGACTGCCCACTTTACAGATCCAAACCAAGGCCAGTCTTAGCTATTGTGCCTTAGCTCCTTCCAAAAAGGATTTAGGAAGACTTACAAAATACATCCTCTCTCTCTTTTTTTTTTTAACTTTTAAAATTCAATCTTAGAGAGAGGAGAGAGAGAAAGAGAGAAATAAAGGGGGGAGCAAGAAGCATCAACTCCCATATGTGCCTTGACCAGGCAAGCCAGGGTTTTGAACTGGCGACCTCAACGTGCCAGGTTGACGCTTTATCCACTGTGCCACCACAGGTCGGGCAAAATATTGATACATCCTCCATGAGATTTTTTTTTTTTAATTTTTCCATTGATCTGAGAGAAAGAGAGGAAGGGAAAGAAAGAAAGACAAAGAGAGGATAAGAGAGAGAGAGAAGCATCAACTCATTCCATTTCATTGTTCCACTTAGTTGTGCGTTCATTGGTTGCTTCACGTATGTGTCACTACCGAGGGTCTAACCAGCAACCTCTGCACACCAGAACAACAATCTAGCCACTGTGCCACCTGGCCAGGACCTGTGATATATTTTTTTAAGATTTTATTATTGATTTTTTAGGGGGGGGGTAAAAAGTATCAACTCATAGTTGTTCCACTTTAGTTGTTCTTCGACTGCTTGTTGTCTGTGCCTTGACCGGGCAAGTCCAGGGTTTCAAAACAGCAACCTCAGTGTTCCAGGTTGAGGCTCTATCCACTGTGCCACCACAGGTCAGGCGTGATTTTTTTAAAAAAGACCAGAAATAGGGCCAAGTAGGAAATAAGGACAAATCAGAGAATGCTCCCTGGAAGAGGAGTTTAGGCAGGGCCTTGAAGGGAGGGAAGACTGGGGAGGCAGAGATTCAAGGAAGATATTCTAGAGCAAAAGCACTGAGATGGGGAAGCACAGGGTGTGTCCTGGACTCAGGGAGGGGACCCATGGGATAGAACAGAGGTCGTGGAGGGGAGAGATTCAAAATGAGGCTGGAGGGTGGTGTGGGCCTCCAGTAGGGTGGACACGGCCAGGTGGGGTCCCAACAGGGGGGTCAGCAGCTGAGCTCAGGCCATGTCAGAACAGATGTACACAGTGGCAGTAGACCCCACCCAGCTAGCCCTGCCCCACCCACAGCCGACCCCTTGGGACCCAGGACCCAAGGCCCAGGAAGGATAGTGGGAAGGAGAGATTCAGCTTCCCGAGCCTCTTAGCTAGCTCCAGCACCTCTCACCTCCAGCTGCTGGGACAGCTAGGCTCAGCAGATCCAAACTACCTGCCCCTCTGAGGGCTGGTCTCATCTGTGAAAAGGGAAGAGTCAATGCCTTCCACAAGAAGTGCTTTGCAACTGTGTGTATTTGTGAAGGATGGAGACGGCAGGGGCTACCCTCACAGGAACCCTCTCCCTGGATGAGGAGCTCCTAGAGGGGAGCCTGGCTTAGGAGGCTCTTCGGTGTACCGGGGAAGAAGGTCCCAGACAGAGTGCTCTGAATTCACCAGCCCTCCAGGCCAAGGCCCTCGTTTGTAAAGACTAAGTGTGGCTGAAGCAAGGCCACCTTTTTGAGCTGAGGTGGGAGCAGCAGAGGGGGCAGGGGAGGGCAGAGCAGGTGGGTGGGCAGCATTGGCTGCTGAGAAACCCCAGGTGACTGAGACCCTCTGTCTCTGTGCTCTGAGGGTGAGTGGTCCATGCATCCATGCAGCCAGATGCCCACCAAGCTCCCATCAGATACTGTATTTCCCCATGTATTAGACGCACAATTTTTCAAAAATTTTGGGGTCTAAAACCTAGGTGCATCTTATATAGTGGTTGTAGATTTTTTTTACTTGGATTTGCTGCTTTTTCACACTTGTTTTTGTGCTCATTGTTGAAGACAGTGATTCATCATCAGACAAAGATGAGGACAAGCTAATGGATGGGAGTTTTGACAGTGAAGAGTTGTATGGATTTCATGATGAACAAAACTTGAGTTTAATAACTTTATGTAACACATTTTTTTTTTCAAATTTCGGGCCCCCTGGCCTGACCTGTAGTGGTGCAGTGGGTAAAGCATCGACCTGGAATGCTGAGGTTGCCGGCTCAAAACCCTGCATTTGTCTGGTCAAGGCACATATGGGAGTTGATAGTTCCTGCTCCTCCCCCCTTGCTCTCTCTCTCTCTCTCTCTCTTATCTCTCTCTCACACTTGTACTCTATCTCCTCTCTAAAATGAATTTTAAAAAAATTTCGGGCCCCCAAATTAAGGTGCGTCTTATACATGAGGAAATACGGTAAGCTGCAGGAATGTTTCCAGCACAGGACTCAGGCAAAGTGAGGCCCCTACAGAGAGAGGCAGTCCTTACCTGGCCCCACATTATGACCCTAGCTCCATTCTCCAACCCCTCCAGGTGCTAGGCTAGAAACTGAGCGCCTCTGGGGCTCCCAGGTTCATGCCCTCACTCACCAGCAATCCCACGTCTTCCCATTCCCCTGCTTGCTGCAGGCGCAGGCCCCAGCACTTCTCACCCTGTCACCTGCAGCCACCTCCAACTGCCTCCGCAGCAGCCGTCCCTCCCACACACACTGCAACATGCCTCCAACCCCTGGCTCAGCTATTCATTACTCCTGCAGGTAATGAATGAACCTATTCCCTATCTTTATTGTTGTGGGGTGGGGAGTTCCTTCTGCTATGATCGTAGAGAGAAACAGCTGACAGGAGTGTGGGGCAGGCAAGCGGGAGCTGGGTCGAGCTGGGTCCCCTTCACCCAGTCAGGTCACTTCCCATCTCTGAAACTGTTTCCTCACTATGATGGGGGCGGATAACACCTGCCTACCTCACTGGGAGCAGACAACGGGCTTTCCCAATTATCAGAAGAAGCACACATCCACAAAGCAGAGAACAACCCAGATCCCACAGGAAAGATTAAGAAAAGCACTACAAACAAAAAGGAGGTGAAATGAAGAACACAGCTCATCAGACAGACCCACCAATCTGAATGGGACCACCTGGCACAGACATACACCATCGGAGATTCTCTGCACTGAAGGTGGGGGCAGACCCACGTCATCGACAAGGGCGAACTTGAGAGGGGGCGCCAGTGCATGCGCTGCGGCGGGAAAGGGTGTCAGTGTACGCGCGGCGGCGAGGGAAGGGGTGCTAGTGCACGCGCTGCGGCGAGGGAGAGAGAGAGAGAGAGAGAGAGAGAGAGAGAGAGAGAGAGAGAGAAGGGAGAAGGGTGGGGGGTCCCAGTGCCCGCGCTGCGGTAAGAGAGGGCGCCAGTGCACGCGCGGCGGTGAGGGATGGGTCCCAGTGCACGCGCGCCGTGAGGAAGGGGGCGCCAGCGCACGCACTGCGCTGAGATTCGATCACTGAGTGATTTTTTTTTAAAGGGGGAAGTATACAGAATATCAACATATGAGAATATAAGGTCAGAATGTCTCTGGAAAGTTTAACAGGGCACTATTAACACAGGTGCCCTTACGGAGCAGAGACAAAGGGACTTATAGGCACATGTTCACTTTGAACCTTTTATTTGATTCTGTTAACCATCTTTAAAGAGTTAGGATAGCCTGACTGGGCGGTGGTGCAGTGGATAGAGCGTCGGACTAGGATGTGGAAGACCCAGGTTCGAGACCCTGAGGTCGCCAGCTTGAGCACGGGCTCATCTGGATTGAGCAAAAGCTCACCAACTTGGACCCAAGGTCACTGGCTCGAGCAAGTGTTTACTCGGTCTGCTGAAGGCCCATGGTCAAGGCACTTATGAGAGAGCAATCAATGAACAACTAAGGTGTTGCAACGAAAAACTAATGATTGATGCTTCTCATCTCTCCGTTCCTGTCTGTCTGTCCCTGTCTACCCCTCTCTCTGACTCTATCTCTGTCTCTGTAAAAAAAAAAAAGAGTTAGGATAGGAGAATAACACCCCCCCCCCCACGGCTTCCATAAGCAACATACAGATTTATCAGAGGATAGAGAGAAGCAATACACCTACAAGTGCTTTATACACTGTGGAGCCCTGGAATTCTCATTCTGGCACTTACTGGCTGGCAACCTTCAGTAATTTAACTAATCAGTGCCTCAGTGTCCTCACTGGTCAGATTGTTATATTGGAACAGCAAGAAACAGACGTTTTGCCACACAATTAAGTAGCCAAATTAAGGAGTCTTTATTTTAAAGCCGACGACCATACTGATACCTAAGTCAGTCAAATCATGTGACCCCGAACACAGTTTGGGGCCAGCTTTTAAAGGCAAAATCACATACTGGTTGGGGTATGGGAAGGAGGGGGAGCCCAGAGAAGCATGGTACAAAAGCAATAAAACATATTCATTAATTTTGCTAACAAACTCATTAAATCTTACAGTCTTGTTACAATGTTTAGCTATAGGATCAATTTATTTTTATTTATTTATTTTTTTTACAGAGACAGAGAGTCAGAGAGAGGGATAGACAGGGACAGACAGGAACGGAGAGATGAGAAGCATCAATCATTAGTTTTTCGTTGTGCGTTGCGACACCTTAGTTGTTCATTGATTGCTTTCTCATATGTGCCTTGACCACGGGCCTTCAGCAGACCAAGTAACCTCTTGCTCGAGCCAGTGACCTTGGGTCCAAGCTGGTGAGCTTTTGCTCAAACCAGGTGAGCCCGCACTCAAGCTGGCAACCTCGGGGTCTTGAACCTGGGTCTTTGGCATCCCAGTCCGATGCTCTATCCACTGTGCCACCGCCTGGTCAGGCCATATATATATATATATATATATATATATATATATATATGGTCAATTTATTTATTTATTTATTTATTTATTTACAGAAACAGAGAGAGAGTCAGAGAGAGGGATAGACAGGGAAAGACAGACAGGAACAGAGAGATGAGAAGCATCAATCATTAGTTTTTTGTTGTGCATTGTGACACCTTAGTTGTTCATTGATTGCTCTCTCATATGTGCCTTGACCGTGGGCCTTCAGCAGACCGAGTAACCCCTTGCTCAAGCCAGCGACCTTGGGTCCAAGCTGGTGAGATTTGCTCAAACCAGATGAGCCCGCGCTCAAGCTGGCGACCTCGGGGTCTCGAACCTGGGTCTTCGGCATCCCAGTCTGACGCTCTATCCACTGTGCCACCGCCCGGTCAGGCTATATATAGGATCAATTTAAAGAGATGTGTCTGAAGCTGAAGTCATGACCTGCCCCCAAACCTGCCCTGCCAGCCCCACCCATCCCCATCACTGACAGAGGTGACAGGAAGGTCCTGGTGTTCGTGTACAGGTGCACACAGACAGACACAGACAGAAGATAAGAAAAGGAAAGATAAGAAAAGGAAGATAGGAAAAGAAAAGACCTCCCCAAAAAGTCACCTGTGGGTATCAGCATCGGGGCCTGAGCACTAGGAGGAGGCAGGCAGCCCTGAAGAGGATAGAGGAGGTGAATTAAAGAAAGGCATCACTCAGGGTCCAGGCAATTTGACTTGGGGGGGGGTCCCAGGGAGCAAGGGGAGCATGCTTACTCTTACTTGTTTTCAGCAGAACCCACCAGCTATCACAGCTTTCTGAGGACGAAAGCAACAACAGTGGGGACACAGAAAGCAGAGGCATCCCAGGAAACCACTGTGCAGGCAGCATCGATCCCTCATTCAGCTATCCATAGCAGCCACTACATTTAACCTAATGAGACCAGCAGGTACAGGTGCCATAACCAAATCGCCCCCCCCAGGGGAGTCATTGGGTGACTGGCTTTCACAGTATAAATACCCACAGAGACCCTCAGAAATATTTGGGGAAATGGGCTTTCTTCTAAGTTAAGCAGATGGAGGTTTGAGCATCAAGATCCAGAATTTTTTCCTTCTTTTTCCAATTGAGAGGAGAGGAGATAGACAGACTCCCTCATGTGCCCCAATTGGGATACACCCAGGAAGCCCTATCTGGGGCCAATGTTCTGCCCATCCGAGGCCATGATCGTAACCGGGCTATTTTTAGCACCTTAGGTGGAGGTTCCATGGAGTCATCTTCAATACCTGGGGTCGACGTGCTCGAATCAAATGAGCCATGGGAAAGAGCAAGAGAGAGAGAGAGAGTGAGAGAAGAGGGAGGGGGAGGAGTGGAGAAGCAGGTGGTCGCTTCTCCTGTGTGCCCTGACCAGGAGTCAAACCTGCGATATCCACATGCCGGGCCAATGCTTTACCACTGAGTCAACTGGCCAGGGCCAAGATCCAGGTCTTAATGCAAGTGTGATCCCCATGGGATGTGACTTTTGCATAGAAGAATAGAAGGGGCACAACTGGAGGCTGGGACCAGTGCAGTAGGCAACCAGGATGATAGTGGTGGGGCTGGCATTCAAATGGCCGCAGCAGAAGGCATTTAGGAGGGAAGAGAGGCAGAACCTACAAATGAAGAGACTGGTGGTGATAGTGGGGAGCAGTTTGGATGGCACCTAGGATTTTAGTCTGGGTGACTGGGTGACAGCAGTGCCACTGGCTGAGATGGGGACCTGGGAGGCAGGTCAGGTTTGGGGGCAGGTCATGACTTCAGGACATGTCTCCGAGGTCTAAGAAACATCTAGGTCAGGCCCCTCACTTCCAGCCAAGAGAGCTGAAATCCAGAGAATGATGCATCCCTCCTCACACAGCCCGGTGCTGGCTGCCCAGAGGTTGTCCTGCCCTGCTTCCCTGCCATTGTCTAAAATGTCTAATAAGGAAGAAGCAGTGAGGTACCTACAAGCAGAACCCCACTCCCTAACCTGCTCCTGGACACAGCCCGTCAGGCCACGTACATGCCTCACAGCTACAGCTGGGTGATGGTGATAGTATATGCGGTTCATGACACCAATATCTTTACCCAGGTCTTTGCATGAAAGTTTCCATAAGTTCTGCCCAACATGCTCGTGTGTGAGCAAATATCCTATTATTTACCCGGTAAATCTCACTGTTATCACTGCCCTGGGCTTGGCTTTGCATTTCTCAGATTCATCATCTGCCCTTCTGTCCCCCTCAGGAGCCAGGCTGTCTTGGGAAAACCTGAGTCAACAGCATCCTCAATTCAGAGACTGTGGGCCTGGGTGCTCATGCCAGCCTGCACTGACTCCCTGGGCTGCTGGCAGGTCACCTGGGGCTGTCTCCAGGTGGGCCCCAGTGGGGTGCAATCAGAGGCTCTGGATGACTGAGCCCTGAGAGGGGGCCCAACCACATCAGAAAAAGCCCAGGCCACGTCACCCCACAGGCATGGCTGTGCTGGGCCTTGGAGAGGCTCTGCCTGAGATCCCAAGGTACCCTGAGACCCTATAACAGGTGTCGGGAACCTATGGCTCGCAAGCCAGATGTGGCTCTTTTGATGGCTGCATCTGGCTCACAGACAAATATTTAATAAAAAAATATATTGATAATAATGTTAAAAATATAAAACATTTTCATGTATTACAATCTATTCATTTCCTACGGCTCATGTTCATGGTTGCGGTTGGCTGGAGCCAATCACAGCTGTCCTCCGGGACAACACCAACTTTTTATTGGATAATGCATAATGTACACGGGTCATTGTATGGCTCTCACGGAATTACATTTTAAAATATGTGGCGTTCATGGCTCTCTCAGCCAAAAAGTTTCCCTACCCCTGCCCTATAAGAACCCAGTTAATCCTTAGGTCCCTTTATCATCACCTGAGTCGTCATCCAGCCTTGCTTGAACTCTTCTGCTGACAAGGAACTTCCTGCTTGTGAGGGAGCCTTCTTTCCCATGAGACAGTTCTGACTGCTAGACTTTACCTCCCTGCACCCTCCACTGCTGGCTCCAGCTCAGCCTCTGAGACTTGCTCACTCTGTCTGGGGCAGCCATGCAGGTGCTCAGACCATTGTGTCTCCACCCATGTCCTGGGGGTCCTCTGAACCTGTTCCAGGTGGCCAGGGGCACTCTAAGATGCAAGACCCAGAACACACATACACACAAACCTTCCCCGGGATAGCCACAGAGCGGATTTTCACCTTCTTCATTAGAGACAGTGCCTTTGTTAATGTGGCCTAGGAGCTTATTAGCCGTTCAGTAACGTCTCATCCTGAGCCCTCACAGGAATTTCCACCTGCTTAAATGCCCAGACCCTTTTCACGAAGGCTGCTCTTGCACCATGCCCACTCCATTTTCTATGCCAGCAGCATTTTTCCCCACTTAAACAGCACAGTTTGATAGAAATATAAAGTAAGCCTTATATATTACTTTTAATTTTCTAGCCAGAAAAGTAAAAAGAGGTGAGATTACCTTCAATAATATATTATATTTAACTCAGTAGATCCAAAATATTATCATTTCAACCTGTAATAAATATGGGAAAGTGTTAGGATTTATTGTTTTCCTCCCCAAGTCTTCTAAACCTTTAGCTCTTAAAACACATCTCAGTTCAGATATTAAATTCTCAGCAACTAAAGTGAAATGTAATCCTACCAAAACAATCAAGTTGTGTTTTTTTTTTTGTTGTTTTTTTTGTTTTTTTTTTCACTTTTCTGAAGCTGGAAACGGGGAGAGACAGTCAGACAGACTCCCGCATGCGCCCGACCGGGATCCACCCGGCACGCCCACCATGGGGCGACGCTCTGCCCATCAGGGGGCGATGCTCTGCCCATCCTGGGCGTCGCCATATTGCGACCAGAGCCACTCTAGCGCCTGGGGCAGAGGCCACAGAGCCATCCCCAGCGCCCGGGCCATCTTTGCTCCAATGGAGCCTTGGCTGCGGGAGGGGAAGAGAGAGACAGAGAGGAAAGTGCGGCGGAGGGGTGGAGAAGCAAATGGGCGCCTCTCCTGTGTGCCCTGGCCAGGAATCGAACCCGGGTCCTCCGCACGCTAGGCCGATGCTCTACCGCTGAGCCAACCGGCCAGGGCTCAAGTTGTGTTTAATGGAAAAATATTTTACATGGCTTCGGATTGTAAATTTTAATTTTAATTACTGAAAATAAAATACACTCAGTTGCTGTGGTACGTTAGCCACATTTTAAGTGCTTGGTTGCACAAGTGGTCGGACAGTGCCTGTCTAGATCTCAGGAAAGAGAAACGGACAGCTCCTAGCACATGCTGCTTCCCAGGCCCCTAGCGTCTCTGAGACAGGTGTACAGGTGGCTGTCTCCAGGGAACCCACCATCCACTGAGGGAGACACACATCCATGGGTGATGGCCTGGAGGCAGGCTGAGGCTGTGACAGCCAATGACAGGTCAGAGGGGTGGTTTTTTAGGGGCACAGGTGTCCATTGGGGACAAGACCGGGAGGCCTTAGAGAAAATGCAACATTTGAGCTGGGCCTGGATGTTAAGTGAGACTTCTCCAGGCAGGGAAGAGGAGACGGGAGCGAGGGGAGAATATCAGCAAAGGCACTGGGGCAGGCAGGGGTAGGGAAGAGTGAGACTCCAGTGGGGCAGGCTTGGGGGAGGGGAAAGAAGGCCTGGGGGCCTGTCTGAGTATCTGTGTATTTTGTGCTTGGGAACTGGGATTTGCAAGTTTTGGGGTGGCTGTCTGAGATCTTCCAGAGAGTTACCCCGAGGCCAGTCTTGCAGAGAGAAGCACGTCCTAAAGAAACGTGGGTTTACTCCTACTGGACACTAGAGGGCCCCCTAGACTCTGTGAGAGGTTGGAGAAAAGGCCACTAAACAGGTGACAGCCAAGCTTGTTCAAGGCCCTGAGGACCTTCCCTCTCCATCCTGGGTCCCTCCGGTTGTGCCCCATATTCAGCCTCTGTCTGTCCAGGAGAAGGTACTGGGAGACGAGTGGGGCTTATGGAGCTGGAATGCACCATAGTTTGATATGATTATGTGAGGAAGTTTACTTGCAAAAAACTTGCCTGGCTAGCCTGACCAGGCGGTGGCACAGTGGATAGAGCGTCGGACTGGGATGCAGAGGACCCAGACTCGAGACCCCGAGGTCACCAGCTTGAGTGCGGGCTCATTTAGTTTGAGCAAAAAGCTCACCAGCTTGGACCCAAGGTCACTGGCTTGAGCAAGGGGTCACTCGGTCTGCTGTAGCCCCACTGTCAAGGCACATTTGAGAAAGCAATCAATGAACAACTAAGCAACAAAAAACTAAGGATTGATGCTTCTCATCTCTCTCCATTCCTGTCTGTCTGTCCCTATCTATCCCTCTCTCTGACTCTCCCTTTGTCTCTGTAAAAAAAAAAACAAACTTGCCTGGCTATTCATTCACAACCAAGTCCCCTTGACCATGTATATGTCAAAACTCACTTTAAAAACTTAAAATAGGCCCTGGCCGGTTGGCTCAGCGGTAGAGCATCGGCCTGGCGTGCGGGGGACCCGGGTTCTATTCCTGGCCAGGGCACATAGGAGAAGCGCCCATTTGCTTCTCCACCCCCCCCTTCCTCTCTGTCTCTCTCTTCCCCTCCCGCAGCCGAGGCTCCACTGGAGCAAAGATGGCCCGGGCGCTGGGGATGGCTCCTTGGCCTCTGCCCCAGGCGCTAGAGTGGCTCTGGTCGCAGCAGAGCAACGCCCCAGAGGGGCAGAGCATTGCCCCCTGGTGGGCAGAGCGTTGCCCCTGGTGGGCGTGCCGGGTGGATCCCGGTCAGGCGCATGCAGGAGTCTGTCTGACTGTCTCTCCCCGTTTCCAGCTTCAGAAAAATACAAACAAACAAACAAACAAACAAACAAAAAACCTTAAAATATAAGCCTCTGCTTCCAGCCCTCCAAGTCCCCTCCTCTGCCTTCTGGACCCCACCTTTTATTCACTGGGAGCCCCCACTCTCCTGTTTTCTTGGGCAGAGTGCCCATGGAGGTCTGCTCTGCCCATGATGCGGACATCATTTCTGAAGCCTGAGCACACATCCTGGCTCAACCTGGCAGGTCTGGGTGGGTTCAGTAAGTGCTGATCTACCTCCCGACCCGGCTCAGGTAATAGACCAAGGTGATAGACACCTTGGTTTCCTTCATCTATAATTGGGGACGTTACAAAATGTCCCTCATAGGGTTATAATGGGGACTAAAAAGGGTGACATTTGTGAAGCGCTTAGCAGGGCCCCTGGCACCTGCCAGTTACCACTGAATCTCTTAAATCCCTGTCACACCATGGAGAAAGGGTTGAGTGTCTGTCCCAGCCAGAGTCTGGAAGATTTTAGTTGCAGCCTGGGAGACGGGTGCAAATAACCAGTGATATAATCAGTCCTGTGACTGATCCAGGAAGGGCACAGTTGACCCAGGTCAGGGTGGCCATCTGTATTAGCAGGATACCTCCAGGAGGCCCTCAGGCTGGCACGTGGCCACTGGTATGCACCAGAGACCACAGCAGATGTAGAGAGGATGTAGAGAAGCCAAAGTTGGGGTGGGGGAAGGCTGCTCTGGGATGGTAAGGCCGGCAGGGAGAGCGCTCCTGGGGCCCAGTGGGAAGAGCAGCCATAGGGCCCCGGAACTGCTTGGCACCCTGCCACAGGCGTGGGTGAGCTCTGAAGGCACAGGGCACTGGGGCTGGGGTGTAGAGTCAATTTATTATGATAAGGGTGAAAGATGAGGCCAGCTTCCCCAGGCGGCGTCTGAGTGGGCATTAAAGGGTGAGTTCACTCGGCAGATGGCAGGCAGGGAGCAGAGGACTGGATCTAGGACCCAGCCCGGCTCACCGTGGCAGGTCTGGGTGGGTTGGTAAGTGTTGACCCAACTCTGTCCCTACAAGGAGGTTGACACCATGAAAGTGGTCACTCAGTTTTGGTCACAGGTCCCCACCTCCCCTTAATCTGGAACCTGGGCACTCAAGCCCCTTCCCCCATGTCCGAGTCCAAAATGTTGCCTGATCTCTTTGCTCAGCTCGTTGAACTTTACATGTTACAACATTTTTGGGATGGGGAGTAGGAGGGGGAGTAAGTGGGTCAATACAGAATTTCATTTCTATCTTTGGGTTCGTTTAAAAAAAGTTTTTTATGTCCATCGACATGGAGGTTAATTCACAAAGCTATCCAGAGCCCCCTAAGTGCCCCAGACAAGGGGTGATTTTAAATGGCAGGCTTTGGGGGCTGGCAAGTATGGCTCCCAGGTCTAGGCCTTCTCTCATCCTGAAGACAGACCATCAGCCCTGAATTCCTGGACTTGGAGTGTGAGCTTCGTGGGACCTGCCTGCTGGCCCTTCACTCAGCCCCCATCCCCGCCTTGGCTTCCAGCTGGGCTCCGAGGGCTCCATGTGGCTGTCTCTCCTCTCTTCATTCGTAACAGCTGCATCCTGACTCAGAATGCCAAGGAGGGTGAGGCTGAGCCCCCTGAAGGCCTGCTGCTTGGGGACCAGGGGCAGCCAGACCCAGCACCACAGAAGGGATAAAAGGTCCCTTTGGAACTCCTGTTCCCAGAACTCTCTCTGGGTACTCATCAGGGGAGAGAAAGGTACTAGGGGAGCTCCAGCTGACTAGCCAAGTCTCTGTCGACAGACTGCCATGGGGACCTGGGGATGAGAGGCAGAGCGCCCAGAGGCAAGTGGTGCCAGCCTTCCATTGGTCAGTGTGCTGGTCAAGCTAGGTCACAGTCTGGGGGCTCCCGGGAGTGAGCAGAGAGCTTCACAAGAACAGGGAGCAGCTGTGGAGTGTGGCAGGAGCCAGGGCCCCCTCACCTCCAACCCCACAGGGGCCTGTCACTCTCCGTTAGGCTGGATACTTGAGCAGCCCCGTGACACCTTCCCACCCTACTCAGCGGGTCACTGCATCCCACCAATTCTCCCTTATCAATCTTGATCTGTCTCCCTCTCCCCAACTAGCCACCCCCTCTCTCTAATGTCTGCTGCTGCTGCTGCCTCCCAGCTGGTCAGCCTCTCTTTTCCCCCCATTTCTTCAGTGAATTATCGGGGGGATCACCTTAATCTTCTATGTTCTTCCAAGTTCTTGGCAGAGGTCAGGAGGCCTTCATGTTAGCTCCATATGCTTCCTACATCCCCTAGCTTTTACTCATGGTTTTAAGAAATAAACTCATCTGCCTGATCAGTGGTGGGGCAGTGGATAGAGCATTGACCCGGAACACTGAGGTCCCCAGTTGAAAACTCCAAGGTCGCTGGCTTGAGCGTGGGCATGCCAGCTTGAGTGCGGGGTCACTGGCTTGAGCCCAAGGGTCACTGGTTTGAGCAAAGGGTCACTGGTTTGGCTGGATTCCCCTAGTCAAGGTATGTATGAGAAGCAATCAATGAACAACTAAAGTGAAGAAACAACGAGTTGATGCTTCTCACTCTTTCCTCCCTCTATCTCTCCCTTCTTCTCTCTCTCTCTCTCTCTCAAAATAAAATAAAATAATAAACTCATCTGGTGAATTCTCATATGATGATCACTGGACCCAGAGTTCATCCAGATTTGAGCACCAATCCCAGCCTGGTTCTGACTTACCCAAGTGACCTGCCAAGAGCCACAGCTACTGCTTCTGGCCTCTGGAGCCCCATGCCTGGCACGCAGTAGGTGACCAGGCCTGTAGCACCTATCATGTCTGCCTCTCTGGGTAACAGGGCTGGCTTGCCCCATCTCAAGTGTGGACCCTGAGAAAGAAGATGCCTACTAAGAAGGACTCCTCATGGCTTAACTGGGCTTAAATTTTAAAAAAACAAACAAAAAAGAAGAAAACAGGCCTTACTGTGGTGGCGAAGTGGATAAAGTGTCAATCTGGAACACTGAGGTCACTGGTTTGAAACCCCGGGCTTGCCTGGTCAAGGCACATAGGAGAAGCAACTACTAGGAATTGATGCTTCCCACTCCACCCCCTCTCCCCCCCTTTCTCCCCCCTCTCTCTACAATCAATAAATAAAATCTTAAAAAATAAAACAAAACAGCCTGAATAGGCGATGGAGCAGTAGAGCATCCGACTGGGACCCAGGGGACCCAGGTTCGAAACCCCAAGGTCACCAGCTTGAGCGCGGGGTTGCTGGCTTGAGTGTGGGATCATAGACATGACCGCATGGTCACTGGCTTGAAACCAAGGTCACTGGTTGAGCAACGGGTCACTCGCTCTGCTGTAGCCCCTTGGTGAATGCACAGAAGAGAAAGCAATCAATGAACAACTAAGGAGCTGCAACGAAGGATTGATGCATTTCATCTCTCTCCTTTCCTGTCTGTCTGTCCCTATCTGTCCTTCTCTCTGTCTCTCTGTCTTTGTCACAAACAAACAAACAAATGAAAAAAATAAACACAAAAACAAAACCTAGCACCTGTTTCTAAACAGAGGCCTCTCATGCAAACTGCATCTCAGGGAAAGCGCTGCACTGAACTGCCTGACAGCACTGTGTTTCTGCGGGCTGAGCCAGCCTTTATAAAGCAATTCTTGGAATCCTGTTTAAACCAATAACTGAGGCTTTCTTTTTTTTTTTTTTTTTTCTGTATTTTTCTGAAGCCGGAAACGGGGAGAGACAGTCAGACAGACTCCCGCATGCGCCCGACCGGGATCCACCCGGCACGCCCACCAGGGGGCGACGCTCTGCCCACCAGGGGGCGATGCTCTGCCACGACCAGAGCCACTCTAGCGCCTGGGGCAGAGGCCGAGGAGCCATCCCCAGCACCCGGGCCATCTTTGCTCCAATGGAGCCTTGGCTGCAGGAGGGGAAGAGAGAGACAGAGAGGAAGGAGAGGGGGAGGGGTGGAGAAGCAGATGGGCGCTTCTCCTGTGTGCCCTGACCGGGAATCGAACCCGGGACTTCTGCACGCCAGGCCGACGCTCTACCACTGAGCCAACCGGCCAGGGCGAGGCTTTCTTCATCCAATTGGAGCCATAGCCCCAGCAACATCTTCACTGACCAAGTCCTCATTTGCATGATGATGGACCAATTAGGGACTGAGGCCAGAGACTTCTGTTTCTGTCAATGCAAGTCAGCTCCCCTCTAGCTGTGGGAGCTATTTTCCATTTCCTCAGATAGAGCTGACCAGCATAGGCCAGAGCAGAGTAGAATGGAGCAGGCCAGCACAGGGCAAAACAAACCAGAGCAGAGCAGAGCTTCTTAGCCAGAGAGGAACCTGGTCCCAGGGTTACCTCACAGCTGTGCTATATCACAATTGAGCTGTTTTGCACTAAATTAAGTTTCCTTCTTTACCCCAAGTTGGGGATTTCTGTTGGTGTTGAGTTGGCACCAGTGTTTGTTGGTTGACACAGGGCTGCTTCCAGAGTCAGAATCCAGCCAGAAATTCTGTCCCACTGGCCTCGTGTTACCCCATGCTCCTTATATGAGGGCAGCTATTTCTGTCGTGGTGTCTCAGATAACCTAGTCCTTCCCAGCTGTGCCCTGCTTCCTGGGTCAGTCTAGGCACTTCTATTTCCAACGATGCCTTTTCTTCTGGAAAGTGGGGCCAGCTGATCCTGCTCAGCTGTGCCCCTCCTGAAAGCTGGTCTGTGGCTGTTGAAGGCCCTCCTTCCTCTGAGGTGCCAGCAGCCAGGTGCCACAGGGAGCACCATTAGCAGTTACTCTGAGTTTGCAGGTCCCCCTTTGATTTTTTTTTAAAGGTGGGCATGTGTCCTTAATGCTGGCTTTGTCTCCTCCTTACTCTCTGACGCTCATCACAGTTTCTTCAAGGAGAACCTGTTTCCTTCATTACAAATGCCTCCAGGTCACTTTAAATAGATATAAGAATTTTTAAAAGTAAAATATATGCCCACATTTATTTTTATTTTTTATTATTATTTTTTTTTTTAGCAAGAGAGAGAGAGAGAGACAGGGACAGACAGACAGGAAGGGAGAAAGATGAGAAGCATCAACTCATCTTTGATGAGTTGTGGCACTTTAGTTGTTCATTGCTTTCTCATACGTGCCTTGACTGGAGGCTCCAGCTAAGCCAGTGACCCTTGCTTAAGTTAGCGACCTTGGGCTTCAAGCCAATGACCATGTGTAAGGCCAGAAGTCGCAGCCATCGTGGTCATTCACATGTAGGTTCCCATTAGATTTGGGCAGACGGTAAAGAAACAGTGGAGCCAAGAAATGGTGGGCCATTCCTTTATTAAAGTCTTGCACTGGCCGACGAGCAAACACACAGGGCTCCCAAAGCCACTGACACATTCTTCAGTTCCACAACCAGGAGAATCTTCTCTGGGTTTTCCTAGAATCAAAGACCTTACCAGTCTCAGCAGAGCTCACAAAAGCTTCTCACCTCTGTTTCCCCATCTGCATATCTTTTCTCTCTGCACAAACTCTGCAAAAAATGGCTTCCCTCTCTCTGCAAAACTGGCTTCTCTCTCTTTCCCTGGCATCATGACTTCTCACTTTTCAGAACTCTGCCTTCTCTCTGCTTTCACTCCTTTTTACAAACTTTCTGGCGTGAAAATCTCTCTTCCAGCAAACATTAGCAAGACAATGACCCTTCCCAAGCAGGAAGATATTTTGCAATTTCACAGACATATACTTGGTGCTGCCCAGTGCCATTTTTTAACACTAAAAGTGAGCAAACTCAAATAATACAAATTTTACAAACTCATTTGCCCAACACCATGGTGTCATGTCTATGATCCCACACTCAAGCCAGTGACCACTCCTACCAGGGCACCCAATGGCAGATGAGAGTTGGAGAACTAACATCCCACTTCGCTTCCTCTGTCCCCATGGTGTGTTTGTCTCAAGGACCCCAGCCAGGCTGGGACCCACTTACCCACAGTAGTCACCTTCCCATTAAGACCCCTCTTCCCTTCTCTCATTTCCCCACCCACCTCTCATGCCTCCTTAGGGCACCTTGTACTCTTGTCTCATCTCTGCGTCATTTGCTGTTGGGTATACAAGTGTGTTTAGGTTTGCTTGTCTGTATTTTGCATTGGTGCAGGGCAGCACCACGTGGAAGGCTGAGGCTGCTTGCCCTCAGGGTGGCAGATTGCAAATTGCAGATTGCTGGCCTCCATGAGGAAGGTGATTGTTTGCTATTGTTGGCCGGAGAAGGAGAAAGGATATTTCTGCCAAGCATGTTTTGCTGGAGAGTGCCGAGGGCCTGGGGAGCCCGGCTGAGGCTGGTTGGGGCCTGTGAGTCAGGTGAGTCCGAGGGGTTTGGGACTTGGGTGCCCTGAGTGAGAGGGAAGCAGTCTTCCCTGCCTGTTTGCTAATCAGCCATTAAGAGACTTTAATAAAAGGAATGGCTCACCATTTTTTGGTTCCACAGTTCCTTTAACATCTGCCCAAATCCTGCATGGCCATGAAGGCGGCCACTGGCTTCTGGAGAAACCCATCTAAGACAAAACCTGAGATACTAAAGAATAGTTGAAATGATGAATTAAGAAAATGTGTAGGTCAGTGAAGGTGGTTGAATTTGAAAGAGCTTCCATGTGTAGCCAGACATGTGAAAGGGTATGACTAGTATTCATTCACTCATTCATCCATTCAACAAACACCATTGAGGCCCATCATCTCTGGCAGGTGGGACAGATGATGCTGGTCACTAGCAACATGGCCTCAGGCATGTGGCCAGGACTGTCCACTGATTTCTCTATGGCTTGTCCATCTGACCCTCAAGGTTACCCAAGCTCATGCACAGACAGTGGAAGCAATTCTGTTCCCCAAGAGCCAAGACAACTGGATATCCCTCCAGACAGAGGATATCCTGGGTCCTGTTTTGGGGACAGGAAAAATCTGAGAAGGTTCTCATCCCTGAGGACCAGTGCTGAAGGGTTGAGTCCTGAGACATGGATGTAGCAGAGAGGTGTTTATTTACAGATGCAGGAGGATGTCATGTGAATGGATGAGCATGTGAAATATACTGAACGTGAGGAGAGATGTCTTTTCCCCTTTTAAATTCCTTTTTTTTTTTTTTTTTTTCTTACAGAGACAGAGAGAGAGAGTCAGATAGATAGGGACGGACAGAGATGAGAAGCATCAATCATCAGTTTTTTGTTGCGACACCCTAGTTGTTCATTGATTGCTTTCTCATATGTGTCTTGACCGCGGGTCTTCAGCAGATTGAGTAACCCCTTGCTCGGGCCAGCGACCTTGGGTCCAAGCTGGTGAGCTTTTGCTCAAACCAGATGAACCTGCGCTCAAGCTGGCAACCTCGGGGTCTCAAACCTGGGTCCTTCCGCATCCTAGTCCGACGCTCTATCCACTACGCCACTGCCTGGTCAGGTTCCCCCTTTTAAATTCTTGACTAATAGACCCTTAAGTTCTTGATCCCTGTAACAAAAGAGAGATGTCTGAGAAAAGCATAGAAATTTGTTTGGTATAAATTTTACATGAAGCAGGAGCCTTCCTAAGGAAATGAATACTGGAAGAATTTATGCTGGGTTTAAGACAGAGCAGTGGAAGAAAGATAGGATAGGACAAAGAATGAGGTAAATGTCCTGTACTTGGGAACAATAACAAAATCTGTTTATTGGGATTCTTCTCCTATCTCTGGTCTCTGGAGATAAGGATGTCCTCAGGCCACGTGACCTGCTTCAGGGAAAGGTCAGAAAGTCCTGCCTACTACTGGTTGTTTCTCAAAACCTTCAGCTTTAAAATGTGCTACATGCCAAGGAGCCATATTTTGACATAGTGTGTCCTGAACCCCATCAATACATACAATGGGCTATGACAGAGCTTTAAAAGACCTAAGGTTCTGACACCTGCTATAATAAGGGTGAACTTTAAGGACATCATTCTCAGAGGAGTAAGCCAGTCACAAAAAGACAAATACCGGTGATTCTACTTCTCTGAGATCCTTGGACTCGTCACATTCATAGAGACAAAAATTAGAATTGTGGGTGCCAGGGACCAGGGAAGGGGGACAGGGAGTTAGTGTTTCGTGAGGGAAGCATTTCTGTTCGGCAAGATGAAACAAATTTGAAAATACACGATGATGAGTGATGGTTGCACAACGTTGCGAATGTACCTAATGCAACTGAACTGTGCATTTAAAAATGGCTAAAATGGTAAATTTTATATTCTGTGTATTTCATTACACACACAGTCACACAAAGTGAATTATAGCCAGAGCTAGGAAGCTGCATTGAGAGCGGACTGAGGTTGGCACAGCATGGCCTGCCTGGGGCTATCCCTGGGGTTTGGAGAGGTTGGGTAAGGTGTGTGATCATGGAAAGATCGAAAGCCAGCATGAGGCACTGAGGAGAGGACAGTGAAAGAATAAAGATGCCTCGCGGGTTGACAGAGAAGCCAAGGCCTCCCACAGGTGTGGGATTCGGTTACTGGGTGAAGGGTGCCTGCTCTCACTTTGACTGTGGGGAAGAGGTGAGGGGGCTCCTCTTGGATGCCAGCACAGTCAGAGTGGGTGACTCTGTATTTCCCGTTTCTATGGAGGAAACAAACCCTACAGTTCATGGCACCTACCTGCTTCCTTTTGTGAAAGTCCTTAGTCACAGTAGTGAATTCTGAATTGTCATTCCTAGGGGAAATGCAGGGTTCAGTTGCTGGGAGCTTCTGGCTACAACAGTTTGGTCAACCAGTGGATACATAAACTTGTGCATGTTTTCTGTTTTAAGACACCTATTTGATACATAGTGATAATTCATTCACATTGTTACAGCCACCAGCACTATAAATTGTGTTTGAATGAAGCGCCAACAAGTGTTATTTTCTCTGTATGGTAAGTTGAAGTCTCATGCACTTGGGAACCCTAGACAGCCTGTCAGCACATTGGGGGGCCGTTTTCAACAGCAAAGACAACAACTAAAATCACAAAAATTTGAAATAAATAAACAGTTGATGTATGAGTTTGCAGGGGTGGTGTGGGAAAAGACACGATGTAATTGGTGTCAGAAGTGTATGAGTGAAAACATGACGTGCATAATCACGTGTCCAGGTGCTGTACAGGTGACATTTTGAATCCTGACAGCAACTCCATGGGTCATTTTACAGATGAGAACACAAAAACAGAGAGAAGGAGGCCGGTTTCCAAAGGCTACATTCTGCACTCCATGCTTGCCTGGTGGAGAAGGGGGGGCACTTCTTCCTCTGCGAAACAGGGGAAGGATGGCCCAGGAGACTGAGTTGCTGCTGGCTGTGTGACTCCGGGCAGGTGCTTCACCTCCCTGCACAGCAGCTGCTGCGGTGGGAATGCTCTGTGCAGCTAGCTCTGTACATAGAGGTTAAGGGACATCTTAGCCACTTCCCAGGAACACAAGGAATCATCTCGGTCTGAGCCTCCCCAGAGCTCACATTTTTTTTTTTGCATTGTCCCTCTTAACATCCAAAACCTGTTATTCACAATTTTTACTTAGAAGTGAAACTCAAAACTTCATGCCGCTATCATTGAATGGAAAATCTCTACCACTTGTCCTGAACTGAAGACTTCGTACACAAGACTGCAGGAACTCGAAGCAAAGACATTATACAGGGGTAGGCAAAAGTAGAATTACAGTTGGTATGGAAAATAATTAATAAATAACGATACAAGAAGGAACACTGTTTCGCGTACTCACAATTGTAAACCTGCTTTTCTACCTAATTTAGATACTGGTGCCTCTTTAAGGCGCGCATAAAGGGACATGATTAAGTGTCAAAAAGATATTCAAGACATAAGTGGGCAATTGCTACTTCCTCCCTGACTTAAGGGATGAAAAGGAACGGAAACGGTGCTGTATCTCTCCAGGACGTCCGCGTCACTTGGAGTTTTGGAAAACTCGACTCCACCTTCCCGGACGCGAAGCTCGGCCCCTCTCCACCACCCCAGCCCCTGAGCCCTCCCAGCCCGGCGCCGCGGAGGAAGGCGGGGTGGGTGTCCTGCTCCCGATTGGGCCGCCTGCCCGCTCATTTGCATGGGCCGAGGGGCGGGCCGGCGGTGCTGACGTCATGCAGGGAATGCCTGGGCTGGCGGCGAGGAGGCCGAGCGGAGTGCGCGAGCGGGCGCTAGAATAAGCGGCGCTGTGCCTGGGACCCCAGACCTCACACCCTGTACCCAGGTCCCCAGACCCTGCACCCCGGACCCCAACCGCGCACACCGACAGCCGCCGCAATGCACGATCTCGAGCGCGGCTGGAGCCTATCCTTCTCGGGCTGCGGTTTTCTAGGCTTCTACCACATCGGGGCGACCCGCTGCCTGAGCGAGCGCGCCCCGCACCTCCTCCGCGACGCGCGCATGTTTTTCGGTGCCTCGGCCGGGGCGCTGCACTGTGTCACCTTCCTCGCTGGTATCCCGCTTGGTACGTCCAGGGCCGCCAAGGGGCTCTTTGCCGGGAGGGGGCGCCCCCAGGCCTGGGCTGAGAGCGACTCGTCAAGGTTGCGGGGCGTCCAGGGGATCGGAGATTGGACAGGCATACGCAGGGTATATCCCGGGGGCCTCTGCAGACAGATGTTTCCTTCACGGTCTTCTCTTGCCTCACACGGGTGAGCTGGGTCGTCCCGCTTGGGAGGGGGAGCACCTACAGGTGCGGCTCCTCTGGGCGTGGGAACCCCGAGCGCCTCACCGCCCCAACCCCATTCTAGTGCCCCGGCTAGAAAGGAAGCCCCTTTCTGGGGTCTGAAAGGAGGGACACGCGACGCAGGAGACGGAGGGTGGAGCTGGTCCCCGCGGTCCCCGCCGTCCGCTTGGGAGGCGCTGGCCGAGCTGAGCTGCCGACGGGAAGGGCCGATTTGTCCTGGGTCCGCACAGGATGGGTGCTTTGGATTGTGCCCCAGGGCGGGCGCCTTCGTCCCTTTGGGGACTTAAGGGACTGGAGACACCACTACCACCTTCCCCAACCCTCTCCGGACGCCTTTGTTGCGGGCCAGCCCTCCAGGAGTTGGAAGCATATCCGGCAGAGGGCAACACTTCAGTTCTGGGCAGAATTGCTGGTTTGGAGTTGAGGAGGTTGGGGATATGTTGTGTGTGTGGAGGAGGGGTACAAAAGTTATCTTCTCTCCTTTTCCAGTGTTTCAGACCCTTGTGTGTGTGTGTGGGGGGGGACTGGAGTGGATCCCTGGACATACTCCATACCATAACCCCCTCCACACCCCACTCAGTGCCACTGGATATGAGATCCTGCCCATTCGAGTTTTGTTCTAATTAACGTCTGTGCATGTGGATGCCAGGGGAGAGAGTTGGATGTGGGGCTTGTGCCCAGCTGGCTCAAACTGCTAGGGTGCAGCATCCTGGGCCTGGGGTTCTGAGTCTGGGTAGAGCTGGAAGCAAGAGGCAGCATGGAGCTCTTGGCACCCAAAGGTCCCCAAATGGGAAGATAATGCACTTTATCAGTCCCTTTTATCTGAGATTTCTTAACAGTTTACTCTTTGCTCTACCAAGGGACTGCTGTGTTGGACATGGCTATCTGGGAGTGACTTTTCTCCTGGTGAGCAGGCATCTCCTGTCAGTAGGCACTGCCCTCCCATTGGAGCAGACCCTGGGCTGAGTGGGAGGTGGGGGTCAGGAGAGTGGCCACCCTGATTGCCTTCGTCCTGGGGAAGAGGAGCAAAGGGCAGGAATGTGACCACAGGGAGGATTCGACCTGCCACATGGCCAGTCCACACAACCTGGGCTGTAGCAGTGATAAAAGCCAGCCGTTGTACCCCAGGGTGACCTGCAGACACCACATGATTGAATGCTTAACTGGGACCAGATTCAAATGCATTGACCCCAGGACCTGAAGTGCGCTGACTTCAGTGTAGGGGTTTCTGATTGGCAGGGGACAGGTGCAGCCTGGGACTGTGCCCTGCAGCACAGGGGAGGCTCAGGGGCCACCAAGTCCCTGGAAAATGGGTCTGGAAGTTTTGGCGGAAGCTGTTCCCCAGATTCTTGCTTTAACCTCCTGCCTCATGTGGGAACCTACAAGGAGCATTTCCCAGGGGCTGGTACTAGGGCAGAGCTTCAGAGAGTGCATCTTAGCCGAGGCTGACCTGGAAGGAGAGCCTGGCAGGCCTGCCAGCTGTGTACCCATTTGCCCCTTCTGCCAGGGCTCAGTGGGGCCACATACCTAGGGAGAGCCAAGTCGGGTCAGGACAGGCTGGCACATGTCTGGCTTTCTGAATCCCAAGAATTCTGACTGGCTAGGCCTCGGGCTGGGATGGGTAGTCCTGCATGCCAGGCCAGCACTGGCCAGCCAGAGGGGGCCAGGCCAGGGAGTCAAGTCAAATGGAGCATGAATGTGCCCTGTGCCCACTAGACGGTCTGGTAATTCTGGTGGTAGAGGTTAAAGATTAAGTCTGGTTATTTACTAGATGCCTTCTCTAAGTCAGGCACTTTACAGGTTGTAGTGGATCTAACCCTCTGTCTCCAGAAGGTAGGGAAACACTGTCCTTCATTCAAAATGCACAGTCTCAGACTTTGAGAGGTAGTGACGTGACTTACCAAGGTCACTCAGCTAGTAAGAGGTGGAGGCAGGATTCCAGCACAGCTCTGGTGTCAGCCTGCAGTGTTCTGTGCTCCCTGCAGCGCCAGGCCCATCGTGCTAATACTGATGCTGAGCACTCGCTGGCTCCTAGCTTTTCGGTGGGGCTGGAGGTAAGGGGAGCTTGCCTGGGCCTCTGGAGGCTCTTCCGAGGCCAGGGCCTAGAGCGGCACCATCCAATAGAAATGTAGCACAAGCCACATATGTCATTTTACTTTTCCTAGTCGCAGGATGCAAAAAGTAAAAGACACAGATGAAATTAATTTTATGGATCCCAATATAGTCAAAACAGTATCAGTCCCCCATCTAATCCATATGAGACAATATTGAGATATTTTACGTTCTTTTTTTTGTCCTAAGCCTTTGAAACCCTGTGTTTCTTTTACACATCTCAGTTTGGACGAACCCCATGTGAAGGGCTCCATAGCCACATGAGAACACAGGCCTGGAGAAGAGGCTGCAGCTCCCCTGCTGTCTGGTTTCGAGTCTTGCTGCAGTCAGTCCCACCTGCAGGGTAGCACATCCTTTCCTGTATTTGTCTCCCACCCCCACAGACCGGACTCTGCAGATCCTCACAGACCTCGTCCGGAATGCCAGAAGCCGGAACATTGGGGTCCTCCACCCGTCCTTCAACCTGGGCAGGTACCTCCGAGAATCCCTCCACAGACACCTGCCAGCCAACATCCACCAGCTCATCTCTGGCAAAATATGCATCTCACTTACCAGAGTGTCCGATTGGGAAAACGTCCTGGTGTCTGATTTTCAGTCCAAAGAGGAAGTCGTGGATGTAAGCCCCGGGCTTCTCTGGGTGTTGTCAAAAAAAAGAAAGAAAGGCTGTTTTGTTTTGGAAGTGACACTGAGAGGGCTGTCGCAGGCCACCTGCCTCATTTCTTAAGATGCAGAAGAACATGGTTGACCATGGTGCTGTTCGCTTCCTGCCCCGTGTCATACACTCTGTGTGCCTCCAGGGGTCTGCTTCATAGCATATGTCTGTTCTAGGACAGTTTCAATGTCAAATAACACCTACCCAGCCTTCCAGACTTCTCATGACCACCTCCACCAGGGACCCTGTCTCATGGTGTCCTTCCTCCAGAGTGTAAGAGAGCAGCATCTCAGCAGCCAGTATCCTTGTTTCTGGGAGCTTTCTCTATGCAGCCAGCACACGTCTGTTCCCATACAAGTTCATTCTCTCAGTGAATCAGTGTTGTGTCCTGCTTAACCTGCTCTCTAGCACAGTGCTACTCAACATGTGGTCCCCCAACCAGCGTCAGCATCCCCTCGGAGCTTGTTAGATTGCACTCTCAGGCCCCGCCTTCAACCTGCTGCAGTAGAATTCTGGGCTGGGGTCCTTAGTCTGCGAGTCAGGAACCAGCTTTAGCTCTGATCTCATCCCTTCCCAGTTAGTCTTGGTTCTGTCTGCAATGGCCCATTGCGACTCGTGGGGAGTAGGGACAGGAAGTTGATGCCCACAGTGTTGTTAAGGAGCTTTTACTTAGGTTTGAAATAGAGTTGTGTAGGTTGGTTCATTGTTCATGCAGCTCTTTTCTTATAAAGTGCTTACTCTGTGCAAAGAGCAATACCAGATCTCTTATTCTTTTCACTTAGAAAGAGAGGGCCTCTCTAAAGACCCCGGGGAATAAAGGACAGACTGTTATGGCCCATGGTCTCACTGCCTTTTGTCTTCACAGGCCTTGCTTTGTTCCTCCTTCATCCCCTTCTTCTGTGGCTTCATCCCTCCTTCCTTTAGAGGCATGGTAAGTCTGCTTTTAAACTGTGTTTGCAGTTGTGGCCGGTTGGCTCAGCGGTAGAGCATTGGCCCGGCCTGTGGAAGTTTCGGTTTGATTCCCGGCCAGGGCACATAGGAGAAGCACCCATCTGCTTCTCCACCCTCCCCCCTCTCCTTCCTCTCTGTCTCTCTCTTCCCCTCCCGCAGCCAAGGCTCCATTGGAGCAACGTTGGCCCGGGTGCTGAGGAAAGCTCCATGGCCTCCACCTCAGGTGCTAGAATAGCTCTGGCCACAAGGGAGTAATGCCCCAGATAGGCAGAGCATCGCCCCCTTGTGGGCATGCCGGGTGGATCCCGGTTGGGTGCATGCGGGAGTCTATCTGACTGCCTCCCCGCTTCTAACTTTGGAAAAATACAATAAAAAATAAATAAATAAACAAACTGTGTTTGCGTCACTCCTGCCCGCAAGGTGCTTGGCATATGCACTCTAGGACCCCAAGGGCAGAGCTTGTGCCTCTCAGCCTTGAGACAGATTCCACAGCTGTCCACTGCCCCCGTCACTCTCCATCCCCCACCCCCAGCAGAACCAGCTTCACCAAGAATCCATTATCTGGCTATGTGTAAGGCAAACTGGTTCACTTAATCGTTACATGAGCACCAAGGATATGTGCCCCGTGGCCTAGTTAGAGCATAAGATGCTTAAGAATTGGCAACTCGCTTAAGGTAGAGCATCAGTCTTACGGGTGGAGAGTTTCAGTCCTCTCTGGGACTGACTATCCCTTTTAGCCTGGGTTTGGGGCAGATGCTGCTGACAATGCCCCGGTATGGTTCCATTCAACAAACATGTAAACACATATGGCTAGTTCTGAGCCCTGCACGGGCAGAGAAACAGAAGTGGAGGTCTCTGTTCTGCAGGCTCTGGACCCCGCGCTGGGCTGCGCTGAACCTGGGGGCAGCCTCCTTCTAGGGCAGCAGTTACCAAGCAAAGATGATTTGGTCCCCCCACCCTGGGATATCTGGCCGTATTTGGAAATAGCTGATGTTGTCACAACTGAAGGCAGTGCTCCTGGCCTTGGTTTGATAGGTGCAGACTGTCCAGATTGCGCCAGAACCTGCTTGCCTAGCTTGAAAGATGTGGATGCCAGAAACAAGTGCTCACAGTAACTAAGCCCAGAGGCCTCTTGTTGTGGGTGAGAGGGCTGTCTGGGTCCCAGCTTCGTGGTTTCATTTCAATCTCCAAAGTTCCTCAAGGCATTGCTTCTCTCTTTTTTATTTTTAAATTTTTATTTATTGCTTTTAGTGAGAGAGGAAGGGAGAGTAGAGAGAGAGAGAGGAACATCAATCTGTTCCTGTATGTACCCTGACCAGGGATCAGACCAGCAACCTCTGTGCTTCCGGACGATGCTCTAACCAAATGAGCTATCCCACCAGGGCTGGTTCTCACTGTTCAGGTGTGGGGAGAGATGAGCTCACAGGTGATGTATCTTGCCCAAGACTTCCCAAGCAGCATTCTGACTCGTATGGCCTCTTTAAGCAAATTACACAGGCACACTCCTGGGCACCTGCCTGAGCTCAGGGCTTGGCCATCACAACATGGGCTGGACTCCAGCCTCCGTTTGCCTCTCTGCCAGACACTTTTTGTGCAGTGCCCAGTCTTAATGATGGTATACAGCACTCCTGAGTGCCAGCCTGGAGCTAAGGATTTGTAGAAAGAGTGATCCCCAAGCCCAGTCCTTGCCCGGGATCAGCCCATGATGCTGAGATGCCTCTGCCCATAATCTGAAAAACACACCAAACACCAACTCAGAGCTTCTGTTGGGATGTTCTTTTTTCTCTCTTAAAAAGCGATACGTGGATGGAGGAGCGAGTGACAACATGCCCTTCTTTGATGCCAGAACGACCATCACTGTGTCCCCCTTCTATGGGGAGCATGACATCAGCCCTAAGGTCAAGTCTATGAACTTTCTTTCTGTGGATGTGACCAACCTCAATCTCTGCCTCTGCTCAGAGAACCTCTACCTGTTCAGCCGAGCACTGTTCCCCCCGGATGTCAAGGTGAGTGGGGGGCTGTGTATTCTGAGGGGGAAATGCAGCTCTTTGCTTCTCTGTTTGCCTGAGACCCACCAGTGTGGTTCTTTCTGCAAACAAACAAAACCAGGCCCCCCACTGAATAGGGACTCAGAGAAGATTCTCTTGTCCCAGAAGGTCAGCTCTGCCCCACTCTAATCATCAGGATCACCTGGGGACATTTAAACTGCGCTGCCATTCAGGGCCCATCTCCAGGGGCTGTGTTTTAAGTGCAGCCAGCTGTCTCTGTCCACAAGGTTCATACCTGTGGATTCAAGCATCCACAGATTCAATCAATCACAAGTCAAAAATATTGGGGGGGGGGGGATAAAAGAATTCCAGAAAATTCCAAAATGCAAAACTTGAATTTGCCACTTGCTGAGCCCTATGCTGAATCCACGTAAATGAAGTGGTGGTAGGTGTTTCCTGCCATAGCCTATATGCAGATATAGGTCATGTGCTAATTCTACATCATTTTGGTATCCAAGAGGGGCCCTAGAACCAGTCCCCCATGGATACTGGGGGACGCAGCCTGGGCAGTAGGCTTTGAGTTACTCAGGTGATACTTTGTGACCATCATCACAAACCACACTGCATTTGGTGGTTGCTGTCGTATGCCTTACCACCTCAAGGGTAAGAATATGTGTGGACTATGAGCACTTGGCCGTGCTTGGGCAAAGGAGGCTGCCAGGCAGTGTGCACCCCAGTGTGCCTCCTGCTGGAGGCATGGCCATGCAACAGCTGGTGTCTATGGTTTGCATGCAGACAAGTCGAAGAGGCAGCTGTTATTGTCCCAGTGATAACTAGGATAGGCCCCTGTCATGCTGGAGTGCCAGCAAAGTCTCCATGGACGGGTGTCAGTCATGCTGAGTCTCGTAGGAAAGGGGGACTTCTGTCTCCTGGGTACAGAGTCCCTTGTCCGTCCTGACTGTGGCCATTCCCGGCACAAGGAAGTGGCTCAGAGTTCAAAGGAGTATTTGGTTTAAATGAATGGTGTTTAGTGACACTTACCCTGTAGTTAACTTATTTGCTTTGCTTACAGGTGCTTGGAGAGATATGCCTTCGAGGGTATTTAGATGCGGTCAGGTTCTTGGAAGAAAATGGTATGTATGGGTAGGGAACAGACCAGCCCTTTCCATAAGCTTTCTGTTGGCAGCCTTGGTAAACCCGAGACTCTGTGAGTGACGTCACTCGGTGCTCACCACCCCTCACTGCCTGTTGTGCTCAGCCCACTCATTAGCCCCACGAGGTCAGAGGTCTTAGCCCCATTTTACAGATGGGGAAGTGGAGGCGTGGAGAACCAGGGACCACACTGCACTCTCTGTGGGGCAGAACTGGGATTTGAACCCGGGATGTCACAGCCCCAGGGCTCTTCTTCCACACTGTTACCTGTTTGGAGGCAGTTTGTTTTAAGGGCTGGGTGACAGGTGTGGGTGACGCTGCTGGACCAGCCGTCCCTTCTGAGATAAGTTCTGCCTTTGAGTCGTCCTGGCTTCTCTGGGCTGCAGGAGTTGTGTTCCAGAAATATTAAAGGGGAACCAAATATGAGATGTGTTTGTAACTATTTTTCTTTGGTACCAAAAGTTGGCTTGTGTATTGATCCTCTCAATTGATCTTTGGCCAAGACGGAGGAGATGTTTGATTGAAAGGACATAAACATATTAGGTACTCAGAAAATGTTTACTGTGCACCTTCTTGGTGCTGAGCAATTGGCGGTGTGCGGGGGACACTGCAGGGAACCAGCAGCCGTGGCCCCGGCCTCCAGGAGCGCAGTCTGCTCAGGAGCACAGACCCACAAGGGGCAGGAGGACAGGCAGAGCGCTGTGACAGAAAGATGCAGGATGCCATCAGGACACACAGGAGGGATCTGCTAGGCATGGGGGACGGGAGGGCTTCTAGGAGGATGAATCCATGCTGACACTTTAGGGATAAATAGGAGCATTCTAGGCATGTGGGCCATGGGAGTGAGGCCTGCCCGCAGCAGTGTGGTCTGTGGGAAGGGTGGAAAGAAGGCCTGTGTAACCGGAATGGCAGAGAGAGAGAGGCAGGCTAGGCCTTGTGGACATGGTGAGGGTTTGCACCCGCAGGAGTGAGGAAGGCCAGAGGGCAGCTGTGGAAGGCCCCTCTGGCTGCAGTGCAGAGAGGGTGACCAGCATCCAGGAGACCAGTGAGGCAGCTGGAGGCTCAGCGAGGTCTGTGGTGAGGGTAGTGGAAGGGGCCCGAGGGAACAGGATTTGGAGATGGCTGGCCAGAGATTCGGGAGGAGAAGGGTTTGAGGATGAAGCCCTGGCCTTTGGCTTCAGGAGCCGGGGTGGGGGACAGGAGGCTTGGCCCTGTACAGGTTCAGGGCACACAGGAGGGGGAGAGGGTTTGCAGGAAAGTGGGACGTGTGGAAATGTGGTGCCCCAGGGGCTTTGGGGGCAGTTGTGCAAGGAGGCAGCACAACTGTCAGGGTCTGAAGTTCTGGAGAGTAGTCTGACTGGGGATGAAATCTGGGAGCAATCTGGGTGTACCTGTAGGGGTGGACTCGGGTTTCTAGGTAACTCTGGGCAAGCCACCTTCCCGCCCTGGGCCTTCGCTTCCACAGCTATATTAAGGGGAGTTTGGATTAAATGATGTCCGGGTAATTTTCAGTCATTCTAAAGACTGGCGTGTGGCCTCGCGTTTGCATCACAGGTGCTGGGTTTGGTTTAAATATGTAAGCATGGTCGTCATCCAGGCTGGCCTCCCTGGGTCCTGTGGAGGACACGAGGGGTGGGGCAGCTGCTGCCCTTTGGGAACAGGTTCTGTACCTAAGGCACAGTGAAGCCCCAGAGGGTGAGCAGTGTGTCTAATAGAGGCCCCAGAAAGATCTATAGAGGAGCATGAATGGGAGCTCCATTTTAACAGGTGAGCCAGGGCAGCTGTGGACTTCTGAAACTAGCTGTTTCCCTGTCCCCACCCTCTGTGGCAATTCTAAGAGAGCAGAAGCCACTCGCTGGTGTCAGTCTCCGTGCCCTGACACTTGGGGCAGTACCTGCCCAAACTCCCTTACTGAATGCTGCTCTCAGGATATTGTGATGGAAAAGCAATGTCAGTGTAAAAAGCTTCCAAACCTGAAAGGATTTTTTATGAGTTATTTGAGCCAAATTGTCGACAATTGCCAGGAAGCAAAGTCTTAACGGATTGAGAAAGTGCTCTGGAAAATGGCAATTTCACCACTTATTTTATACATCAGAATCAAAGGGGAAGCCTAGGGTTTACATGAAGTTGACTGGTGATACATTAGCTAGGTGGGAGAAAACAGAGCAGGGGAAATCTCTTGGTTGGATAAAAAAATAAAAATGTATACGCTGAGACTTCTTTTACATAGGCAGAAATAAGATAGTTAACAGTTAACATTGTAACAGTTACAATGAAGGGATTTATTAGGTACTGCTCTGGTGGGATGCCTGCCCTGAGTGGAGCAGAAAAAGATTACTCTTATATTTCAAAGACATTATCAGGTACAATATTGTAACTGCAGAAGAAGACAGACAGGCTAGATTAAGGTAAGCATTGATCTTTGTTAAGAAAAATATCTCCCTAGGACAGGACTACCCATGATGAACTGTTCTTAGTTAGAAAGTTTTAGTTTCAGACCATCCTATGTGGTTACTTTAGGTCTCTGAGTCTGAGAGGCCACCATGCAAGGGCTCACGTGAGCTTCTCAGGTTTGGCATGTGGCCCCTTTTTCGCCTACAGTGCTGTCACCAATGTCAGGCCTGGGTTCACGTTGTGCTCTGCCACAGACTAGCTGTGTGGCTTTGGGTGAATCACTTAACCTTTTTGTGCTTCTGATTCCTCATCTGGAATGTGGAGGTGATAAGGGCTGTAGTTGAGTGACAGCTGCAAGCCTTGCATGCAGCTCTAACTCAGGGCCTGGGGTGCAAGACTCATCAGTGGTACAATACCAGTTGTTATAAACAACTTCATGAGTTCAACTTCATGAGTCCGCTCGTGGCAGTGGAGCCCATAGTAAGTGAGTGATGAGCCAGGAGCCCGACCCACGTCTCTGTGGCTTCAAAGCACCACGCTCCTTCCTCCCTGTGACAGCCCCCTGCCTCGTCTAGTTTTGCCTGTACTGAGCAAACTCCAGGCCTGCAGCTCCTGGCCGCTGCTGGCCTTCTCTGTCATTCGGTGGGTGGGTGGGTGAGGAATGACCCCTGCTGCTCAGACTCACCTAATGGTTTGTCCTCTGCCCTTTCTAGGCATCTGTGACAGGCCCCATCCATGCCTGAGTTTATCCCCGGAAGAGCCGGAGGCCCTTGTGTACCCCTGGGAGACTGTGAGCCTGGAGGCTTCCCCAGGGGCGGCTGCCTGGCCGATGAGGCCTGAGGGAGACGAACTGCTGGACCACCTGCGTCTCAACCTGTTGCCCTGGGACGAGAGCATCCTGGAGACGCTGTCACCCAAGCTCACTATAGGTGCCGACTCCTCTGGGTTGGGACTGTGAGGATATTGCTTTCTGTCACTAAGAGACTA
Source organism: Saccopteryx leptura (assembly GCF_036850995.1). NCBI lineage: Eukaryota > Metazoa > Chordata > Mammalia > Chiroptera > Emballonuridae > Saccopteryx > Saccopteryx leptura. The sequence continues at coordinate 315,558,860 of NC_089503.1, forward strand.
AAAGGGCTCCTCTCCTGTGTGTTAGGGAGGAAGATGACACTGCCACAGGGGGAGAAGTGGGGCCCCCACCTCCTGGCACAGCCTCCCCCACCCAGGCACCTTGCAAGCATCTGTTCCCATGTGGACATAGGCAGAAAAAACTCTAGCTGAGCCTGTTTGGTGTTAACCAGGCCTGCTCTCAGCTTTGGGTTTTAGGGGCCCCAAGGCTGGGCCCCGTCTTTCAGAACACCTGCCTGTGTTGTGTCCCCATCTTTCTTGAGGACCCTCTCTTGATTTTTCCCCCTTTCCCCCAGACCTACAGTTTTGAACTTTTCCTTGAATGACAGTGGTGTATTTTATCATGTCATCAAATATCAGACAGACACTTGAGTGCACAAGCCAGTTTCTAGTGGGGCATGCAGAGAGATTTAAAGATGAACAGGACAAGGTCCTGGCCCCTGAGGCACTAATGCCCAGGAGTTGCAGTCACCAGCAGCTGTACAGGTTACTGTGATTGAGGCAGCGGGAGGTTTACAGAGGGGAAACAAGGCCAGGAGCTCCAGGCAGCAGATGAGCCCAGCCAAAGGTATTTGAGTGGTTTGTGTACTCCACAGACAGAGCCAGCTGAAGGGAGCCGTCCCTGTGGAGCCCTGGACCTGTAGGCTGTCCCAGGCTCTTCTGGCCGCATCCCCCACTCGCTTGTGTCTGTGAATGCTGCCAAGATTTCTGAGCACCACCTGGTGGTAAGGTGGTGTGGTTTTTACACTGGTAGGAAATAAACCCCCCAAATTGTGTTTTCCAGCACTGAGTGAGGCAGTGAAACACCGGGGTGGCTACATGAGCAAGATTCGTAACTTCTTACCTGTTAAGATCATGTCTTACATGATGCTGCCCTGCACGCTGCCCGTGGAGTCTGCAGTCGCTGTGGTCCAGCGGTGAGCGTTTTGGATGGCTTTGTGTGTCCATCATGGGGTTAGTGAGGATTAAATGAGAGTTCACGTAAGGCCCCAAGTCCAGGGCCTGGGTTCTTGTGTGGAGGGGAGGAGGTCACAGTCCTTTGGGACCGTCCGTGAGATGTGCCTCATGGGTAAGCCGTTTCCCAGCCCACCTCCCTTCTCATTGCTGTTGTAGTCGTGTCCCTTCCCATAGGTCTGTTCTTTTATTTGGAGAAGGTTACCAGGCAAACCAAACATATGAGCATGCTGAGATCCTAGGCATTTGTTTTACTCAGCTCTCTTCAAATTGACTTGTGTGTTTACTTTCTTTTTACTGACTTCATCTAGCATGTCCTTCAGTCCATCTTTTAAAGTCCAGCCCATCCTTTGAAATGCAGCCCATCCTTTGAAATGCAGCTCCGTTCTCCCACCCTTAGTGAATCCTCCCAGGTTCCTTCCCCACCCGACCGGATTAGCCTCCTGCTCTCACTCCTTCTTGTCCTGGGTTGAGGTTCAGGCATTTATCAAAGTCCAGACATGGATTTGTTTTGTGTCCAGCGGGCTGGGAGTCTGTGGGGGGCAGCAGTCAGGTCTCTGCAGCAGAGTCCTCTACTGTACTCACACGTGGCTGGGCGCAGCGGGGCCAGGTGGAGTAAGTGGTGTCTTCACTCCACACTTCAAGCATCTTGCCACAGACAAATAGAACCCCAGGAAACCAAAGCCTTCTCCTTTGATTCCCATGTCAGTCCCTTGAGCTTTCCTGAATCAAAAGTGTCCTAACTTTGGGCTCTAGGTCAGCTTGCCCCAAATCCACCTTTCTGGGGATTTATCAGACTGGGATTGGAAGTGGCCTTGGCAGTTTGCCTGGACAGGGGGTGTTGTGGACAGAGATGCCTTTTGTTCAGTTTTTGTTTGGTGCTCTTTGTTTTGGCTTGTCTTCATGCTGACACGGTGTGTGTGTGTGTGTGTGTGTGTGTGTGTGTGTGTGTGTGTGTGTGTGTGTCTTGTTTTATTCCTGCAGACTGGTGATGTGGCTCCCAGACCTTCCTGATGACATCCAGTGGCTGCAGTCGGTCACCTCCCAGGTTTGTTCCCGAGTGGTGACACACCTACTCCCCACTTCCAGGTAAATGGTTTATGGGTCTGATAGATGTCCCTTTCACCTGATTAGGCCTTTTGTACCATTCTAGAAACACTGCTGAGTACCCGCTAGGTGACAGGCGCTCATCCTTTGGTGCAGGGGGCCCTGCCTTGTGTGCGGCAGCTGAGTGAATCAGAGGTCCTGGTGTGTCTGCTGAAAGCTAACCAAGACCTTCCTGAACAGGCAGCTGCAGGGCCCAGTTTTGATGGCAAGAGCAGAGAGGGGCAGAGGGGACAGGTCTAGGTCAGGAGTGTCCGGGAGCATTGCTTTGCCTCAAGGAAGTAGCTCTGGGTGCCTGCAGCATGGGGTGGGGGTGGGGAACGGAGGGGCTGGTGCCTGGCCTGGCGGCATATTAATGAGACTTCCTTTCTGACCTCAGACTTGCCGAATCCCTGGCTCATCACGGGGCCCTGAAATCCGTGTCATGACACGGCCCGATGACGCTGCTGCTCTCCGAATTCTTCACAGATTCCTAGCATGGATAGCTTTGTTCCAGTTATGAGGGTTGAATCTTATTCTGAAAGTCGTGGGCCTCAGCTTTCTCACCTGTTCAACACGGGAGATCCTTGCCTCCTCATTGGGTTTCTGTGAAGCTTTGGGAACAGTACTGGACACGTGGTGGGCACTCAGGAGGCAGATGTGGAAGGATTTAAAGTGGGGGGTGGCAGGATCCGGTTTGCACTGGGAATGACCACAGTGACCTTGTGGAGGAGGCTGGATCTCGGGACTTGAGTGGCAGCAGGCTCACCAGTGAGAGGGCAGCTGCACTGGCCCAGGCAAGGAAAGGGGAGGGGGTGGGTCAAGTCTCAATAGAACCCGTGGAACTGAGAAGTGTCTATAGCCTTCAGGACCCTAAAGAGGTGCCGGTTGGAGCACTGGGGCCTGCCCACATCCTGAGGGAGTGGGGCAGCCAGTTGGAAGGAGGAGGCTGGGGGCAGGGTAGATTGCCTTCAGTATGGGGAGGGGGTGGGGAATGGAGTGAGGGGACCTGGCAGGACGGCTGTTGTGTGGGCTCCATCACGCCTGTGGAAGTCCAGTGGGAGGTGTCCAGGTGTCCACAGGCTTGCAAGCCTGGTTTGGTGGCACCGGCCCAGTGCTGAGATGCAGGGGAAGCTGTGTCTGGGCTGGGCTACCTGCAGTGCCCAGAGTGTGTGTGGCGGTGTGCACTCAGTGTCGGCAGTGTCTGTCTGTGCTCGTGGAGACTGAAGATGGCAGCCGGGTTAGCGTCTTGATTTGTTCGGATCCCAAACGCTTGGCAACAGCTGTCCCCAAACAAACCAGAGCATGATGGTCCCTGCAGGCCTCCCTGCTCCCTGTGCCTGCCCCGGGTACCTGCTCCCCATGGACCCGGGTGCCTGTCCTGTGGACTGTCCCAACAGACTCCAAAGCTGAGGCTGCCCAGCAATCCATCCTCCAGTCCAGCCTAAACCTCTTGGGCAGCGAGTCTGTGCTGGGGGCTGTCTTATCCTGTGGCCCTCAGCTGTCACAGAGCGAGGTCCTAGAATGGCCGGTGTTTGGACAGGGGGATCTTGGGGCTGGGGGCTGGGCTGCCCTCTGTGCAATCTTGGTGGTTGGAGGGAAGAGAGGAGCGTACAGGAAATGGTGAGGCAGGAGGGGCCACCATCCTTCTCCAAGAAGGCCACTGCTGGTCAGGGGGCATTAAATGATAGTAGTAACTTATTTACATTTTAAAACACCTTTTTGACCCAACCTAAATTTGATAAAGTTTTATATAAAATATAAGGGAATCTTATTATCTGTTGAATTATATATTATGTGAGTCAGTGAGATGTTTATAGAAAAAAACTTTTAAAAATCCAGAGCACAAGACAGTCCCCCAGCCCCCCAGGCAGGAGCCAGACACAACAGGCTTGGCCTCCTTTCCACTGGTGCCCTCAACTTGGACTTGGCTTATTTTCTCCTGAGCCTCTGGTCTGCTTTCCTTTTGTCTCAGCCCTAACCCATCCCCTATCCCCAACCTTCTTGGAGACAAGCAAGAGACAAGGACCTCCCTTCTCCCAGGTGTGGTAATTTGTTGGCAAGCACAATGTACTATACTCAAGCGGAATTGTGTGTGTCTTTTTTCTTCTTTTTACACATTTAAGTATTACAGAAAGAAAATCAGTGATAAGCTCAGAATCCCAAATGTTGGGACAGAAAGCTGCAACTCTCCCCTACATTGTGTAAGTGTCCCTGGAGTCAGAGAACCAGCAAGTTCAGACAAGGCACGTAGGAAGACAAACCCTTTAAAAGGGAATGAGGTTCTGGGGCCAACCCTACATGAGCCTGGTTCTCTTGAGCTGTGAACTCCTAGGAGGCAGGGATGACTCTGCAAAGATAAGAGAGTCATAGCCTAACACAGAGAACTCCTGTGGGACTTCTTCCTGTCTCCTTGTGTCCCCAGGGCGAGTGAGTGCCTGGGGTCCCTGTTCTGGTAGTGCTCACCCCTTACTGAGGCAAGAGCTGGTGAGTGATGGGCTCTCCCCACCTCCCGGGCCCCAGAACAAGGCACTGTCCTCTTGCTGAGCTTGCCTGGAGGTGGGGGAGGCCACACCTGACACCCACCTGGACTTGTAACCCACCTTGCACCTTCCTTCCCTGACTCAAGTTTCCCAGTCTGCTTTTCTATCAGAACCACAGGTGTCACTACACTTTACTATTTTACAGTAACCAATGTTTTCTTACAGATATATACTTGACTTTTGCGATCTTCACCAGGAAAGAAATATGTTCAATGGTGGATAAGATTACATGGAAACTTATCTTTCTAGTTTTTGAAATTACTCAACCTTCCTACAATGAGCATATGTTTTATAACATTTTTTAAAATGTGCTTTAAGACAAAGGGGTGCAACATTTATTTAGAAATGGCCAAGGCTCCCCAGACCTGTGCCTTAAGTGCCACCCTCCCCATACCCTGCAGGCTCTCAGCTCTGCAGGGCTTTCTCTCCTGCAGATAAAAGTAAACGTTCTCAAGTCCCTCCTACCTGATCAGATAAAGCCCTCCCTTTCTTTATGGTACATTTAGGCTTTGCAGTACTCACTATCAGGAGTAACCCATGTGTACTCTAATTAATGACAGGGAGCAACAGTCTTTATTTGGCAAACAGCAAAACGTGCGCCCAGTCTCGTTAGAATACAATGTGTTGGGGTGTGTATGTGTGTGTGTGTGTGTGTGTGTGTGTGTGTGTGTGTGTAACAGAAAGAAGACAGAAGGAACATGTATACCAGGGATCCCCAAACATTTTACACAGGGGGCCAGTTCACTGTCCCTCAGACCGTTGGAGGGCCGGACTATAAAAAAACAAAACTATAAACAAATCCCTATGCACACTGCACGTATCTTATTTTAAAGTAAAAAACAAAACGGGAACAAATATATTTAAAATAAAGAATGAGTAAATTTAAATCAACAAACTGATCAATATTTCAATGGGAACTATGGGCTTGCTTTTGGCTAATGAGATGGTCAATGTGCTCCTTTCACTGACCACCAATGAAAGAAGTGCCCTTTCCAGAAGTGCGGTGGGGGCCGGATAAATGGCCTCAGGGGGCCGCATGTGGCCCGCGGGCCATAGTTTGGGGAGCCCTGATGTATACAGATACTGTCAGTGGTTATCACATTCTACTTTATTGTACCTACATGTTTTCTCCAATTTTCTATGTGAACATATATTCTTTTTGTCAGAAAAGAACTCATAATAAATGTGGTATTTAGAATGCTTTCCCTTGATTCTGTGTTCTTCCCAAGGAGACATGGTGTTGCTTTTCTTCCCTTACAGTTGGGCTCCTTTAAGACACTCCCATCTTTGCTCACCAGATGGCTGCACCAGGTCAAGTGGCATGCATGTGCCCCTTCCTGGACACTGTGGACCAGACCCTCTTAGAATCCCTCTGGGAACCCAGACTGAATGGGCTCCTTCTCCATCCTGGGTGCCAAATGTTGGGACAGAAAGTTGCAACTCTCCCCTACATTGTGTAAGTGTCCCTGGAGTCAGAGAACCAGCAAGTTCAGACAAGGCACGTAGGAAGACAAACCCTTTAAAAGGGAATGCGATTCCCTTTAAAAGGCTCTGCACACTCTGCAGAGCAGGGAGCAAGTAGGTACGTCTGAGCTTCCCTGCTCTGTGTAGTGTGCAAAGCCACTCCTGGCAGGGTGGTCCTTGAAGTGAACAGGCCCTCCTTGCCCCAGTCCTCAGCTCAGGCCCATGTACCCACCTTCCCCCCCCCCCCGGCTGACTCCATCTGGCCATCCCTCAGCTGTACCCCAACATAACCCCACCAGGGCAGAGCTCAGCTCCCTGATCAGTTTCCCTGTGTCTATCAGCTTCCAAGTCACCTGGGCCAGGAGCTCGGCCTCATGGCCTCTGGGACGTAGGGTCTGACCCTACGGAACCAGTGTAGTCACTAGACTGTGTTTCTACTCCTGACAGGGCCAGACCAGCACTTCATAAACTGTTTTCTGGAAGGCCCGCACATATCATTAGGTGATTTGATCAGCTGGGACAGGCTGGGTTAGGCTGCATTTAACAAAACCCCCCAAAGGGGTTATTCTTCATTCTACATGCCAGTCATTCTTGACCCAGCCTGAAGCTGTCCCACCATCTGGAGGGGCACTTACTGCATGGCCAGGGTGGGGTGGGAGATCTGGTGCTGAAAGGTTTTCATCCAGAAGTGACCTCTATCCCTTCAGGTCATGACTTGTTGACCAAAGCAAGTCACATGGATGGGGGTAGGGAAATGCAATTCTACCTTTTGCATGGGAAATGCTGGTGAACGGCAGCACTGAAGGCTGCAAAAAGCCTCAGAATAAGGAACCAAAGGTCTCTGGGGTCCAACAAACTCAGGAACTAGTGGATTAAAGAAAGTGACAGAGGTACACTACTGCAGGACTTCTCAGAGCTTTTAAAATATTAATGTATATTGTGACTGTCAGAGATAGTGTTTGAAGATAAAGCTGTGACCTCGTGTTTCTGAGGTGTCCTCTGTCACTGGCCCAGTGCCTTGTACACAATGTGTGCTCAAATATTTGGCTTGTGACTCTTGAAATCTGCAGGTCAACCTCCTGGCTCACCTGTGAGAAGGAGGTTACTCGAGAATACGGGGGGAAGAAGTGCAGGAAGAAAATCTGCACTTATTCAGTGTTGATGTGCAGGCCCCATGCTTTATCTCACTAACTCATCTGATACCCTTATGCCTTAGGAACTGCTATCACCTCATTTTATAGATGGGGAAACTGAGGACCAGGCACCTGAAAGAATCAATTTCAAGTTAGTGTCTAGTTTGTGTGACTTGTGCTTAAAATTTGCTCAGTCTCCTACTTTATTTATCTTTGGTCATCTCTGTCAAAGTTTTCACACCTAGCCCTGGCCGGTTGGCTCAGCGGTAGAGCGTCGGCCTAGCGTGCGGAGGACCCGGGTTCGATTCCTGGCCAGGGCACACAGGAGAAGCGCCCATTTGCTTCTCCACCCCTCCGCCGCACTTTCCTCTCTGTCTCTCTCTTCCCCTCCCGCAGCCAAGGCTCCATTGGAGCAAAGATGGCCCGGGCGCTGGGGATGGCTCTGTGGCCTCTGCCTCAGGCGCTAGAGTGGCTCTGGTCGCAATATGGCGACGCCCAGGATGGGCAGAGCATCGCCCCCTGGTGGGCAGAGCGTCGCCCCATGGTGGGCGTGCCGGGTGGATCCCGGTCGGGCGCATGCGGGAGTCTGTCTGACTGTCTCTCCCCGTTTCCAGCTTCAGAAAAATGAAAAAAAAAAAAAAAAAAAAAAAAAAAAGTTTTCACACCTAAAATAGCCTTTCAGGCCTGAGCCGGGGTGGGGTGGGGAGCCAGCAGGACCCTCACAGACTTACTTCGGTGGCCAGGGGAAGGTTTCCTGGGTCCTGGAACCTGAGCCTGTGGACTCTGAGCCCAGGTCACTCAAGAGTTCTGCCAGGTAAAAACGGCCATATTCTGAGCTTCTCTTCACAGGGACACCTGGTGGCTGCAGCCTGTTTTGTAGGCTCCAGCCCCTTTTTAAAAAAATGCCAGGAGAGGGGAAGTCAGGGCTGAGAAGCTTCTGAGCCATCGTCTACTAAATTTAGCCCAGCACTCCGTCTAGTCCCTGGGTGTTGTGGGCATTGCTCAGAGGTGGCTAAGAACACGAGACCACATCAGACTCTCCTGTGTTTGGGTCTCACCTGGATGTAAGGTATCAGTCTCTCTCTGAGCCTGTTTTATCTCCTACAAAAGGCCACCTTAGTGGGAAGGTGAAATAAAACCATTCATGAAAAGCACTTAGCACCGTGCATGGCACACAGCTATGGGGACAGCCAGTCCTTGGTGAGTGCACTCCTGCTCTGAGCACAACTTTACCTCTATTAATTCTAGGAGGTGCATACTGTTACTACCCCCATGTTACAAAAGAGGAAACTGACTCAGAGAGGTATGTGCCTTGCTGAAGGCCACACAGAAGTGGTAGGGAGAATCGTGACTGAACCACAGCAGGCCGTCATAAAGCCGTTCTTGTAATTAAATATGGTGCTTCTGACCCCCTGGCAAGTGGACATTCAAGACAGGCTTTTAAAAGCCTGTAATGCCCAGACCTATTACTTCCTAGTGTGAAATATAAACTGAGTTTTAAAATCTTTCATAGAACTGGCAGAGTCCTTAGCAATACCATCCCCTTATTTTATAGAGGAGGAATCTGATACTTAGAGAGGTTGTGACCTGCCTGAGGTCATACAGCTAATTATAGGCCCCTTCTTCTACCAGCTCACATCCCAAGCCCTTTCCTCTGCCTCTTGAGCCTGTGCACAGGCCCAGAAGCCTTCCCACCAGGCCTGACCCCCCAAACCATCCTCCTTTCTTGGGAGACTGTCCTGCCGGCCTTGTGTGCACTAACATCCTTGTCCCACTCCTGCTGATGCCTTGCCTCCTCCTCTTACGTCCCTTGCTGCTCTGTTCCTCTCCCAAGATTTCTGACCAGGTTTCATATAAGCATGTTAACAGACCCATGTTTTCAATGAGTTTTGAAAATAGTGGTGAAGAAAGACATGGAAACAAAGAATGTTTCAATGAGGGGTTCTCAAACTTAGTGAGCAAAAGAATTGCCTGACACACCTTAAAATTCAGATTTCCAAGTTCTTTCCAGAAATTCTGATTCAGCAGGTCAGGGCTGAGGCCCAGGAAGGTGTGTCTTTAACAATCATCCCAGAGGGTCTCTCACATGTTCCCCGGGACACTGATGTGGGCGGAACACTTGGTGACGGTAGGGGTGGGGATGTGACTGTCTTGGGCAGCATGGCCAGCAGTGGGCTGAGCCGGGCATCCCAGGCCAAGGGGCCACGGAAAGGCATCCTAGGCAGAAGGAACAGTATGAGAAAAACCACAGGGCTGGGGTGAAGGGAAGACTGTGTCACCTCCGTTTCCCAGTGGCGTTGACTATACACTGAGCCAGCACTGCACTAAGTACTGTGGACACAGTGGTGAATAAAGTAGGTTGGACTGGGGGCATCTTGGAGGACCTGGTGTGTCTGCAGTGGCAGGATGACCTCTCTCTTGACCTCCCTCCTGGGTCCACTCCCAGCTCTCAAGTCTGTCTTTGTGGATGGGTGACATCTGCTTAGAGCTGCAGCTGTCTGCCCCAGTCTAGGGTCGGAGAGCAGTAATTCTGCACTTATTCACTGAGGCCACTGCTACATGCCGAAAGTGGGGAGCCTCAGCACTTCGCATGAGCATGGGGACAACGCATCACCCACTGGGCAGGAGTGCCAGGAGGGATGAGAAAGAGATGTGGGTTTAGACTTGGCGCACCCACCAGCTGCTGTGGCCTCTCCCCGAGGAAACTCCTGACACCTGCTACTGGCAGATCTGGAGACTCACGCAGAACCGCGCTGTAAGCGTCATTGGACGCTCTGTGCAAACGCCTTCTCCAGGCCCCAGGGCTTCCCGGCGTCCACGTGAACATCCGGGTTACAGGCGCTTAAAGGTCCAATGAGCGGAAGCATCGAGAGCCAGGAGGCGGGGCTAATGCGGGGCATCATGGCCGCCCCCAGTGCGCGGTACCCGGGAGCTTGTGGGTGGTTCGCTGATCGGTAGCTCCACCACCGCGCACCGGACCTCTGCTCTCACCAGCCGAGCCTTGGTTGGACTCGGGCAGCTCTGCGAGGCAGCGGTCGGAGAGGGAGCCATGGGGACGGTGCACGCCCGGGTAAGAGGCCCAGCGGGCTGAGTGACCTCTGGGCGGGCGCTGCGGGGAGACAATCTCGCGGCTGCTCCCGGGGGTGTGCCGTGGCGAGGAGGCTCCGAGGGCGGCTGGGCCCGGAGGCCGCCGTGGAATGGAGCCGGGCGCTCCGTGTTCAGTGCCCCCGCGGGCCTGTTGCAGGAGGCCGTAAAGGTGCCGCCAGCGGGTCTTGCCGACCTCTGAGCAGGAAACCCTTAGTCCGAGGAGGGGTGTGACTCGCCCAAGGTGACTCGACGAGGCGGTGGCCCAGAAAGCAGTAGCGAAGTTCCCGTGATGTCTTGGAGCAGAGTCATTAAGTTTTTCTTTCCATGACTTGACCTCTCTACCTTCAGCCGTTTCGGGTGTCCCCTCACCCCTCTCTCTCTCTCCAGTCTCTCGATCCTCCGCTGCGTACCCAACCTAGACCCATTTTCAGTCCTCTCTACTTTCTACCATCCTAGACGGAACCTCTCAATGCACTAGTCCTTCCTTTTAAAATAATAGTATCTACTCTCCAGGCTGTTGCGAGAATTAGAAGCCTCTCTTAGGTGGGTGCGTGGCGCGAACCAACTGCTTGCCAAACTGCTCTCCTTTACCCTGATTTTAACCGAGGACCTGAGAATGAGTCTTTGCCCAGGGTCACACAGAGCCTCAGTATGTTCCAAAACTCAGATCTCCCGAGTCCTAGCCCTCAATACAACTTCCCTGCTACAACACGGATTGTTTCAAGTGCCCTGCTCCAAGGTTTTCAGTAGTTTCCCCATTGTCTTCCAAAAGAACTTAGCACAGACTTCTCTGCCTGGCATCCGGTATAGGACTTCACAGATCTTTTATTCAAATGAAACACTTGTTGCTCTTATGACACAGTCTGGACTCTATGGTGCCACCCAGTTCCCTCCGCAGTCCCCCGCTCCACAACCATCATTAGCTGTCAGGATGTTCCCGTCTTTTAGAACTCGGTTCAGGTCACTTGCCTACATAGACCTCCTCCTTATCTCCCCTCGTTTGGGTGCGCTACTCAGTTCCTTGACATTTTTTCCTCTGGTGCCCTGTTTTAGGTCTGTTTGCATTTTTGTTTTATCCTTTTTAGATTCTCAGTTTCTAGATGTTATGGTAGGACCTACATCTTACTTGGCTTTCATCCTATGTAGCATCTTGAACAAAGTAAGCATTCATTCATTTATTCAAGTGATATTTACCAATGGGTTGCTATGTGTTTGGCACTGTTGGAAGTGCTAGGGATATGGAAAAAAAGTTTCTGCTTTTTATTCAGTTCCATAAGTGCTAAAATTGCTGGCTTCTTTGATTAACGTATTGAGGAACAATGTTTTAACTTAACTTGACCTTTCTATTCCACTAGCTGGTGTTACATGAACATGGTCAAGTATCCTCATGCATATGTGAAACAAAAGTTTTGTGAAACAGTATTTATCAATAATGTATTTTTTATATTTGCTATTTGATTCTAGTTGACATCACTTTAAAGATGCTGTTCATGGCCCTGGCTGGTTGGCTCAGCGGTAGAGTGTCGGCCTGGCGTGCAGGGGACCCGGGTTCGATTCCGGCCAGGGCACATAGGAGAAGCGCCCATTTGCTTCTCCACCCCCCCCCTTCCTCTCTGTCTCTCTCTTCTCCTCCCGCAGCCGAGGCTCCATTGGAGCAAAGATGGCCCGGGCGCTGGGGATGGCTCCTTGGCCTCTGCCCCAGGCGCTAGAGTGGCTCTGGTCGCGGCAGAGCGACGCCCCGGAGGGGCAGAGCATCACCCCCTGGTGGGCAGAGCGTTGCCCCTGGTGGGCGTGCCTGGTGGATCCCGGTCGGGCGCATGCAGGAGTCTGTCTGACTGTCTCTCCCTGTTTCCAGCTTCAGAAAAATACCAAAAAAAAAAAAAAAGAAGATGCTGTTCATAACTCACTAAATTGATTTCATGTTCTATCCCTTTCTTAGCACTGCTTTGCACAGTGCCTGGCACGTGATGTTCAATAAAATTTGAGTGCCTGGTAGGCTGATCTGCTTAAAGGTCGGAGGCTAGAGGCAGATATTTATTTTAATTAATTTCCCTAAATACTTAACACCATGCCTACTCTTTCAGACACTGGGATATAAATTCTATGAGGGTGTGAGTCTTGATGAATCAATAAATCTCTATCAGTAAGACTATAGGACATCCAGCTATGACATAGCAACAAAATCACAAAGACATCATCTCTTAAACCCTGAATTTCTGATTAAAGAATACAAATGGGTCTGGCAGGTCTTTAGTGAATCTTGTTTCATGCTTTGAAATTTTGGAAATCATAAAGGAGCTCTTTTAACATAATGGAATATAAATTTGGTGCCTGGTCAGAGTGTATTTGCTTGGCATTCAGCTTAAATAGGATGAATAGATGCATATATTCATAATCATAGTATATACTCTGCATATACAAGTTGCACAAATTTAATATACTTTTTGCACTGTATAAACTTAAATATAGGAAACATTTATAAAATGGTGTAAGGGAAAGTTACTATTTTAATTTGTTAATATTTTTGAGAAATAGAGCAATTATTTTGTTTTTTAAATATTACACAACAAAAGTGAAAGAATAGTGATGTGAAAAAATGATCTTTTCTTTGCCCAGCATTCTCTTTTTTACTTATGTAAGTGTTCCACTTCAAGTACCATGAGGCGGGGACTTGGTCTGTCTGGTTCGCTGAGGCATTTCCCGCTCCCAACCCAGTACTCAGCTTGTAGCAGGCACTCTGTAAATGTTTATTAAATTAACAAAAGGAAAAAAAAAAATCGGCCATGGCCAGGTAGCTCAGTTGGTTAGAGTATCATCCTGATACTTTAAGGTTGTGGGTTTGAACCCTGGTCAGGGCACATAAAAGAGTCAACCAATAAATGCATAACAAAGTGGAACAATAAAATGTTTCTTCCCCCCACCCCCACTTTCCTCTCTAAAATTGGTCAATCAATAAATTAATTAATTTAAAAAAATCATCCACTAAGCCATTTCACAAATATTTGAGTACTTTTTTTTTTCTTTTTTTTTTTTTTTTTGTATTTTTCTGAAGTTGGAAACAGGGAGGCAGTCAGACAGACTCCCGCATGCGCCCGACCGGGATCCACCTGGCATGCCCACCAGGGGGCAATGCTCTGCCCATCTGGGGCGTTGCTCTGTTGCAACCAGAGCCATTCTAGTGCCTGAGGCAGAGGCCACAGAGCCATCCTCAGTGCTCGGGCCAACTTTGCTCCAATGGAGCCCTGGCTGTGGGAGGGGAAGAGAGAGAGAGAGGAAGGAGAGGGGGAAGGGTGGAGAAGCAGATGGACACTTCTCCTGTGTGCCCTGGCTGGGAATCGAACCCGGGACACCGCATTGAGTACTTCTTATGTACCAAGGCAGATAAAAATAAGAAGTAGGAGTTCTAGTAAAGGTCATAAATTTCTGATGTCTGGGTATCCCTGAGAAGGAGGGACTGATTCTATATGAAGAAGCCAGGGGTGGCTCACAGAGAAGATGCCATTTCAGGTGGCTCTTTAAGCTGCTTAGAGGGGAGTTACTTCTGGTAGAGAGGCCGAGGTGTGTGTACAAATGTGAATGTCAGAGTTGGGAGCACTTGTGGGCCACACGATGAAGTCCTTGTGTGCAGGAGTCTGGTTGGATTCTCACTTGTTGGGACTTTTGAGGATCATCATAGTCTTTAGGGCAGGGATGAGAAAGAGGACAGAGTACTGTCAGGTCATTGCTTTTCCAGAGAACCAGTTATGTCACTGAGGACCTACTAATGAGAGGCTATTGAGTATTGCAGGGATAAAGTGATCATGGCCCAGAGTCCCCATTATATTATATATTGCAGGTATCAGACACTTCTGTGCACTTAAAAGTGCTTATTTATAGCCCTGGCCGGTTGGCTCAGCGGTAGAGCGTCGGCCTAGCATGCGGAGGACCCGGGTTCGATTCCCAGCCAGGGCACACAGGAGAGGCGCCCATCTGCCTCTCCACCCCTCCCCCTCTCCTTCCTCTCTGTCTCTCTCTTCCCCTCCCGCAGCCAAGGCTCCATTGGAGCAAAGATGGCCCGGGCGCTGGGGATGACTCTGTGGCCTCTGCCCCAGGCGCTAGAGTGGCTCTGGTCGCAACATGGCGACGCCCAGGATGGGCAGAGCATCGCCCCCTGGTGGGCAGAGCGTCGCCCCATGGTGGGCGTGCCGGGTGGATCCTGGTCGGGCGCATGCGGGAGTCTGTCTGACTGTCTCTCCCTGTTTCCAGCTTCAGAAAAATGAAAAAAAAATAAAAAAAAATAAAAAAATAAAAGTGCTTATTTATAGAGAATTGGTAAAGGAAGCAGCCAGACAATAGTTAGCCTGGTTTTCCTCAAACCTGCCTATTTGTAAAGTTACCTGGGGCCACATAAGACCTGAATCCAATCCAAGAGTGTTTGGGATTCTCTGTGGTTAAACAGGCCTGTATGTAATATATTATTATTACTCACACTACTATCATGTCTCCTGGAATTGTACTTAACTCAGGCACAGCCTGAGTCCTTGTTCATGATAATGAACTACCATCATCTCAAAAGCATTAAAGCACCTTCTATGTAGTTTGAAGAGAGTGACCTTCTTCTGGACAATTTTATGAGCATATGCAGTTTTCTCTTAGTGTGTAACTGAGACTTTCTGAACCCAAACAAATCTACCTGGGTCCAGAAAAAAATGTTGTAGTAATTTGGGTTGTCAATGTAATTAGTCATCCTAGAATTCAATTTTGATTTAAAAAATTAGGATACTTCCTCTAACAATAGGAAAGCAAATTTTTTTCTTTTCCTGGATACATCTCTGTGGATTTTTTTTGTGTGTGTGTGACAAAGACAGACAGAGAGGGACAGATAGGGACAGACAGACAGGAAGGGAGAGATGAAAAGCATCAATTCTTTGTGTGGCACCTTAGTTGTTCAATAATTGCTTTCTCATATGTGCCTTGACTGGTGGGCTACAGCAGACCGAGTGACCCTTTGCTCAAGCCAGTGACCTTGGGCTCAAGCTGGTGAGCCTTGCTCAAACCAGATGAGCCTGCACTCAAGCTGGTGACCTCAGGGTTTCAAACCTGGGTCCTCTACGTCCCTGTTTGATGCTCTATCCACTGTGCCACCACCTAGTCAGGTGTGGATTACTATTATTATTATTGTTTGTATTTTTCTGAAGTGAGAAGTTGGGAGGCAGAAAGACAGACTCCCGCAAGTGCCCAACTGGGATCCACCCGGCATGCCCACCAGGGGGCGATGTTCTGCCCATCTGGGGCATTGCTCCTTTACAACCAGAGCCATTCTAGTGCCTGAGGCAGAAGCCATGGAGCCATCCTCAGCGCCTGGGCCAACTTTGCTCCAATGAAGCCTTGGCTGTGGGAGGGGAAGAGAGAGATAGAGAAAAGGGAGAGAGGGAAGGTTGCAGAAGCAGATAGGCGCTTTTCCCGTGTGCCCTGGCCGGGAATTGAACCCGGGACTTCCACACACCGGGCCAACACTCTACCACTGAGCCAGCCGGCCAGGGCCCAGGCGTGGAATATTATTTTTAAATTGTTTTTTGTTTCACCTGGCACAGTTGATAAAGAGTGTTGACCTGGAATACTGAGGTCGCTGGTTCAAAACCCTAGACTTGCCTGGTCAAGACACATGACAAACCATCAGTGAACAACTACAGTGAAGCAACTATGTGTTGATACTTCTCGCTCCCTTCCCTCTCTCTCCTCTCTCTGTAAAATCAATAAATAAAATCTTTTAAAAATATATTTAAAAAATTTTTTTTTTGTTTCAGAAGGGCCTCAGATGTATAGAACTAGATTAGCCATAATCCTCAGTTCACGATGTAGTCATCTCAGGTTCATGCTTGACCCTTTTAGTTAATTGAAAATTCATCTTTGTTTTATTTATGAATAATACACTAGACACTGAGGACCTCATACTGGTATAAGAATTGTACATCAACAGTAGCTTATGCCCTTGTTCCCTGCTCCCTGCCCCAGCCTCCACTAACTGGAGTGAACCACAGAACTGAGTTTTCCAGAGTTACCATCTGAAGACAAAACTCTAAGGTTTTGGTTTTTTATCTGTGATTCCTGCTTCCCTTCCAGAGCTTGGAGCCTCTTCCAGCGAGTGGACCTGATTTTGGAGCATTAGGAGAAGAAGCTGAATTTGTTGAAGTTGAACCTGAAACCAAACAGGAGATTCTTGAAAATA
Organism: Saccopteryx leptura; assembly: GCF_036850995.1. NCBI lineage: Eukaryota > Metazoa > Chordata > Mammalia > Chiroptera > Emballonuridae > Saccopteryx > Saccopteryx leptura. Next base: position 315,575,329 of record NC_089503.1, read on the forward strand.
AAGATGTGAGTATTCTGTTGAAGGGCTTGATAGAGTTTTTACTAAAAACATTCATTTCCGTAAACCTCTTAGGAAAGGTAAAGAGCAATTGACCTTTCTCCGTGACTTCATCAAAGAGTTTGTAGCCAACTACATTTCAGAGAGACTGATGACTTAGAAAAGTAGTCTCTGGTTTTAGGAAAATAGTTTTTCCTTGATTATTTATGTGGGAAGTTTAAACAAACACATTTTGTATTTATATCATTTTAAAAGTACAGTGTGTCCGTAAAGTCATGGTGCACTTTTGACTGGTCACAGGAAAGCAACAAAAGACGATAGAAATGTGAAATCTGCACCAAATGAAAGGAAAACCCTCCCAGTTTCTGTAGGATGATGTGGCAGCATGTGCACATGCGCAGATGATGATGTAACACCGTGTATACAGCAGAGCAGCCCATGGCCATGCCAGTCGAGATGTGGACGATACAGAGGAAAGTTCAGTGTGTTCTGTGGCTCGCTAAATTCGAATCCACGACCAAAGTGCAACGTGAATATCGGTGCATTTATAACGAAGCACCACCACATAGGAATAACATTACTAGGTAGATAAGCAGTTGAATGAAATCGGCAGTTTGGTGGAGAAACTCCATGCTGGTAGGCCATCAGTCAGTGATAAGTCTGTAGAGGTTATATGGGATAGCTACCTAAGGAGCCCTAAAAAATCTGTGCGTGAGCCCACATCAAACTGCACTGAATAGGTATGAAACTGAGAGAGTTTTTCTTTTATTTGGTGCAGATTTCACATTTCTATCGTCTTCTGTTGCTTTCCTGTGACTGGTCAAAAGTGCACCATGACTTTATGGACACACTGTATTTCAAAGACTAACTCGCCCTACTAGGCGGTGGGGCAGTGGATAGAGCGTTGTACTGGAACGTAGAGGACCTAGGCTCAAAACCCTAAGGTTGCCAGCTTGAGCGCAGGCTCATCGACTTGAGCATGGGGTTGCTGGCTTGAGCGTAGGATCATAGACATAACCCCAAGGTTGCTCGCTTGAGCCCAAGGTAGCTGGCTTGAGCAAGGGATCACTTGCTTTGCTGGAGCCCCCCAGTCAAGGCACAAATGAGAAAGCAATCAGTGAACAATTAAGGTGCTGCAACGAAGAATGGATGCTTCTCATCTCTGTCCCTTCCTGCCTGTCTGTCTCTATCTGTCCCTCTTTTCTGTCTCTATCTCTCTTGCTAAAAAACAACAACAAAAAACGAACTCAAATTATGCTTAAATCTATACACCCTTCCCTGCTCCCAGAGAAATGAAACTTTTCCTAAACTTTGTAGCTTTTGAAATTAAATACAGCTGAAGAAATGTGAGCACATTTTTATTAATTCTTAAATTAAGATCTCAGCACAGTATTCCAATCACCTAAAAGTTATAAATTTCCCTAACGCTTCCTATTGTCTTGGCTTTATTTTTCTGTTACTTGGTACCATCTGCTACACTATGTACATTGACTTTTTATCCTCCCTTAAAATGTAAGCTCCACTGAGGCAGGAGCTGATGTTTTGTTCACTGCTGTATCCTGTGTTTAGAATAACACCTATGTCATAGATAATCAGTGCATTTTTCTTGAACAAATTAAGTAAACATCTGCATATTCAGTGCACTGAGGGGCTTTTATGGGAGCAGTGGTGAGCGAGCAGCAGCTCCTGCTCCGGAGACAGAGGTGGGAGGCTCCTCGAGTCAGCACCCCTGCCATGTTCACACAGGGGCTCCAGTAGGGCGCACACAGTATGAAGTCGGGTTACAGTCTGGGTCACCCTGAGGTGGTGCTCAGGGAGCACGTCAGGAAGGACATACAGGGGACCGCTGGGCCTGCTGGGTTTAGGACTGATGCGGTCCCTGGTCATCCGGATACAGGTGACCTTGTTCACAGGCAGTACAGAGGTAGCAAAGGGTAAGTTCAAGTCACCAGCTATTTGAAAAAGTATGAAAAATAAATAGGATAAAGTCAGATTCAGAAATGTGGGTCATTACACTTGAAAAAAATCCTTGAAATTAATTTCAGACGCGTCTTTGGCCGTGATGCCTGACCTCTTGCCCTGTGTCATGCTTAGCAGTCTGCGTTCTCTTGTCACATTCAGGTGATTGTTCAGCATGTTCATTTTGACGGACTCGGAAGGACTAAAGATGACATCATCATGTATGAAATTGGAGACGTTTTTAAGGCTAAAAACCTTATTGAGGCAAGTATTCTCTCTGCTTGGCATCGTTTCCATTCCCTCCTGAAGAGCCCGTGACTGTCCTGTGTCCTCACACTGCCGTGTGCCCCGCCCCAGCCTCTGTGTGCATGGCCTTGCCCCTGCCCTGAAGGGGGCATTGGCGCCCCACACTGAACCCTTCCATTCCCCGTACTTCCCACAGACCGACGTGTTTGCATTTCCCTCATCCCTGAGAAGGGGAGCTTGTCCTCTTCTCCAAGGCCGTCTGGCCCTGTGTCCTCACAGTGGTCCCGACACCGGCTCCTTCATGGTGCCCTGCTCGTGCTGCCCTGACTCTCCTTCAGGGCCCTGCTGACCTTGACCCTCTCTGCCGACCCTCTGGCGCCGGCTCCGTTCCTCCAGTCTCCTTGCTGGATTGCATCATCTACCTTCTGTCCTCTGCGGTTCCTTCTGTCCTGCTGACCTTGGAATCACTTACATGCTGGGCAGGGACACCTACAGCTCCCTCGTGGCCAGGGCCAGTGGCTCCTTTCAGTCCTCATTTGACTTGACCTTTCAACAGTTTAGCCATTCCCACTTTTAAAATATTAATATTAAAAAAAAAAGATTAAAGTAATATATATGTAAAATTTTAAAAGCAGTTTAAAGCAATCTAATGGTTTAGAGCAGGGGTCCCCAAACTACGGCCCGCGGGCCACATGCGGCCCCCTGAGGCCATTTATCCGGCCCCCGCCGCACTTCCGGAAGGGGCACCTCTTTCATTGGTGGTCAGTGAGAGGAGCACATTGACCATCTCATTAGCCAAAAGCAGGCCCATAGTTCCCATTGAAATACTGGTCAGTTTATTGACTTAAATTTACTTGTTCTTTATTTTAAATATTGTATTTGTTCCCGTTTTGTTTTTTTACTTTAAAATAAGATATGTGCAGTGTGCATAGGGATTTGTTCATAGTTTTTTTTTTTTTATAGTCCGGCCCTCCAACGGTCTGAGGGACAGTGAACTGGCCCCCTGTGTAAAAAGTTTGGGGATCCCTGGTTTAGAGGATATTGAAATGAAATGTAGATTATTCCCTCACGGCCACACCTAGGCCCGCCCGCCCGGAGTGTGGTACACGCACACGGGTCTGGATAAGCCGCACCCGTCAGCGGTGGGCCCCTACTCCACATTTCTCCTGCGTCTTTCACGTTTGTCATTGTTAATGATGGAGATGTTTTCACATCAGCACACACCGATTTCACAGTGTCTTTGCTACATGCACTTTGTGCTATTTATTGTGAAGTTTCCTATTGATGAGCATTTCAATAAATGGAACATTTTGTTCTTACGAGCAGTGCTGCAGTAAGCATCTCTGTGTGTGTGACAGGACACCTGTGGGATACATTCCTGCAGGTGGGGTTGCTGGTCAGAGGGGTGTGCTCTGTAGTTCTAGTACTGGTGCCATCTTGTCCTCTGAAGAGATCACTGCAGTCCGTGCCTTTCCGGCTGGTTACGAGAGGGCCTGTTTCTCAGCATTGGCTATTGTCACACCTTATAAATTCTAGCCAACCTGATAGGTGAAAAATACTATTTATTTGTTCCAATTTGTTCTTTTTATTTATTTATTTTTTTTTAATTTTTTTTTATTATTTTTTTTTTTTGCATTTTTCTGAAGCTGGAAACAGGGAGAGACAGTCAGACAGACTCCCGCATGCGCCCGACCGGGATCCACCCGGCACGCCCACCAGGGGCGACGCTCTGCCCACCAGGGGGCGATGCTCTGCCCATCCTGGGCGTCGCCATGTTGCGACCAGAGCCACTCTAGTGCCTGAGGCAGAGGCCACAGAGCCATCCCCAGCGCCCGGGCCATCTTTGCTCCAACGGAGCCTTGGCTGCGGGAGGGGAAGAGAGAGACAGAGAGGAAGGCGCGGCGGAGGGGTGGAGAAGCAAATGGGCGCTTCTCCTGTGTGCCCTGGCCGGGAATCGAACCCGGGTCCTCCGCACGCTAGGCCGACGCTCTACCACTGAGCCAACCGGCCAGGGCCCAATTTGTTCTTTTTAACTATGAATGAGATGAAGCACCTTTTTCACGTCTGTTGGCCATTCACATTTCTCTTGTGAATTACCTGTTGGTGTCTTTTGTTTTCCTTTGCATTACCAGGTTTCCATTAGTATGCTTCTTTCATATTGAAAAGTGATAACTGTCACTTCGAGAATATTTTTTTTTTACTTTGCTATTTTTGGAAGGTGTTTACATCCTCTTCCTTTCTCAACCTTTCCTTTCCCTTGGTTTCCACAAAGCCCACAGTATTCTGGGCTGCTTCCTACTTCTCATCACAATCATTAGACCCATTGTCAGCCTCTTTGCCTGTGACCATCCTGAAGTGTTGGTTTTCCGCGACGATCATTGTCCTGGGTGATCTTATGTCTCCCTGGGTAACCTCATCCACTCTCCTGGCTTCAGCTACAACCTGTAGGCTCCTCAGCCTCATGTCTACCATTTTCCCTATGCTGAGTTTTAGCCCTAAATGGGCACTGCCCACTCAGCATTTCCTCATGGAGTCACCACAAACATTTCCAGCGTGATGTGGCTGAAAACTGGACTCCTCGTCTACCTGCCCAGCCTCCCATCGCCACCCTGACTTCTCTAATTGTATCAGGATGCGATGAGCCCGGAGTTGACTGTCTTTGTGGCCTCCTTGCTTCTCGCAGGGACTCCATCCAGTCAGTGCCTGTCCTCAGCTCCTGCCTGTGAAATGTGGTCTGTCCTTCCCTCTAACACTGTGACTTGTGCTTGAGTGCCCTCACAGCTCCCGGTCTCTGTGGGATCCCTCCTGCCTCTCTCGTCCAGTTTCTCCTCCTCTGTGCTTGCCCACATGGTCAGCTCTGTCCTCAGGAAAGTCCATCCTGTCTCTCCTGCTGAAAACTCTGGAGTAACTCTCCTTCCTGCAGGATGAAATCTAAACCCTGCTGTCTATAAGGTCCTCCCCTGCTTCCTAGGTCCCTTTCTGGCCTTCCCCTTCTACTCCCAGTCCTCACATCAGAGAGGACTGTTCCTGACATTGGAGGGGGAAAAAAGCAGAAGAGTGGTTAGAGAATTCAGACAGCTTAAAAGTGCACATGGGCACACACGGAAGTCTGCCCTACACCAGACGTAACGATGACCAATTAGTTTTTCCAGACCTGCGGACTGTGTGCATTTTAATATGTTTTTTGTTTATGTAAAAGGTATTATGTTATATGTTCAGCTTTCTGCTCTCTGAATAGGATTTTTTTTTTTTTACCCCAAGTGTCTGGTCTTACTGGCACTCTCTTCTTAGTGACCCGCAAGCCCCAGGTGGTAGAACCACCAGCCTGGACACAGGGCCACCATCCATGTCTCTGTGTCTTAGAGAAATACCTTTTGTGTTTCTTCTCTCACACAGGTAATGCGGAAATCTCATGAAGCCCGTGAAAAACTGCTCCGTCTGGGAATATTTAGACAAGTGGATGTTTTGATCGATACATGTCAAGGTACATGCTGTGCATAGTATCTCTGTGATGTCCCTCTCTACCCATCCTCCGGAATTGCAGGAGCCGTTGTGTGGCCAGGTGTAGTGAGTCCTGAAGGTTTCTCAGACAAACAGGGCCCGGTAGTTAGCAGTCTCAGGGGAGTGACTGGATTTGTATGTCGGGCTGAGGAAGGACAGGCGAACTTTGAAGATACTGTCCTCGAAACCCCTGGACGGTCCCAGGGATCTGAGAAGGATCCTGGAGGAGGGAGTCCAGCCTCATGTAGATCGCCCAACCCAGCTCAGCAGGTGTCCACATGGGCTCTTGTAGACTCAGTGTGTGCTTTGAGAAGAGGGCTGTGCAGGTCAGAGTCCATTTTTCATTTTTGTTGCTTTCTTTGCACCCTAGGGCCCTTGCTGGGCCATGAGGCAGCTGCACCGAATTCAGACACTGGTCATCCCACTGGCACTGCACCCCTAGAGGAAGAAGGATAAAAACACTCACCTCTGCATTTGTAGTGCGCCTCTTGTTCTCTGGCAGGATTACTAGCATTCCTCTCATCACATGAATTCCACATTTTCCTGTCAGTTGAATTGAGACCCCAGATCTCTTCCAGGCCCTCCCTGATAGGAGAACAGCAGCAGGAACGTCCCCAACGCAGTGTTGCCACAGGTGTCTCCTGCCTGCAAGGCCGTGTTTGAGCTCTTCTATCACAGAAACCAGACACAGGCGTTTTGGTGTCGAGGTGTATGATGATTTTGTGTGGCAGTGTTCTTGGACTTTAAAATAGAGAGTGTGATTTCCAAACAAGATTATAAAACAAACAGTCTTCAGATTGCTTTATAGCAGTGGGACTTGCAATAAAGAGAAACTACATGTTCTGTCAGTCTTACTGTTGAGCATTTTTCACTTACCTAGGTGACGACGCACTTCCAAATGGGTTAGATGTGACCTTTGAAGTGACTGAGCTGAGGAGGCTGACGGGCAGTTACAACACCATGGTCGGGAACAACGAAGGCAGCATGGTACGGCTGGGCTCTCCCTCCTCACGCCGGACCTCTAGCGTGCCTGTGTTCCTAAAACCGGGGCTGGTTTCTGAACCCTTTCACACCTTCATCTTTATGTTTAAGATGACCCGTGGTTTCTCACTAGTCATACTGGAATTGATCAGAATATGTTTTGGATTGTTGAGAAACAATATTAACGTCAGTAGTAAATTAGGATCGATTTGGGGAATGTTTGTATTAAGTTTCTTGTTCAAATTCCCCTAAACTCCAGACCTAGAGAGTTGGTTTCCCTGAGCCTCACAGTGACGTTAGCAAGCTTAACTGGCCCCTCAACTGACTCAGGTGAGCTTCCCGGGCATGCGCACTCGGCAAAGAGAGGTTGTACAGAGGAGAAGCGATACAGAGGTTCCTGCCAGATCTGGAGTCGAGGTTTCTGTCCTGTTTTTTGAGGGCCCCTTAACTAGTCTTTGTTAAAATGTGATCATTCCTTCTAGGTAAATCTCCATTGTTTTTCCCTTTAGGTACTTGGCCTCAAGCTCCCTAACCTTCTAGGCCGTGCAGAAAAGGTCACATTTCAGTTTTCCTATGGAACAAAAGAAACTTCCTATGGCCTGTCTTTCTTCAAACCACAGCCTGGAAACTTCGACAGAAAGTAGGAAGCCAAACAGACCCTTGAGTACAGTGGCCTGGTTTAAAGTTAAAGTAGCTGCTTATTTGTGGAAAGAAACGGGCAGACTCAGCCGGCACTCCCGCAGTGCCGCACGCGCTGTAGACTTCCTCGTGAGGACGAACCAGACGTGTGTTATTAAGTCTGTTGCTTTAAATGTGTGCAGGTTATAACCACTTTTTCGGCTTTTAAAGCTCTGTCCCATTGTCTCCTAGTTTCTCTGTAAACTTATATAAAGTTACTGGACAATTCCCCTGGAGCTCACTGCGGGAGACGGACAGAGGCATGTCAGCCGAGTACAGTGTAAGTAGCGTTCCTGTTGTTCCCTGTGCCCACGAGGGACAGGGGGAGCGAGAGCCTGTTTGTTTGGTTCCCAAAGACAGCCAGAAGGGGCTGGGGGGGCAAGTGGGCAGGCAGGCATTGCTGCTGGGGTCACTGCTGTTCTTTGCCACCCTGGCGGGGTGCCTCTTCACTGGCGGTGGAGAAGGGGCCACCACAGCAGACGCTGCTCCCCAGCCTCCAGCGGCCACCAGCAGTATGGCCAGCAGTGGGAGGTTTCTCCCCTTCTCCTGTGTTCCCCTTGTATCTCTTTTTTCTAAGCCTTTCTTGAAGATCAGGCTATTAGAGTAGAAAGGTCCCGGTTAGCCCTGTGGTGGAGGGAAGAGGGACGCCTAGTGACAGCACTGGACACTGGTGCTGGGAGGGTGAGAGATGAGCCCCTGCAGGGAAGGGCCGTGTCCTGCTCAGTGTGCTTGGTGCCAGCATGAACTAGGTAGAGACTCTGACCGTGAGTCCAGAGACAGGAGCTGTGTCCCCTGTGAGTGACTGTTTCTCTATGAAGAGCTGCCTGATAAGGGAGAAATGACCTAAGTCAGCTCTACACCTTCTGCGGATGTTGGGAGAGAGCTGAGTCTCAGGTGGCCTGGAGGGCAGGAAAGTGGGTGAACAAGGCTGTCTTCCTGTTCTCCGCCTCCCCTGCACCCGGCACGGTGTCTTGTGGCGGGGTTGGATAAGAAGTCTGTTGAGGTGGGTGCCCCAAGTTGTCACCCTGAAAGTGGATAGGATGTCTGGGCCTGAAGTTCATTTGTAGGTCTGAGGGCTACAGCGGATGCCCAGCGTGGGGCTCATGCTGGGGAGAGTGATCTGACTTCTTTGTAAGAGTTGCAATGTCATTGTCCTTCCAAGGCCACTGAACAGCACCTGAGCTAGTGATGGAAGATTGGCTTCCCACCTGGCTGGACCCCAGAGCTCATGCGGCTCAGGCCTCTGGGTCACTGCTGTTCTTTGCCCTCCTGGTGGGGTGCTTCTTTGCTGGTCCAACGGCTGGGGCCAGAGTGGCTAACATCCACGGTGGCGGCTTCTCTGACCTGGTCAGATTTCCTCTGTGCTCTCGACCTCCTGTGGAGGCACCCCTTTCTCCTTCCTCGTGTGCTAAGATCGGTCGTTTCTGACAGCCAGCGGAGGCACAGCAGGGTACTGGAAGCTTCACTCAGGGCTAGGAGGACCAGTGGGGGTGGGGGTCTCGTACCAGATTTATCTTCAGATGGAAGAGAAACTGTTCGTTACAAAGTTGCACATAGCGCTCAGATTCCATGGGCTGTCTCCTTGCTGGGCCGTGTCCAGCAGTGTTTCTCCTGTGATCACGGTTTTCTCCTTCCTCCATAGCCCCACTGCGCCTTCTTCCTCTGCTTCTCCCCGTTCTCTTTCTGTCTCTTGCCCACCGTTAAAAACAAGGGTCTTGTGTATTTAGTGAATAGTTGAAGGATGCCATATTATAAAGGCTGACCAGGGCGACATCCCACCGTCCAGGACAGAAGGTTGACCATGCCTGTGTGCTTGCAGTTTCCCATCTGGAAGACCAGCCACACTGTCAAGTGGGAAGGCGTGTGGCGAGAGCTGGGCTGCCTCGCCAGGACAGCATCTTTCGCCGTCCGACAGGAAAGTGGACACTCCCTGAAGTCATCCCTTTCAGTAAGGACTTTTCTCGTTCAAGTGAATATATGGATACTTGGCTGCAGCCATGTTGTACATGGGCCTTCACCAGCCTCGGGACGAATTGTTAAGCGTCACAGATTGGTGGTAAAAATGGTGCATCTTGGTCACTGAATTTATGAATGCTACATATTGTTATTTTTTCTAAATGATACTGGTGTTAATGGGAAAAGGTGTGTGTAAGAGCTGATTGGAATTTTAGCTAAAAGCTGCCAAGCTGACCTTGGTCAGGGTATCCCTCTGCTTGGTGGAATGGACCCAGTGATGGGGTCGTAGCCGCCTCCCAATGAATGAGACTGCGCTATGCTCTGGTTCCTGCAAGTATGACACGGGGCCGACGGTGCCGCCCTCCTCACCGAGTCTTCATAAAGATGAGTGGTGTGAGGGTGGCAAAGTGCTTAGTGCAATGCCTCGCATACGGCCAGAGCTCAGAAGCGTTGTTTATCAAGCTGTCTGAATGAACGCACCCCCGTACCAATTTCTTGTAGCACGCCATGGTCATTGACTCTCGGAACTCCTCCATCTTACCCAAGAGAGGCGCTCTGCTGAAAGTGAACCAGGTAGTATTTCTCGTATTCCTCCTCTGTGTTCTCTGCACACTCGGGACCCTGGGGGGAGGGAGTTGCATTTTCAATATTGAACGTTTTCCTTAATAGTAAAATTCTTTCTAGAATGGCTTGCTAGGGTGTCAGCCACTCTCAGGGTTCAATCTTCTCACTTCACGCAAAGGGACATAACATTCTGGCCTTTTTGGTGTCATGTGATAGGAGGCCAGGAGGAAGGTTGTACTTTGGTGGGAGTGGTTTCCTTGAAAGAACCCCTCACAGCAGTGGTGTATGCAGCCTGTTGGGGGAGACTGCACAGGCGGAGAGGCCGGCCGCCTGCTCGGGCCCTGTGCCTCTGTCTGCCTAATCTTCAGTGTCAGGAATGGCCGGAAGTCAGAGTTTTATATGAAATAGGCCAAATTGTAAAAGATTGGTTAATTTTTTTTCAAACACCGATGGGGCCAAAAGAGCCTTCTTATCCATAGAAGCTCGAAAGGTTACATTACCAATGTTTTTCCTCTCACATGTCAGGCTCACGTACCCTAGTCCTCAGTGCGTATGATGTTCTGTGTGTCTGTTGGGCCCCTGGTCCCATCTGGAACAAGGTGGACGCAGCCTCTGGGAGACAGAAGTGGTCTGTTAGCTTTTCTAAAAATGCAGAACAGCGAAATTAAATGGCCAATGCTGTGAGGTTGTTTAGGAACCTATGTGGTAATCTGCTCTGCTTTGACCTGTGGCCTCTTTCCCACAGGAGCTGGCTGGCTATACTGGAGGGGACGTGAGCTTCTTAAAAGAAGATTTTGAGCTTCAGTTGAATAAGCAACTTTTACTTGACTCAGTGAGTATCTGGGCAGAGTGTCATCACCTGCATGTTTAGCCCTGGTTCTGGGACCGCAGGCCCGAGATCTGAAGCACTGAGTGGAAGCCAGGTCCTTAGTCCTCCACACTGAGTACTCGTAAGTGCAGCCAGGATGGAGGTCTTTCAGGAGAGGTGGTAGCTGTTGTTCCACAGCAAGGGGGTCTGTAACTGTGACAGCATTCCTTCCCCGTTTGCCGACCTGGGCCGCGGAACAGCGGCTGGAGACATGCAGCTTCCTTTCCCTCATGCCGCTTCCAGAGGAATTCGGAGCCTTCGCCTCAGTTGGCTGGTCTGCAGGGCTCTGGGCACTTCCAGGAAAGTTTCTTTTTAGTCTTTCATCCACTTGGATGCAGCTTCTCCTGGCCTACTCAGGACTGAGGAAGGAGTGACCGGATTCTGACTGGGCTTATCTCCAGTCTTCCCAGCACCTGGGTGACTGGGACAGCTCTCTGTCCCCCGCTGCCGCCTGTGCATTTGGCTGCCTGAAAACTTGGGGCAAGGACTGAATTTTGATGAAGTGACACCAGCGTCCCTTTCCAGGCAGCATAGTACTCTGAGGTCATTCCCCACTGCTCCCAGCCAGTCCTGCACTGCCTGTGCTCTGAGTCTGGCCCTGGCCTTCCCTGCCGCTGCTCTGCACAGGCTGCGAGCTTGTGGCCCCTCCCCTCGCCCACTCTACAGCCCTTGGCGTTGTCCTCTGACCCCAGCATGACCGTGCTCTGCTTCCGCGGGTCAGTTCCTCCTCCGTGGGCCCCTTTCTTGGCTCGCTGCTCTTCCGCCTCCTGGGGTGTCTTTCTCCAGATTCTTGTAGAGTCACCCACCCTGTGGCCGCAGCTGCCATCCTGTGCCCCCAGAGCATGCCTGGCTCTCCCAGCATCAGGTCCATGTGCTACTTTATGTTTCGACTCTGTTCCTCACACACTTCAAGTTCCACTTGTTAGAAGTATTCTCTTCTGAAATCTGTATCCTGCATCTGGGCCCCTGACCCACTGACTTGCACAGCTGTTTGCCTGGCTGCCCTTGACCTTCTCCCTGGCTGCTCTGTGTCCTCACTCTCAAAGCCACTAAGCCACACTTCCTGTGTCTGGAAGCCCCACATGTTGCTCTTATCCTAAGTGTATCCACAAAACACTTAGACTGTGGTATACCTGTGTTTCTCCAGCTGTACTAACCTACCTTCCTATAGGCCATGCTCTGCCAGAGCTCAGCAGCTGCAGGCACTTGGCCAGTGACCGGTGACCAGATCCCGTGCGCCTTCTACCTGCTGATGCTTATGGCAGTGAGGGCAACCTGCTTGTTTCTGTCTCCATAGGTGTTCTCAGCGTCCCTCTGGGGTGGAATGCTGGTCCCCATGGGTGATAAACCATCAAGTATTGCTGACAGGTGAGTGAGTAATAAATGGGTGATGGGTCATTGCCAATGTTTTCCTTTGGCTCTTTTTGGTTGTTTTTTTGTAAGATGTCTTACAGAAGTTGATTTAAGAGAGCAAATATTTCAAATTTTACTTCAGCTTTTATGTTTAAGTTAATTTAAGAATATCCAACATACCTCATAATTAATATTTTTGCCCTTTTGCTGGAGGGAGTCAACTTTATTATATACTGCTCACAAAAATTAGGGGATACTTCAAAGTGAATGCAAAGCGATAAAAAAAAAGAAGCATTTGATTATTTTTATATTAAACAAGAACATCAGAAAAGCAAATGACAAATCAAAGAAAGTTGTTCAGTTATGCAAATGAGATGCAAAACCAACTTATTTCATTGATAAAAATGCACTATACAAAAAGGCTGAAAGTACTGGAGTATCTGCACATTCCATGATCCCCTAATTTTTGTGAGCACATCCAAAAGAATTCATATTATCTTTAGGGTGTGAAAAATAATTTTCATATATGTTGCAGAAATATAAAAATAGAGGAACCTTTAAGGAAGTAAAAGCAATCCTGCTCAGAGATACGCGGAATTAACACTTGGGACGACTTCCTTTTTGTTTGTTTTTTGTGGACGTGTGTTTTATGTGTGCATATACATTAGCTGATATACATGTCTGTGCTAAAGTGTTGGTATGGTGTGTTTTGTGTACAGATTTGTGTTCTCCCTGCTTTTTGAAAAAGTTTCAAAGAAATTGTAGAGCAAACCATTCCCCAAGTCATAAGAAGTTTTTCATGAGAGCATTTTAATGTTCCTTTATTTGCACATAAGTAACACTGTGGAGAATCTGATTTTGTAAATAATTTTTGTTCTCTTTGTTTTCTGAGAAGAGATTCCTAAACATGGGATTACGTCTCAGAAGTGTAGGGGACATTTTCAGGCTCATGGAGAAGGTGTGGAGCCTGCTCTTTAGAAGCTGATAGCAGGCTGTGCTCCTGCCAGCAAGTGTGGGGATGCCCTAGTGGCTTTGAAATACTAACAACTTCTTTAGGGCAAGAAACTCCCTCAGTAACCTCGCATGAACTAAGATGTTGTAGCTTAACCTAGTTCAGCATTTTTATATGGTTGTTTGGAAGTATAAAATTTTTAAATCTCTAAACTCTAGGACCGAACCATATCGTCTCTATGAATATAATTCACAGAAATACATGTAGAAGTGGAAGTGTATGAAGATTTACGCACAAAGATGTCACAACACTTTCCCCCACGGCTCTCCTAACATCACCGTTCTGTTCCAGGTTTTACCTTGGGGGACCGACCAGCGTGCGTGGCTTCAGCATGCACAGTGTTGGGCCGCAGAGTGAAGGTCTGTCATTTCCCACTGTGCCCCACGTCAGTTTTGAAAGGATACTCTTGTGTAAATTAGTGCAATGATAGGTGTTGCCACTGTGGAGTTAGCACCTAGTAGAGCCTCTGCCACACAGCAAGCCTAGAAAAATGCTTGTTGAGGGAATTGTGGTAAAAATGTATCCAAGGGAAAAATACACAACAGTGACCGATGGTCTCATTACCCAGTGAGGACGCGTATGGGTGTTTTATACAGATGTGTGTATCTTTATACACACGTTGTGTTTTTTGTACATACTGTTCTGTCACTATGGTCCCACTAATAATGATATGTGAAGAAGATTTTTATAGGAATAAGTACTTAATTATTGTAATGGTTCCTTATTTCATTCTAGTGGTATACTATACGTTTTTTAAATTAATAGACATTGTTTTGTTTTGTTTTTTTGAGAGAGGCCGGGAGAGGGAGAGACAGTAGTATGTGCCCTGACTGGGGAATTGAACCAGCAACCTCTGCGCTCTGGGATGATACTCCAACCAACTGAGCTATTTGGCTGGGGCTTAATTTTTATTGATTTTTAGAAAGAGAGGAAGGAAGAGGAGAGGGGATGGGAAGCATTTGTTGTTCTACTCAATCATGCATTTTTTGGTTGCTTCCCGTGTGTGCCCTGACCAGAGATCAAACCCACAACCTTGTTGTTTCAGGATGACGTTCTTAACCGCCTGAGCTCACTGGCCAAGGCCTATAGACATTATTTTTGAAAGCAATTTTAGGTTTATAGAAAAACTGAGCAGAAAGTAGAGGCCCTGTGGCCTCCCATAGCATCCTTTATAACATCGTGTACTGGTGTGCAACATCTATTACAACTGTGAGCCAGTGCCTACGTATTATCACTGACTACATCTTGTGGTGCACATGAGGGTTCACTCAATGGCTTTGGCAAATACATGGTGGCCCAGAGCAGCTGCTGTAGTATCACACAGAAGCTTTACTGCCCAGAGGTCCACCGTGCTCTGCCTACTCATCCCTTTACCTCCCCCAACCCCTGGCAAACACCGAATGTGTTACTGTCCTCAGTTTTACCTTTTTCAGAATGTTCTATAACTGGAACCATGCAGCGTGTGCCCTTTCCAGACTGGCCTCTAAGCTACGGGCATTTAATGTTCCTCCAAGTCTTTTTATAGCTTATTTGCTAGTATGATTTTATTGCCCAACAATATTCCATATAATAATATAATAAATTCTATTCCAATATGCCACAGTTTATCAGTTCACCTATTGAAGGACATCTTGTTTAGTTTCAGGATATCCAATCTTTGGCAGTTAGAAGTAAAGCTGTTAGAAGTTTACATGTGCAAGTTGTTTGGACATCAGGCGTCAGTTCATTTGGGTAAATACCAAGGGACATAATTGCTGAATCACACGTAAGAACCTGGCAGACTGTCTTCCAGAATGACTGTGCCGTTCTGCATTCCCACCAGCAGTGAATCAGAGAGAAAAACAACATCGTTTTTCAATCTTATTCTGTATTAGTTTCAGGTGTACAGCTTAGTGGTTAGACAGTCATATAATTTATGAAGTGTTCCCCCTGATATTTTTAGTACCCACCTGGCACCCTCCGTAGTTATTACAATATTATTAAATAAGGGCTGCGATATTTCATCTTATTGCCACACTGTCATCTTTTTAAACCAAGATTTAGACATTTAGACTTTCTTATGATTGTAAAACAACATCAGTGACTAACCTGACGAGTCTTTGTGCTCATCTATAACTTCCACTTGTGTAATGTTAGACATGTGGCATTGCTGCAGGCCTTGTGCTGCTCTCCCGGGGCCTGTCCCAGTCCTCCTCCCAGTCCTCCTCCTGCCCTGAGTGGGACTTCCTGGCACCTGGAGCCTCCAGCACCTGACATCGTATTAAAGGTCTCAAATACTTCAAAAACATCACTTAAATGGGTGCATTTATTCCATTTTAACATATTCTACCCTAATTTTTCTGGTTTTTTTTTTAATGTTTTTGTTGCTTTTATTTTATATTTTTATAAGTAATAATTGCCTTGTGCATACGTTTCTGTGCAAAACATAGGTTATTTCTTTTCACTAGTTTTTAGAGTGCTTTACCAGTGTGTCATTTTCTCAGAAAAGTGACATAATTTATGGATAGTTTTTTATTTTATTTTATTTTATTTTATTTTATTTTATTTTTCTGAAGTGAGAAGCAGGGAGGCAGAGAGACAGACTCCTGCATGTGCCTGACTGGGATCCACCCAGCATGTCCACCAGAGGGCGATGCTCTGCTCATCTGGGGTGTTGATCCACTGAAACCAGAGCCATTCTAGCGCCTGAGGCAGAGGCCACAGAGCCATCCTCAGCGCCCGGGCCAACTTTGTTCCAATGGAGCCTTGGCTGCGGGAGGGGAAGAGAGAGAGAAAGGAGACGGGGAGGCATGGAGAAGCAGATGGGCGCTTTTCCTGAGTGCCCTGGCCAGGAATCAAACCCAGGACTTCCACACGCTGGGCTGATGCTCAACCGCCAAGCCAACTGGCCAGGGCTGGGTAGTTCTTTTTTTTTCTTTTATTAGAAATTTTATATAATGACTCTGTGAAAGTTCAGGAGTCTTGCATTTTGCCTGAAAATTAAAAGCCAGTGATATTCTACTTAATTTGTGATCAGATGGGCCACTGGTAAGATTCTGTGAGCAAAAATATAAATTGTAACCTTTTATGAAAGTCATTTGACAACATGTATCAAGATCCCAAAATGTATATGTGCAGGGACTTTTAGCAATGGCTCCTAGCGAAAACTGGAAGCTCACATTGTCCATCCACAATAGAATGGGGCCAGTACAGAGTGGTATCGTCACGCTGCGCAGTATCACGCAGCAGTGAGACAGACAAGCCACAGACACTGGCTAACTGCCGGCCGGGAATGGGCCTCAGACACGTGCAGGAACAAGGAGCCCGACCCAAAGGGTGCGTGCTATTTGATCTATGGCTGTGAGGCGTGGAGTCAGGCTGGCTGTTCCCTGCCGTGCTGGCGGGCCAGTGTTCGCACTTGGCGTGGTTGGCGGGTGTGATTAAGGAGAACATGGCCCTCTAGGGGCTGCATGTGCCTGTTTCACAGTCTGGGTGCCCATTTTATGGTGTGGAGATTCCTGAGTTTTACACTCAGGATGAGGTGCTTTTCTACACATATATATGTGTGCAAGGAAATTCATCACAGGTTAATGGGCACTAGCAAGAAATGACAATTATGTTGTGGTACAAATATGTGATCATTCAGGCACAAGCATCACATTTCACATAATACAGAGTGCTCACAACATAAACTCAGGAGAAAGGCAGGACCAAAAGTTCTGTCTCTATATAAAATGGCTCACATTTTATTTTCTTATTTATAATTATTCATTGTAATTCAGTGGATGAACGATAGCAGGATGTTAGCTGGTTATCTCCAGATGGCAGGAACGAAAGATTTTTATTTCTCTGCTTATATTTGTCAGTGTTTTCTTCAGTGGGTGCATTACTTTCATGATCAGATACAAAGAGATGGGGAACCAAAGTTGCTGGGAAGCAAAAAGCCAACCTGGCCGAGCTCATGTTATTTTGCCCTGGTCTGTTCCCCCTAGAGCTTCTGTTCCCTCTAGAACTTCAGGTCTGTCCCCTCAAAGGGGCTGAAGAGATTGTGCAATCTTTACATAAATAAGCAGTTCATTCCCAAAGAGGTTAATCTTGAACACAACCCTTTTTTTGTGTGGGTTTGCCGTTTTGTATCAAAGCTACTAAGAACACTTTAGAAGTAGTATTTTGCAACCAAGTGTAAGCATTTTAGCTGTTGTGAGCTTTTTGTTGCTTTAACGTTATGGCTGTTTGTAGTCCAAATGGAATGGGTAGGGGCACTTTCAGAAGTCATGCACATGCGTACTCTCGGTGGACAGTTATAGCCCTGTGCTCATGAAACTTTAAAAACGAGCTTCATTAGCTGTTGAGCTGGGATGCTGCTTCCTAACAGTGAGTAGCAGACCCTGCCTGTTGACTTAATAGTGTGGACAGCCATTTCCAGAAAGCGCAGGGACATTTTGCACTCTGTCTCTTTCTATTGTGGCCTTGAAATTTTTGCAAAATGATGCATTTCATTTGCCATATGACAGTGATGGTAATTGGCACTAATGGGAAAAGTGCTTTCCAGGAGGTCATTTGTTTTATTTCATACACTTTACAGATAGAATAAATTACTGATTTTATTCTTTTCAAAACTACATAAGCATTTTTTCCAGCTGAGGCAGAGTATAACCTGAACTAGGAAAAAGAAAGCCTATTTCCGACGAGGCTGGCCTCGGGAGTTGGGAGAGCGGTGAGGGCTGAGCTCTGGGTGGCGGTGCACGGCGCACACCTGCCACGTGGATGTGGGCGTCATTGTGACTTCATGTTTGTGAGACTGCGCTCTGTTCTGCACCCCTGCCCTGACTAGGAGACTACCTGGGTGGAGAGGCGTACTGGGCCGGCGGCCTGCACCTATATGCCCCGTTACCTTTCCGGCCAGGCCAGGGCGGCTTCGGAGAACTTTTCAGAACACACTTTTTTCTCAACGCAGGAAATCTCTGCAACCTCAACTATGGTAAACTTGGGTTATTTAGAAACCGGTACAGTACAGTTGACTTTATATTTAAAAGCACAGTTCCCAAATAGGTGTCTGTCTTTTTTATAGTAGTCTAAATTTAAGGACTGCACCTTACTTAGAAACATTCCTGCAACACCTGACACTGCCTAGATTAAAGTCGTTGTTCGAATGAATGGAACACATGAGACATGGGCACTGAATGCTGTCTTGCAAAGAAAAATCTATTCATTTACTCAGCAACCATGTCTGCAGCATCTCTCTCTGCTGGTCATTAAGGCCGTGACTTGGTTTCGTTCCCCAGGAGCTCAAGGCCAGGGGAGACTCATAGTGGATGTATCCAGTTGGGGGAGGAGGTGTAAGTAGGTGTCTGGAACGTTGTACAGAAGACAGGGCCCTCAAACTGACATCGGGAGTAGGCCTGCCCTAGGTGGTCAGGGAAGGGGATGCCATTTGAGCAAAGGGGCAGAATGTGTGAACCCCACAGTGTTGAGAAGTCTTGGCTGCCCTTGATCTTGGTCCCAATCCTTGTCCACCTCATGCATTCTTGACTGTGAATGAGAATTCAGTTTGGCTTTGGACATTCCAAAGGGCACAGCAAATGAGAGAGCCAGGCCCAAGGACAGCAGTAAGGACAGGGCCGCACACTGTTGGTCACACCTTCCTTTCTCTTTTCAGGGGAGGGCCCCAAAGCTCATATTCGCAAGTTGGCTGAGTGTATCCGCTGGTCGTACGGCGCAGGCATCGTCCTCAGGCTGGGCAACATCGCCCGGCTGGAACTGAACTACTGCGTCCCCATGGGCGTGCAGACGGGCGACAGGTGGGTGCTAGAGATCTCCACAGCTGCACTGTACTTTCTCTTAAATTTCTTTTGTTTTGGACGTGTTAATCATTAGTGGCCTTTGAGATTCAAGGTTTTAGGAGAAATTGAAGAGTTACCAAAATTGAAAATATGAGCATTTTCTTCCACTGGGCTTTTCTCTGTCCAGGTTGGAGGAAGGTGCATGATGTATCCCTGTCCCCCAACTCACTGCTTGCACTTACTGTTGCCAAGTAATAGGCGCTCCTCCAGGTCTGGCTGCAGGAAGTGATGAGGCATCTGTTGTGCTTGCTGAACCCAGAGCGCGGTGTTGCCGTGGGTGACTTTGCAGGCCTGGGGTGCAGAGGCCGGAGGGGCAGAGCGGCTCCGGGCCGCCCAGGACTCATTCCCCAGACTTCTCTCGGAAGCAGAGGAGCCCGCCACCCTGGCCTTCCCACCGGGTACTTTACTGGGCAAGATTTGCTAAGTATGACGAGGACGGATTTAGTACAGGGGCTATTTACAGTAATAGAAATTAATTCTGTTTCTCATGTTATTTGGTATGCATGGTATAAGTTTTAAGAAATCCAGAAGTATTGTTGTTATAGTATGTGTTAGTTCAGGATACTGTTACAAAATACATAGACTCGGGGCTTAAACAACACACATAATTCTCACTGTTCTGGAGGCTAGAAGCCAAGGTCAAGGAGCCGGCAGATTCAGTTCTTATTTTCAGATGGCCGCCTTCTTGATGTGTCCTAATACGGCAGAGAGAACACAAGCATGCTCACTGGTGTCTCTCCTTACAGGGACACAAATCCCACTGTGGGGACCCCACTTTCATAACCTCATCTAAGCCTGATTACCTCCCAAGGGCCTGCCTCATGTGGTGGGAGCTAGGGCTTCCATGTATGCACTTTGGGAGGTGCAAACATTCCCCCCATAACATAGTGTTCATCTTAATTATTTTCATGCTTCTCTGTGCAGTACTCTAGGCTTTGTTTTTTTCTCTTTGGTGTTCTGTCTACACTTATGTTGCCACCAAATGGTGCTGTCTGGGTATAGCCCAGGTTTTAAACACCAGGTTGTTTAAGGAAACCCTATACCAGTTATCATCTGCCTCAATGTAGTGGGTGATGGCACTTTTTAAAGGGAAGCCACGCCAGCAAGCTTTCAGTGAAGGGTGAATGCATAGGTGCAGGTTCATGTCCTTCGTTCACATTAGGGTTGTCCACAGCTCTGCCTTCTCTGCTCTCACTGGAGGGCTGGTGCGGACTGCGTTGCTGCCGTGGCTCCTGGTGGGGTCAGAGCCCTTCCTCCAGCACCTTTGACAGCGGTTACTCTGACTGTGAACTCACGTCCACACAGTGCAGCCCTCAGAGGGTCCAGTTGCACAGCGTGAGTGTGGGCCCTGGAGCCCAGCTTGGCCACCATAGCTGTGTTACCCAGAGCGAGTAACAACCTCTCTGGCTCTCCATTTTCATGTCCAGAGAATGGATTCTAATGATGGCAACTACCTGGCAGGTTGGAGGCCAGAATGAATTAATGCACATGAGTGTGTGCTGTGCTGTCTAGTTTAGTTATTTTCATGTTGGTAAAGGAAACAGTGTTCCTTTAGAATACGTATCCTTGCCCCTACACATGGTCCCTGTGTGGTGCCACCTGGCGGCTGTGTTGAGACAGGCTTTGGGTGGGTGTTATGTCCTGATTTCAGAGACTGTGAAATAGGATCAAGTAGACAAATTTTCTAGAATAAGGTTTGTGCCTTGGATAACTTTTTAGCAAAGATTCCCTAACCTTTACAATCTTGGGTAAAGGAAGCTAGTTTTGCAGGTTGCTTTCTGAAAGCCTTATATTCCCCACAGATGTGACTGTGGGTCTCCCTGTCTTAACAACCAGGTGTTAATGAAATTTTGCTGAAAGCCTCAGAGGTGCCTGCCGGTGAAGTTAGACATAGGTGACAAGTGATAGGTGACAAGTGACAGCCACCAATGGCAGCGTGCCTCTGACCCCGTGGGGTCTTGGCAGAGGCAGGTCCCACCCCTTGGTCTGGGGTCGGCCTCGGATTCTGCACTGCCGGCTGGCATCCCAGTGAGGCTGAGGCTGTGGGCCCCGCACTTGGTGGAAGGGAGGGCCTGCCAACCCTGTCTCTTTTGAGGGCAGTGACGGTTGCAGGGATGGGAGGATGCTGGGTGCTCGATCCTGTTCTTTCCCGTGCACCTCGCAGCGGCTCTGTGTGGCAGAGGGTGTTCCCCTGTTGACAGGAGGAGCGAGACCTGCAGTGTCAGCGCCAGGACAGGCCCGCAGAGGCTAAGGCTCTGCTCTTCCTCTGCCCCGAACAGAGGCCCCCTCCGACAGGGAGCCCCCTCCCGCCACCGTCTCCACTCTGCTGAGAGCCCGCATGCCAGGGCACCTTGTTTCTCTCTCCCCACACTCGAGTATCCTGCAGTGCAGCTTTTAACCATGGACACAGTCACCTCTCTTCCTGCTGACTTGCTTGCTAGAGCTTTTTGTTCAAACTAATTCTGTACTAATTCCTGTCTTGGAAAATACATGGATGAGCTGTATCTGTGATGAGCAGTTGGTGTGTTGTGTTTAATGTCAGTCCACACTGTACAGAGAAATGCATTATAAATGTTTTATTGCAAAGAAAACCAGAAGTGTACATGTGGTTTAGCTGTAGCTTTATTGCGTTTCACTGTCCTGAGGATCAAATTTTGGGAACTGACTGCGGCTCCCCCGGCTGGCTGGTGGTAGCAGCAGGCTGCAGGTGTGACTGCCAGTCGCTGGCCTGTCACTCCTTGGCCATGCGACCTGGGACACGTCCAGCAGGCTCTGGCCTCCTGTCCCTCAGACTGAAAGGTGGGGTGCAGCTCCCCCAGTGGGGTTGCGCTCACTGGGGCTGCATTGTTGCTGGTGGCCACTGGGTGTCACTGTGCTCCACGAAGGCAGTGCTGCTAGGAATGTTGCTGCTTTTGGGGGCCCCGTTGAATGACTCTTTCTCTTTACAGAGAATGACCACGTTCACCTTTTCAGCTTTGCCTCTTTCTCCAGGTTGAATTTGATAAATGTGTTATAGAATGAATTTCAAATGGGGTTTCTTCTGGAAGGAAGAAGCCTGTGGTGTGCATGACATTTAAAGGCCAGACCACGAGGCAGCTCCTCTGGGGGCCCGGCGGCAGCTCGGCCCATGACCATGGTGGCTGCAGCAGGTGCTCCGTGTGTGCAGTGACCCTGTCCTCGCCTCGCTCAGTGTGTGGCCTCAGGATTGGGATTTTGTGGCATTTGAGTGACATCAGAATTTAATCTTTATTTCTGAAATTCGGCAGCTAGCAGGCTGGGCAATTATATGTGTGCAAATCATAACTTTCTCCCCGGAGTTCGTACTGGTACCTCTAATTAGGATTTCAGACCTTTATAGAAATGGAGACAATTTTGAAGTATTTGCCGAGTTTTATGCTGGAGGTGATGGTGCACCGTTGACTCTGAGGTCCAGCAGTGTTGTCACCAGTGTCTGACTGAGCACAGTCTCTGGATACTGGTGGTGAGGGAGGCGGGCAGGCTGGGAACATTGCTCAGCTAGTGACAGAGGAAAACGAGGGGATCCCCTCGCTGGGAGGGCGTGAGTTCCTCTGAGAAGTGCGCTCATGGGCTTGAGAGCAGCGGGCTAGCAGCGCTGGCCACAGTATTGATTTTCTGTTCTTTTTCTAGGATATGTGATGGCGTCCAGTTTGGAGCTGGGATAAGGTTCCTGTAGCTGCCGCAGGGTCCTCCTGTTCATCCTCAAGAAGCCTTGGGACTGGGGTGGCAGCCGTTACTCGGGGCCCAGCGTTCTCTCACGTGAGCACAGTCGAGCGAGTCTGACTGCAGCCCTTGTGGGAATCCATGCCAATAAATTTTCATGACAAACATTCAGACGCATTGTGGGTATAGCTGGCTTTCCCTGCCAGTGTTGCACGCCAACTGTCCCTGGGAACAATGGGCCAGGGCACGGCACAGACCAGTGTCACACGCCGGCTCCCCTGGGAACCGCGGGCCAGGCATGAGACAGTGCTGTGGTCGTTTGCTCTTTCATGTGCACCTGCCTGGACAGAAGTCCTGTCAGACAGTCTCCCGTTTGCTTTCCTTCCCACACTCTAAAGGTCTGTGTTTGGTGCCTGTGTGTTTGCATTCAGCAGTGTCCCAGGGGAGGCCAACACTGGCGGAGGCATGTGCCGGCCTAATGCACCAGTGGTGACGGGCTGTACTCACCATACCACCTGCTCAAGTCATTGAAATGTTAGTGGCGTGGGGAGAACAATTGTGTGTGACATTAGGAACACTGAGGCTCAAAGGGCCGGTGTGTACCCTAGAGAGTAAGAGCTATATCCCTAGACCATTAGTGGACCAGGTTTCTGCCACGGCTCTGGGATATTACTGCAGCTCGTGGCTTTAGACACCGACCAGGCATCTTGTCGTCTGTGGGGCAGGGTCCAGGTGGGTCTCCGGGGCTGCATTCCTCCTGGAGGCTTTGGGTAGAACCTGTTTCCTGGCCTTTTCCAGCTCCCTGATCCACCCCTTCCTTGGCCCGTGGCCCCAGCCTGCGTGGTCAAAGCCAGCTGCGTGGCATCCAGCCTCCTGCAGACTCTCTGCTGCTATTACCTTCCATGACCCCTTGTGGTTACACTGGGCTCACCCCATAATCCAGGCCACTCCTTATTTTAAGGTCATCTGATTAGCAGCCTCCATTCTGTCTGAAGCCTCAGGTCCCCTTGCCGTGTTCCATAACATCTTCATGGGTCCTGGAAATGAGGCTGTGGACACTCATCTGCTCAGCACACCTAGCATCTCTCCGAGTAATATCTGGGGTATACTTAATTATCACATGTGGAAAAATATTTTTTTTAAGTTAAACTTCCTTTGAATTATTAGAAAGACATGGTGCCATATAGAGATGTCCATGGTTGCAGGTGGTGCCTGGCCTCGGCTAGGACACTTGATTGTCTCGTTTTCTCCCCTCTCCATGCCGGGGCTCAATTCCCATTGCTTTGTGCTCCCGTGACCTGCTCGTGTCTTTGCCAAGTGCACTTGGTGTTTCAGCAGCAGCTTGAGTCCAGGGACCCACATCTCTTGGGGTCAGGCTCTCAGCCCCCCCCCCCCCCCCGAGGGCTGTCACCCTCACTGCCTGGAAACTAGGCTTCTGCCCATTTTACGTGGTATTGAGTGGGCAGATGGGACCATTAGGCAGAAGCACGCCACACAGTGCTTTCCCCGAAAGGCCAGGAGCCAGGCAAGGGCGTCATGGGGCGTGACTTCACAGCTGCCGGTTTAGAGCCTCAGATGTGACAGAAGGATGTGGGAAGCAGAAGAGATTCCTCATGAAGTCCACCTGCCCCAGTGAGTCTGCACCGTAATTTTCCTCCCTCTTTCTCTAAGTACCTGAGCATTCGGGCCTGGAACACAGTTTGATGTTTGTTTAACCCTTTGCTCCGCTTCACAAAGAATGGACCATGGAGAACGTTGTCCCCATGGAGAACGCTGATGTTCCCCTGCTGGGTCAGTCGTCTTCCATTTTCGACAAGTAACTAACTGAAGTGAACCTCATTGTCACGGTGCTTGTGGAAGAAACCCCACCATGATGCACTGTGTCCTCCATCTCCATGAGCTTGTGGTCTGAGCGCACACTGGCTGGATGACCTTGTACATGGCTGCGTTTGCTGTGTGCCCGCCCAGTGGTGCCCCAGCCACTTCTGTGCCCAGTTGCTCTGCATTTACAGAACAGAGGACAGTTAAGGAGGCCAAGCCACTCTGACATTCTCCACACCCTATATATAGCTCCATAGGGCCACAATTTTCTTGAATTTTTAAATTTATTTTACTTTTTTTAAGACAAGATAAACTTATCTTTAGGACACTGAGATGTGCTCCCATGCACTGTTATGTTTAAAGTTCACCAATGAGGAGAGAAGAGGGGACTCCTTAGGCTAGAGAACGGAAACTAGAGAATCGCGTTTAAATCACATAAACGGTGTTTAAAATCAGAGAGGAGACTGTACTCAGAATTCAAATTTCTAGCTTCTCTTAAGTAATTGGGTCTGAAAACAGATGTCTTTATTTCTCCCCACAACCAAGGGCTGCAGTGGGAGGCGGTGTTCCTGTGGCCAGGGTCACGGGCCACCTTTGGGTATCTTGAGACTTGTTTGGAGGTTCTAGCAGGGGAGCGCAGCTACTCGTATGCCCTTGACCGAAGAACGGTCCTCTCCCCTAGCAGGGAAGGTCGTCCTCTTCGACCGAGCGCGCAGCTTCGGGAGGGACGCACATGGAGCGGTGAGGGAGGGAGGGGACACCCGCCTAGCCAGCCAGATAAGCCGAATCAACCCTGGTGATCAATGGGGTGACAGATGTCGCAGCCAGATCACCCTCATGTCCCACCTTTGGGTATCTTGAGCATCTGCAGGTTCCTGCCTGTGGTCTGTTAGGAGAGGAACATCTGAAGGCGTCCGAGGAGGAGGCAGATTTGGGGTGGAACTCAGAAGGTGGATGGACAGGGCGGGGTGGGACTCTGGTGAGGAGGCAGGTGCATGGTTGGTGTGCAGTTGTTCTCTGCCTTGGATTGTAAATGTGGTCCAGAGTGGAGTTAGCAGGGGAGAAATCGGAGCCTTTCCCACATCCATGTCACCTGTGAGCTCAGTAGAGGACAAGGTTGGGAAATTCGGAATGAAATGCAGGCATGTTTTGCATTCACATTTAAAGAGTTTGAGGAGCAGCCCATGAGGGCTGTCTCCCTGCTCTACTGGGGTCCAACCAGCCGTCTCTTTTTTTTTTTTTTTTGTATTTTTTCTGAAGCTGGAAACGGGGAGAGATAGTCAGACAGACTCCTGCATGCGCCCGACTGGGATCCACCCGGCACGCCCACCAGGGGGCGACGCTCTGCCCACCAGGGGGCGATGCTCTGCCCCTCCGGGGCGTCGCTCTGTCGTGACCAGAGCCACTCTAGCGCCTGGGGCAGAGGCCAAGGAGCCATCCCCAGCGCCCGGGCCATCTTTGCTCCAATGGAGCCTCGCTGCGGGAGGGGAAGAGAGAGACAGAGAGGAAGGAGAGGGGGAGGGGTGGAGAAGCAGTTGGGCGCTTCTCCTGTGTGCCCTGGCCGGGAATCGACCCCGGGACTTCTGCACGCCAGGCCGACGCTCTACCACTGAGCCAACCGGCCAGGGCTCAGCCGTCTCATTTTTGAGAATGAACAGTGCTTTGCCAGAGGGGCCAGTGGCCATCTGGATGTCCTGTCCCCACGCCTGAGTTGTGACTGTCTCTGTGATGTTTTCCTGACGAGTAAATTACTGAACTCCTTTGCCAAATCATTAGATAACTTTTAAGAACAAAGGATATTCATGCAGAAGGCAATTCAAGCATTATCTTGCTTGGAAAATAAATAGTAATCATTTTGGAAAAGAAAGCTCATTCTATGAATTTGGACCAACTATGAAAATTACAGTCCCTCTCTCTCTCCCCATTCTTCTCCACCCCTACCCTTTTCACGCAATCAATTTCTAGTGGAGGAAGCCTTTCCTACATTTATCACGAGATGGACATGCTGGTCCATTAAAATATTCTGGCTTCTTGTGCTTGCGCTAATGGCAAGCTGGAAGCATCTGTCACTGTGAAGTAGATGATGTCCCCACATTGAGTCAGAGACCCAAATACCATCACTTCGATCTTAACCATCATCCCCAGAAATTACTGCTCATCAAAACCTAATTTCCCTGAAACAGTCAAGTGGGTAGTGCTCCTGCTAGAGCAGTCAGAGTGTAAATAGCGAGACTGTGGTACAGTCTTGACACTGAACGTGAAGGGATAAAAACTGACACTCAGTCCTTCCCGAGAAGTGGTTGAGTGATGGAATCCCCTGACGTGTTCCTGGAGCTGGTAAAGGTCAAATAGAATTCATCACTCAACCTCATCCGGGGAAATGAACTCGGCATCTCTGCAAACCAGCTGTGGCCGCCATCCGGGAGGAACTACCTTCAATCCGACCCTTCCTCTCCGTCTCTGCAACCTCAGCCCCGGCCGGGGCCTCATCATTTCCTGTCTGTCTGAACACGGCCTCCTCCAGACTCTTCGGGGTTTGGGGACAGGAAAGTGTCCCGGAGGAGGAAGGGCAAGTGCTGAGGAGTCAGAGCCAGCCTTGAACTCACACTTGGTTCATTTGCTCCACACACACTGCTAGGCACTGGGCTAGGGGCATGGGCATCATTGCAGAGCAGAGTCTGGTCTCTTGTCGCCAGAGGCCCCTCAGCGTCTTGTGTCAGCTCAGTCCTTACTTTCTCCCATCTCACCCTAGCTGCCTCCTTCCTGGTGGTCGTTCCAAATGACCTTCAGGTGCCCATCGCTGGCCTCGTTTCTGCAGGGCGGCCTCTCTTCCTCCTTCAGAGTCACCCTCCAACCCCCAGCCCAGCTGTCACCTCCTGGGGGACACCTGGATTGGCTCTCCAAGTGGGCCTTAGAGTCAACTAGGTCCTGGGGGAGTGTGTTGGTCCTCATCCGCGGTGTCAGACAAGGCTTTTCTCAAGAAGGGACACGGGAGCTGAGAATGAGGACTGGGTAGGAGTGGGCCAGCAGGTGAGCAGGTGAAGGGAGCTGCACTCTAGGGAGGGGAAGCAGGGGCTGCAAATGCCTCCCAGTGAAGGAACTGGGAGGTCAGCGTTCTTGGACACGGAGTCAATGGGAGAGGCGAGTATAGAACAGGATTATAAGGCATTGATGACTTGATTGTAGAGGCTGACAAGTCCCACAAGCTGAAGGCCCAGGAGAGCCGGTGGTGGGAGCCAGGGGGCCGATGGACAAGGAACAGTGCCCAGCTCAAGCAGTGAGGCAGGAAAGAAGGTTTATTCCTCCTTCCGCCTCTGCCTTTTGGCCTCTTCAGGCCATCGTGGATTGTCTGTCACTGGCTGTCAACGGGCGATATCTCTATCTCTCCCGCTGGTTCTGTATCTCCAGAAGCCCCTCCCGATACGCGGGCCTTCCAGTCCTGGGGTAGACTGGCAGGCTCTGCCTTCAGTCTCTTGTCAGAGAAGATAACTCCGTAAGTGCCACCTTCTCTGGGCTTGAGTGATTCAACAGCAAACTAGATGGTTGCCATGGATGGCCACCTCCATCCCCAGGGGGCTGAACCAAGGCATAGGACGGGGACACACACGTGGTGCTCAAACATCCCCTGCGGGTCGCAGGCCCCGGGACTAGTGAGCAGCCTGGGCGTGCACTGGGTGGCCCCTCTTCTGGCCTCCCTCAGTGTCCCCTGGATGAGCTCACCCGGCTCCTGTCTGACAGGCCAGAGCAGGCAGAAAGGGTTAAACACCTGAGATAAATGTAGAGGAAAATGGATCTAAAAGGATTCTGCAACTATTTGATTTCAAAAGGTTCCTGTGGGATCTGCTGCTTGCTCCAGAGGGACTCCCTATCTTCCTTCTGAGCTTTGAACACAGCACTATGAAAATCTCTATTTTGAGATAAAGGTAAAAAAAAATATATAACAGTTCTTTAAAAATCAATGATGATATTATTTTTTAATAAACTTTCCATTTCATAGTTTTAGAGGAAAAATTTGAAAATAGTACAGAGTTCCCATATACCATCCCCCCACCCCCCCAACCCCCGCCATTGCCCCTATTATTAACATCTATTAGTTGGGGTACATTTGTTACAAAGAATGAACCAGTGTTAACACACGTTATTATTAACTGAAGTCTCTATTCAGATCTCCTCAGTTTTTACCTGGTGTCCTTTTCTGGTCCAGGATCCTGGATGACCTTTAGTCGTCATGTCGCCTTAGCTCCTCCTGACTGTGACAGTTTTTCAGGTGTTTCTTGTGTTTGATGACCTTGGCTGACAGTTTTGAGGAGAATGAGGAAGGAATTCTGTAGGATTTCCCCCCATTCTCTGGCACTTGGTGGTTTTTCCTGTGGAAACTTGAGGATATGGGTGTTACGGGTTTGAGGACCACAGAGGTAAATCGCCCTTCTCATCACATCACATCAGGGGACATGCCAATCACGGGACTGATCACCGTGATGTTGGTCTGGATCACCTGGCTGAGGCGTGTTTGTCCCGAAAGACACACATAGGAAAGGTGTGAGTTCTTTTATGATGGAAGCCCCCAGCCCCAATGTTTCCCATCAGCGTGCGTGCGTTCTCCACGAGCAAAATGGAGACGTGAAGATGATGGACAACAAGTGGGACTTCCGAGCAGCAAGCAGAGGTAAAGGGGCTGGTACATCTGGGGAATAAAAGTGGCTCTTTTGTCAGCTCTGCCTCCAGATTTGACAGGTCTCAGATGGGGCTGCGGTGCCTGACGGAGCCGGTGGTTCTGGGAGGCCACTGTGATGGGAGCCACAGTTCACTGTTCTCTTCCAAATTCCCGACAGCCTCGTGGGGACAATGAATAATGCATTTCTGATATGAATAAGGAATGAGTAGACACAAGGCAAAGGCTTCTGGATACAGAATGTTCCGGGTTCTGTAGGGGTGCCCGAGTTTAAAACCCAGCAACGAATGTAAGTCTCTGCTAACCCCGTTGCTTCTGAGGGGCCCTGTTGTCAACAGACTTCTGTGTCAAACATTATCCTATCAAATATTCTGGGTCAGGATTTCTAAGTAAGTGGTAGCTGAATTCAAGAAAGATCAGACGGCCCTGGCCGGTTGGCTCAGCGGTAGAGCTTCGGCCTGGCGTGCGGGGGACTCGGGTTTGATTCCCGGCCAGGGCACATAGGAGAAACGCCCATTTGCTTCTCCGCCCCCCCTTCCTCTGTCTCTCTCTTCCCCTCCCGCAGCCAAGGCTCCATTGGAGCAAAGATGGCCCGGGCGCTGGGGATGGCTCCTTGGCCTCTGCCCCAGGCGCTAGAGTGGCTCTGGTCATGGCAGAGCGACGCCCCCTGGTGGGCAGAGCGTCGCCCCTGGTGGGCGTGCCAGGTGGATCTCTGTCCGGCGCATGCGGGAGTCTGTCTGACTGTCTCTCCCCGTTTCCAGCTTCTAAAAAAAAAAAAGAAAGAAAAAAAAAAAGAAAGATCAGATGTTTAGAAATGTTCTTGTTTCTTCAAGGAAATAAGACTATTCTTACACTAAAATCTGCAATAGTGGCCAAGCATTTGTCTAAGAAAAGCAAAAAAGTTGCCAAGAAACAGCATTCTTTTGTTAATATTTAACCACTTAAAAATATAAAAGTTGTCCTTAGCTCTCGGGCCCTTACTGAACAGGCTAGATTTGCTCTGTGGATGTCATTTGCCCAGGGCCCCAGGTGTGTGAATCGGGGGCCCTGAGGCTGGTCCTGGCACAGAGAGGTGGATATGGCTCTTCTGTGTCCACTCAGCTGAAATCCACTCACCTGTGCTCCACTATGACAGCCTGCCATTATTCCAGTCATCTCTGTGTGTGTGTGTTTCATCTCTGCCCCAGAGTGTGAGCAGGCACTGATCTGTTTGTTGAATGAATAAGTGTGATAAAGCTGTCCCAGAAGCACTGCTGGGCAATGGAGAGACTCCAGGGAGGAAGTGACCTGCTGGGCCTGGAGATGCATGAGGGCACCCAGGGAGAGCTTTGAGGCAGGGCACTCTGAGGAAGGGAGGCCTCTCTCTCAGGCCCAGGGGCAGCATTCAGGACAGGTGGTGTGGGTGTCCTGGGGCTGCCGTAACCAGGCACTGGGAACTGGGGCAGAAACGACAGATGTTTATCCCTCTCCCAGTCCTGGAGGCCAGAAGTCCCGAGTCACAGTGTCGGCAGGGCGGGCTCTCTGACGGCTCTTGGCCTTCTCAGCCTCTGGTGTCGCGTGTGACCCTTGGTGTGTCTTGGCTTCAGTTGGCCTCCATCTTCACGTGGGCACTCCCAGTCAAATTGGATGAAGGCCCGGAGGCCCATCCTAATGACTCATCCTAACTAGTTACATCTGCAAAGACCCTATTTCCAAATAAGGTAACATTCCCAGGGACTGGGGATTAGGGCTTCAACATCTTCTTTGGTAGGGGGGAGCAACTCAAACCCTAACAGGTGGGCACCAAGTAACACATGGTGGGGAGGACTGAGCTGTGATGGCGGGACTGGCCCGAGGTGGGGTGGGGGGTGGCATCTGTGAGCACAGGGTCTGGTGGGGGAGGGTGGGAGAGGCAGGGAACAGAACATTCTTTCAAGAAAGGCATTGGGAAGGGAGAAGGAGAGGCAAGGCAAAAGTGAGAGGTCAGGATGGGAGAGATCCTTGTCCCCGGAGCCTCACTGGGTGACAATGGTTCTTTTACTAAAGAGAAGCTGGATTTGAAAGGGAGACCCTTCCAGTCAGTGGAGGGGACAACTGGCCAGCCCCACAATGGCCCCTCTGTGCCCTTCCTGCACAGATGGCCCCAGCGTCTCTGCCTCTGTGGGGGTCTGCACCCCCTGCCCTCTGCTGGCTCCCGCCGGGTTTCCCTTTCACCAAAAGAAGAAGGGCCAGCACAAGTTTTTTAAACGTGATTATTTGAGTCAAGTAGTTGAATAATTTAAAAATATGTTGTGAAGGCCAGAAAGCTTCGGGGCGCTTGGGCTGGAATTGTTCTTTTTACGGTAGGATCAGAGCCTGTGCTTCTCCTGAATACGGCTGGCGTGTTTGAGCAGTTTCCTTAGCATCATAACCTTCAAAACTTTTGAGGAAACAAGTGGCATTCCAGGCCCGCAACGTCGTATCCGGGAGGCTGGTGGCACTTCAATACAAGAGCAGCATGTAGCCTGGCGGCAGGAAGGAACCACAAGCCAGAGGCCCTGGGCTTTACCTGGGGTGGAGTGGGGGGGGGGGCAGAAAGGGGGCAGGGGACTAGGAAGTACAGACTTCCAGTTATAAATGAAGTCCCGGGGTTGTATGTGCTGCACAGGGCACAGTCAGTAATATTGTCATAGCAAGGTATGGTGCCCCTGAGTCCTGGACCTACTGCAGTGATCACTTTGTCAGGCATATAAATGTAGAAACTAATATAATACTGTATGTCAACTGTAGTTAAAAATAAATCTACTAAGGAGAAATGCAGAGTCTCGGGCCCGGCCCAGCCTCCTCCTCCAGGTGAGCTGTGTGCACCCCGGACTGAGAAGTGTGGGGAGGTGTGAACTCAGCGTGGCTGGGTCCCGTCAGCCCCGCCTCTGAGACTGGAACCTGGGCCGCCCCGCCGGTCCTCACACAGCCCTCCTCTCCTCCACTGCACAGGGTGCGGACAGGAGCGGGAAGCCAGACAGTACAGCTTCGTTTCTGAAGATTTTCCTGCATTTCTGTGCCATGCCTTCTTCTCTCAGACACTGGGAGGGCACACCACTCCTCATCACTACATCTGTCAGCTGGGCAGGGTCTGAGGAGGAGCCCCGCTTAAGTGGGATCAATTGATAAAAGCCTCTCTGCGTGGGTGCACATCACAGTCCTCTCAAGTGTCACAGGAATTTCATGCAGTTATTCCCCAGGCTGCTGCCGTCACCAGGGTCCTCTCATCCCCCCAGAGAGCACTGACTGAGCTTAGTGCCTGCAAGGCCCTGGATGGGGCACAGAGGCCTTGCCTGTTGGTGGGAAGCACAGACACCCCAACGGGGAGAAGGGCCACTATGGAGTCAGGTGGGTGCTGGGGCCTGCTTCGCCTAAGGGAGGATGGGAGCAGGGAAGGCCAACGTCCCTTCTGGGAGGCTAGTGTCCCTCCTGGTGGCAGGTCAGCTGGAGCCGGCTCAGCAGGCTGTCCCCCTCAGGAGAGGCAGAGTTTTTGAATGTCTCCCTCTTCGCCCTTCCCCTCTGGGTGCTGGCTACCGCCCTCTTATTCTCTGTGTCCCACGCTGGCTCTCCAGTTCACCCTTTTCTGCCTCTAGGAGACTATCTCTTCTCCATTTATTCATCTCTCGTTCTGCTACTCCTCCATACAAAAATCTCAACATCTCCTCTCACACCCCAGGGCAGTACTTTTCAGTTTAGAGTCAGAGCTTTTTTTTAAAAAAATTGTGATAAAATACACAGAAGATACATTTTACCATTTCAACCATTAAAATTTTTTTCCCCATTGATTTGAGGGAAAGAGAGAGGAAGAAAGGGGAGGGGGAGAGAAGCATCAACTTGTTCCATCTAGTTGTGCACTCATTGATTGCTTCTCATATGTGCCCTGACCAGGGGTTGAACCCGAGACCTCTGGTGCACCAGGTGGATGCTTTACCCACTGAACCACCCAGCCAGGGTCCCAACCATTTTCATTGTGCAGTTTGGTGGCATGATGTCCATCCATGTCCAGAACTCCTTTCATCTTGTTAAACTGAGACTCTGTCCCCATTAAACAGTAACTCCCCACTCTCCCTTCCAGCCCCTGGAGACCACCATTCTACCTTCTGTCTCTAAGAATGTGAGTTCTCCAGGAACCTCATATTAAGTGGAATCACACAGTATTTGTCCTTCTGTGCCTGGCATATGTCACTCAGCATTATATCCTCAGGGTTTATCTGTGTGGAAGCACGGGTCAGGGTCTCATGTATTGGTGGGGTACAGACCACATTCTACTTATCCATTTATCTGTCCGTGGACCTGAGGGTGGCTTCTGCCTTCAGACAGAACTTAATGACTCATCAAATATTTACAGAATATCTATTACATGCAAGACACAACGCTTCCAGGAAAAAAGACTTGTTTTGCATTTTTCTTTCAGATTGCCAGAAAAGTGCAACATTTAGTTATACAAAAAGGATTTCTAGGTGCAGCCTGCTTGGGCTGGCATTAGAACCCCTTGCAGATCAGCTGCCCAAGGGCAAGGACCTCCATATGCTTCTGAAAAAAACCTCAGCTCTGCATTTTAGTGGGGCTTGATAATAAATATTTAAACAGCACTGATGATTGAATCGTCTTTTCAAGCCTTGCCTTTGACTGATTTCCCTGTGAATTTGAAATTGAAGCAGTCTGCAGATAATTTACCATGAAGAGTTGAGCTTCACGTTTCAAAAATACACTCCCAATTCAAGAGCACAATGTGATTCCAGCTGCTCAGCCCTCAGATCCTAGTTAGTGACAAACCACAGCGGGTGCAGGAGGTGGTCATCATGGGCCCCATCTGCACGGACGGAGCTGTGAACCTGAACGAAGAAACACTTTCCTCGTTTACACATGACTGAGTTTCTCACGATCACAGTCGGCCCAAGTAGCCACTGCTTAATCAAAGTGTATTCTAATTAATTCTGAAATCAGTTTTGTTTTTTTTTTTGCTCAACAGAAACATCAGGTTGTTTTTTTTTCTACAGACATGAAGGCAGCATTCAAATTAGCCATTTCCCCTGGACAAAGTACTTGAATATTGGACTTTCATAAAAGTTTATGTAAAATGATATATGTAAAATACATGCATACATACACACAT
Source organism: Saccopteryx leptura (assembly GCF_036850995.1). Taxonomy (NCBI): domain Eukaryota; kingdom Metazoa; phylum Chordata; class Mammalia; order Chiroptera; family Emballonuridae; genus Saccopteryx; species Saccopteryx leptura. The sequence continues at coordinate 315,609,556 of NC_089503.1, forward strand.
ATATGTAGCATGTACACATACCTATATATGATTTTGTTTTGGTTGGGTTTTTTTGAGAGCGAGGCAGGGAGAGAGAGAGAGATAGGAACATTGGGCTGCTCCTGTATGTGCCCTGACTGGGGAATCAAACTAGCAACCTTCGCACTCTGGAACGATGCTCCAACCAACCAAGCTATTTGGCCAGGGCTTAATTTTTTAGAGAGTCAAAGAGAGGAAGAGAGAGAGGGGAGGGGGAGGGGAGCATTCATTTGTTGCTCCACTCAGTTGTCCATTTTTCTTTGGTTGCTTCCCATGTGTGCCTTGACCAGGGATGGAACCCACAACCTTGTTGTTTCGGAATGATGCTCATAACCTACTGAGCTAACTGGCCACAGCGCTAATTGGGTTTTATAAATTGCTAATTGAATTCCCTTGCCATCAGAACGTGAACTGCACTGGGTGGGTCATCTTTGCTTGTTCACGATGTGTCCCAAGGCCTGGAGTCACGCCTCACACATAGACTGACATTCTATGTTCATGGAGGGAATGAACACATAAGGGTGTAGCGTGGAAAACACAACTTCATGGTTGACACTCACATGCCTGTTAGGCAACTCTGCCTCGTTCCGGTCATCTTCCCTAGTGTGGCTGGACTTGGCTACGACTCATGTCCCCACAGGTGCACAACTAGATGGCCTCCACGTCCCCCAGAGAGAGCCATGCTGCAGTGTGCTCCTGCCATTAGACAACAGTGCAGAAAGTCTTATAGAATACATAGCAGAAGAAGTAGAATTGTGATGGGCTCACTTTTAGAAGTGCTGTGTTAATATTTCTAATGCAAGGACAGATTTTTGTATATTCTCTGAGCTCAAAACAATAGGATCTGAATCACTGTCCTTTTTTAAACACTGATATTTATTTATTTATTTATTTTAGTGGTACCATCATACTAGTAGGGTTTTAAGCCAATGAAAAACAGTAAGTAAAATTCAGTTTCAGCATCTACTTGGAAATCTGGGCCAAGGCCTGGTTTTCCATGGCCCATGAACTAAGGATGCGTTGTGTTTTAAATGTTTGGAGAAGCAAAAGAAAAATATTTATTTGTAACATGCGAAAATGATAGGAAATCCAAATTTCCGAGTACAAAAATAAAGCTTTATTGGAACCTGTCTGCTGAGGTTAGTCTGAGGCTGCCATCCAGGTATGGCAGTGAAGTCGAGGAGCTGGGAGGGGCCGTTTGGCCCGCAAAGTCGAAAATATTCACTCTCTGGCTCCTTCCAGACCCCTGCCTCTGACCCCAGCGATGTTTTTATGATGAGCTGTGGTTGCCAAGTCTCCTGCCTCTTTCAGCAGCCTGGAGCAAGCTCACTGTCCCAGAGTGCCCTGACTTTTATGGTCTTCCCCTTCACCCAGAGCACAGCTCTCATTCCCTAGGTTTGGTGGGAGGAGGAATGCAAAGCCTTTTAGTTTTGCAGGCAGGTGATACACATCTGGCGAGTGAATGGTGAAAGAAATTCAGACTAAAGTGTGCGTGGCTAATAGTCTGCCTTTGTTCTTTTACCCACATATGACGTGCTGGCATTTTTCAAGAAATTTGCTCTCTGAATGCTTAATCATTTAGGGGGCTTTACCGATTCTCCATAGAAGACTAGGATTCAATAACCTGGTGCCAACATTTCCTTCATTCCTATACTTAAGGGAACAAAGTGCGTATGTAGTTTAATTTGCCTACTGTGCAAACACAAAACTCAGGGGTTGCTAGTCCATGCAAATCCAACTTCCCTCGTCTCAGAGTTTGCTGATGTTTCCTGAATCACTTGAGTGACAGGATGCTGAGCTCGGCAGGCAGTGACTCATGTTCGGCTCACATGGGGGAAAAAAAAGTGTTACCAGTACAGTTTTAAAATTCCAGGTGAGTTAGGTCTTTCCAAGCTCCCAGCATCTACGGCGGAAAATCACAGGTTATACTCTTGCCAGATCACTAAATTAGCAGACTGATTAAATAAGACCGTTCGAAAAGCTACTTTAGATGTTATAACTACAACATACCCAGAAATGCCACCCTGGAGTGCAGAAAGACTCATCAGAAGAAACACCTGGGGAAATAACAGCATTTTCTCCATCCCGGAATCAGTCAAGTATTTCCATCTTTTCTCCGCACACTTCTCACGCTCCTCCAATTGCTGGGAGGTCTGAAAATGAGCAACCCAAGAAAATGTCCTGCTGTCTCGGCACTCCCTCGGATGAGTTGCCTCTCCTTTCCCAAAGCGCTGATGGCTCTTTTCAGATTTTTGAAAGATATCACTGCTTCTTCATTATATGAATGGAACATGAGGAGAAGTAGGTGGCTGTTAAAAAGTCTATTAAGCACTTACTGAGCTGCCATGGTATTTTAAAGGACAGGTTGGCAAGGGATGAAATCCAAAGCAAGTGAGGGAAAGATCTCAAATTATCCTGTTAAGGAATGTCATTTACATGCTTTCCTTCCCTTTCCCCAGATGTTTTAGAGGTTTAAATGCTAAGCGGTGAAATGGACAGCTCCTCGGTGCACAGTATGAGGACACGCCCTTAGGGGTCCACCAATGTGCCTACTGCTGTGACCATGCTCTGGAACATTTGTGTCACCTAGAGTGACCCCTCCCACCAGGGTGACTGCTCTCAACATAGAGAACAGGCTGCCTATTCTCTCTCTCTCTCTCTTTTTTTTTTTTTAATATTTATTTATTCATTTTTAGAGAGGAGAGAGAAAGGGAGAGAGAGAGACAGAGAGGAGAGAGACAGAGAGAGAGAGAGAAGGGGGGAGGAGCTGGAAGCATCAACTCCCATATGTGCCTTGACCAGGCAAGCCCAGGGTTTCAAACCGGCGACCTCAGCATTTCCAGGTCGACGCTTTATCCACTGCGCCACCATAGGTCAGGCTTCTTCTTCTTCTTTTTTTTTTTTTTTGACAGAGACAGAAAGAGAGTCAGAGAGACAGGTAGGGACAAACAGACAGGAAGGGAGAGAGATGAGAAACATCAATTCTTGGTTGCGGCACCTTAGTTGTTCAAAGATTGCTTTCTCGTATGTGCCTTGACTGGGGGCTCCAGCAGAGTCAGCGATCCCTTGCTCAAGCCAGCGACCTTGGGCTCAAGCTAGTGACTTTGGGCTTCAAGCCAGTGACCTTTGGGATCAAGACAATGATCATGGGGTCATGTCTATGATCCCACACTCAAGCCAGCAACCCCATGCTCCAACTGGATTAGCCCGCTTTCTAGCCAGTGACCTTGGGGTTTTGGACCTGGGTCTTTCACGTCCCAGTCCAATGCTTTATCCATTGCGCCACCGCCTGGTCAGGTGAGGCTGCCTATTCTTGGACTTCGAATGAGTGGATTCACTCAGTGTGTACTCTGGTGTCTGGCTTCTTTTGCTCACCCTGGTTTTGAGATACAGTCTGCGCTGTGGTCCTTTGTGATTGCTCCGTTGTGTTCCACCGTAGGAATATACCAGTTGGTTTGTCCATTCTCCTGTTCCACTGCTTTCAAGGCTGTTTGTTTAGTTTGCCTCAGCTGAAGTGTTTGGTCAAATTATATCCAATTCCATAGCCCAGTGCCTGTCCATCCATGTGGAGGAGGGCAAGAATGAGTGGCTGAGGTTGACCGAGATCACCCAGGGTGGGGCCCACGTGCTCACGAAATGTTCGTTCCTCGTTCTTATGTAAGCTTGAAAAGGAAGCGGCCTCTTTGGAAGCCACGGTTCAAAAGCACATCAGATGGTTTTCTTTCAGAGGGGCTGCTGAGAGTAGTCTGATTTTTCACAATTGTTCTCCAAACGTAGAATGCGGTGTGGACTGGACCCACGTCACATGTGAGAAAAGGGGAGACTGTGTGGATGGGAACTCGTCATATTTCTGCTTCTTGTCAAATTCTCCTTTTTTCTTATTAAACACCAACACTTTCCAAACTTTAAGCAGATATTTATGTCTAGAGCTCTGTAAAGCAACTTGGAAAGTCATTTGGTGAGAGGACGACGAGGACTCCAGAGAGAACGGCATGCACACTCCCCCCACCCCTGGAGCCGGGCCAGGAAGGAGGGGAGGTTTGGGGGCTTAGATCATTTGCTACTCCTTCCTCTAATTCTGAAAAACAAAAACAAAAAAACCCAAAACAAACTAATTCACAGCTGCCACCAACTCCATGATTGATTGTCCTCTGCAACACACACAAGACAAAGCAAACCCATTACAACTAAAAATATTTTTTAAAAACCCCAAAGATACCTTCCAAGCCACACTTAACAAGAGGTCATCCTATCCTTCAGCCCACGAGGTCCAAGGGAAACAGGGCCTGTGAACTCGGGGCTTTTGGTCGTAGGTGGCAGAGGTTGGCTCTCACCCCAGGGGGAGGGGACTATAGGGGCTTTACCCAGAAGGAACTGCTTTGTGTGAATTTCTTAGTAATAAGTACCATGCTTGCATTGACTATATGCTTATGATTTTTTTTATACAAACAATGTCTATAAGATTTCAGGAACCCTGCTATCACGTAAGGCCCAGGTCAGTTCATTTTTACAATGAAGACTCTCTCATTACATGTAGTGTAATGAGAAATAGGTGGGCAGTGGTCAGGGAATGTGGGTGTCTACTTCTAGAGAAGTTCTTCCAGGGTGTCACGACCTTTTTAAAAGCAGGATCCCACCCACTGCTGCAACATTCAAAGCAGCAGTTACCAAATGAAAATTATGACCCTGGCCAATTTGCTCAGTGTATGGACATCCTGGGTTTGATTCCTGGTTAGAGCACACAAGAGAAGTGACCATCTGCTTCTCTCCCTCTCCTTCTCCCCCTTTGCTCTCTCTTCCCTTCCCACAACCAGTGGCTCAATTGGTTCAAGCGTTGACCCCTGTGCTCTGAGAATAGCTCAGTTGATTATGAGCATCGGCCCCAGACGGGGGTTGCCGGGTGGATCCCGGTCGGGGCACATGTTGGAGTCTGTCTCTGCCTCCCCTCCTCTCACTTAAAAAAGAAAAGAAAATTGTAAATTCAGTGTAAAAAGTGGGAAGCTGGACCCACTGATGAAATATTCAGACAATCAATCACTTACTGGGCACTCACTGCACACATAAAACGGCACCTCGGCTTCCCGGGGGAGCACGGCTCTTCCATCTCATTTCCCAGGGCTGCTTTCCCGCTCACTTTCTCCTGGTCCCCTCACCCTCCACTGGGGTCTGAGTGTGTGCCAGGGGCAGTGGGAGGGTGGGGGTGTCTGTGGGCCACCCGAAACAGTCTGCAACATCTAGTTTATATGTTTCCCTGGTGGACAGTCTCCCTACAGCATTCAGAGCACACTGGCCTCTACTCTGCCAGGGTCCCACTGGGACCTCAATAGCCAAATTCACAACTTTTCTGGGTTCTCCCCAGCTTGGTTACTGACACCCCAAATTGAGCCATGCGATGCCTCAGAGACCTCTGACCTTTCACTCTCCCAGACCCCGACATCCAATTATTATCCAAATGTTCTGGTTTGCGGCCCTGTGTCTGCCCCTGCCCCTTGCCACTGCTGGCAGCTCTGGCCTGGCCTGTGGCTGCAGCTCCCGAATGGATCTTTGGTTGGGGTTTTGCTTCAGTCCATCCTCTGCAGCAGTCTGGCATATCAGGCCTCCGCTTACACGCTCTCAGGGGCTCAGGGTCCCCACAGAGGGTCACAGTCTCAATCCCTTCACACCTCACCCAGTCCACACCAGGCAGCTTGCTGTTCCTGTCCTGCCCCTTCGCACCCCCAGGTACCAGGGTCTTCATGTCCTTCTCTTCTTCCCTGCTGCTTGCCGAGTCTTTTCGTCCTTTACTGAAGGCAGGCAAGAGGTTATTCATCCTTGTCACAGGTCAGATGGCCCTTCCTGGACGAGCCTCCTCACCCTGCACCCCCACACCCCACCTCTCGCACTGTCTCTTCCTCTGGCTCCCCTCCTACCTCGCTGGGTTCCTAACTGTATGACTCTTGCGTCCTGTGTCACTGGGGCCTCCTCCTCCTGGGTCACAAACTCCTTGACCGCAAGGCTCTGTCCTGTGGTCTGTGTACAGCACAGCAGGAGGACAGGGCCTGCCATCCACTCGGCCACCATCAATGTTTGCTGTCTGAAGGGGTTACAGCTCACTCATCACGAGGCCCTGAGTCAGTGCAAAAGAAATGGAAAATCTTACCCACACGTCCAGACCCAGACTCGCCTGCCCTTGGGGGTCAGACCATCTCTGATAGCCCCCATCTGTGGGTGAGCAACCCCACTGTCATCCCGGACCGAGCAAGAACCTGTCCTACCCACTGTTAACTTTGGACCCTGATCAGATCATGTCACCTGGCCTCTGAAAACCCTTCCTAGGCTTCCAGTAATTCGCAGGCCTGCCTTGCCCTCTTCTCTCCCCACCCTCCCTAGAGCTCCCACACTGTCCCCTCTGGCCTTACTCTTCCCTGGGCTTCAACACCTGCCAGGGCCCTTGGCACACTGCCAGCTCTGTTTCCTGTGGTTTCAAACACCTCATCTCCTCAGGGAACAATCCCCTGCTCCTTTAGGATGGAGACAGTTCACAGGGGTTCCTCCAGACTCGGGTCTGACTCTGGATAGAAGCTGAGCAACTGAAATGACCGATTTGTGTAGTTATTTGATGCACGTGGCTGCGCAGAGAAGTGGCTGTAGCTGCTCCACTCCTCACTGGAGCCTCCTCAGCATCAGCAGAGCCCGCCAAGCTCAGGGCTCACGCCTTAGAACAAAAGGATGCAGAGCAAGCCCCAGGGGTCTGTCCCAGCCGCGCGTGGCCTTAACAGCTGCACCGCCCCTTCACTTCTTTGAGAGTGAAAGTGACGCGCAGCGCGGGAAGTGGCGGGTGCCTCGCGGGCAGCCCGCGAGCTGGAAGTGGAGACCACAGAGCCAGGGCCAGGCAGACCTCTGGCAGCGGGTGCTGCAGGGCAAGGGGCGGGGCGGGGCGGGGGCCGGCGTTGGGGCCGCGCCCTCCGGCCACTCCCCAGGGCGAGCGGGCAGCGGCGGGGCAGCGACCAGGCGGCCTCCCCACGCGCTGCGCCCGCGCCCGGCCACTGGTGCCCCCGCGGCCCATGTCCTCCGTGTCGCTGCGCTCGTCCCCCCTGAGGCCCCCCAAGATGAAGAAGGAGGAGTCGTTTCTGGGCAAGCTGGGCGGTACGCTGGCGAGGAAGAAGAAGGCCAGGGAGGGTGAGTGTGCCCTCCGCGGGCCTCCAGCTGCGCCTGCGCCCCGCCAGGACCACGCGTCCCCGCGCGCGCCCCAGAGTCCCGCCCGGCCGGCGTGGCGCGCAGCCGCGACCTTTGGGACAGGCCTTGACCCTTGCTCCTTCCTCCTCCGGGAGACCTTTAAACACCGCTTGAACCCGCCACGAGCCAGGCCTCCCTCTCCCGCGGGGGTTCGTGGAGCCTCTCCTGGGCTACCGCTTCAGACGCGGTGCCAGTGCCTGCTGAGGTCAGAACTTGAGCAAACGCCAGGCGAGCCTGGGTACTCGGACAGCCCCGTGCCCAGCCCCGCGCGCGCAGCCCTGCTTGAGTCGCCATTTATTTAGCACCGTTCAAGGGCAGCACCGCCTGGCGGCCGGCTCCTGGCGGCCCTGCTCTGTGACCCCATTCCTCGAGCACTCACTGGACACTTGTGCTGGCTAGGTTCGGGCTGGCCCGTTGGTATTCTTCGGGCGGTGCCCTGCCCTGGAGAGAGTGGATGGAGGTTGGCTGGGTGAGGGTGTGGGGGTTGGAGGGAGGAGGAGGGAAGGAAGGGGCTCAGAACAGACAGGCGGAGGCCTTGGGATCTGTGAACAAGGACGGTGGAGGCCCTCAGTTTTTACTCCGTATGCCTATGGACATAATTCTGAAAAACTACCACCTACCCCCCCTTACAAGTTTTTTTTTAGAGTTACAAGGGATGTCACTTCTGGTGTGTGTGTGTGTGTATGTGCGCTTTAAATACACTGCTGTCCCCAGGGCTCCTCCCAGGACTGCCTTCTTGAATTTTCTCTGTGTTTGGGGTGGGAGATCCTTCCCCTGGGACTGATTCCGGATGTGAGGGGGGGGGAGGGTATGAGCCACCGTGTTTACACAGAAGGCAGATGGGAAAGGAGACCCCCCCCAGGCTAGCCTCAGGCAGATTGGGGTAAAGAAAGAACCTGGAGTCAGGGTTGCAGAGGGATTTCTTTCAGCCATCTGAGCCTGACTGATGTCGGAGAAACTCTCCCTGTATACCTCCCTGGGATGCATGCACCTCTGGGACATGTACTACAGGGACAAATGTGCCCATATCAGTCCCCCCCACTGTGTATTCTTAAGGATGCTTGGGGCATTTCACCCTCTGGGGATGTGTGTACTCCCATGCACTTCCTCCCAAACAGGGATTTGTGGGTCACATTTCCCACCAGGTATGCTTTTAACAAATCAGGTATTCAGGTCCCAGAGGGCAGGGCCTTGTCACCTTTAGCAGTCTCCTCCTGAGTAAATTAGCTACTCCTCTCTCAAGCCTTACGTTTAAGGACCTGAAGGCTTTGGCTCATAATAATCTCGATGAAGTCATGCCTCCTAAATGACATGATAAATGACAGTGGCTCCCCATTTATCACTCCCGCTGCCTCTCTGATGTGGGTCCTCACTTGCAGTCATTGTCGCCCTCACCATCTGTATGTCTAGTAGTTATGGGTGTCACAGCCGCCAGGCAGGTTCAGGTTTGTATTAGATTCGGATAGACGGTAATGAAACAACGGAGCCAAGAAATGGTGGGCCATCCCTTTTATTCTAGCCTCGCACTGGCGGGCGAGTAAATACACACAGCGGGAGAACACTTCCCTTTCCATTCAGGGCTCCCAAAGCCACTGACTTTCTCCCAGTTTAGCTAGAATCAAAGGCCCACACCAGTTCACTCAGTCCCCTCTGGTTCCCATCTCCTTCTCTCTGCACACACTGACTTCTCCTTCAGCATCCTGCCATCTTGGCTGCTTCCCCGCCCTCTGCAATAATGTAGTCTCTTTCTCTTAAAACTTTTGGTGTGAAAGCCCCTTCCCAAGCATGAAAATAATTAGCAGTATCATGTGACAGCATCATCACGTGAGCAGTGGCCATTTTAAACAATAAAAGTGAGCAAAATCAAATAACACAAATTTTACAAACTTATTTGCCCAACACCACCCTTTCCATTCCTCTTTATGACCGACAGCTATTACTGACATAAATGATACTCCCTGTCCCAGTGTGCTCAGTAGTGCCTGCTGGGGACCCTGGGGAGAAAAGACAGACAAGGAGGCTCTTGCTCTGGTGGAGCCGGGAGTCAGTTGTACTAAACAGAACAATGGGACAATAATAATAGGTTCCATATAGAAAAGGTGACCATGCCTGACCAGGCGGTGGCGCAGTGGATAGAGTGTCGGACTGGGATGCAGAGGACCCGGGTTCGAGACCCCGAGGTCGCCAGCTTGAGTGCGGGCTCATCTGGTTTGAGGAAAAAGCCCACCAGCTTGAACCCAAGGTCGCTGGCTCCAGCAAGGGGTTACTTGGTCTGCTGAAGGCCCCGGTCAAGGCACATATGAGAAAGCAATCAATGAACAACTAAGGTGTCGCAACGAAAAACTGATGATTGATGCTTCTCATCTCTCTCCATTCCTGTCTGTCTGTCCCTTGTCTATCCCTCTCTCTGACTCACTCACTCTCTGTCTCTGTAAAAAATAAATAAGTAAATAAAAATTAAAAAAAAAGAAAAGGTGACCATGCCTCAGAGTGTCCAGGGAAGGCCTCAACACAGGTGATGCTTGGGTTGGGACCAGGAGGAGCCAGGAAAGACATCTTTCACCAAACAGCAAGTGAGGGGAATGTTCTGGACTATCACTGCTTTTTGTAGGTAACATTTGTGTTCTTGGACTACAAAGAACACGTGCCTGAAGTCATAGACTGGTCCCAGATTCCAAAGTGAAGTGCTTCTTGTCCTGGCTTTAATGAACTAGCGTGTGCCTGGGAAATTGCGGGCCAGTGTGGCTTCATTTAAATGCACCAAGCATCCCGATCGCCCAGGGCATCTGGTGGTGAACAGAACAGACCCGAGCACAGCAGCAGGAGCCAGGCGCCTGTGGTGCTACTATTGTTGCTTTTGTGTGTGAGTCAGCTTGGTCCCCTGTCCCCGTTCTTAAGGTTGGGGTGCCTGGCACACTTAAGGGTGCCCCATAGAAACCTAAGGCTGCACACAGTAATTGGGCTCTGACACAGGAACTGGGGGAGGGCTGGACTTGGAAGGGCTTAGTGGTCTCCATCTCCTTCTGGGAAGAAGGGAAGGAGTCATAAGCAGAAACGAGGTGTGAAGAATGGGTAATGAGGTCCTGAGTAGTTGAACATTGCCTGTCTTCCTGCAGGCCTATTGCCCTGGCAACTTGCCCTCTGTGCCATTGGTGGCTCAGGAGCTGGAGCTGGTCTTGGCCCAAACTTTGGGCCCGTGTGGGATGGCGCCTATTTGCCTACTATAGGACGGTCAGGTAGAGGGTGTGAGAGGCTTGCTGGGCGCTGCCAGCGGCAGGGTGGGTTTCGTTTCCCTCTTTGTTAGAAAGTTGGCAGTGAGTTCAGGAGTGTGGGTGGAGGTGAGGTCCCTGTCGGGGAGGTGGGGGACAGCATTGTGGAGAAGTTAGAGAAATTCAGGAGCCTGTTGGGAGAGCTCCTGGTTTGACAAGGCACGTGGGGATCTATGAGGTGGCAGGAGGGGCCGTCCTGCGCTCTGCCGCGGGAGGTCATTTTAGGAAAGGTTCGCATTGGGGTTTAGAGAAACTGATGTGGGCTGTGTTCGTGGATGATTTCATGGTGTGATTAAGGCTCATGTTCTAGGGAGGGTCCCAAGTTATGTTGTGTGGTGGCCTGGTTCAGAAAACCGAACTATGACTAACTGTGGGCATCAGGAAAACGGCAAGGCACACTTAAAAAACAAACAAACAAACAAATAAACAAACAAACTCGGAGCTCCCTGTGGAAGGCCCCTGGACTTTCAGGAGAAACTTACTAAGAGCTGAGTCAGTCTCACTGGGGCTCAACAGAGCAGGTGCAGAGGAAAGGCTCCCCATGTGGGGTTCCCCTTGTGACCACGGATGAAAGGCCCCATAGGTCCATCTGGCCAGGCGGGCGAGGGGACGCCCCAGGGATGCCCCAGCTGTTGTATACAATCCTTTGACGGGTGAATCAGCTCTGGGGCCAGTGAAGCCCTGGAGGAAGGGGCCAGATAGAGTCCACTCCATGCATGTGCCACGAGAGGCCCCATCTGCACACAGGCCCCCCTGCTCTGCCCAGGCACGCTGCTGACTAGTGCAGGACTGCCAGAGCCGAAGCCAACAGAGCCAAAACGGAGGTTCTGTCCCTCCTGCTTTTCTGTAGAAAGAAAGCATTAAGGAAATTCCTAGTCCATGATTGCCTTTTTTTTTTGTTGGTATATTTTTAGGCGGTTTCAGGTTTACATTCCCTAATGACGTGTGATTGCGGTATGGTTTCCTGCGCTTATGAGCCATCAGTGTATCTCCTTTGGTGCATTGTCTGTTCAGCTGTTTGGCCCATTTTTTAATTGAGCAGTTGGATTTCTTTCTGTTGAATTGTAAGAGTTCCTGGGCTATTTTATCTCCTTTATCAGGTAAGTCTTCTGCAGCTGTTTCCTCTCGGTTGGTCTGTGGCTTGTCGCCTGGCTCTTCTGACCCGGGTCATCGTCCAGGCATTTGATACAGAAATAGTAATAAATGAGCAAGATGTTGACCGAGACCTCTCTCAAACTAGATCTAAAGAAATTGCTAGGTGGCTGCGACCTTGAACAGAAGGTTGGAAGTATTACTTACTTTTTTATTTAAAATTTTTTTTGGAGAAAGGGAGAGAGAGAGAGACAGAGAGACAAGAACATGGAGCAGCTCCTGTATGTGCCCTGACTGGGGAATTGAACTGGCAACCTCTGATGCTGGGGTGATGTTCCAACCACTAGCTGTCCGGTCAGGGCTTAATTTCTATTGATTTTTAGAGAGAGGGAGAGAATGGGGGGGGCATTTGTTGTTCCCCTCAGTCGTGCATTTTTTGTTTGCCTCCCGTGTGTGCCCTGACTGGGGATCGAACCTGCAACCTTGATGTTTCAGGACGACACTCTTAACCTACTGAGCTAGCTGGCTAGCTGACCAGGGCCTTTTTTTTTCATTAAAATTTTCTTTTTCCATTGATGAGAGATAGACAGATAGAGGAAGGGAGAGACAGAGAAGCATCAAGTAGCTGTTCCATTTACTTGTGCACTGATTGCTTCTCTTATGTGCCCTAATTGAGGTTCCAACCTGCAACCTTGCTGCACAATATCCATTGAGCCAGTCGGACTTTAAATAACTTCTGGGAGAGAAATCTTCAAGTCCTAAACCACTACCTGTTCATCCAGTGGGACCCACTGATCATCTTTATAGAGCGATCAGCTGTGTAGATGCTGTGTCTCCCCAAACGCCAGCCCACTGACTCACTGCTCTGTAATAAATTCTGTTAAGTTAGCCCTGCAAGGTAAGAATTTTTCCCTGCCCACGTGTGAGAGTAGGAATTTCCCCCTCAATTTATAGTTGAGGAAACAGCCTTACCCAGTAGCTCTGCTTGGTAGTTTAAAGCAGTGGTTCTCAACTGGGGGTGATTCTACCCCAGGGGACATGGCAGTGTCTGGGGACACTGTGGGTGGTCACAACTGTGGGTCCGGGTGCTACTGGCATCTAGTCGGGGGAGGTCAGGATGCTGGTGAACATCTCACAATGCACGTACCATTGAGTTATCCAGTCCCAAGTGTCATATAACCGTGCTGAGGTGGAGAGACGCTGGTGTTTGTTTCCAGAGGTGCCTCAGTAACTCCCAGAGCTGGGAGCAGCCTCAGGTGGCGGGGAAGCTCCTTAGGGCACTCAATTGCTGGAGTCTGGAATGACCCTGGTGTGCCCCATGATGAGCCTACCCTGGCCTAGCCCCCAGCCTCCAGCCCCCATCTGGGGTCTCAGTTCAGTTTCTTGGAGAAAATCCACACAGCCCACCTGGGCAGGGCCAGCCAGTTCCAGTCTCCTGGAAAATGGGGTCCTTGGAGGGACAGTCCCAGAGGAAGAGGTGGGTGTGGCCTGGGCAGACCCCCATCTCCTGAGGTTCCAATGTGAGAAGAAATAGAAAACTTTTGTGAAAGCTCAGAGGAAATGCAATTAAATCCCCCAAATTGCTTCGGGTAAGAGATAGGAAGGCAGAGATGAAGGGCTTGTCCTCTGTCCCAGGACAGCAGAGGGAGGCAGCTCCCTGAGAGCTCGGAGGGTCTAAGGACACAGGTAAAACAGTCTTCCCCCCACATTTACCTGGTGGGCTGGGGTCTTCTGTGGGGCAGGGGCAGGCCAGTGTGGTGATTGAGAGCCATGGGGTGGGGGATGCACACACGGCCTGGACCTGGGGTTCTAGGTTCCAGCTGGAGGTTGTGGTTAAGGATCGCTAGGAACTACCCAGAGGCGGGAACCGGGGCTCCCCGCCAGGGGCCCTGGAGAAGATCCCAGCTAGTCCCTTTTGGGGAAATGCAAGCCATTTATAGTGGCTGAGCGCGCTCAGCTGTGGGCAAGTGCAAGCGGTCAGTTGGGGCTGTCATCTCCGGCACGTGGGATCTAAAAACAGATGAGATGAGGCACATTCTCTAGGACAGGGGTCCCCAAACTTTTTACACAGGGGGCCAGTTCACTGTCCCTCAGACCGTTGGAGGGCCGGACTGTAAAAAAAACTATGAACAAATCCCTATTCACACTGCACATATCTTATTTTAAAGTAAAAAACAAAACGGGAACAAATACAATATTTAAAATAAAGAACAAGTAAATTTAAATCAACAAACTGACCAGTATTTCAATGGGAACTATGCTCCTCTCACTGACCACCAATGAAAGAAGTGCCCCTTCCAGAAGTGCGGCGGGGGCCGGATAAATGGCCTCAGGGGGCCGCATGTGGCCCGCGGGCCCGTAGTTTGGGACCCCCTGCTCTAGGACCTGTCCCGAGCTCCCTGTTACAGGGTGGGTGCAGCCGGCCACGAGGTCGAGTTTGTGCCCATTCAGGATGTTTCTCACAGAGAGCTGATTAGGACAATAGTGACTTGAAGAGATCTCCACATCCTGTTACTTAGTAGATCTCAACAGTCCCTGCACTTTTAAAAATAAAAAGGGAGCATTATCCTTCTTTGTGGCGAGATGTAAGAAAAGGGTTTGTAATGAGTTTGGTCTCCTTTGCCCAGGGGAGGCTGGACTCTGGGAATTCCTCAGGTTTCCAGGGATGCCCCTGATGGGATTGAGCCCCTATAGGACCTTTGGCAAATGAACCACGATCACGGTTAGGTCGGTTGGACTCCTAACCTTTGAGAAGGGAAAGAGAGAGTGGCTGGTAAGAAGGGGAGAGGCCCTGTACACGGTGGATTATAGAATGTTCTACAGGAAGAGAAGCCAGTATACGTCCTGTTTGGACCCGTAGGGCCCATGAGGTTCTCTGCAGACCTTGCCAACAAAGAGGAAGACAATCCCACATCCCGTCTTCCCAAACCCAAGTGCCTCTTCTTGGAGCAAGGCTCTCTCCGTCTGCGGGAGCGGCTCCTGGTACAGTCAGGTCGGCTGTGATTGCTGTGACTCTGTCTGGCTCTCGTATTGTGACATACTCCTCGGGGGGTGGGGTGGAATCACTGTTGTGTTTTTCTCTCTTTAGCTGGGAGGAAGTGGTTCTCAAGGAGGGAAGCTTTGGTGTGGCTTTGCAAAGTTTCCTTTGACTATTATTCTGATTCTAATCTTCAAGGCCAGCATTTTTCCTTGTTTGTTCCACCGCCATCCGGGGGATGCATGAGGGTAGTTACGGGAGAAGCCCATGGAGGCACGCCAGCTCCCGCACGCTGGGCTTTGGGGGCCTGTTAGCATCTCCTGGCAGTTCGGCCTCGATGGTGAGACCTGGAGGCGCGATGCCAGGCCCAGAGTGACAGCTCCACTGCCCTCACCTTCCTGGGCCGAGGCGGCCTTTTTTAGGAACTGCTAGCTCCCTATGGCTCTCCTGGCACCTTGGTTGGACCCGCGCAGTCCCTGAAGAGTCAGGTCACCTTGGCAACCTCATTCATTAGAGGAGCTCTGCTTTGAAACCCTGTCTGTGCTCTGTGGAATTAATATTTATTGCGTATCCCGCAGTTGCTTACCATTGCACTCCCTGTCCGGTCGTCAGAATAATTAAGGGGTGTTTATCAGATATGAGTGGGCGAACACCTGTGGGGAGAGGTTTGAAGGGCTCCATTTGATTGATTCCTCCTGCTGTGGCTGGCGCAAGGCAGGCATCTTTACCGAGCTGTTTTCTTGTTTTCAAACGTACGGTCCCATCACATACAAGACATGACCTAAGGAAGCACGTTGTTCTCTGCACTCTGAAGCCTTTTTGGTTTCTAGTTAGATTGTGTTACTGCCTAGTGACTGCGTTTTGCTATTTATTATTTGACACGGTGGCTGAAAAGCACTAGTAAGCTCAGGAGAACATTACAAACATGTTGGCCCCCTGGTGTTCATAGGCTTCTCTGTCCTAATTGCCATTGGGGTTAAGAGCACAGAAACCAGGAATGCCATCGTTTCTAGAGGTTTTAGTGGCTTGTGCATTCTTGAGAGCCTTCTCAGTGCTGCATATTCAAACGAGAGACTTCCTTCCTGGTCTTGGTGTTGTCTGGTCTCTGGGGCGCCCAGCATCCGAGGAGTCACGTGATCGGCTCTGGATAGCAAGTGGAGTCTTTTTATTTTTGTACCTACTCTGAGTGTCTAGGCTATGGGGAATATGTATGTCACCCTCTGAGTTTTAAAGTTTTGGGGCCTCACTTTCTTGAAAGTTTGTGAGGTGGGAGAGGGTGTGGGGTGATACCAACTCTCTACTCCCAAGCTGATGTGATTTTGCTAATTCTCAGAAATACAGCGTGTTCCCGTAGGAGGCTGCTCACCAGGTGGGGGCGACAGGTCTCAGCCCATGCCCTTGCTCTGTGGGTCTGCCGCTACATCTCCCAGAGCCTCCGTTCCTGACGGGGCCCATGTGAGTCATTGTGGCACTCACCCTTAGGTGACATGAGGAGGAAATTTGAGGAAGGAGTCGGAGCCTTATTAGCTATTGAGCAAGAGCTCAGTAAAGGCTAGTTATTGATAATGTTGACAAGGAAGGGCATTGCCATAGAATCCAGACTTCAGCGCTGGTTACAGGTAGAGCAGGGAGGGGTAAGATAGCTTTACCGGAGAGCAAACGCAGCTCAATTTATAATCACTGCCTGCCTCTGTGTTAAGAAGGATTCTGAGGCTGTGTCTGGGCTGGGGGAAAGAGTGTTGGGACTACCTAGGCATTTGAAATGTTTGTTCTTGGTTTGGGTCTTTAAAACTTTGCTTGCTAGTTAACCAGAGTTGATCAGGAACGTTGGTAACCCAGGTAAGGTCACATCAATAGTTGACACCTGTTGTATCCAAGTTATGCATTTTTATACATACGTATGAAAAATTACAATTCCACAGGATCTTTGTTTTACTCTCTAAGTTATTGCAAAGTTAAAGAGAGTACGAGAGGGCCTGACCAGGCGGTGGCGCAGTGGATAGAGCGTCGGACTGCGATGCTGAGGACCCGGGGTTCGAGACCCCGAGGTCGTCAGCTTGAGCGTGAGCTCATCTGGTTTGAGCAAAAAAAGCTCACTAGCTTGGATCCAAGGTTGCTGGCTCGAGCAAGGGGTTACTCTGTCTACTGAAGGCCCGCGGTCAAGGCACATATAAGAAGGCAATCAATGAACAACTAAGGTGTCGCAATGCGCAACGAAAAACTAATGATTGATGCTTCTCATCTCTCCATTCCTGTCTATCCCTCTCTCTGACTCTTGCTCTGTCTCTGTAAAAAAAAACAAAAAAAACCCCAAGAGAGTACGAGAGGCCCCTTACTCTCAGGGGTCGCTCATGGAACTTGCTGGAATCTAATAGTCCTGGAAGCAGCTGTCGGGTTGGATGAGACCATGGCCACCCTCAGTGTTTGCCGCTTCCCATGTTCCTGTGGAGTCTAGAACCTTCTAGCCTCTGCATTAAATAAGTGGACAGAGTCCTCGGAGCAGTCTGGGCAAAGGGGAATACCATGCTCACAGTGTTTGAAATTTATTATTGACATAAATAGAATTTGAAGGCCCTCTTACCTAAAGCGTAACTTGAAATGTCTTCATCCTCTTTTTTTTTAAATTAACGTTGTTTTTCAAAGTAAGACCTGAGCGAACCCATACCTGATCTATGCAAGCCTCGTACAAGAGTATCTGAGAAGAGGTAAAGGAAGAAGTTCAACGAATTAAAAAAAAAACAACCCAAAAATAACACAATGGCATCTCCTTTAGTCATGCTCATGGTTGAGCCTTGTTGGGCGCTAAATTCTCCATGTGTTCCCTTGTCATCCTCACACAAAGCTGAGAAATAGGTACTGTGTGGTCATTCCCATTATGTAGATGAGCAAGCTGAGGCTCAGAGAAGTGAAGACCTGTGCAGGAGGTCACGCCACCAGCAGGTGATTAAATCCTGGTCGTCTGTCTGGCACTTAATTACTGCCAGCCTCCTGAACGGAGAGAGCGAGTCACGTGTGAGAAATCTTCCCAGCTGGCTCCTGGTAAAGCTGCCACTGTTTCTGGCATTTGAGATGCACTCAGCCGGTGGTAGGAAGACACACTGGGGGAGATTTTGTGCTGGACAGACTTACTGACATTTATAGGAAGCAGACAGACCCTGGTGGCTTCGTGCTGGTCCAGGACCAGGTCCAGATCCTTGCTGGCCCTCATTGCCTGCCCAGTGCCCAGCCCGCTTCCTCTCCTCTTTCCCTGGCTCGGGGCCTCACAGACGCTGTTCCCTGTGCCCCGGGGCCTGTCTGCCTGAGGGCTGCAGAGTCGGCCTCCTGCAGGTTGCAGTCCCGCTTTGCCCACTTGCTGCACCACTTCTTGTGGGTTCCCGCCAGACGTTGTTGGCCCAGTGTCTGTGTGCCTGCTAACCTGGGTCCCCAGGCCTGGTGTGTGGCTGTCTGGGGACGTAATGATGGGAAATGCCCTTGGGTCACTTGAGATGGTCTCTGTGTATTGGCTGAGCAGGCAGGAGGCCGTCTGTAGTGGTTTTGACCACTGATCGATCTCGGGGCCCCACTGTGGGCCAGGATGTGAACTGACCCTGCTGTACTCTGGGGCTTTGACCTTGGGGAACTTACTTCCTTGTCTTGTCTCTCAGTTTTCTGTTCTGTAGAGTGCATAATGCATAGGGTTATAGGGGAATAAAGTGAGTTACTAAATGAAATGATGTAATTTAAATTGGGCCCAGTCAAGCCATGGAGGAAGGAAATATTCTCATGGTTCTGGTACCAGTTTCACTTCTGATCACCGGCTCTGAGTCTGACACCAGTTCTGATGTGGGCCCCTCCCCCCCACCAATCAATTTTCCGACATCAGCGGGAGACCCTATGGTTTAACTCAGTTTTGATGCTATCTACCCAGAGACAGCATCAGATTTCACAGGCTACGCGAACTCAGTCCCATAAGGCTGGCCTCCCCCACCCCCCTTCAGATGCTAATCACAAGTTCAGGTGATTCTGCCTGACTGACTGGCTTTAAATTAGAGCAGCTCACAGAACTCAGAGAAACATTTGACTGACTGGATTACTAGTCTATTATGAAAGAATACAACTCAGCAACAGCCCGCTGGAGAAGCAGAGCGTGTGTGTGGGCGGGGGTGCCACCCTCTGGCACCTCACTTGTTTACCAACCTGGAAGCTCTCTGGACCACATCCTTTGGGTGTCTCTGCAGACTCCGTTACAGAGGCATGATTGGTTCAATGATTGGCCATTGGTGATGTAACTCCATCGCCAGCCCCTCTCCCCTCCCTGGAGGTCCTGGATGGAACTGAACGCACTTACTCTGTAATCACAGCTTTGGTTCCCTTGGCAACCAACCCCCTTCCTTAGGTTACCTAGGGGTTCTTCCAAAAGTTGCCTCATTAAGGGAACAAAAGACATCTTTACTGTTCTCATCACTTAGGCAATTCCTGGGGTTTAGGAGCTCTGGGCCAGGAACTGTGATGAAGACTAAATCGGTATATTTCTTCTTATAAATCACAATTATCCCAATTCCTCAAACATGTCTGACAAAAGACTAGTGTCCAGGATATTCAAAGATCTCCTACAACTCAGTGATAAAAAAGCAAACGACCCAGTTAAAGGAGAGAGAGAAAGTTTGAACAGACACTCCAGCAAAGAACATGTAGGACTGGCCAGTGTGCGTTGGGGAAAGACCTCAGCATCGTTCATAACACAGGAAATGAAACTCAAACGAGAACCAGAGGGGATACGTTCCATGCCCAGCAGAACAGTTGACATGGTCACACCGAGTCTTGGCAAGGATGTGGAACTACTGGGACTCTCAGACAGGCTGGGCGGAGGGCGTCTGCAGTGCTGTAGTCACTTAGGAGTCAGTCTGATAAGTTTCTTTCAAAACGAGACATACATCCCTCCTTGGACCCAGCCATTCCAATCCGAGGTATTTACTCAGGAGAAGTGGAAACCTGTGTCTGTATGAAGACTTGTGCAGGCCTGACCAGGCGGTGGCGCAGTGGATAGAGCGTCGGACTGGGATGCAGAGGACCCAGTTTTGAGACCCCGAGGTCGTCAGCTTGAGCAAAGCTCACCGGCTTGAGCCCAAGGTCGCTGGCTCGAGCAAGGGGTCACTTGGTCTGCTGTAGATCCCTGGTCAAGGCACATATGAAAAATTAATCAATGAACAACTAAGGAACCGCAGTGAAGAATTGATGTTTCTCATCTCTCTCCCTTACTGTCTGTCTGTCCTTATCTGTCCCTCTCTCTGACTCTCTCTCTCTGCCCCCCCCCCCCAAAAAAAAGAAAAAGAAAAAAGAACACTTGTGCAGGAATAGTTGCAGTAGCTTCATTCATAATGGCTAAAATCTGGGAACAGCACAGTGTCCTGTCAATAGGAGAATGGAGAAATGGATGGGGGGGAGGTTACATTCATGGGTCAGGATATTACTGGGCAATAAGAATAACGAAGTCCTAATACGCAAACACATGATGACTCTCAACACCACTCTGCCCAGCAATGGCAGCTGGACCCCAAAGAGCACACACTGTACGATTCCATTTATAGGGAGTTGTGCAGTGGACAAACTAATCCACGATGGTTGCTTCTGGGCTGGGGATGGACTTACCCAGGGAGGAGTAGGAGGGAATTTTCTGTTATGAAAATGTCTTCCATCTTGATGAGGATTTGAGAAACACAGGGACATGCATTTGTCAAAACTCACTGAATGGGCACTAAAAACGTGCATTTCATGGTGTGTAAATTTTACTCAAAATAAAAATAAAAAACTCAATTATATACTGACCTCCAGTTAGTCATATTGTGCAAAGATATCCCCATCCGCAACTTATTTTGAAAAGCATAAAAAATAAGATGGTATGGTAGGCCAAATAATGACCCTCAGGTGTGTCTACTTCCCGATACCTGCACGCTGTGGCGACATCACCTCACATGGTAAAAAGGACTGCAGATGTGTTTTGGTGAAGGATTTTGAGATGGGGAGGGGCGGCTATCTGGGGTTACCCAGGTGGACACAGAGTTCTATAGGAGTGAGGCAGGAGTGTCACCGTAAGAGAAAGGCACGTGTTGGTGGAACAGGTTGGAATGATGGGGGTGGGGGGCACCAGCCAAGAAAAGTGAACACCTCTAGAAGCTGCACAGTAAAGAGACATTCTCCCTGCTCCTTCCAGGAGGACCTCAGCCCTGCTGATGTCAGTTAATAAAACCCATTTTGGACTTTTGACTCCCAGAACTGTAAGATACTAAGTATATGTTTTCTTAAACCACTGAGTTTGTGATAACCTGTTACTGCGGCAACAGGAAACGGATAGGGAGGGATTGCTGGCTAGAGGGATGGATGGATACATAATGAAACAAGTATAGAAAAATGTCAGTGGTGCACTCTAGGCAGTGGTGTGCAGGTGTTTGTTCTCTGTGGAGTTCTTCACATGTTCTTCTGTGTTCCCCTTTTTAATAATAAAACATTGGGGGAAATGCTTGGACCAGGCAAATAACAAGCTGTCCATAGGTGTTAGCCATCCTTCTCATCATCATCGTCATCATTACCACTACAGGCATCCCCACTTTACCCATCAAATAGAGAAGACCAAGGAGGGGATGGACGAAGTCACACAGGCTCCTCCCTTAAGTCAGTTGTAATTTCTGCCTCTTTCCCGGGTCAGGTTCAGGCTGCAAGCTCTAGCAGAGATGGGACGGGGAGGCGCCCTGGGAGCTGTGCCCATCATTGTCACACACCCTGCACTGCAGCTTTCTGAAATGTCTACACTTTGCAAGGGGAAGTGAGTGTTTTCATTAATGTCCATCTAGAAAACATATTATTAGTATAACGAGGTTTTAATGATTTGAAACTTTGCTAGAGCAGCACACGGAATTTCAATCTTATCAGCATGCAGCTGGGTTTGCTTTTATTTATTTATTTCCCTTTCCCCCTTGGGCCTTGTTGCAAGGACACACTTCTGCGATTTTTTAATTGTTATTCTTCCTCCCTCCCTCCCTCCCTGCCTCCCTCCCTTCTTGATAGGAGGGGAGACAGAGAGACAGACTCCTACACTAGGATCCACTGGGCAAGCCCACTAGGAGGTGATGCTCTGCCCTCCTGGGGCTCTTGCTGCATTGCAACTGGAGCCATATTTTAGTGCCTGAGGTGGAGGCCATGGAGCCAACCTCAGCGCCCAGGGCCAACTTGCTCCAATAGAGCCGTGGCTGCAGGAGAGGAGGGGAGAGAGAGGGGGGGGGGGGGAGAGAGAGAGAGAGAGAGAGAAGGGGGAGGAGGAAGGGTGAAGAAGCAGATGGTCGCTTCTCCTGTGTGGTCTGACTGAGAATCGAACTTGAGACATCCTCATGCCGGGCCGACGATCTACTGCTGAGTCAACCAGCCAGGGCTCTGTTATTCTTTCTGAGAGCCCTGCTCTTAGGCTACTCTTCATTGTGGGGTGGGTGAGGGGCATAAAAAAGGGGGACATCCTTTCTGTAAACACAGAGGGCTTGATTGGAACCAGACTGCAGAGTGCTGTGATTGGAGATTTAGGTTTGTCCATGACTTATGCCAACACTCTGCTCATTGTTCATCATTGTCACAAAGTGGAAACAACCCACGTGTGCACTGACAGATGAAAGGATCCGTCCAATGTGACCTGTCTATACACTGGAATATTATTTGGCCAAAAAAATAAAAATAAAAGAACAGAGTACTAATAGGTGCCACAACATGCATCAGTCCCAGAAACTTTGTGGTGAGTGAAAGAGGCCAGACACAAAAGGCTGCATATTGTTTGATTCCACTGGTGGGAAATGTCCAGAACCTGCAAATCCAGAGACAGGAAGTAGCTCAGTGGTTGCAGAGGCTGGGGGTGGGGTGCCTGCTAATGGGTATAGGGTTTCCTTTGGGGGTGATGAAAATGTTCCTAAATTGATTGTGAGTGTTATACAACCTGTGACTATATGAAAAAATCATTGATTTGCCCATTTTAATAGGGAAAATGGTCTGGAATATGGTGGGGTGAAAAGCCGGCTACTTTTGAGGAAGATAGTATTATTGTTGCTCCGATCTGTCTTCTCCAGTCTCCCTTGTTCATCAATCATTTGCTCTTCCCAGTAGGCAGCCCGTCATCAGTGCATTTGAGCTCCCTGAGACCAGGTACCAGGTTGGGGCCTGTGCCCATAGAGTGGCCCTTTCCTAGCGCTGGCCCTGCCCTGGTGGCATTGATGGACTGGTGACACCCATCCTCAATTCTCCCCCTTGCTCTTGCTGTCCATTCTTTGTCCCCACTGAATAATCTTGACCCCCTTGCTGAAACTCAGTTGGCCATTGGTGTGAGGGTTTATTTCTGGGCTCTATTCTGTTCCATTAGTCTGTATGTCTGTCTGTCCTGTGCCAGTGTCACCATCTTGCTCACTGCAGCTTTATAGTAAATTTCTCCCACTTGTCCTTCTTTCTCAAGACTGCTTATTCGGTGGTCCCTTGAGATTCCACATGAATGCAGGGTGTTTTTCTATTTCTGTAAATGTCACTATTGTTGTTTTTTTTTAAGTGAGAGGCAGGGAGGCAGACAGACAGACTCCCACATGCTCCCCAATGGGGATCCACTCAGCAAGTCCCCTACAGGGTGATGCTCTGCCCATCTGGAGCCACTGCTCCATTGCTTGGCAACCGAGCTATTTTAGTGCCTGAGACAGAGGCCATGGAGCCATCCTCAGCACCCAGGCCAACTTTGCTCGAGTGATTTGATCCATGGCTGCAGGAGTGGGGAAGAGAGAGAGAGGGAGAGAAGGGGGAAGGGTGGAAAAGCAGATGGTTGCTTCTCCTGTGTGCCCTGACCAGGAAGTGAACCTGGGACTTCCACACCCTGGGCCAATGCTCTACCACTGAGCCAGCCGGCCAGGGCCACTATTGGGGTTTTGACTGAGATTGCATTGTGTTTGAAGATCGCTTTGGCTAGTATCATCATCCTAACAATAGTAAGGCTTTTAATCTATGCGCCAACACAGTGTCTTTCAATTTGCTTAGGTCTTTCTCCTTTACTTTCTTTTCTCCGTGTTTTATAGTTCTCAGTGTGCGAGGCTCTTGCCTCCTTGGTTAGATTTGTTCCTGGGTTGTTGATACCTTGGCTGCTGTTGTAAGTGGAACTGTGTTCGGTGCCTGAGCAGCTCGGGCAGTACCTGGTGGCTGCATTGCCTAGCCCCTCTCTGTTGTCTGGTCCTTGCTGTTTTCCTCACTGGAGTCTCATCCTTGGGGTTGGGAGTCCATGACAACCTGTGGGAAGTTTGAGCCTCCAGCTGGGCTTGGCTGATGGGTGCGGAGCTGACTGCAGGAGGGGGATGAAGTCACTCTCTAGTGTCCACCTGGCAAGTTGGAAAGGGGCTGGGAGTCCCGGCACGGCACAGAGGATGGTGCAGTCGGTGATCACTGAGCTGAGGCAGGCCGTCTCGATTACATGTTATCTCTTTGCGTAACCCCCTGGGTATGCCCAACGGAAAGGCCCAGAGGGCAGCTTATTGCTCTGCAGCATCTGCCGGAGCGGCACGCTGACCTGAGGGGGAGGGGCTGCAGAGTCCAGGCCAGAGAGTGGGGTTTGCACCAGCTCATTGCGTTCAGTGGTTCAGGACTGCACGGCTGGGGACCTGGAAGCTGAGGCCAGTCAGCTGACCGGAATCTTGGGGCTCTTATCAGGGCAGGCAGGAGCAGTGGCCTAATCTCCATGGCTTTGCAGATTAAGCAGGTCCTCTTTCTAGGTATTTTGAGTGGGCCTGGCAAAGTAGATTGAGTGACCAGCTCTGCTCCATCATGACAAGGGGAAGCAGAGCCGTTAATTTGGAGGAGGGGGAATTCAGTGCTGGGGATACTGGTTTAGGGCAGAGTGTGGCCTGGTTTTGTGTGTCTGTCTCCCAGAAGGCACTTAGGGCCCTTTTTACCCCAGAGATGTGTGTGAACAGCTACTGCTGAAAGCTCAGCAAACAGCACCCCCTTAAATAAACCTCAAGACAAATGCTGGCGCCTGGGGCCTTGCATTAGACTTAGAATAAATCATCTTACTTCTGTATGATGGGGGGACAGTCTCAGCTGTGAGTAGCAAGGCCCTGGTCAGGATTGCTCAGTGATGGAGATTTGGCTTGCATTTCAAGCAGAAAAGGTGTGGCTGAGGTAGCAAGTCAGAAAGGACAGAGGGAGCTGGCCTGAGCTGGCCCAGGGATCTGGCACTGGTGTGTCCCTGTCCTGTGTGTGTGTCTCACATCCTTAGGACGTCACAGGGGTCAGGGTGAGTGCCTCGCCTTCCATCCCCCTCTGCCAAGTCAGCCCGGGAAGACGGATTGTTGGGGTAAGGTTACACGTGCATCCTCAGCCTAGTGTGTCACATCCCATTGCTGGGGCAGGCAGCAAACTGTCCGAAGACTGGACGACTCCAGTACCGAGGTGTCCCAGCCATGAGGCAGTGGGAGCCGGGCTGCAGGTCCAGGCCGTGTGGCTCCAATGCTGTGCTTGGGGCTGTGCCACTTCCCAAGAGAAATGCAATGAAAATTGAGTCTCATTTTGCAGAGGAGGAAACTGAGGCTCCGAGAGCAGGTGGGAAGCTACAACTCTTGTTGAGGGGGCCTCGTCGCTGAGGGTCTTCCCCGGCAGACTTCTGCGAGCGAGCGTAGGTCCACAACAGAACAAACAGAACCAACCATGAACGTGATCGGAAGTCAGCAAAAGGAATACTTTTTCTCTCCCCCCTCTACCCCTTTTCTCATTTCAAGCACCAGGCAGGAATGGAAGATCCATTTCTCAAGGTTAGCTCTGGTCTGATTGAATTTGGGTGCTGTTGTTCCACACTCTTTAGGGGGCATTAAAATGTCCGCCAGGTGGAAATGCAGTGTGGTGCAGGCTGCCTTCCAAGGTCGTTTAGGTTTCTGTGGCGGTAAAAGGCCTGCTGAGGCAGCGTCCCCGCCGGTGTGGTGGCCCCGTTGATTGGTTTTCATTTCCTGCCTGTCAGAATGATCCAGTTTTAAACATGATCCCTGAGTGCGCTGTGAGGGACGTTAGGGGACGGCAATGGCCCTCGAGACTCAAGCTGGAAATCTCACTGGAATTGGCGCTTCATTCCCATTAAAGGCAGAGACCCTGCTGAGAGTGCAGGCTCGGCTGTCCAGACCCAGAGGGGAGTGGGTTTTAGTGGCCACACTGACGCGTCCTCAGACTCAGCTTCTGTTTGTCTCTGGTGGGGACTGGGTCTCGTGCTCCCACCATGAACTCCTGGCCCAGTGCGTTTCCTTCTTAACGGCATGGGCATGCGCGCCCCCCCCCCCCCCCCAGCAGGCCTGAGTCCGCGCTGGCCCAGATCCTTCCCTTGCGTCTTGGTCATCAGCTGCAGTGGGTTCTGCAGATTTTTACTGTAAAGGGCCGGATAGTAAACCTTTTAGTCTCTGTGGCAACTCCTCTGCCACCCTAGCATGCAAGAAGCCATGGAAGATACTAAACAGGCAGGTGTGACTGTGTTTCAATAAAACTTTATTGACCAAAAACAGGCCAGGAGCCAGATTTGGTTTTTCTGACCTCCCTGCCTCCTGATCTATGACATAGATTCTACAGCCTAGATTTTGGGTGTGTTTTGAGCCCTCTTTTCATTTTCTTAAACTGTTGAAAATGAAATCCCAACAACCCAACACTCCCCACTACCCCCCTACCCCCAACCCCCCCAATGCTGTTCTGCTGGGGAGAGGCAAGACCTGAGCTGCTTGCCCCTTCTTAGCTCCGTGACATTGAGCTGGACTAATGTGATTGATGGCAACACCTCCCTTATCAATCTCCAGGATTGTTTTAAGAATTAAAATGTGTTAATGGGCCTCATGAATTGTCAAGTGTCATCTAAATGTGCATGTTTGTCACTAGGCCTGTGCACAGAGGAGGAAATTGGGCAGAGATGTGAAAACAGCAGTGGAGGCTGGGTATTTGTTTCCACCTGTGCCAAGCACATACCCCTTGCAGGTGCAGGGCATCTGATAGTGGTGTCTAGTCTATGGAACGGGGCCCCTGGCGGCCTGCTGCTCTCCCTCACACTGCCAGCTTCCCAGTGCTGTCTGCACTCAGTTAATAGCCGCACAGAGAAGTGTACTGTAGCTCTTTGTGACACTTTGGCCAGGCAGTGCTACGAGCCCTAATAGTCTTCCTGCCATTCAGTAAGAGAGGTCTCATCTGACAGGTGCCATGTAACCAAAGACATGTGCTTCGTGGCTGCAGAGTCCCCGCTGTATGTAAAATACACTTAATTCTTACAGAGCGAGAGAGAGGGCCTGAAAAAGTCATACATCACTAAGGCTGTTTATAGGCACTGGAGGATTAATTAGAGTGGAGAACGTTCTACTGGCTAAACTGCTGCCGTGAATAGCCTGTGTGACTCCATCGCTGGGCACTGGCCATGAAGGAAGTCCCGTAGGCCCAGCCTTGGCCTGTGCCAGGTGAGCAGTTCCAGGCCATAGTGAGCATGTGAGCAGGGTGGGTACTGAGTAGGCCAGGCTGTGCCAGTTTGGAGCGTAGCCACAGAATCCTCCTAGCCTCTTGGTGGGAGGAACCTTTTCTCTAGTTGGCATTGCCCTTAGTAAACAAAGCTCATGCCAGGGTGCACTTCACTTATGTTAATTGTGTGCACCCACCCAAGGGGGGCTGTGAAAGGGAACTGAGTGAAGGTCTGTGTGGTGGGTTGAACTGTGCCTCTCACAAACAAAACATGTGTTCATATCCTAATCTGCGCAGCCTGTGACTGTGACCTCATTTGGTGATGAGGTCTTTGCAGATGTGATTAAGATGTGAGTTAGAATGAGGTCATCCTGGGGTATGGTGGGTCTCATATCTGAATGACTGGGGCCCTCATGAGAGGAGGAGGGAGACACAGACAAACAGGCATTGGGAGATGGAGGCAGAGGTCGAAGCAATGCAGCCATAAGCCAAGGAATGCCAGGGACTGCTGGCCGCCGTCAGACACCAGGAAAAGACAGGCATGCCACTCTCCTAGAGCCATCACGGGAGCCTGGCCCTGCCCACACCTTGACCCCAGACTTCTGGCCTCCAGAACTGTGAGAAACCCAGTGTCTCTCATTTTAAGCCTCCAGTTTGGGGTACATCACTATGGCAGCCACAGGACACTTGCAGAGTCTCCACCTGGCCTTTGATGCACCGATGGCCTCTGTGATTCTCCAGCCAGCGAGGCTATGAGTGATGTTCGCAGGGTGCAGGTAGATGTCAAGGTAAAGGAATTAAACTAGAGCACAACACGGAGGTCCTGCCACCTTGAGTCATGGTGCGAACGCTGAACTCATGGCTGCCCTACAGATCCCAGAGAAGTGGAAGGATTTGATCCCTGCTTTCCTTGTCCGAGCTGAGAGTGCAGGAAAAAAACATGTCCCTGCTGCCTTCCCTGTTTGAGGTCTCTCACCCCTTGAAAATATTAAAAACCTGTGTTATGATCTCTGTTAATTGTTGAAAAGGTGGCAATATTTTTCTGTAAAGTTGCAAAGAGCAATGATTTTAGACTCTGTGAGCCATCTGATTCTGTGGAAACGACTGGACTTTGCTGCTGTGCTGGGAAGGTAGCTATCAGTGTGGCTGCCTTCCAGTAACACCTTTGTGCAAAGACAGTGGGCTTGACACGGCTAACTAGCTGCTCTGAGCCAGTCCCTGGAGTCAACCAACAATTAAAACACACACACAGGACAGTAGACTACAAATAACAGCTGATGCCAACCCAAGAAGACCTAGAAATAACACAGCTGAAAATTGGAGGCAGACAACACCAATCCTAGACTCAACTAGCTCTACAACAACATACCCAAACACACAGACATAATGAGAAGACAGAGATGTGCAATCCAAATGAATCAACATGAGAAACCCCCAGAAAATAAACTGAGTGAGATGGAAATAACCAAACAACAATAGATGGACACAATGAGCACATAAATAAGGAGATTACAAGCATCAAAAAGGACAAGAACCAGTCAGAAATGACAAATACAATATCAGAAATGAAGA
The DNA here is from genome assembly GCF_036850995.1 of Saccopteryx leptura. Lineage (NCBI taxonomy): Eukaryota > Metazoa > Chordata > Mammalia > Chiroptera > Emballonuridae > Saccopteryx > Saccopteryx leptura. Next base: position 315,638,152 of record NC_089503.1, read on the forward strand.
CTACACTAGAAGCAATTAAAAGCAGGCTGGATGAAGCAGAGGATCGAATCAGCAATTTAGAAGACAAGATAAAAACACAGAAGCAGAGCAGCAAAAAGAAAAGAGACTCCAAAAGTCTGAGGAAACTCTAAGAGAGCTCTGTGACAACCTAAAGAGAAGCAACATCTGCATCATAGGAGTTCCTGAAGAAAAAGAGAAAGAACAAGGGATAGAGACCTTGTTCAATCAAATCATAGCTGAAAACTTCCCTAAATTGATGCAGGAAAAAGTCACACAAGTTCAAGAAGTACAGAGAATTCCATTAAAGAGAAACCCAAAGAAATCTACACCAAGACACATCATAATTAAAATACCAAAGCTAAGTAATAAAGACAAAATATTAAAATCTGCTAGAGAAAAAAAGGTTATCACCTACAAAGGAGCCTCCATAAGGATGACATCCGACTTCTCAACAGAAACACTTGAGGCCAGAAGGGAATGGCAAGAAATATTCAAAGTAATGCAGAACAAGAACCTAAAACCAAGACTTCTTTATCCAGCAAGGCTATCATTTAAAATTGAAGGAGAAATAAAAAGGTTCCTAGACAAAACAAACAAACAAACAAACAAACAAAAAACTCAAGGAATTCATTACAGTCAAACCAATGCTGCAAGAAATGTTAAAGGGCCTGTTGTAAACAGAACAAAAAGGGAAAAAAATATAGTAAAAGAGGAATAAAGCTTTAAAGAATAAAATGGCAATAAACAACTACATATCAATAATAACCTTAAATGTAAATGGATTAAATGCTCTAATCAAAAGACATAGGGTAGCTGCATGGATAAGAAAACAGGACCTATACATATGCTGTCTACAAGAGATACACCTCAAAACAAAAAATACACACAGACTGAAGGTAAAAGGATGGAAAAAAATATTTCATGCAAATGGAAATAAAAAAAAAAAGCTGGGGTAGCAATACTTATATCAGACAAAATGGACTTTAAAACAAAGGCTATAGTAAGAGATAAAGAAGGTCACTACATAATGATAAAGGGAGCAATCAAACAGGAAGATATAACCATTATAAATATCTACACACCTAACATAGCATCACCTAAATATATAAAGCAGACTTTGATGGATATAAAGGGCAAGAGCAACAGCAATATTATAATAGTAGAGGATTTCAATAACCCACTAACATCACTAAATAGATCCTCAAGAAAGAAATTAACAAAGAAACAGCAGACTTAAAGGACATACTAGATCAACTCGATTTAATAGATATCTTCAGAACCTTTCACGCCAAAGCAGCAGAATATACATTCTTTTCAAGTGCTCATGGTACATTCTCTAGGATAGACCACATGTTAGGGCACAAAAGTGGTCTCAACAAATTTAAGAAGATCGAAATCATATCAAGCACTTTTTCTGATCACAGTGGCATGAAACTAGAAATTAACCACAACAGAAAAACTGAAAAAATACTCAAACACTTGGAAACTAAATAGCATGTTATTAAATAACAAATGGATTAACAATAAGATCAAAGAAGAAATAAAAAAATTCCTAGAAATGAATGATAATGAGCATACAACAACTCAAAATTTATGGGACACAGCCTGACCTATTGTGACGCAGTGGGCTAAAGCGTCGACCTGGAACACTGAGGTCGCTGGTTCGAAACCTTGGGCTTGCCTGGTCAAAGCACATATGGGAGTTGATGCTTCCTGCTCCTCCCCCTTCTCTCTCTCTCTGTCTCTCTCTCCCACTCCTCTCTCTCTAAAAAATTAATAAATAAAATATTAAAAAAAAAATTTATGGGACACAGCAAAAGCAGTACTGAGAGAGAAGTTCATAGCACTACAGGCATACTTTAAGAAGCTAGAAAAAGCTCAAATAAACAGCTTAACCTTGCATCTAAAAGAACTAGAAAAAGAACAGCAAGTAACTCCCAGAAGTAGTAGAAGGAAGGAAATAATAAATATCAGAGCAGAAATAAATGACATAGAGGCTAAGGAAACAATACAGAGGATCAATGAAACCAAGAGCTGGCTCTTTGAAAAGGTAAATAAGATCGATGAACCTTTAACCAGACTCACCAAGAAAAAAAGAGAATACTCAAATAAATAAAATTAGAAATGAGAGTGGAGAAATAACTAATACAACAGAAATACAAAATATTGTAAGAAAATACTATGAAGAACTGTATGGCAAAAAATTAGACAACCTAGGTGAAATGGACAAATTCCTTGAAACATATAATCTTTCAAAAATCAGTCTGGAAGTATCAGAAGACCTAAACAGACTGATTACAACAAATGAGATAGAAACAGTTATCATAAAACTTCCAACAAACAAAAGCCCTGGGCTGATGTCTTCACAGGGGAATTCTACCAAATATTCAAAGAAGAACTAACTCCTATCCTTCTCAAGCTATTTCAAAAAATTCAAGAGGAAGAAAGACTTCCAAGCTCCTTTATGAGGTGAGCATAATTCTGATTCCAAAACCAGGCAAAGACAACACAAAGAAAGAAAATTATAGGCAAATATCCCTGATAAACTTAAATGTTAAAGTCCTCAACAAAATACAGTGATACCTTGAGATACGAACAGACCAACATACAAATTTTTTTAGGATACGAGTTGCGACTTGGTTCGTATTTTTGTTTGAGATCTGAGCGAAATTCCAAAATAAGAGTTGTGATTCGGGAAGCTTCCACTAGTTGGTGCGTTGGCGCACGGGTCCAGTATCAGTAATTTGATATACAAGTTGACTGACTTACGAGCTAGGTTACAGAACGAATTAAATTCGTATCTCAAGGTACCCCTGTATTAGCAAACCAGATCCAGCAATACATGGAAAAAATAATACATCATGATCAAGTGGGATTCATTCTGGGGAGGCAAGGATGGTACAATATTTGTAAATCAATCAAGGTGATTCATCACATAAACAAAAGGAAGGAGAAAAACCACATGATAATTTCAATAGATGCAGAAAAAGCATTCGATAAAATCCAGTACCCATTTATGATCAAAACTCTCAGCAAAGTGGGAATACAGGGAACTTACCTCAACATGATAAAGGCCATCTATAACAAACCCACTGCCAACATCATAATCAATGGGCAAAAATTAAAAGCAATACCCTTAAGATCAGGAACAAGGCAGAGGTGCCCCTTTTACCACTCTTATTCAACAAAGTACTGGAAGTCCTACCTATAGCAGTCAGACAAGAAGAAGAAATAAAAGGCATCCAAATTGGAAAAAAAGAAGTAAAACTATCATTATTTGCAGATGATATGATACTGTATATAGAAAACCCTAAAGTCTCAGTCAAAAAACTACTGGACCTGATAAAAGAATTCAGCAAAGTGGCAGGGTATAAAATTAATACACAGAAATCAGAAGCATTTTTATACACCAACATTGAACTGTCAGAAAGAGAAATTAAGGAAACAATCCCCTTCACATTTGCAACAACAAAAAAATAAAGTATCTAGGAGTAAATTTAACCAAGGGGGTTAAAGACTTGTACTTAGAAAATTATAAAACATTGATAAAAAGAAATCAAGGAAGATACAAACAAGTGGAAGCATATACTGTGTTCATGGTTAGGAAGAATAAACATCATTAAAATGTCTATATTACCCAAAGCAATTTATAAATTCAATGCAATACCAATTAAAATACCAATGACATACTTCAAAGATATAGAACACATATTCCAAAAATTTATATGGAACCAAAAAAGAACACAAATAGCCTCAGCAATTTTGAAAAAGAAGAATAAAGTGGGAGGTATCACACTTCCTGATATCAAGTTATACTACAGGCCATTGTACTCAAAACAGCTTGGTACTGGTATAAGAACAGGCATATAGATCAATTAAACAGAACTGAGAACCCAGAAATAAACCCACACCTTTATGGACAATTGATATTTGACAAAGGAGGTAATAGCATACAATGGAGTAAAGACAGTCCCTTTAACAAATGGTGTTGGGAAAACTGGACAGCTACCTGCAGAAAAGAAACTAGACCACCAACTTACACCATTCACAGATATAAACTCAAAATGGATAAAAGACTTAAATGTAAGTCGTGAAATCATAAGCATCTTAGAAAAAAACATAAACAGTAAGCTCACTGACATCTCTCGCAGCAATATATTTGCTGATTTATCTTCATGGGCAAGTGAAATAAAAGATAGGATAAACAAATGGGACTATATCAAACTAAAAAGCTTTTGCACAGCTAAAGACAATATGAACAGAATAAAAAGACAAACCAAACAATGGAAGAATATATTTGACAATACGTCTGATAAGGGGTTAATAACCAAAATTTATAAAGAACTTGTAAAACTCAACACCAAGAAGAGAAACAATCCAATCAAAAAATGGGCAAAAGAGGCCCTGGCCAGTTTGGCTCAGCGGTAGAGCGTCGGCCTGGCGTGTGGGGGACCCGGGTTCGATTTCCGGCCAGGGCACATAGGAGAGGCGCCCATTTGCTTTTCCACCCCCCCCTCCTTCCTCTCTGTCTCTCTCTTCCCCTCCCGCAGCCAAGGCTCCATTGGAGCAAAGATGACCCGGGCGCTGGGGATGGCTCCTTGGCCTCTGCCCCAGGTGCTAGAGTGGCTCTGGTCGCGACAGAGCGACGCCCCGGAGGGGCAGAGCATCGCCCCCTGGTGGGCAGTGCATCGCCCCTGGTGGGCGTGCCGGGTGGATCCCGGTCGGGCGCATGTGGGAGTCTGTCTGACTGTCTCTCCCTGTTTCCAGCTTCAGAAAAATACAAAAAAAAAAAAAAAAAAAAAAAAAAAGGGCAAAAGAAATGAATAGACAATTCTCCGAAGAGGACATACAGATGGCCAATAGACAGATGAAAGAAAAAATGTTCAACATCACTAATGATTAGAGAAATGCAAATTAAAACCACAATGAGATATCACCTCACACAATTCAGAATGGCGCTCATTAACAAAACAACACACAATAGGTGCTGGTGAGGATGTGGAGAAAGGGGAACCCTCCTGCACTGCTGGTGGGAATGCAGATTGTACAGCCACTGTGGAAAGCAGTATGGAGATTCCTCAAAAAATTAAAAATGGATCTGCTTTTTTTGACTCAGCCATTCCAATTTTAGGAATATATCCCAAGAACACCATATCACCGACTGAAAAAAAGAAATGCACCCCCATGTTTATGGCAGCTTTGTTCACAATAGCGAAGATCTGGAAACAGCCCAAGTGTCTGTCAGTGGACGAGTGGATTAAAAAGCGGTGGTACATATATACAATGGAATACTATGGGGCCATGAAAAAGAAGGAAATATTACCTTTTGCAACAACATGGATGAACCCGGAAACTATTATGTTAAGTAAAATAAGCCAGGCAGAGAAAGAAAAATATCATATGAACTCACTCATTTGAGGAATCCAAGGAACAATGAGAACTGAGGAACGGAATTAAGACAGAGGAGAGATTGAAGGGACTAGAGGAAAAGACAACAGAGGGAAAGGGGATGATAGGATGGGATAAAGCTGGAGGGTAGAGGGGAGGGCGCTGTTGGGAAGGGAGCAAGGGAGATGTTGAAGGGAATAAGGGTGAGGGGGATGCATTCGGGGTGACACTAGAATCTATGTAAACAATTAATTAAATAAACAACAAAAAAAACCAACACACACACACACATTTACATGACATGTTCTACTTTCTAGAATGTGCTCAAAGACATGGCCATTTAAAGTATTGTCAGGCCCTGGCTGGTTGGTTCAGTGGTAGAATGTTGGCCCGACCTGTGAATGTCCTGGGTTTGATTCCCAGTCAGGGTGCGTAGGAGAAGCGACCATCTGCTTCTTCCTCCCTCTCACCCTTCACCTCCTGTAGCCAACGCTCAATTAATTCGAGCAACTTGGCCCCAGGTGTTTAGGATGGTTCCATGGCCTCTGCCTCAGACACTAAGAAGAGCTTAGTTGCTGAGCAACGGAGCAACACCTCAGATGGGCAGAGCATTGCTTCCTAGTGGGTGTGCCAAGTGGATCCCAGTTGGGGTGCATGTGGGAGTCTGTCCTTGCCTCCTCTCCTCTCACTAAAATAAATAAATAAATAAATAAATGTTGTCATTGCTGCCTGTGCTTCATACAGTGACCCCCCCCCCCAAAGTAAATGCTGGGTCTAGACAGTGCAGCTCAGGAGGCCAGGACTACTGTGCACGGGCAAGGGCTGTGAGCGGCTGGGCACCAGAAGTGTACCAGTGTGTGTCCCTTAGCTAGCTCCGTCCTTCTTGGGAACATGGTCGTTAAAAAATGCATTGTGCCCTGGCCAGATAGCTCAGTTGGTTAGAGCAGTGGTCCCTAACCCCCGGGCCGTGGACCGGTACCGGTCCGTGGGCCATTTGGTACCGGTCCGCAGAGAAAGAATAAATAACTTACATTATTTCTGTTTTATTTATATTTAAGTCTGAATGATGTTTTATTTTTAAAAAATGACCAGATTCCCTCTGTTACATCCGTCTAAGACTCACTCTTGATGCTTGTCTTGGTCACATGATACATTTATCCATCCTACCCTAAAGGCCAGTCGATGAAAATATTTTCTGACATTAAACCGGTCCGTGGCCCCAAATGGTTGGGGACCACTGGGTTAGAGCTTGGTCCCGAAGCATAGAGGTTGCCAGTTCAATCCCTGGTCAAGGCACATACAGAAACAGATCTCTCTCTCTCTCTCTCTCTCTCTCTCTCTCTCTTTCTCCTGCTTCCTTTCTCTCTAAAATCAATAAAATAAACATTAAAAAAATACACTGTGACAGAGCAGCATGATTCACAGTAGCCAACAGGTGGAAACAACCCAAGTGTCCATCTAGGGATGAGTGGATAAACATGTGGTCTGTCCACACAGTGGAAAATGAGTCAGCTTTCCAAGGGGAAGGAAATTCTGACAACACACTACGACATTGAGGACGGTATGCTGAGTAAAACGAGCTGGTCACAATAGGGCAAATACTGTGTGCCTCCACGGATATGAGGCCAGTCACATCTATGGAGACAGAAAGTAGATGGCAGGGGCCAGGGGCAGGGGCAGGGGAGGGGTGGGGAGTTCGTGTTCAGTGGGGACAGAGTTTCAATTGGGGTCTATGAAAAATTTCTGGAGATGATGGTGGTGATGGTTGCACAACAATATGAATGTATCTAATGCCACTAAACAGTACACTTAACAATGGTTAAAATGTAACTAAAATCAATAAAGATCACAATTTAAAACATGAATGAAAGTAGATTGAGAAATACATACAAAGAGTACACATACTGTACAATTTAAAGAATGATTAAAATAAAGAATTACCCAGGGTCCGGCCACCTGGCTCAGTCACCTGAGTCCCTCCCACAGAGGTGCCCCACCCTCTGGAACTTGAGCTTCTTTGCTCTCCTTGCAGAGTCATCACTCCTGTATGTCGGGCCTTTGCCTGGCCTTGACCTTTCCACCTGGCTCAGTCACCTGGGTCCCTCCCACAGAGGTGCCCCACCCTCTGGAACTTGAGCTTCTTTGCTCTCCTTGCAGAGTCATCACTCCTGTATGTCGGGCCTTTGCCTGGCCTTGACCTTTCCACCTGGCTCAGTCACCTGAGTCCCTCCCACAGAGGTGCCCCACCCTCTGGAACGTGAGCGTCTTTGCTCTCCTTGCAGAGTCATCACTCCTGTAAGTCGGTCGCCTTTGCCTGGCCTTGACCTTTCCACGCCTGGAGCCACGTGAGCACAGGGCTGTCCGAACCTGTGCCTGGAGCATTGTCACTTGGGAACTCAGGCGGGTGATTTGGAACTCAGGCCTGGTGGCACATTGACTTCCTTCGATGAAGCTTTGATTTTGAGGCAGGACAGCAAGTGGGCAGAGGGAGTGAGCTCTGGTGCCGGGCGGCCCCGCTTCTCTTCTGCCCCCGCATTCCCTGCCTCCTGAGTCTGGCTGGGCAATTTCCCCAGTCTCCCCACCGGGTGAGGGGACAGCACCGTGGAGTGGGGGGTGTGGTGGGGGCGGTATCAATGCTCAAGAAGGCCGCGGGGTGGGAGCTGGCAGCGGTGTGCTTGTTGGTTGGTGCTGATGCTCACCGTTTCTCTCCTGCTCATTTTTCGTCCTGTTCGTCCCAGCTTGGCAAAAATGCTCAGCTTGTAAGCCTGTAGTTCCACTTGTGGGGAAATTAAACACATTTAAGGACAAATTAAATTAGAGGATTGGTGATCATTAGCCAAGAAAATTATTTTTTTTTTTGAAAAATGGAATGCGCCAAGCAGGCTATAGCAAGCACATGGTGGCATGCTTAATAAATATTTGTCAGGAAGAAGGATCATTTTACAAGCCATGGTCATGGGGAGAGCAGTAATGGCTGCTAAAAATAATCTGTGTGTTTGTAGAAAATCCAGAGATGAGGAAAAAGAGGTTCTGATGGATTTAGCCGAGAGCATGTGGCCCAGGGAGGGCCAGTGTGCTGTGACCGGGAGGCATCCACGGGGCATTTGTGCCCGCGATCGGATCTGCAGTCTGAGTTTACCAGTCCTGAGCAGCCCTGTCTTGGGGTGCGCCTGCCTTGGCCAAGCTCAGGACACCAGCGGATGGAACGGAATGCCCGCTTTGCAGTTGACAGTGTCTGAAGTCTGGCTGGGGCGCCGTGTCTCAGCCCTCGGCTCCTGGCGGGGCTGGGACTGGAGGAACCCGTTCTTACCTTTTTCCTAGTTTCTGGTGATTCTGGGATTCCTTGGTGTCCTTGGCCTGTAGCCACATCACTCCAGTCTCTGCCTCTGTCATCGCATGGCTGTTTTCCCTCCGTGTGTCAGTGTCCAAATGTCCCTCTTCCTGTAGGGACACCTAATCCCATGCGACCTCACCTAAACTTGATAACATCTCTGAAGTCCCTGTCGCCAAATAAGGTCATAGTCACAGGTTCCAGGTGGACATGAATATGGGGTACACTACTCATCCCATAGTACCCTGAGCTTGAAACCCATTGTTTTTGTTTTTGTATTTTTCTGAAGTTGGAAACGGGGGGGGGGGGGCAGGCAGACAGACTCCCACATACACCCGACCGGGATCCACCCGGCATGCCCGCCAGGGGGTGATGCTCTGCCCATCTGGGGTGTTGCTCTGTTTGCGACCAGAGCCATTCTAGCGCCTGAGGCAGAGGCCATGGAGCCATCCTCAGCGCCCAGGCCAACTTTGCTCCAATGGAGCCTTGGCTGTGGGAGGGGAAGAGAGAGACAGAGAGGAAGGAGAGGGGGAGGGGTGGAGAAGCAGACGGGCGCCTCTCCTGTGTGCCCTGGCCGGAAATCGAACCTGGGACTCCTGCACGCCAGGCCGACGCTCTACCACTGAGCCAGCCGGCCAGAGCCGAAACCCATTGGTTTTATCATTGCTTTTTTTTTTTATCATTTCCCGGGTGAGGGAGGGGGGTGTGGAGATAAATATGTGGTCAATCACGTTTTACCTGGATTCTGCTCACTCCCTGGCTCGTGTCCAAGTCTATTCTTGGTTTTGAAGGAGGAAAAGAGGAGGAGTAGGACTGCTCTTTTTCTTTCTCTGAAAAGCACTGCGAGGCTTGTGTTTGCACAGGGCCCACAGCTTACAAACTGGTAAGCCCATCTAGATGCACTTCCACTGCATGGTTGCATTCTGTACAGTTTTTCAGCTGTAAAATTAACAACAGATTCTTTCTTATCTTTTCTTTTTCCCTGACACCTATTCCTTTAAAATAAACAGCCTTGCTGTCATATATCTCTTGCTTTTAAGTCTCACTTAGCTTGTTTGACAGGTACTGCGCCTGTGTCATTAAACAGATGCAAATACTGCTGCCATTGGGTTTTAAATAGCACTTGTCATTCCCCTTGCCACGTGTTTGTTCAGCATCACGGAGGGGTGACTGCAGCCTCCCCCGTCCTGCTTTCTCTGCCATGGTGCCTTCTCCACTCGTCGTCGTCGGAGGAAGGCTGCTTCTTCTGCGCTGAAAAGATGGGAGAGAAACACAGTGTGGCTTCTTGCATGGGGATTTTGTGGGCGATTTTCATGGGGCCGTACCTCCCATATCTGAGGCAAGAGGGACCGCTTTCACTAGAAAACTTTGTAGCCTTAGAGCAGGACAAACCTGGGTTGAGCCGAAGCTGCCGACATCGATGGTGAGCAGGGTGGCCGAGGCCGGCGCTCCTGGGGCCCCCCCAGCAATCCCCACACTTCGGGTGGGGGCATGAGGAAGCCAGAGCTGAGCGCAAGCTACACCCAGTGGGACTTACCTGGTTAAATATTGTCTGGGGACACAGCTAGATTAGAGAGCACACCTGGACCATAGTCGGGATGAATCTGGGATCTCTGAGCCCAGGCCACGGAGTGATGGTTTGAAGAAGAGTGGTTACGCATGCTGTGATAGTTTGCACGGTGACGGAGGTGTAGACTTTGTGTGGTGATCACCTACATACGTCGGATCTCTGTATCATACACCCGAAACTAATATAACGTTGTAACTAGCTAGACTTTAATGAATTAAAAGAAAATTGATAGAGAATAAGAAGAGTTGTTAACGAGTGAGGTGCGTGGTTCCGTTCATTCCTTCCTAGATACGGTCTGTTCTCACATTCACGGTCCTCACGTCCTATAAAGTCCCCACAAACGCTGCTTAGCCAATAGTGAGATGCCGCCCCTCAGGGAAATACATTGAAACAAAGTGGTGTGTCCAGTGGCTAAAGGGGGGTGAGTTTTATTTCTGCTCCCCCACACCCCATTTCCAGGTTCCTCCTGGGTCCCTCCACCCAGGGAAGTGAGCACCAGGGACCGCCGCCCAGCCTCGCTGTTGGGCTGGCTCAGATCTTGCTTTGGCTTTGTTTGTGGTGTTTGATTTCTGTTGTCGTGGAAACGGGCTGACAAGTGTTTCTCTTTAGCGCTGCTCCTGCTGCTCCTCCTGACCTCACCGGCGACCAGGAGATGCAGCGTGGGGCGTCGCGGGCCTGCCTGCCATGCAGTATAGTCTTGTCCTTGTCTGCTGGGGTCGGGACAGAGAGCCAGACCTGTGCCTCCTCTGGGACCTCCCACCCACCCTGTGCGTAGCCCAGTCTCAGGGCCAGGCTGAGATCAGACTTATCAGACCATCGTTCCATGTTCACTGAACCAAATGCAGCGTGAGCTTCAGTCTCAGCAGGCCTGGACACTCCCTTCCTTCCTTCTTTCCTCAGGCCTGTGGTTTGCCCTCCTGCCGGGGGCAGTGTGCTTACGGAGCCCTCGGCAATAAAGATACAAATAACGTTTTGCGGTTACCAGGGTTCTATCACTCAGAGACAGCCCCATCCTCCTGGTAGCTCCATCTTTTGTGGCCTTCCTCAAAGTCTCCCTAAAGGGACCTATTTCTAAAATTGCAAGTCACACTGGTGTCCCTGCCTGCATCCTATTTGAACTCGGTGTGTGTGTCTCCTCAGTCTTCTCCCCACTGAGTCCCCGCCAAGTCCCTGCCAAGTCCCTGTTCTCACCTTGTCTGTGTTTCCAGCGCCTCCGCCGGCTGCACCCTCTTCACCAGTGAGTGACACCCCCCCATTTTCTTCCTTATCATTTTCAACAAAAGCTAAACCTGGACTCACCTTATTCCTTCTCTGCTTCATGGGGGCAGGTTGTTCAGACACAAGTGGACCGTGGCTGGCTGTTTGACTTTTTCTGGGAAGGTGACCAGGGTGTTGGTTTGAGGTTGATGGGGAATGCGGGCCCTGTTGGGCACTTTATTTGTGGAGCGAAGCGTGTTGGGAAGTTTCCATCTCTCTGGTGGGTCGTGTGGGTCTTTGGGGCCTGTCTTTCCCTTAAACTGGCTGATCTCAGCCGGCCTCTGACTGTTGTCACCACCTAACAAGAGAGTCCTTTTCTCTGTTCCTCGGGAGGCAGCCAGCAGTGGAAGCAGCATTGTGTTGGGCAGTCTGGGGGTGAGCCCAGTGTGAGATTATTAGCAGGGTTGTGGCAGTTGGCAGTCACTAGGATGTTTCGTTTCCCGCCTGTGAAATGGGCACAGTGGTACCAGTGACATACTGAACTTTCTAGGCCCCAGGGACTGTCCCAGTCTCTTCATGTTGCTCTGTCTTGTGCAATCTTCATAACAACTTTATTTTACAGTTGAGAAAACCGAAGCCCAGAGAGGCTAATTAACCTGCCCAAGGTCACACAGCAGATGGGAACAGGAGTCAGGGGTTTAGCTGGAGCTCGTAACCTCCCACCTCCTGGGGACCCACTGGGGAACTGAACAAGATGACAGTTACTCGGATGCTCCTTATGGTCCTGACACCGAGAAAGCTCCCGACACATGTGCCTTCCCTGTCTGGTGGAGTAAAGGGCACACTTTTATTCTGGGTTCTGCCTGGGATGTCCTTAAAGAAAGGGATGCTGATGTGTGGTGCACAGGTGACCAAGACAGGAGCCTTCCCTCAAGGAGGTCACAGGCTGATGTTTGCCTCGGTCACCCATGTCCTCTTGAGCAGGCTTTCTGTCAGCGGGTGGGGCCATTTCTAGAGGCGAAACAGCAGTTGAAGTAGGGGCTTCAGGAAATTGAATGCAGGAGCCTCTTTGCTCCCTTGCTGAGGCAGCTCTCCAGGGACAATAGGCCTTACAGTAACAGGCAGAAAGTGATGTAAGCAGGCCAAGTGGCCCTTCCACGGCAGGGCAGGGAGGGCATAGCTATGAACGGGCTTGTTGGCCGGGGAGGGAGGCTGCGGGAGGAGCAGACCCCGCCTGACAGCCTGCCCACCTTCTAGGGGCTGTGGCAGGCTTGGTTCCTCTCGCTCTTTCTAATGGGGATCTCCACCCCTCTCCCCCTCCCCTGGGAGAGTCACAGCATACAAGAGCATGGCCAGAGCTCTGAGAAGGCTGCAGCGCTTAGCTCTGCTCCACCAGTATTTCCTCCCCTTCCCTGGCCCTGGCTTGATTTGTGTAAGACCTACGAGGACCATGTCTGTGTACCTCGGCTGGGCAAATGTTGATGGGGACCAGGTAGCTTGCTCATATACATACTGTTGCTCTCCAGGTCCTGTTGGGAAACTAATTTAAAAGCTGTGTTGAATGTGTTCTCCCTGAAGGTCCATTGAGTTTACTGTTAGAAAAGTGGCCCTCAGGCTCCGAAAGCTCGGGGAATTGAGCTGAGAGCGCCCCCCTTGTGGCTCTGTGGCCACCTGTCCCCACCCACTTCGGCTCTGCCTTTGCACCAGAGGTCCTTTCTGGGGTGGCTATTGTCACCAGCATGTTTGTCACCTCCTTGCAGGCTTGACCTCTGCTGCATGTGAGGACACAGAGCTTGCCTTTGGGCTCAGGTTACTGAATGTGCATTCTTAATGCTCACTGAGGAGGACCTGGGGCCTCGGGCACTCTCCTCAACTTCCCTGAGCCTTCGTCTCCTCATTGGTGACACGATGACAACCGAGGGGGCTGCTTGCTGCAGAGAGGTGGCCACTCTCTGCATCAGGTCCCTGTGGCCATTCACACCTGACGTAGAGCAGACACCCAGAAAACCCAGGGTGCTGCTGCCGTGTCTGCCCCTCCTCCCTCCTGACCGCTTTCCTTCCCTACGGGCTCCGAGACGGTAAGAAGTTTCTAAGAGATCTTCAATGTCCGTGATGTCCCATGTTTGTTCTTTCGTAGACAGGACTTTGTAGCTGAGGGGACTTGGTTCCAATACGAATGTCACCATTAGCTGCCTCTCCTTCAGCAGGTCACCTGCATGCTGAGCCTCTGTCCCTGGGTCTGTAGGGGTGTCCCCGTCCCTGGCTGTCAGGAGCCTGAGTGAGCTCATGTCAGAGGGTGTGGGGTGGGCAGGCCCTTGATAGACGCAGGCTTCCTTTCTCTGTGGCACAGTTTCAGCGGTCTCTGTCTCCTTAAAGACATGACTCCAAAGTTGCCTCCTCCAGGAAGCATTCCTGGACTGGCACCCTTTTCTTCTCAGGTCCCCAGCATTTTCACATACTTCCATTATTTGTCTCCTGGATGCCGAGGCCTTTAGGGCCAGCCCTGTCTGAGTCCTCTCCCTGTGTGGCCAGCGCCAGGCCCGATGTCAGTGAATGTCCAGCAAGTGGCTGGGGTTGGATGAGTGAATAGTGGATGCAGTCCGAGGCAGAACTCATCATGGTTATGTGATAACGTGTATGAAGAGCCAGACTTCTTTTATCAAGTAGAGGAAATTTAAAGTTAAAAGTGAATTAATATAGGCCCTGGTTGGTTGGCTCAGTGGTAGAGTGTCGGCCTGGTGTGCAGAAGTCCCGGGTTCGATTCCCGGCCAGGGCACACAGGAGAGCGCCCATCTGCTTCTCCACCCCTTCCCCTCTCCTTCCTATCTGTCTCTCTCTTCCCCTCCCACAGCCGAGGCTCCATTGGAGCAGAGATGGCCCGGGCGCTGGGGATGGCTCCTTGGCCTCTGCCCCAGGCGCTAGAGTGGCTCTGGTAGCGACAGAGTGATGCCCCGGAGGGGCAGAGCATCGCCCCCTGGTGGGCAGAGCATCGCCCCCTGGTGGGCGTGCTGGGTGGATCCCGGTCGGGTGCATGCAGGAGTCTGTCTGACTGTCTCTCCCCATTTCCAGCTTCAGAAAAATACAAAAAAAAAAAAAATGTGAATTAATATAGCCCTGCTTACTTTCCCCAGCCCTTGACTCTTAAACCTCTCAAACACCAAATACAAATAAAGGGGACTGAGAGAAGACGCGCTCCCCGCCCCCCAGTTTTCTCTAAAAGCGGAAGTTTCTGTGCAGCTGGGGAGGTAGGACAGACTTTTGAAGTTTGGGGAACACTTGCCTAGACACACTGATCTCTGGCAGAAGGCACAGCGAGGCCGGGAGGGAACCTCTCTCTGGAAAGAGGAAGCAGGGGGCCCCAGCAGGCTATGGGGTGACCACCTGCACCTTCCCCTCCAGCCATACAAGTGACTGGCCTGTACGCAGTAGGCCCACAAAATTCTGAGGACTGTTTGTTGAGGGCTTACTCTGTCCAGGGGCCTGGGGTTGGCAGTTCACGTTATTTTGTTGATTTCATGACTCCTTAGGAGGCCCCTCACTCAGAGATTCAGTGGACGTCTGTTGAGGGCCTACTGTGTGCCAGACTTGTGCTGGGCTCCGAGGGCACAGACAAAGGACCCTGTGCTCAGGACGTTTCTGTTCAAGCTAGAGACAGTTGTTTGGCAGAGGATGACAACTTCAGGGCAGGAAGGAAGTGGGGTGCTGTGCTGGCCACCCAGGGGGCTTTGAGGGGGTGTCCTGGGGGGCTCTCTGAGAGCTGAGGAAGGGCCCATCCCCTAAAGCTGATGAGCAGAGGGAAGCCTGGCCTCATCGGAACAGCCTCTCAGAGAGCTGGGCTCCACAGAGCATCCTGTCACCCACACGGCTACCTGGGTGAGCAAAGCTGACAGAAGGCCCCTTGGCGCTGTGACCCTGGGTTCGGGTCAGCAGAGCCTCCGGGCAGCAGCTGTCCGGCTGCACAGGATGTTGGCTGCACACTTGGCTGGTCTGGATGGCCCTGCCTGGCTGCCACCTGTCACCAGTCTCCAGAGCACTCACCCTGCCGGCGCCCACTGGCTTCCTTGGAGTGGGCGGGTGCCCTGTTGCCGCGACAACCAGAGGTGGGAAGCCAGGTCCTCAGGTAGGGGGCTGAGCGTCTTGCAGTCCCAGAGAGTGAGGGCCAGGGCAAGCTGATCCTGGCCTGCAGGCAGAATAGGAGGACCCCACTAGCACCTCGCCTACAGTGAAGGAAGGGGGTGCGGTGGGAGAGGATGCAGCTTCTCCTGCCTGTGCCCTCCAGCTGCCTGGCATGGCCCTGCCAGGCTGTGTGGCTGTGTGGGCAATTGGAGTCTGGCCTGGCACCGGCACACAGCCTGGTAACGAGGATGGGGGGGACTACAGTGTCACTCCTGTCCTGGGTGACCACCTGATGTCCACACTGGATGAGAGACCACCTGATGTCCACACTGGATGAGAGACCACCTGATGTCCACACTGGATGAGAGACCACCTGATGTCCACACTGGATGAGAGCAGAGGGACAGTGGAATCTAAGCTGGAGGCTGGCGCCTTGCCCCCTTGGTTCCGTAGGCTGAAGGATGCCCCACTGTGCACGTGGTTAGACTTGTGGTTCCAGAGCACAGTACAGCCTGGATGGGGTTCAAGCCACATGATGACCCTGTGAGGTGGGGACATGAGGCCCTGGCCCCTGAGGGATTCTGACCTGAGCGAAGGTATTGGATTTCCCGTGGATGCCACCCACCTGTGCAGAAGTGTAGGGAACCCTCGCCTGTCCAGCTCTGGGACTCCCGAGTCAGCGCCAGCAGGTCTGCCCAGCTCACCTGTCTGTTGGATCTGTCTGAGCTGGCTGCATCCTGTGCCCTACACTCGAGATTCCAGTTCAACTTCTGCCTCCATGTGTGACAACCCAAACTGTCTCCAGACACTGCCACATGTCCCCTGGGGGGCAGAATCAACCCTGGCTGGATACCACTGAGCTAGGAGGAAGCTACTTCCATGGGTAACATCCTTAGGGCTCCTCACCCCAGGAGTGGGACAGAAGGGAAGAGATGATCCCTGGCAACCACTGACCTTTTCCTCCAGACCCTGGGGATGTGGGTGCCTGAGATCTGCCTGGAGCATGCACAGATACACACACACATGCATGCACACATGCACATACATGCATGCACACATGCACACACACGCATGCACATACCTGTGACCCTGAAGGGTCTTCCTATTGCTCCTTTTTTTTTGGGGGGGGGGATATTTTTTCTGAAGTGGGAAGCGGGGAGGCAGAGAGACAGACTCCTGCATGCACCTGACCAGGATCCACCTGGCAAGCCCAGTAGGGGGTGATGCTCTGCCCATATGGGGTGTTGTTTCGTCGCAACCAGGGCCATTCTAATGCTTGAGGTAGAGGCCATGGAGCCATCCTCAGCGCCCGGCGCCAATTTTGCTTCAGTGGAGCCTTGGCTGCGGGAGGTGAAGAGAGAGATAGAAAGAAGAGGGTTAAGGGTGGAGAAGCAGATGGGTGCTTCACTTGTGTGCCCTGGCCAGGAATCGAACCCTGGACTTCCATACGCTGGGCCGATGCTCTACTACTGAACCAACCAGCCAGGGCTTTCTTTTCTTTTCTTTTTTTTTTAAGTAGACTTTTTTAGAGCAGTTTTAGGTTCACAGCCATGTTTAGAGGAAGGTACCGAGATTGCCCATAGACCCTCTACCCCCACACATGCACAGCCTCCCCCACAAGCAACACCCCCCATCAGAGTGGTGCCTTTTTTACAATTAGTGAACCTACATTGAAGGTTCATTGTCATTCAAAGTCCAAAGTTCATGTTAGGGTTCACTCTGGGTTCTGTACAGTCTGGGGTTTTGGACAAATGTGTAATGACATCTGGGTTGGTATTGACTATTTTTAGTGACTTAAATGATGACCTCTAGAAGAGCTACGTCCAGTACTTACAAGTGTTTGCGAGTGGCCAGGCTGCAGCCTGAGACCTTGGTGGGCCCAGCCCTGGAGGACAGAGGCAAGCCTGAGAAGACGCCCATGGCAGGTGCTTATGGGGACAATGTGCAGACACAAGGGCTCGGGGCCTGAGAGGGTGTGGGCACAGCTGTGCCCCAAGCTAACTGGAGGCCAGAGGTCGTAAAATCCAGGAGTGGGCAGGGCTGGTTCCTTCGGGGGACTCCAGGCCAGAATCTGTTTCCTTGACTTTCCAGGTTTTAGAGGCCCCTACATTCCTTGGCTGACGGCCTCTTCCCCTATCTTCAAAGCCAGCCATGTGATCTCTTTTGCTCTTTCTGCTCTCGTTGTTACATCACCTTTTTCTCACTCTGACCCACCTGCATCCGTTTTATAAAGACCCTTGTGGTGACGTTGGGCCATTTCCCACCAGGTAATCCAGGATAATCTGCTACCTCAAGGCCCTTCACTTAGTCACATTGCAAAGGCCCCTTTGCTTTGTAAAGCCATAGGTTCTATGGTTTAGGACATGGACATCATAGGGGAAGAGGGGAGAATTATCCAGCTTGCCACAGGGTTGCCAAAATAAGGAGTGGGAAATAGCTCCTATGAGTTCCAAAAACAAATACCAGAAACATTCATTCATTCATTCATTCATTCACTATGAACTTGCCAAGTGCATCAAGTGCCTCCTCTGGGCCAGGCGTCATGTGGGGAGCTGGGGAGATGGGCTGGCCTGGCACGTGCCCTCACAGAGCACCAAGGACACGGGTCTAGGAACACGGACACACGCACATGCCTTCCACTGGTGATGCTCAAAAGGAATGGGATGCCTTGGGACCCTGACTAACTGCAGGGTAGCAGGAGGGACTCTCCACATGCTTCCATCTCCCAGCTGCTCCATTGGGGCTTTCCCTTCAGAGGCCCCGCCTCCAGGAACCCCTGTGTGTCATGGGTTGAGAAGGTCTTTCACCTCTGCTATCTATCTTGGGTGTTGTATCCACTCAGGATGAGTGGAGCTGTCTGTGCCTGAGAAGTCCCCAGAAATGCCATCTAGGCCCCTTGAGAGTATCTCAGGTGGGAACAGAGCCACGGGCACCAGGGTTGCCCTCCAAAGCCACCTGTTTTTAAAGGTGCCCATCTGCCCAGCAGGTTGGACTCTAAATGAAACCCTTGCAGTTTGTCTTGTCTCGCCTGTACAGGTGGAAATGGGCCACTAGAGGGCGCCATCCTTCTGGTGTTTTCTGTGAGTTTCTCCCCAAGTTCTCTTCCGATTGAGCTTTTCTGTGGCAGATGCCTCTAGTCTTTTTTTTTTCTTCTTTTCTAATGACTTAATGATTTAATTTTCTTACTTTCAAAGCAGAGCACACTTTGGACTTCCCTGGATACAACGGGACATTACTGATCAGATTAATACAATGTTTGCAGCACGGAGACAGCACAGGGACCAGGGTGATTTTGTTCCTCTGCTAGCTTTGTTTGCTCTTGATTAAGCAGGTTCTCTCAGCACGTTGGCCACATGGAGCTTGCCCCCTGCAAGCTGAGTAGCGAAGTTCCTTACCTGCAGCCAGGCAGGCCACATCCCACAGCTTGGCACAAGGGGAGACGTCCATGTTGGTTTTTGGATGATTCTGAGTTTCTGTTGGGTTTCACTCTCCGCCCTCACCCTCTGTTTCCTCTGGACTCTGTTTTGCATATCACTGATTAATGAGATATTTTCATGGCCCACAGTTGAATTGATGTTGTATCCTCAATGCCAGCACCACCGATTGGTGGAATTGTGACAAAGGCACCATCCCCCAAATCAAGGAAACAGGTCGCTCATGTCAAAGGTTTGCCATCGTATTAAGATGAAGTTGACTGGATGGAGTGGTTGCCAGGCACTTGAGCTAAGGGTGGGCCCTTTTGGGGGTCAGGGAGGCTGGCTTCGGGGATGTGGGTCCAGCTGTCCATCAGAAGGGTGAGGATAATTGGATATGTGCCACAGAGCCCCAGAAGAACTCGTACTAAATGGTGGCAGCCCTCATGGTCCCCAGGAAAGCCCGCGTTTTTGCCGTCTGCCCAGCTGGGCACCTTGGCCTGACAGGGCTTGCTTGGTTGGCCTTCACCTCTGGTGTGCACTTGTATTTTAATTTTCTTCAAGTCACTTGCACGGTACTTCCGAGCCTCCTGCAAGCTCTGGGGCATCCTCCTCCGGGTCTGCTGTCACTGCTGACGGCAGCTGGCCCTGGCTTACTGCTGGCGGCTCTGGGAGGCACTCTGAACTTCTCTGGATTGGTGTGAGGGTCAGGCTGTGTTGCCTGATGCTTTCTGTAGGGACGAAGCTCTGTTATAATTCATCCTAATTAGTGTCTGTTTCAACTGCTCGGCAACTGTGTGAAGATGTTCGTGGTGACGCCTGTGCAGTACCTTCAGGATCTTCGTGGTTACATCGTGCCTGGTCTGCAGGGAAGTGGATGTTTCGGCATCTAGATTCTTTGAGACTTGGTGACCTGGGACTCTGTGGCCCTGGAGTCACTTGAAAAGTTTTTTTATGGGGCCATTCCGTTCCATGCCTTGATCCTGGTAGATACCTGAGGCTTTCAGGATCGATCCGACTCTGCCCCGTTGAGGCCAGCACACGCTTGTGGGGGCTCCTTTGTGCACTGCATCCTCCTCTGGGGCTCAGGGGTGAGGGGACATGGCCTCTGCTTCCACACATTTATAATCCAGCAGAGAGACAGCCTCACAAGCCCCTAGATCATGAACTCCGGGGGTGGGGTCATCTGTGAGCTCACAGCCAGACCTGACAGCCTTGGGTGGTTTGCGGGGCCCACTTGTTGAGCGGAGACTTCACGCACTCAGCCCTCTCCGTGCCCCAGTGAAGGTGTGGATGATGGCAAGAAGGGAAGGAGGGAGCCCAACGTGGACCGCTCCGCTGACTCCTTCTCCACGCACACCATCTTGTTAAATTAGTTGTCATGACAACCTCGACCAGGTCTGGTTATTATCCCTCCACAGTGGAGAGGTGTGAAAGATGGAAGGAGTTAAAGCGTGTGCCCAAGGGCACATGGCCATCCTGTGATGAACCCCCAAGTCCTCTACTCCCTCTGCTAACCTGTTGGCACCTGCATGGACGCTGGGCCTGGGGGTGGGTGGGGTTTGGAGCAGAGACAGATGCCTTCTAAGGGCCACAGAGGAAGTGAATTCACAGCGGAATTTGCAAGTGCAGCGTGTTGGGCCTCCTGGCAGAGTGGCGGCAGAATGCAGTGCTCCTGGCAGGGCACACCGAGCGGAGGCACGGAGGTGCCCGAGCTCTTCAGTGGAGGGTGGGAGCAGGCGCCATGAGGGGGTTTGGATGTTTTGGGAGGCAATGGAGGACTGGGACGATCTGTGGCCAGAGGAGGAACAGGATGGGCCTGTGTTCCAGGACAAAGTCTTGAGACACTGTGGGAAGTGGACTGGAAGGTGGACCAGGAGCCCAGACCCGCGGAGGCTAGCACGGCTGCTGTGACCTCCTGGGGCTCGGACCACTGTTTCGGGCCCTGAGGATTCTTCCTGCCACATTCGGAGGGGTGACTTGAATAAGCTGACCCACTTGCTTTCTGTCGGAAAAGCTGAACAACGGCGCTCGTCCCTCAAGGTTCAGTCATCCTTTGTGAGTGAGAAGCCCGGGCGCCTCCTGTGTCTTGGTTTCTGCGTGCCGGGTGGTTTATATGGAAAACCTGACATTTAACGTTCACCTGGAAGTCTTTCTTCCTTTTCTTCTTCCCACAGACATTTTTTTTTCTTTCTTTCTGTGGTGCTCACATTTTCTGAGCACCCAGGGCAGAGGGGGAGAAGAGGGCTGACTCTTGGGGCCGAGGGAATGACCTGTTTGACGCTGGCTTCTGAGCTCCAGCCTTTCATATCTGTGCTTCGGCAGCTTTTGGTCCTCAGAAGCCCTGCGTTTCCCGAAGTGGATGGCTTTGCACTGGGCGGCCCCTGCCTGTAGCAGGAGACTGCCTGAGCGTGCGACCCAGCAGACGGGGTTTGAGAATGCTTCTCCAGGGGCAGCCTGACCCAGTAAGTCCCTAATTGCAGAGTGGAGTCTTTCCTCGTGAATCCTCATGCTCCGCACGGCCATGTTGCAGTAATTGGGTTCTTGGTGACTCAGGATGGCCAAGTTAATGTAACCCTTAATGGAAATTCGTCACCCACCTAATTAAGTGGCTGGGGGTGGAATGTTCTGCAAGAATAGTCTGTCCCCAGTTCTTCCAATTTATGTTTCTTCCCCAGATTCTTTCTTCAGCTCCATTTTGCCCTGGCAAACACATTTATAGTCATTCATTCATGCATTCGTTCATTCTGTGGGTAATTATTGAATGTTGCTATGCCCTGCACACCCTCCTTGTCTTTTGACTTTGTTTTTATTTCATAAGTAACACGTGAGCACAGTTGTGGCAGAACCTTGCCCAGTTCCCTCCTGTCCTTCCATCCCCCAGTTTCTTTTAGATGTGATACTACCCCTGTCATTTTGAAGCATCTCCTTTTGTTTTTCTGTTTTTTTTGGGTTTTTTTGTGAGAGGAAGCAAGGCAGAGAGACAGACCCCTGCATGTGCCTGACTGGGATCCACCTGGCAAGCCCACTAGGGGGTGATGCTCTGCCCATCTGGGGTGTTGCTTCGTTGCTCAACAACCAAGCTCTTCTTAGTGCCTTAGGAAGAGGCCATGGAGCCATCCTCAGCGCCTTGGGCCAACTCACTCTAATCAAGCCATGGCTGCAAGAGAGGAAGAGAGAGAAAGAGAGAGAGAAGTGAGAGGGGGAGGGGTGGAGAAGCAGATGGTCACTTCTGTGTACCCTGCTGGAAATCGAACCCAGGACATCCACATATTGGGCCAATGCTGTCCCACTGAGTCAACTGGCCAGGGCATTGTGTTTTCGTTTTTATATGAATTTGATGTGGACACATAGAAACATAGAGTTTTGAGTTTTCTGATGCATTTTTTTTACACGTTAATCTCATGCTGCATTGTTGTGAAACCTGCTTTTAAAACTCTACTCTGTAAAACAAACTGCAGTGAATTTTGCATTTGTTCCTTGAAGACCTTCTTGGTGCCGGGGGCTAGGCAGGGGCGTCGGGTGAACATGGCCGAGACGCACCCTTCCCCGGGTCTGCTGTGTGCTCTCACTTCTCCCGGCACGTGGGTACCTCCCGTTGGCCTTCCATCCACGTTAGTCAGATCTGCGGGCTAGTGGTGAAACCGCGAGGCTCACTGCTGTCTGGAAAGGACAGAGATTTAGCTGCGAGCGCTCATTGTGGGGTCAGGCATGTCTGCTGACCTTTGGATTTTGCCTTGTTGAAACACTCTCATGTTTGTTTTAGCCTCTGAACGTACTTGGTCTCGAGAAATTGGATGAGACCTCGTGCCCCAGTAGAGTGAACCCCATAAATCAGATGTTTGGGCAGCCGTCACGATGCTGTTATCCCCGCGGTCTCTTGTCTGCACTGCACTGAGAAATTATGGCGAGTTAACTGAATGTAAATTACCAACCACCACGCTGATTACCACGGGCCAGCCGTTGTGCGCCAAGGCCAGAATCCAGCCCTCAGTGATAACAGGACCGGCCGGGCACGTTAAAGGTTAAGAGGTTCTTTCTTTCACATTGTGCTACATGGATCACTGAAAGTAATTTCTCTCTCCTCCTGCACCGGGGTCAGGAAGGGCAGAGGCTCTCTCCGGGGCTGTTTGTCTTCACTGCCTTGACCCTGGACAGGCTGCGGCCATCCATCCATCCACCCGTGATCCTGAGAATCTTGGAGATTGAACTTGAGGTCATAACCTCACATTTCAATCAAGGCCTTGGCAAGCATGACACGCCGGAAATAGCTCGCCCTTTTGAATTACAACCGGTGGCTGGTTCTGATTAGCATCTCCTTGGAATCAGGAAGAGCTGTCCCACAGCACGCCCCCCCCCCCCAGCTGCTGAATTTTGTGGGTATAATTGTTCTTCTTTACATCTCATTTGGGCCTTAGTTAAAGTCCATTGAGCTGTGAGCTCTTCCCCATGAAGTACCATGTGATTTATTTTTTAGAAGGACCATTCTGTTGTGAAGACCTTCATGGCTGATGAATTTAATTATTCCAATGAATTGCAGCTTCTGCAAAGGAATGACCCTGCCCTCCGAGCGCAGAGGGAAGTTGGAGAATTCACAGACAGCTCACTTCCCCGGTGGAGGCCTGGGAAGCCTCTTTTAACAGAGATGTCGTGGGTTCCTGCTGAAGCCCTTGGCAGTTGGGGGGCGGGGGGGGGGTGCTCTTTTCTTTATCTACCTTTCTTGTCCCTGCTGACTCTGAGGACTTCTCCGAGGAGGAGCAGGGCTAACTAGACGTGGCTCTGTCTTGAAAAGGGCTGGTTAAGTGTCCCAATTGGGGCCTCTAGGCTGTGTCTCCAAGTTCTTTGAGCTGTGGGTGGGGGAAGAGAGCCCTTTTTTTGTTGGCGTTTTCTCTTTGATCCTGGTTCAGACAGGCCCGCTGAAAATTCTCCTGTGATCTTTTGTTCTCTCTGAAAACCAGGACGTGTGTATGGAAGCGAGAGCCCCCGATGGTAACAAAGTGTCTTCACTGGGTTGAAATGACACACTTAGGAAAAAAAGTCAGAAAATAGAGCTGTCACAGCTTTAGTCTCTGAGGCCCACATTCGCGCCACCCACCCATGAGGCCCTTCTATTCTCCCTGAACCCTCAGCCCGTGAGTACTCCACCCCAGGAGCTCCCTGCTCCCCATCTTCACGAGGCTGCGTTGTGGTCCCCCTTCCTGCCCTGGCGCCCCCAGGACGAGATGCCGAGAAGCCTTTGCGTGTTCAGATCTCTGCATCCCGTCACTGTGACCTTGCTCTGTCAGCCAGCCCGCTTTCAAAGTTGTTTTCCTAATAACGTCAAAAGGGAAAAAGAAAAAAAAAAAAGGCTGCCTAAAAGCTTTTATTTATTTATTTATTTATTTATTTATTTATTTATTTATTTATTTTAATCACTTTCTTTTTTGGAAAGAACCTGGGTATAAATAAGTAAAGACATGAAAGCCATACAAAGAAAAAAGATGAAAAACAAAAGAATCAAAGAGGGAGCCTTGGCGTTTGGCTGGGGTGCGGAGGGGTGCGAAGGGCAGCCCTTCAGCGGTTTGCTATCGGGCGGCTGGATTTTCACGTTCAAGTCTCGTTCTTCCTTTTTATAAAAGTGCTTGTAATTCCAAGTGGGAGAAGTGGTTCCATTTCCAGCCGTGCCCAGGCTTTGGGCAGTGGGCATGGTGGGAAGGGGACATGCTTTGGAAACGCACGTGTGTGTATCCCCTCAGCGGACGCTCAACACCGGCATCGACTGAGTGCTCACTGTGAGCCAGCAGCTCTTCGAAGAGCTCGTCTCTTTGCATGGAAACTGAGGCACACAGCCATTAAGCAGCCCTCCCGGGATCACCCAGTTTGTCAGTGGTCAAACCGTGTTCTGAAACCTGCAGGTTGGCCCCGGGGTTCTAAGCCCTTTGTCATGCTGCTGCTCCAACGCCCTTAAAGACCCACTGCGTGCACAGGAGTGGAGTCAGCACTGGTGTGGGCGGACGGTCCAGGAAAGAGATAGTTACAGGGCTGTGAGACTTGAATTGGGCAGAAAGGATTCTGGGATGGATGTGGAGCACCCAGGAGGGCTTCCTGGAGGAGGTAGCCAGTAAGTTGAGGCTGAAAGCTGAGTAAGACTAAATTGGGGATGGTGAAGTGCAAGACCGGGTGAAACTAGGTTTGGTTGTGACGCCAGGGGCACTGGTGGTGTTATCTCAGGTACCTTCACCTCTAACACAGGCTAGCCCAACCAGGACCCAGCCACTCTCTCATAGACTGATTAGGAGATGAAATGAATAAATGGTATGGAAAATGTCTAGCATATACATAGTAGGTGCACAGGAATTTTTAGTAGCCCTCTTTCTCTTCCCCACTGACAAGCAGGACATTTATTGTGACCTGAAGTTACAAACTGGTGGCCCCTGGCTGACCCACAGAATTTGAGTTACTTGCTTACATTTATAAATTGGGAGATTCTCCACAAAACCCCAGATTTTCACCTTTATTTGAAAACTCCTAAGATCTGGCGACCGTGGCCTGCCACCCTGGGCTGGGTGAGGAGTGGCTGTCCCCAACGGGATACGTGTCCTGTTGAACGTTCTCCCTTGGCTTTCTCTGAAGACCCAGGCTCCATCCCCTCTCTCTCTGACCCTCCTGGCATTCCCCAGCCCCGTGCCCACTGTGTGGTCTGCGGCCACTGAGTGTTACCATGGGGGCGGGGTGGACCCTGGCGCAGTAGGAATGCGTCGGCGTCGACTTCCTTGTGGTTGTCTGTTGGATTTAGTGTGGATGAGGGCACTCACCTCCGAACAGTGACGGGCACTCACAGTTCAGCCCCAGCCTCATCACCGGGCCCCAGGCCTTTTCAACACCCACACCCGCCTGCACACCCACCAGACATCCGGATCTCTCTCCGTGACTCAGGGCAGCTGGGAATTCACATTGCTCACATCTTTGAAGTGTTTCCCTTTCTGGCAAGTGGATCAGTACTTGAAAAACCAAAACATTCCTGGGATGACTGGAAAGCCACTCAGCTGGCAGAGCGGGATCCTTGGGGAAAAGCCACGGTTCAAGAGGAGCCCCTCCTTCCAGTCATTGGACTGACCCTCGGAAGATGACAGGCAGATACAGACAGAAGCTTCCCAGCCAAGTGCCCCTCAGGGAACCCAGGCTGTGAATGGTTGCAACCAAGTCCCGAAGAGGCACCTGGGAACCCGCCTGGGGTTCGGCGTCGACATGGCTGCCATGTTTATCTTCCAGAATTCGGCTCTGATTTGTGATCCATATGCTATGCACAGAGTCCCAAAGTTCCTTCTTTGTATTCTTGGCATCTTTCAAGGCTGTATGCACTTGTCACCTCCTCCAGGAAGCCTTCCACAGTTCTCCCTGGGATGAGGGACCTCACCTTCCTCTTCATTACTCGTGGCTCAGTTTGCACCCCTCTTGGAGCCCCTATTTATCCACACCTGTCCCACCCTCTCACAGAGTTTGTACTTGGACCCAGGACCCAGGACCTCAATTTCATTCCTCAGAACCCCCCTGGAGTTAGTTGCTGCTGCCATCCCGTTACAGACGGGAAAACTGAGACTCGGCATGGTGAGGGGACTTGCTCCAAGCCACACCCCAGCAGGTGGCAAAGTGAGATTTGAACCTGGAGCTCTGTGACTGCAGACCCAGGCTCAGAACAGCTGGTGGCTGGCCCTGTGGTCTGCCTGGGATCCCTTCCTCCAGGCCTGAGGTCCTTGTTATCCTCAGGGCTTTATGCATAACAGGCCCCTTTGGAGCGTGCTGTTGAGCCAGACCTGGGCGGGTCTGAGAGAGCAGTTCTCATTTATTAAGGTCGTGAAATTCTGGGCCCTGTTTAGTGTTATCTTTGATGTTCAAGGGCGGTGTGGAAATTGCTCTGTTTTCATTTGACCCAATTTCTGTGCTTTGAAAATGCCATTCCCTTCCCCTCTCCCCCCCCTTCCCCTAGCTCTCTGCCTGGAAGCACTTTTTTTTCTCTTTCCCCTGTGCCCCTCCCCCACTTGCTCCGGCACATGTCCAGTGTCCACGTGAGTGATGACCTGTGTGGCAGTCTGCGGCTTTCTGAGAGAAGTTATGGGCTCACAGTAACAACTCACCTGTGCCCTGAAGCCCACCTGTGCAACTCTCTGTTGGCCTTTCTGTCCCACTTCTGTGACATCAGCCCAGGACACAGGACCTAGGCGCCCAGGGTCTTCTGCATACACCCATTTCACCAGGTCATGTACCTACCTTTGTAGAGGTGAGGACTTTGTGGGGAAAAAAATAAAAAAAAACCCTTTCCTCCTTCCTTTTCTGCCTTTGAAAACTCTTTTCTGGTTAAATACTTGTCATGACGTAAAAATAATCACTGGAACTTTGTCTCTGTTTTCTAAAGTCACCTAAGTGAGCCATGGGGAACTTCGGAGTATTTTCAGGGGAGGGAGACAGTAAGGGGTCTCACCAATCAGCATGCTCATCAGTTACTCATGAAGGTGTTAAACGTTGGCTGCTTCCTGCTCAGTGTTTGGGGGACTACAGGGGGGCCTGTTCTGGGATGTGTCCTGTGGGGTTAAGATGGTGTGCACACTGCCCACGGCAGGGCGGACCTCCAGGCTGGAATGTTGTGGGAGAGGCCTACGCTTCCTTCTTTTCTTTTTAATTGTGGTAAAATGTGCGCAACATAAAATTTACCATCTTAACTATTTCTTCAGAGTGTAGTTCAGTGGCATTAGGTCCGTTCACATTGTTGTACAGCCATCACCACCATCCTCTCCAAAACTTTCTCATCTTCCCGAACTGGTACTCTGACCATTAAACAACATGCCCACGCCCTCCCCCAGCCCTGGCCCCCACCATTCTACTTTCTGTCTCTGTCAATTTGAGCGCTGTAGGGACCTCACTTATGTGGAATCACATAGGCTTTGTCCTTTTGTGTCTGGCTTATTTCACTCAGGGGTCATCCATGTTGGTATGTCAGAAGCTCCTTCCTTTTTTTTTTTTTTTTTTAATTATTTCTTTTTATTTATTTATTTATTATTATTTTTTTTTTTGTATTTTTCTGAAGCTGGAAACGGGGAGAGACAGTCAGACAGACTCCCGCATGCGCCCGACCGGGATCCACCCGACACGACCACCAGGGGCGAAGCTCCGCCCCTCCAGGGCGTCGCTCTGCCGCGACCAGAGCCACTCTAGCGCCTGGGGCAGAGGCCAAGGAGCCATCCCCAGCGCCCGGGCCATCTTTGCTCCAATGGAGCCTTGGCTGCGGGAGGGGAAGAGAGAGACAGAGAGGAAGGAGGGGGGGTGGAGAAGCAAATGGGCGCTTCTCCTTATGTGCCCTGGCCAGGAATCGAACCCGGGTCCCCCGCACGCCAGGCCGACACTCTACCGCTGAGCCAACTGGCCAGGGCAGCTCCTTCCTTTTTATGGGTGAGCCATATTCCACTGTGTGGACCCACCACAGGGTTTATCCATCATCCACCAGTGGGCACTCGGGCTGTTGCCACCTTTTGGCTCCTATGAGTCATGCAGCTGTGAACATGGGTGTGTTTTCTAAACAGTCTTGTATCAGGGCCTTCACTGATGGTAGAAGCTAGTGTCCTGAGGCCCCTTTGGCGGAGATTGGGTCTCCAGCCAAATCCGCAGAGCCCACTCTGTGGCCAGCTGTGAGCTTGGGACCCAACACTCATCATCTCCTCAGCTTTTCCAGGGACCCTGACATATAGAGGGCCAGCCTCACAGAGCTAGTAAGCTCTATGTCACATTGAACCACCTAGCGAGGGGGGAGTAAACCCTGGTCCACCTATTCCAGAGCCACCGTGCCACGTCCCCTTGCTACTCTGTCGTTTCAGGTGCCCAGACTGTAGGTGTTAAAGGTTCAAGGTGACTGTGGCATTGAAAGAGGAAATAGATTTTCATCTCTAAGAACGCTCGTCAAACAGAAGGCCTGGGCCCTGTCACTGGCAATCACCAATGGAGAGGGCCGGTTCTGTGGCCTGGGGCCGGGGACTGTGGCCAGGCTGTGCTCAGCCAGGGCTGTAACAAGCAGCAGGGGCCCAGGCCCCACCCCACACCCAGTGAATCTGATCCTGGGGCTGAGCCCGGAACCTGACAAGCAGCGGGTCTGGAAGTCACAGTCATGGCGGATGGGAGGCGTGTGGTGTTCAAGGCAGGGGTGTTAGTGCCCGGTGTGTTGGAGGTGCTCCCTGGTGGACCTGACTTTGGGTGTCTTCCCCAGGTCTCTCAGAGTGGGGAGTGAGGCATTCCTGCCGCCGTAGAGTTCACACTCTGCCTCTGGTTGTCCCAGGACCCCGCGGACCTTCGCTTGTGCTCTCCAGACAGGAGGTCGTGCTGCCCCCAGCTCAGAGCCCATGTTGCGTGTTCTGTGCTCCAGACCTCAGGCAGCCCCTGCCATCGGACTCTCAGGGTTCTGTTCCTGATGGACGTGGCCATGATGATGGCATTGCTCTAAGTTCTGGACTTGCTTGTGCATGTGTTGGGAGGGGGCCTTCACACCTGGCATCCCCGTGGCGGGACAGAGCGCTCCAAGGAGGGAAGGGGAGCCCTGCCTTCTGAGGCTCTGTCGCCATGATCCAAGCTTTGTCCATCTCAGTGGCCTTAGGCAGATCTGGAAGCATCCAAAAGCTTCCATGTCTTAGTCACGTATTCCAAAGAGCAGTAAAAGCAGACTGGCAAGGCTTGGTGGGGATGGGGCGGTGTCTGGCGAGGGGAGAGAATTGCAGAACATATTCTTGGTTCGAGTTACTTTTCCTCAGACTTTTTCTGGGCGACAAGCCATTTACAAATGTTTGTGAAATGCTTAAAAAACAGGAGTTGATTTCTCTTTGTTTCTACTGCCAACACAGGAAGCCATGGAATTCCGTGTACACTAAACTTTTTTTTTTTTTGTCCTTTCTCTTTCTGCTCGACAGTGAGTGACCTGCAGGAAGAAGGCAAAAATGCCATCAACTCACCGATGTCTCCTGCCTTGGCGGACCTTCATCCTGAGGACACCCTGCTAGGTACCGTGGGCTCCCCCAACCCCCTGCCACGAGACAGCGAAGCTTCTGGGGCATGCAGTTTAGGGAGAAGCGTGCTGGTCACAGCCTTTTGATCAGACATCACACTGGGCGGCATCTGAGAGTTTGGACTCTTAGCTCAAGGTCATTTTAGAAAAGCGTGCAGGAAAAAAAAATAAGTCAATTTGCCTCTTTCTGGTTTAAAAAAACGTAAGTTTTATTATTGTTGAGGTCTGGTGAGGCCAACAGATCAGGAGAGAGTGCTGTTGAAAAGATCGTGCATTATACCCACCGTTGCCAAGGTCGGGGAACCGTGCCAGGAAGGGCCACGCAGGGGAGCATCAGGGTTGGGGGGAGGAGGGAAAGTCTAGGCAGGAGCCTTTCTTGGGAAGGAATGGATGTGGTTTTCATGGGAAGGAATGGACGAGGCAGGGGAAGCGGGCTTAGAATTGGCTGATGTGAATAACTGCAGTAGGCTCTGGAGTGTAGGGTCTGTGCTGAGCTGTCCGTGCCTGGCCCCACAGGGATTAGGGAAGGGGATGTTGCCTGGGACTGTTGAGCCCAGTAACAGAGGGGGCTGGGTGTGTTGGGGTGTGAGCTCCTGCTGGTTTGCATGTGAAAGGTCCTTATGGGGAGTTGTTGGCTGTCTTGTCTTGGGAAGTAGCTAGCCCCTGGAGGGGCAGTCTTCCTAGGCCCACAAGACCCCCAAGTGTGAAAGCATCAGAGAACAAGACACATGAGTCATGTACCTCCCTCCATCTCTCTGCATGCTGGAGCTGTCCCAGGCCCGGGACTTGCTAGGTGGGACCTGCCAACCGTACCTGGCTCCTTGGGACCATGTCACAGTCCGGCACTAATGAGGTGACAGCCTGGACCCATTTCCCTTAAAACGTGTTTTGGGATCTGATCAGTCTGGAAGGTGATAGTGTTTCCAAACCGTGTTCAAAGGGAAGCCCCGGTGGATCCTGTGTTGTGGTTTCCACGGCCAGGCCGGGCCAGCGGGAGTGCATGGAGACAAACGCGTGTGCAGCCCAGCCCGCCCGATGCCAAGGGCTGGCCGAGCTCCTGGCGGCCCCACAGGGTCCGCTCCCTCTCCTCTTGGAAGAGTGCAGCTCTTCATTGCTACTGTTGCTGATGGTCTTCAGTATGGCTGAAGCGGATGTCCAGGCGGACACTTCTGGGTGACTCTGTCTGAGGGGGGATTGGGGGTCAGCTTGTGGGTCTGGATCTCAGCCTGAGGTAGCGCGGGGCCTCTCCACCTCGGCACCGTAGCCAGTTGGCACTGAATAGTCCTTGTTGTGGGGCTCGTCCTGTGCCTTGTGGGGAGTTGGTCAGCATCCCTGGTCTCCATCCACGATATGCCAGTAGTAGCATTCCCCTCCCCGCCTCCAGGCATTGCTGCCTTGGGGTGGGGGACACAGTCACTCCTGGTTGAGAACACTGGTTTAGACCAACAGGGTAGGAAAGAGATTCGTCATAAGTGTGTGGCAGGCTGTTGTTTTTTCTATAGTGCCTTGAACCTGCCTGCCCCTGGGCCCTAACCCCCCTCGTCTCACCATCTTTCTGACCAGCTGCTCTGGGGCCTGCATGTTGGCATTCTCCAGTTTGCTTCGTAAGGTTCTGTGGCCCCCGAAGCTCAGGGAGCACCTGCAGCTGAGCTCTGAAGGGTGAAGGGATGTGGAGTGGGGGAGAGGAGGCAGAAAGAGAGTAGCACATGCCAGGGCCCTGAGGCAGGCAGTGCTGGGGCTTCCTGAGGAGCGAGGGAGGCCCGGAGGGCCGCAGAGGCCACACAGAGGACACTAGCCTCATCCCAGGGGTAGTGGGAGGCTCCTGAGGGCCTCAGGTGTGACATCACCAGGGATCCCCTTGTGGTCCCCTGTGTGCTACCTGGCACGTCCCTCTCAAGCATCATATCTGCATGACTCCAAAAATAGTTTTCCCACTTTGTCACTTTAGCTGCTGTGAAGCCACTGTCACTCAAAGCTGCTTTATTCCCACCCCCACCGGCAGGGTTCTCAGCTCCATAGGAGCCTGTCTGGGCCTGGGAGCCGGGTCTCTGCCGCTTCCGGGCACCCCCGTCTGTGCGCCCTGGCCCTGGCCCGCCTGTAGTGTAGCCCCCGGTGTTCTTTCGTCTCCCTGGTCAGCGTGTTCTGCATTGTGACAGGCCTCTGTAGGTCTGTCCCTCTGTGGTCACACTTCCCCATTATCGCCTCGTCACTCTTTCAATAACGAGCTTGCAGGTCTCCTGTGGTCTGTGGGTCGAGGCCAGAGCATGCGGGGGCGGGGTGGGCAATGACAAACAGATAAACAGGGTAACGGGATAAGGATGAACACATTTTGCTGTGAGATATCATCCTTTTTTTCTGCTTTTTCTTTCTAATATTTTTTTGTTCGTACTGTTTTATATAGCAGTGAGCTTCCTCCGTGTATATGTTCATTAATAGTGGCTCTGCCCACGGGTCCAACTCAGACCTGTGTGCGTGGCGACATTGCCCAGGGTCTCTCCTGAAGGATGAGAGTCAGTGAGGGGCGAGGCCAGCAGAACGATGGGGTGACTGCGTCCCCTTTAGGGAGAGGTGAAGGTGCAAGGGTGCCGTCGCCTTCCCACCCACCCTTCCCACGGTCACCTGGTGGTGTGTGTGGCCAGAGTGGCTCGTCCTCGCTGAGAAAACACCAGGCTTTCCGCTCTCAGCCGCCCGGTGTGCCTGCCCCCGTGGCTGACGCTGACCCTGACTCCTTTGTCTCCGGCAGAGGAGAATGAGGAGCGCACGATGATCGACCCCACCTCCAAGGATGACCCCAAGTTCAAGGAGCTGGTCAAGGTAAGGAGGGGTGTCTTGGTTGGAACGTTGCTGTTGGGACCATGCCTTGAGGATTCAGGCTCTTGTGGGAAAGGAGCAAACCCTGTGGGCTGGGGAGAGGCCCTCGGTGCTGCGCTAGGTTAGCTGAGGGGCGTGTAAGTGAGGAGGCTGGTTGGAGGAAGGGGTCAAGGTGACAGCATGGACACTTCCCAGGTGCCCGGCTTCCCTGGGGCCTTTACAGCTGCTGGCTTACACTCTGTGCTGGGCAGAAGGAGCGGCTGGAGGGAACTATCTCAGCCCCTGGCAAACTGGGGTAGACTCCACCCAGGGCGTGAAGGAGGATTCAGAGATAGCTCTGAAGAGCTGGGTTGTTTCCCAGGCGGATACGACCCCTCCAGCCGCTTCTGCTTGGGAGCCGTCTGATGCCGACACGCCTGCTCTGGGCAGATGGTCAGTTTCTGCGGCGTCTGGAAGTTACAGTTAACAGCTAGACAAAGAGATGGCCGGGTTGTTCCCCAAAGTCCAGGAAGCGAGGACGGGCAGGCAGGGGCTCTGGGCCTCTGGGTGGCTTTTGTCCCCCCAGCCTGGTTTCCGAGCTGCAGCTCAGCGAGGAGACTTTGTTTGTAGCATTTGCTGCGTCCACGCACGGAGGGCACATGTGATGCTCCGATCTGAACATGACGGGGCTTCAGGGGGAAGCCTGGTGAACAGAGGCTCTGGGCTCTGACAGCGGCCTCCCCCCGTGCCACCAGCGCTGGCTCCGAAGGCCTCTGTGGATGTCGCTTTGCTTCTGCAGCCCATGGCCAGCGCCAGGGACCTGGGGGCTTTGTTATGGCAGGGTGCGTCTCAGACAGACATAGTCTGTTTGAAGTGCTTTTCAAAAACCGTTTCTCCGCCTGCACCGTCGCTGTGGGCCTGGCGTGGTCGCATGGTGGTCGTTTCCCAGGGGCTCATCCAGGATAAAGGGAACCTTTGCAGGAGATAGCCTTTTAAACACTGAAATTGAAAATGTCAGTTTTTAGACCCACCACAAAATGTTGATTCCTAGTTTATTTTATTAAGATTTTTTCCCCCCTTGAATATCAGTTTGTTATTCTGAACCGAGCGTCGCTGAGGAAAGTGACCCTGTCTTTCAGCCACCAGAATGGCATTCCTGGAGGAGAGTTCAGCCGTGGACAGTGGGGGGACGGGGGGACGTGCACTGTGTTTGTCAGGGTTGTCCAGTGAAACTGAACCCGTGGGTATGGATTGCGGTCTGTCTGTCCGTCCGTCTGTCTGTAGATGGAGGCTAAGCAGTCCCATGGCCCGCTTTCTGCAAGCTGCAGTCTCAGGGGAGCTGGTGGTGTCGTCTGAAGGCCAGAGAGCTGAGGTCAAGAGATCGAGATCCCAGCTCAGCTGCCAGGCAGAGAGAGGGCAAAGCCATCCCTCCCCTACTTTTTTGTTCTATCTGGCCGTCAGTGGATTGCATGACGTCCCCAGGACAACCTGTAGGTTTGATGATCTGAGATAAGCACCCCTAGAACTAACCAACCGTGGTTACACTCATGGTTATGATTTGCTACCGTGAAGGGACGCAGATTAAAATCAGCCTGGGGTGGGGGCGGCGTGTGGAGCAGGGTCCAGGAGGACACCCACCCTGCCTGCCGTCCCAGGGAACCGTGGACAGTGTCACTTATTGGCAGTGATGTGATGGTAGTTGAGGAGCGTTGCCCACCAGGGATGCTCCCGACCCTCACAGTCCAGTGCTTTTCCTGGGGCACCATCTTGTAGACATGGCTGACTGCCCTGGTGGCTGACCTGTCTCCAGCCTCCAGCTGGAACAGATAGAGGGTGACCCAAAGTCCCCTCACGTCCCCCAGGCCATGTTAGTCCTCTCTGGCCAGCCCAAGGCTCCCACAGCTTTTGTCCAGCAGGGCACTCCAGGGGCTTAGAGGTCACCGCCCAAGGGCCTAGTCCTGACTGCTCCTTGACCCATTTAGATTCTGCACCATGTGCATGGCCTGTGCCCTTGGGGTCCTGGCCTGGAGCCCTGTCCTCTGTAGCTCAGTTTTCTCCCCATCTTTCCGCTACAGCACATTCCCCAGGCCTCCTCCACTCCCCCCCCCCCCCAACGCTAGCTCGTTTTCCTCCTGAACTTCCTGCTGCCCGAACCCCCATTTGCTTACTCGCTGGTTTTGGGCTTCCTCCTCCCCGTGCAGTCAGGACTGTCACTGTTTTGCTCCCAGCCAAGCCCTGGCTCCTAGAGGTGTGCCTGCCCACCATGGGCCGATTTCTGTGTGCTCTATGTTTGGGGTGGCAGTGCCCGTGTGAGGCTCAGACAAAACACCTCCCTCCACTTCACCTGGTCGGTTCTTACTGTTTTTCAAATATCATTCCCATGCTGGAGACCAGTGTTTTTCAACCACTGGCCCTTGGACCGGTGTCAGTCCACCAGAAAATTCATGCTGGTCTGCGAGTTAACCACCCTGATGGTGTATGAAAATTACAAACCCAATGATCTTAGTCAAATTCACTTATGCTCAGGGTGATTGCCACTTATCAGCCTGTATCATCAATGAAAATACCATTGAGGTTGTTACATAGATATCTTTGGAACTTGTAGGCTCTTTGGAACAACCTTTTCACCGTAGAGAGCGTTTACAAACCATACACAGTAGACAAAGAGCATTCAGACAAACTTATGTGACATTCAGTGCTTCGTGCACATGCAGTTCGGAAATCAAGCACCAGTCTGTACTGTGTTGCACTGATCTGCGCGGTAAGATAAAACTTTATTTGTTGAGTGTTTCTGTTTCTGGCCAACTAAGTTAGCTGTTCCCAAGTGTCAAGAGGCTGAAAACCATTGCTGTGGACTAATTATCTGAGCTTCTAGCTGATTAAATCTGAGGAGGCCCCAGCCAAGTCGCCTCCTGGTGGTTCTCTGTAGGGATTCAGCTCCGAAACAGAGGTTTTTGGTGCAGAGTGGTCCACGTGCAGGGTCAGGGTGAGGTCTGTGTGACATCCTGACTGTTGGCCACTTACCAGTCTTGGGGACGTTTCTCAGGAAGCACGGTCCATACCCTTTTCTCTGTTTCCATTCTCTGTTCTCTGTCACCTAAACTTCTCTTTTGTACCCCTTGCCTTGGCCCCTGTCCTGTCTCCCTCTGTGGACTCACCCCGCGGACCCTGCTGCCTCTGGACTGTCACTACGTAAAATACTGTCCGCTGCCCTCTGCTTCCTATAAAACAAAACAAAACACAAATAAAAACAAACCCTGGCTCTGACATTCATCCAAACACTCTGTCTGGGCATCTGTTGTGCATAATGCAGGTTAAGGGGTGAAGGGTTTGTTGAGCTCTGGAGTCCGGCTTCCTGGATTGCAAAACCAGCTCAGATAAAAGTGGGGAAACAGTCGCACGTGCCTCCCAGCGTTGTTGTGAGGATAATGTTAGGCCGCACACACAATTCCAGGTTATTACGACATGGCAGGCACTGTACCAGGTGCTGGCCCATGGGCGCAAGCAGGGAGGTGAGCAGGCAGATGGGTGCGTAGGACGGATTTAGAAGTGACACAGTAGCCTGTAGGTTCAAGAGCTCAAAAGACTTACCCTGACATCTTCTATGGCTGTTGTCTCGTCCTGTGGTCATTTTCTCTAGATCCTGCGGAAATGCCCTGGAGTATTTACAGGTGGATAGCTTGTGCTGCCTGGGTGGACAGCGGTTTACAGATGATACACTTTATGGGATTTTTTCTTCTTTTCCAAGTGAGAGGAGGGGAGATAGAGAGACAGACTCCTGCGTGCACCCCTACTGGGATCCATCCGGCAACCCCCATCTGGGGCCATGCTCGCAACTGAGCTATTTTTAACACCCGAGGAGGAAGCTCCACAGAGCCATCCTTAGTGCCTGGGGCCGATACATTTGAACCAATTGAGCCATGGCTGTGGGAGGAGGAGAGAGAGAGAGAGAGTGAGAAGGGGGAGGGGTGGAGAAGCAGACGGTTGCTTCTCCTGTGTGCCCTGACTGGGAATTAAACCCAGGATATCCACATGCTAGGCTGATGCTCTACCACTGAGCCAGCCGGCCAGGGCTCACTTTATGTTTTTAATGATCTTTGAAAGGGGGCCTGGCAATTTTCATGCTTTCCAGAACGCATTGCCAGAGAAAGACCTCCACACCTGAGAACACATCGGCCCACTGCAGGCTAGCTGTGTCATCACTGGGGTCTGCGTGTCTCCCCATGAGCAGGTTTCACATCTCATTCCCCAGTTTATTGGGCAAGACTCTCCCTGGTTGTTAAATTCTGTGTTCTTCCTCCCTTCGTTCTTGTGAAAAAAGTCAGCGGCGTGAAATTGCTCCTCTGGGTGGAAGACGATGCGGTTAGAGCCGTGGGAGATGCCTCGTGATGGGTTCTGGCGCGCCACACGCCGGGGACTGTGCCCTCCGTGGATTCAGCAGCGACAAGCCAGTTTGGAAGTGATTAAAACGTAACTGTCATACTTTGGGGGAGACAGACTGCAGATCCTGATTATCATTCAGAAGGAGCTAAAGGGAAAGTGATTTTTATTCTGGTTTGAGCAAGCTCGTAAAACGTTATGCAAAGAGCGTGGTGCCAAGGGCATCATTATAATACGTTTCCCAGACATGCGCCCACAGGATTCAGGGCTCGCAAATGAGGACGTCCCTGAAAGTCATGGAGAGGCCTGTGAAGCAGAGAACGAAGACAGATGACCTGAGATGGACAAGGGGGTGTCCATGAGGAGATGGCACCTCCACGGGGGGTGGCAGTCATACCGGGGTGGGTTGTGTTTGGTTCTCAGAGCAGAAAGACCAGTGCCCTGTCCTGTCCCATGGAGGCTGATTTTCACCCACTCTGGCTGTGGTTTTATCTTTGGGCTTTGACCAATTTGATCTATGTGGACTTT
Source organism: Saccopteryx leptura (assembly GCF_036850995.1). Classification (NCBI taxonomy): domain Eukaryota; kingdom Metazoa; phylum Chordata; class Mammalia; order Chiroptera; family Emballonuridae; genus Saccopteryx; species Saccopteryx leptura. The sequence continues at coordinate 315,675,885 of NC_089503.1, forward strand.
TTTGAAACTTGAGTTTCCTCTCAGAACAGATGCCGCCTGCCTGGTCTCTCCTGGTAGGACTGTGCGCCGGGCAAGGGAGTCTCTGGAACCACACGTCTGTGTGCCCCGGACACTTTAGCCACTGGGGATGCAGCATGGAGCGAGACAGGTGTGGATGTTGACCTTGATCACCTGGCGGAGGTGGGTTTGCCAGGCGTCTCCACTGCACCTGCCTTGTTCCTTTCATAACATCGGTCACAACCTGAGCATGTATGTTCTTATTTGTCTTCAATGTCTGATAAGAAGGTAGGCCCTCAAGGACTGACATTCCCTCTGTCCTACTTATTCCCAAAGCCTGGCACATAGTAGGTGCTTGGTAAATTATTTAATTAACTCAATACCTGCTTATGGAGCTACAGTGCTAGGCAGTGAGCCCTGGGTGTTGGGGACAGAGCCACAGACAAGACAGTTATAGTTCATGCCCCCAGAGAACTTAACGTCCAGTGGGGTAGATCATTATAAATAAAGATGTGTTGGCATTGTTTGTGTGAACAGGGTTAGGGAAAAGGCACTTGGGTTTGGTGGCAGCCATGGTGGGAAGGTGGTGGCCAGGTTAGGGCAGGCAAGGAATAATACAGAAGCTTGAGATCTGAAGGATGAGTGAGAACTGGCCAGGCACTGAGGGAGGGGGATATGTTCAGGGTAGAGAAATAGCATGTGCAAAGGCCCTGAGACACAGGTGAGCTTGGAGTGTTTGAAGAACACCAGTGAGGAGGTACGGTGCTCAGTTAGGGCTGTGGCACTGATTCATGGAGGTGGTTTGGATAAAGGCGGTGGGAGGGGAGGTGGTGAGAGGTAGACCCAGTTAAGAAATGGGCAGAAGTAGGGTTAGGAGGTAGAGCTTAGGCCCCTGAAACTGGTGGGCGATGTCTGTTTCCCTCTCAGAAAAGGAGCATGGGTTGGGTGGGGGTGAGTTGAGTTAGAGGGGCTCATGGAACACCTGAGCAGAAAGAAGGATGGTACAGAGGTGGGGCTTAGGTGCTTCTGGGACAAGGATAGCGTTGGAAGTCGTGGGAGGGCATGAGCTGGGGCTGTTCAGGGCAAGGTCTCAGGAACTTGCCCTTGGAAGATCAGGCAAGGAAGGAGGTGACAAGAAGGAGCACCCTCCCCCTAAGGAAACTGGAAGGGCGGTCAGAGGAGAGAGTGGAAACTGGGAGGAGGGGGCAGCTTGACTGGGAGCTGATGGTGCCACGTCACTGGCCAGTGCTTCGTCTCCTCGGCGCTGGGTCCTCAGGGAGGGAGAAGGAGGAGGCCGAGCAGGGAGGAGCTGGCTGACCTTCCCAGGAACAGCGTTCATAATACCAGGATGCCCCAGGGCAGCTCACCTCTTTCTTCTTCTAAACCTCTCTTTCATTTGTTTTTATATGTACTTCTATTCTTCATGGGATTATGTGTCTGACTTAATAATTTTGAGTCAGTGGGAAAATAGAATGCACTTCACAGAAATTTGCTTTGTGGCCAATTTTGCTGGTTGCAATATTTTGAAGAGCGGCAGAGAACCACTCTATTCTAGGTCCCTGCCCTTTTATTCATCTCTGAGAATGGCAATAAACCTCTCATCTCACAGAGGTTATTGGCACCAATTAGGTCGTTTTATGAGTTCTGCTTGCACAGAACGGGTCTGGTTCAGGTGTCCATTTCATTTTGTGGAGAAGTGGCGTGGGCCAGCATTGGCCAAGGGGAGTCGTGTTCCGTGGGAGTCCTAATTCTCCGGAGAGAGTTCCACAGTTGAAGAACTGTCTCTGTTTATAACACAGCACCAACAGAGTCAGTGGGAAAAGTCGCTGAGAAAAAAGGCTTAAGGGACAGGCTGGCCTGGAGACATGAACATGTGTCCATGTATAAAAACGTGTCCACCCACAATTCAAAGCAGCATTGTCCGCAACAGCCAAAACGTGGGGACACCCCCCCAACTGGTTTGTGGATCAATCAGATGTGTGTATTTTTATACCTGGGGATGTGGTCCGCCCGTAAGGAGTGAAGCGTTGTCACATGCTACCTGGGGATGTGGTCTACCCGTCAGGAGTGTCACATGCGTTGTCACATGCTACCACGTGGGTGGACCTCGAAAACTTCACGCTGACAAAAGGAGCCAGAACGCGGAAGATCACGTGCTCTATAGAATCCATTCCTATAAAATGTGTAAAACAGGCAAGTCTGTCCCCAGGAAAGATAGCTTAGTGGTTGGAAGAAACTGGGGGGGAGGGTGATGGGGAAAAGGGTGATTATGAATAAGTACAGGGTTTCTTTTCAGGGTGATGAAAATGCTCTTCAATTAATTATGGTGATGGTTGGACAACTTTGAGTATACGGAAACTATCGGATCGTACCCTTTACAAGCGTGAATGGTGTGTTTGTGAATTCCATCTCCACAAGGCTTTTAGAAAGGGTAGGAGCTCAGGGCTTGTGGTCAGGGGCCCTTGAGGATCCCCTTTTCTCTACAGCTTCAGGCTCAGGGTGGCCTGGGACTGTTCATGAGCAGATCTTATGGGAGGGGAGGGGACAGGCATTTCACAGCCCGCCTGCACTGCCTTGGGCCACACTGGGCAGTGCCACTAACATTTACTCATTTCCTCCTCCTTGTTCACACCACTGTGAGCAGCCGTCATCATTTCCCTTGGCTGAAAGTACCTGCTAGGAGGAGGCTCAGTCTAGGAGGTGACGGGCCTCCTCTGGGTCCTCGTGAATTCCTGTGGGAAGCCCTGGCAGCGTGTGGGGGTGGTCAGCCCCCCTCTGGCCTTTCCCACCCTGACCTGCCTGGCCCTGCACCAGAGGCATCTTGATGTCCAGTGGCTCTCAGGTCCTGCCTCAGCTGTCGTCATTGCCTCGGTCCTCGTGGCACTGCTGAGCATGGCCACACACCGTCTCCCCCCAGGTTCTCACCGACTGGATCAACGATGTCCTGGTGGAGGAAAGGATCATCGTGAAGCAGCTGGAGGAGGACCTTTATGATGGGCAGGTGTTGCAGAAGCTCTTGGGTAAGTCTGCCCCCTTTCCTGATCCCCCTGCAGAGGGCCCCAGTGTAGGCAACCCTGAGGCTGGGCGGGCCACACGATTGTCTGCATGGAGACATCAGTCACCCATCCTGAGCCCTGAGCCCACAGCTCCCAGGTGGTGTCGCCAGGGCCCTGGGCTTCAGGTTACCTGTCCTCTCATCTTTTCCTCTGGTGGCTGTTCCACCAGAGCTCCCAGCCACGGGATGCAGCGGGTCACAACTCCCAGAACTGCCTGCACCTTCTGGACACACACCCAAGGGGCGTGCAGATATGGGCGTGCACAGGGCGCCATGCCCTCTGGCTGTCAGCTCTCCCTGCTGGCCTGCGCCTTGTCCTGTGTCCACTGGGAGCGCCTTCAGGGTGGGAGGTGTAGGAGCCGGCAGGTCCCCTGAGTTTATTTTGTGAGTGGGCTGTGTGCTTGCAGGGTGGGATTTAGAGGGGTGGGGAAGAGAGGCAAGGAGTGGGGACTGAGTGCAGACAGCTCTTCCGTGTCACCGCCTGGGGACGGTCATAGCTCCTCACCGAGCAGCGTGCTGGGCATGGTCTGGGGTCAGTGAGTGGTAACTTAAAAAGACAAAGAAATGAAAAGAGAGAGCAGGGGTTGTTGAGTCCACAAGCTCCTCTGGGTGTTGGTCACAGGGTCACTCTGCTGGCCGAGTCAGTGAGGAGCACCCTGCAGCCCCTTACCTCTGAGGACGTGGGTTCCTTTTGCAGGAAATGGAATATTTGTCTGGGTCCTTTAGTACTTGGCTCTATCCAAAGACTCTGGAAGGGACCAGCCGTTTACTGAACAATCTCTTGTCCCCAAGAAGTTCTGATGAATTTTCAGGATCCCATATGCTCTGCAAATGTGGCCTCAAGGACCTGGTGTCCCCTTCCTAAAAGTCAATAAGAGACATCTGCCCCTGCAGCATTGGGTAAAGCCACCTGGGCTGGAGACTGGGCTGGGCCTGTGTCTACTCTACGGTTATAGCAGAGGCTGACTGCTGGGGACGGGGGGTGAGCCGAGTGCGGGCTGCTGCAGGGACGTGTGGGGACACTGAGTCAGGGACCAAGGGTTGCGGGCCTCTGTTCAGGAGAGAGAGAGAGAGAGAGAGAGAGAGAGAGAGACTGAGGCCAAGCAGACAGGAGGGTTCTGGGATGGGGACAGGAGCATTGCCAGGGGAGGGATGACTCTAGAACCACAGGGCACAGACTTGCAGCTTCATGGATGTGGTCCTGCTGCCTGGGCTCAGCGCCTGTGTCCCCTCTTGGACCTGTGTCCCTCCCGGCAGGCTTTGCACAGCTGGCTCATGGCTTTTCCAGACCAGCTGATCTTGGAGGGGAACCTGCTGGGGTCGTGGGGAGGGAACCATTTCACATAGCGCAGCCCAGCAGACACGGGACTGGCGGCCACACGTCATAGTTTTGTCCTTAGTCAGCCAGCCCTCCGGAAGCACATTTGGAGGTAAAAGATGTCACGTTTGTTTTGGTTATTTATTCTTTTGCTGAACAAAGCTTTGTTGGCCTGCAGTGTGACAGGTGTGGGTCGGGCTCATTCTGGCAGAGGGAGGATGTGTTAGGGGTGATTCAACCTCAAAACAAACAGATGCTTGAAGAGAGTGACAAGTGCAGGGGTAGGGGTGGGAATCAGAGGGCTGCGGTGTGAGGGTGGCTGAGCTGAGCCGTCAGGGGAGGTGACCTCTGCACAGATGTTTCCAGAGTCGGAAGAACGTTCCAGGCAGATACTCTGAAATGAGGGAGAATCTGTTACATTTAAAGGGCAGTGAAAGGAGGCTGTAGGAGGTGGTGTGGACAGCGAGAGAGAGAGAGAGAGAGAGAGGAGGGAGAGAGAGGACGCTGGGCAGGTGGAAGGGACAAGCTCAAGTCCAGCCCTGGTAGACAGAGGCTTTTATTCCAAGTGACAGCAAGCCAGTAGAGGTTTTGATCAGGGCTGTGACATAATCTGAGTTAGAGTTTTCGAAGGTCACTTGGACTTCTGAGTGCAGCGTGGAGGGGGAGAAGGGTCAGGAGCGGGACCCGTGAGGTCACTCAGGATGCTTTCACAGCAGCCCAGGCGTCAGATGACGTGGTTCTGGCTGGGATGGAAGAGTGCGCTCGTGACAGTGCCTGCCGCAGAGTAGCTGCTGTCTGACTGCTGTGAGCGAATGAGTGAAGAATGAATGAATAAATGCAGTGTCCCGAGCCTAGCAGGCATGGTGTGTGATTACAGTATCCGTGAGGGGATATCAGAACTGCTGGTTCTCGCTCTAATCAAGGGAGGGGAGGCCATGGGGGGAGAAGGTGGAAGTCGCTGCTTCCACCTCCAGTGAAAGTGCCCCAGAACAGAACATTGTTGGGGACAATGGCAAGATAGAAACCCCACTTGTGACCTGCCTTTATGATCATGTGACTCGACTTAGAATAAACAAACCAGAGGAGAAACCAGGGGCTCCTTCCTGGCTCTGTCCCTTAGCAAGTGTGGGTCAAATGTTACCTCCTGCTCCTCCCGGGGGGGTGGAGAGGGGAATGGGAGCACACAGGCTGTGGCTGGGTCTCAGTCCCAGTAATTGCATCTTGAGCAAATGTGACAGGTCTTGTCCGGTGCCTCCAGACTGCTTCCTGCTCACACTTGGTAACAAAATAGTCGCAGGTATTTGTGAATGCCTAATAATCCTTGCCATGGTGTCCAAGTGTTAAGAGAAACAAAGGCAGGAGCAAGAGGTTGCCGGAAGGCAGAAGGCAGCATGTCAGACCCCTTTATCTTCTCATCAAAGTCCTCTTCCCGCTGGGAAGCCCCCTGCACGGGCTCCTCACTTCCCCTGTTGTCCCTGCACCCCCTTGCTGACTGCCCACTGCACCTGAAATCAGGTAGTTCATTTTATGTGCATAGGATGTCCCCAGGTGGGACGCCCACTGTTATGTTCTCACACCCCCATCCCCTTTTCATCCTGGAGCAATTCTCTAAGGAACACGAATGACTTGGGATTCGGAGTTCTGTGGCTCACCATCCTGGAAGTCCACCTCGGGACCCAGCTGGGAGGGGACCTCGTTGCCACCGGCCGGCTGTCGTCCTCGTCCGGGTGGCCCTGAGTCCCTCCAGCTGTGCCTGACATTCTGCTTTTTGCTCTTGGCCTCCTTGTTGTAGAAAAACTGGCAGACTGCAAGCTGAATGTGGCCGAGGTGACCCAGTCTGAGATAGGGCAGAAGCAGAAGCTGCAGACGGTGCTGGAGGCCGTGCAGGACCTGCTACGGCCCCACGGCTGGGCGCTGCCGTGGACCGTGGACGGTGAGCGGCTGCTGGGGAGGAGGGGCGTCCTCGAGGCTCTCCACCTTGTCCTTTGTCATCATCGAGTGTGGGCTTGCCTTTGACCCTCCGTTCACACTTCCTGCTCTGTGACAGGCAGTCAGGAGAGGAGAAAGCCAGCCAGTGTCCCCACTCTCAGGAGCTCAGAGATAAGTGGCTCAGCCACACTCACTTTCTCTGTCCCCCTCCCCGACCAAGAACTGTAGAATAGAGTGGAGCTGGTTCTGATTGGGTGCGTCAGAGAGACTGCAGAGGAAGGATGAGGACTCAGGTTGTAAGACAGAAGCTGTGTGGGTTCCTACATGGGACCCAGCCCCAGATTCCAAAGGCACCAATACCCGAGGTGCTGCACCCCCAGGGCAGGCCCTCAGGGAGGCTGACGCGGGCCTCCAGACTGCGTCTCAGGTCTCAGCGGGCGCTGGCGTTAGGAATGTGTGACATTGCTGTATGTTCCGCGAAGACGTGAACCGAAAAGGTGAAGAACTGAACCGAGGAAGCTGGAAAGGGCCTGTTCTGGTGCACCATCCCCCACGCTCACACACGGTGCTGAGCAGTCCAGGTGGGACTCAGGAGCTCCCTGCTGTCGAGGGGCCCCTGTGGCTGCCAGGAGATGTGTCCTTGGTTCTTGGCATTGACACCTTGGATGGACCCAAGCTGACCTCCCAGGTGGCAGGATTGTGAGGAAGTGAGTGCTTAGTAAACTGTGAAGCCCTGTGCGGAGCGGTGATGATGGCCACACCTGCCCAGTTACTGGAGCAGAGCGAGCGGAGCTGGTGAAGGCACAGGGACCCAGGCGGGCGGGAGTCACGCCTCACAGCCCCAAAGCGCCATTGCCCTTGACAACCTACCCTTGTGGAGCCGGCCTATTGCACAGAGAGAGAACTTTTTAAGGGCCAGAGACAGTAACGCACAATGTTATGCCAGCTAAGTGGCGGGGTAACCTGTTTTTTATGATTTTTTTCCTCCTCCTGCCCATTTCTTTTCCTCTCCACCTGATCTTTTTCCCTTTGACTTTCCAACGTGGTCACACAAGTCGCCTTAGGCTGACAGGACAGACTTTTAGAAACTATAGCTGAGTTTACAGGACACTCATTAGCTCTCTCCATTTCTCCATGGCCTGTGATTCTTTTTTTTTTTCTTCCTCTCGCTGTGGTTTTGCTCAGAGGTCTCATTCACACGCCCCGGCATCTTTAATTGCCTTTTGGACATGGGCTCAGGGTTTCTACATAACTAATCTGAGACTTCTTCTTCCCTTCCCCCCACAAGCAATCCATGGGAAGAACCTGGTGGCCATCCTCCACCTCCTCGTGTCCCTGGCCACGCACTTCCGGGCCCCGATCCGCCTCCCCGAGCATGTCTCTGTCCAGGTGGTGGTCGTGCGGGTGAGTATCCCCGGGGCAGCCGGCGTGCCCGCGGCTCTGCAGGGGAGATGCCCGGACTTTCCCCTCCTGTCTCCCCCCACAGCCTCTGTTTCTCCCTGTTGACAAAATGTGTGTCTCTCCCTGGCTTTGAAATAAGTGATTGGAGCCGGGACAAGGGCATTGATTTGAAGAGGCAGATTCAAAGGCATCGGGAGCATTGAGGTTTAATTTTCCACATTTTAGAAAGGAACGTTCATTTTTCTCTCCAAAAGCCAAGCAGCCGGAATTGCAGACCTCTCGAACGAGCTTATTGCTCACTGGAGAGGGATGAGAGCGGAGTGTGAAATAGATACCCCAATTAGAGCCGCGTTTGCTCCTCCGCACTGAGTCCGCCACCCCCACCATCCTTCTTACCAGTCGTTTCTCTGGTTGCCCTTAGGGAAGTGGAGCCGGGAGCCAGGGTCCTCCCGTCGGAGGCGGACCTGCTGTGTCCTTGCATCTAAGGGGATGGACCCTGCCCTGGCTTTGTGTTTGCAGTGTTGTCCATCCTACATCTGTTGAGCACCTACTGTGTGCCCAGCACTCCTCACTGGCGATCGGGGTCAGTAAATGAGGAATACATACGTGGGTCTGGCAGGAGCCCAGGATATTGAGGTGACACTCAGAAGCTGGCTGTCTCGAGGGTTTATTTTATTGGAGATGTCCAGCTCCACATTCCCCTCTGGTCTGTGAATGTGTGTTGGCCCTGTGGCCTCTGCGGTCAGCGAGGCTCTGGTTGACCCTGTGCTTCCCAAAGCTGTGACCCCCTCCGTTACCCAGGAGCTTGGCCTTGACCTGATGGATGAGAACGCCCTCTCTGGTATCAGGCAAGGGTCAGTGGCCATATGGCCTCTATGCTTCCTAAGTAAGAATGCCTGTGGTCGGCAGTGGTGACAGGGACAGGAGACCATTCCTGTTGTTTGTCATCGTCTTGGAGACTCCCTCAAGGCGCCCAGCCGGGAAAGGCTTCCTGAGGACACGGGAACGTGGTTCCCAGACCCACAGACGTCAGACTCGGGGCCCCGTGAGCTCTATAAAGCTCAGTAATTGGGGTATTTCCTTTCAGGCATGAACTGTGGTCCAGGGAAGTCTTCTGGTTTTGTGGAAAGTATTACTGACCCGGGCAAGCCCTTGCTGGCATGCCCCCCTTGACCAGGGCAACAAAAGAATCCCTTGGGCCACGGCCGAGGTGGAATGAGCTGGGGAGAGGCGGTCCCTGGCACTGCCGGCCCCTGGCCTCGGCCCAGTTCCTGGACCGTAGAGCTGGGCCTCAGCTTCCCCACAGGCCCTGGCGTCCTCCCACGCCCCGTTATCTAGGCTGAGGTGGGGAGAAGCAGAGAAGATGAGAGCTAGTGGACGGAAGGGATGAGGGCAGGGGCCTCACCCACACCGAGCAGTGTGGCCCTGGGACCTCACTTGAGATCTCTGAGCTGAGTGATATCCCCATAAAACTGAGGGTATATCCAAACCCTCAAAATATTCAGCTTCATGTGTTCAATACTTAGTCCTGGGCCTGGCATGCAATATGTGCCTAACGCACATTTGATGATGGGGGTGGGGGGAGCTGCTAGCCACCAAAAGGGTCACTGCCTGTGGACACCGAGGCGTGGCTAAGGTGTTCTGCGTGGCTCTTTGTTCTTTTGCTGACCCTCAGGTTGTCTCCTGGCCCTGGCCATCTGCACACGGACGGCTTCAGTACCCCATCAGAGATGGCCTTCCCCTTGTCTCCTCCAACCACCCAAGTGTCTGTATATTCATTTGTTCATTTTGGGGTTTTCAGAAGCGGGAAGGCCTGCTGCATTCCAGCCACGTCACGGAGGAGCTGACCACGACCACAGAGTAAGTGGACCTGCGGCTCCATCCTCCAGGCCCTGCTGCTGCCAGGGACCTGGCCCTCCATGTCCCTGAACTGTCGGGTGACACTTCCACATGAGTGCCAGCCCTACCTTGACAGCCTCCGCATGGTTTTTTCAAAGTTTCCTTTTTTCCTTTCTTGTGAGGATGGGTGAGGTAGTGGTTTTGTTTGGTATTTTAAATGAGGACTTCCAAGATCTAGTATTTCTTCCCAAGTAGAAAAACAAACAAAAGTGTATGATTTAGGAGTTAAAACTTACTTAGGCAGCCTGAAATCTTTTCAGGAGTGAGACAGAGAATAATAAACAAATTTAAAATGTCACTGATCCCATTAGGACTGTCTTACAAGGAGGAAGAGGATGCAGGGAAATTTAAAACACTGAGCTTCCATAGAGCGGATGTGCTCTAGGGTCTTCAGAGGGCTTGATGCTAGGACGAGTTGTTCCCCCAAATCCGTGCTTTTCACACCTTCTGTTAGAAGGCGAGCCTTCATAACATTGAGGAAGAGGGAGACAGGCAGGGGCGTGTAGGTGGTTAGAGGGACCCACAGTCCCAGTTCATTCATCCTTCTGCATGGACTCCACCAGAGGGAAGAGCCATACTTTTTTTTTTCTTTTCTAAATGAGAGGAGGAGAGATGGAAGACAGAATTCCACTGGCACCGCGACCGGGATCCAGCGGCAACTCCTGTCTGGGGCCTATGCTCTGCCATCTGGGGCCATGCTCACAACTGAGCTATTTTTAGAACCTGAGGCAGAGGCTCCATGGAGCCATCATCAGCTCCTGGTGCCATTGTGCTCGAACCAACTGAGCCATGGCTGCAGGAGGAGGAGGAGGAGGAGGAGGAGAGAGAGAGAGAGAGAGAGAGAGAGAGAGAGAGAGAGAGAAGGAGGAGGGGGAGGGGTAGAGAAGCAGATGGTTACTTCTCCTGTGTGCCCTGACCGGGAATCGAACCTGGGACATCCACAGACTGGACCAATGCTCTACCTCTAAGCCAGCTGACCAGGGCGAGCCACACTTTGAAACTAGAACTTTCCATCGACAGACCGGGCTGAACCATCTTTACCCCTTAGAGAAAGCCAGAGGGGGATGGTTAAGTCTAAAAGTCTTCCCATGTACTGAAAACAGCAAACCAAATGGGAGATCTTGCGTGTGGTGTTTTTAGGGGCCCTCCCGACAACTTGTGAAGTGTCCTTAAAATTTATGGCATTTGTGCCTCTCCACTGAACCTGTTTCAGATGAGACGGAATATTAAAAATTGATTGCCTCAGCTACCCCCGCCCCCCCCCCTGTTCCCAAAGTGATGAATCACTGTGTCATGAATTCACGTATGGTCTTCCAAAACTCGGAGCTGACTCAGGAAGCCACTCTTGGTGTGGGAGCTGTCAGGTGAGTGGGAGGGACACTGACCATGGCCCGATGTGTCTGCACATCTGTTCCAAGCCCATGGAGGGTAATTGGGGGCCGGGAGAGGTGGGAAGGGAGGACAAGGGACAGTGGGATTTGGAACAGGAGGAAGGCAGCTCATGAGGAATTAAGAGTGGGCTGGTGTCTTAATTATCCATGATTGTGTAACAAACCACCCCAAAACTTATCAACTTGAAATGACAGCTTTCTGGGCTGGGCTGGGCTCAGCTGGGCGGGTCTTAGGCTGGTCTGGTGGTTGGTGACAATGTGGACCTCCGTCCCTCCACGTGTCTCTCATCCTCCTGAAGCGGCGCTTCCTCTCATGGTGCCCTCGGGGTTCTGAGAGAGGGAGAGGGCAGCCGCAGCCCCTCCCCAGACCCCACGCTCAGTGTCCTCGAATTCTGTGGGTCACAGCCAGTAAGGAGGCCATCCCAGATCAGAGGGTGGGAGGCAGACTGCCCACTGGTGGGAGGAGCAGCCGGGCCCATGTGTCGGGCGGCGTGCAGCAATGGAGGATGCCGTGGCCGTCTTGAGCAGTCTCGCGTGTCTGGGGGAGTCCTGACAGCGTGCGGGGGGAGGCGGGGGCTCTGTAATGAGAGGTAACAGGTGGGAAAGTGGCCTCAACAATTCACAGCAGTGATCAGCACACAGAGGCCTATTGTGTGCCAGGCACTGTGTGCTGGGCACCGAGCGGCGTTCCTGTCGTCTGGGGCTGGCGGCCTAGCTGGTGAGGAAGGATGTGTTCTCAGAAGTGTGAGCCCCGGTGTGTGGCCAGTGCCATGTGGCCCCAAGGGGATTTCAGGAGGAGAGGGGCACCCAAAATCAGGGTGGGAGAGAGTTCCAGCAGAGGCCGCCCCACCCACTGCCTGGCCTCCCGACTCTGGGTGTGCTCACCCTTCCCCTCTCTGTGGCCTCTGTGGATGTGGCCTCAGAGCCATCAGACATCTGCCTAAACCACTTAGTGCCCATATGCCACCCACTACATCTGGCTTTAGGCCCCTCACAGCTTGCCCTCCTACGGTACTGAAGACCCACCTTCAGTCTCTTAAGTCGCCCTCCCCACCTCCTGTCTAGTCTCAAGATCCTTCTCATTTATCTTTCTAGAGACAGCTCTGAGGTCACCTCTCCAGGAAGCCCACCCTGTTTGCAAACAGGAGTGGCTGACCTCCTTTAGTTCCCACAGCCTCTCCTCTATGTCCCACTGTGGGTACACATGGGACATGTGGAAATGAGGGCTCATGAGTCTCTATGACCAAGGCCTGCACATAGTAGGCACTCAAGAAAATATTTGTTAAATGAGATGGGGCCAAAGGACTTTAACCTAGAAGGATTTGGGGATACGGTCAAGATCGCCTTGCCTCTTAGGCGGGTGGCGCACAGGCAGGAACTGTGCATTTGTGCACTCGAAGTCATCCAGAGGCTGGGTGTTCAGCCTTGTGGTTTCAGCTTGGCCTGTGCTTCTTCAGAATCCTTTAGTTTCAGGATTCCCTGAAAGTGCATCATGTTTACTCATGGAGGTGGGTCGCTCAGGTCATTTACACTGTTGTATTTTATTTTATTTATTTTGAGAGAGAAGCATCGATTTGTTGTTCTACTTATTTATGCCGTCATTGGCTAATTCTCGTATGTTCCCTCACCGGGGATCGAACCTGCAGCCTTGGTGTATAGGGACGATGCCCCAACCAACTGAGCTACCCAGCCAGGGCTACACCCTTGTATTTTAAAGCTTACCCTCCCATGGCTGGTGCAAGACCCATGCTTTTCATGTTACCCACTCCCGCCAGTGATGTGAGAGCAGCGGTATAAATAAAGATGATGATTTACTGAGGGACGGGACTTATGAAAATGTGGCGACACTTTTTTTTTTTTTTTTAATTTATTTTTTTGTATTTTTCTGAAGCTGGAAACGGGGAGAGACAGTCAGACAGACTCCCGCATGCGCCCGACCGGGATCCACCTGGCACGCCCACCAGGGGCGACGCTCTGCCCACCAGGGGGCGATGCTCTGCCCCTCCGGGGCATCGCTCTGTTGCGACCAGAGTCACTCTAGCGCCTGGGGCAGAGGCCAAGGAGCCATCCCCAGCGCCCAGGCCATCTTTGCTCCAATGGAGCCTTGGCTGCGGGAGGGGAAGAGAGAGACAGAGAGGAAGGAGGGGGGGGTGGAGAAGCAAATGGGCGCTTCTCCTATGTGCCCTGGCCGGGAATCGAACCCGGGTCCCCCGCACGCCAGGCCGACGCTCTACCACTGAGCCAACCGGTCAGGGCAATGTGGCGACACTTTGATAGCTGGCCCTTCAGGTGGGCATTTGAGGGCCTAAACTGTGGTCGGAACAACCCTGCTGACGGCTGTCTCTCTGTTTCTTGTTTGCAGGATGATGATGGGTCGGTTTGGTAAGTAACTGCAGGGGTGGGGTGATGGTGGGAAGTCTGGGGTCTTAGGGCACTTTGGGGCTGTCCCAGGAAGCTCCCAGGGCTCATGCAGCCATGCAGGGGTGATGGGACCCCTGTGGGTGTCGCTGCCTCCAGAGTTCTGAAGTCCTAGAGAAAGGTGTGGCTCCCTGGGGGCCCTGCGCTGTGGGCTCTGGTTTGCTCCTCGGAGCTGGAGAGCGGCCGGCGGTGAGAAGTGTGGTGGAAGGGAGGTGCTCTTGCCAGCAGGGACGGAGATGGAGTGGAGACCAGGACAAAGGGGAGGGTGGAGATGTAACTTGAGTACAGAGCATAATTACCCAGGAGAGAGTTTCTTTATAGGGTGTACTTTCAAATATAGCCTTTCCTTCCACCTGAATGTCTCCAGTTCAGCAGACTTCTGTGGAGTCGGGCAGCCTTGGCTGCAGTCCCTGCTGGGCGCCTGCTCCTTCCCTCTCTGTTCCTCATCTGTGACATGGGCTAGTCAAAGGTCACTGAGCACATTGTCAGATAATGAGCGTGTGCTGTACTCGGCCGGCCCAGCGCTCGCTCTCTCTCTCTCTCTGTGGGGATGGTCGTTACTGTTAGTTTTCAGTGGCTGTTCCCAGAGCACTGTTCCCTGCCCTGTTAAGGTCCCATGATCCCGTCTGCACCTCTGCGAGGGACAAAGGAATAGCGTGTGCCAGCGTTGACACCCAGAGGCAGCCCGAGCCAGGCTCACTGCTCTGGAGAGTTTTCCAAACCAAAGCGCATTGATCCCCAGATACCATGCTGTCTGTGAGTGGGCCGGGGAGCGTGGCTGTTAGAAGGAAAAATGGAAACCAAACAGAAATTTCCACACATGCCTTGGGCACCTGTCAGCCCAGAGCTGGTCCGGAGCTACAGGCCTCAGGGGGAGGGGCGCCTCCTGGAGTTGTCCCTGGGCTTGGCCACCAGGCTCTGTAACCTCAGAGGTGGGGGGGGGGGCAGTGGCACACCGCTGCTGCTCGTGTATGAAGAGGGCGCTTCAGTTCTCAAAGGTCTGGAATGTCCTGAAGCTTTCTTAAGTAGGCCTTACTCTGGGCCCAAGAAATTCAGTCTTCACTATGTTTTTTAAGTAGCAAGTCAGGTCGTTTTAATGTCTTTATTAATAAGAAAAGGGGTGAGGGGCAGAGAAAAAGAACCTGTCCTGTGCCCCGTTGCTGAGGGCACAGAATAGCAGTGGGGAATGTAGCTCTGGCGGGGCCACCGTGGGGCGCCCTGAGTGGGCTGGAGCGTGGGCAGCCGGGCCTCGTCCTGCATGGTGGGTGGGGCCACTGTGGGGCGCCCTGAGTGGGCTGGAGCCTGGGCAGCCGGGCCTCGTCCTGCATGGTGGGTGGGGCCACTGTGGGACGCCCTGGGTGGGCTGGAGCGTGGGCAGCCGGGCCTCGTCCTGCATGGTGGGTGGGGCCACTGTGGGGCGCCCTGAGTGGGCTGGAGCGTGGGCAGCCGGGCCTCGTCCTGCATGGTGGGTGGGGGCCCAGCTGAAGGCACGGAGCACCCTCTGCCGCCTCCCTGCCCTTTCTGCACGAGGGGCCCAGACCCCCGTGGATTGTGGAGGCACAGAGGTGACAGGAGGGACCCTTAGAGCATTTTAAACTGTTGTCTGTGGTTTTCTGTGTGTTGTCACTTCTGTGTTTGGGACAGGTCTGGCTCGAGGCTTGGGGAACTTGGGGAGAATGAGTCCCGTTGGGGGCTGTGTGGCACCCAGGGCGGAGAGAGTGGACGCTGGGCGAGAAGCCCGCTGCGCTGTGAGCGGGCGCTCCGGGCTGGTGCACAGGGCGGGGCTCCCAGTGAGATCCAGGTGTCGCAGTTGCAGCCGCTGGTGAACACGGGACACGGCTGAGCAGGGACAGTGGAACCACCGTCGGTGGCGTTGGCCTCATTCCTTTACAGGCTCCTGCACGCGTGTGAGATGCAAGCAGGCTCCTAGTGGGTGGCAGGCACCTCGCTCCACTCCCTGGGGCTTCGCTGATGCCAGCTCCAGGTCTCCTGGTTACCTGGACTGGCAGCCCAGGGCGTCACAGGGCTCCGGCCGCCTTTCTCCTATGGGCACCTTCAACCTCTCCACGGTGGGATCCCCCTCCCCCCCCCGCCCAGGGTTCTGGTCCCTCTAGGCCCTCTAGTTGGTTCCTTGGCGCTGTCATTGGGGCCAGGCTTCCTAAAGCACCTGGCTGATGTTCACCTGCGGGCCTTCACGAGGAGTGTGCTCTTGGCCTCGGTTTCTTACATAAGCACTGAGCTGGGAAGGACGGGTCCACTCTGCGCCCTACCCCACCCTACCCCCAGCTCCTCACACCCTCACTGTTCTGGCTGAGGTGGGATGGGAGGCCCTTCTCTCCCGGAGGAGTTGGGGAGCTGCAGCCTGATCTCCATGGCAACGGGTTTGCTGGCTGCCTTTCTCCGAGGGCGGCCCCTCCCCCTCCCTGGGCTTCTTCCCAGAGCCCCTTCCTGGGTAAGTGAGGGAGAAGGGAGAAGAGCTTTCTTTGCCTTTCCTCCTGGTCCCTCCTGGCACATCTTCCTCTCTGCCAGCCGAGCTGGTTTGGACACTGCCGCACCCCCCAGCTCCTCAGCCTGAGAGACCCATTTCCTTGTACCCTTCCTCACAGCCCACACCGTCTGGGACCCTCTCTGGACTTGTAGTGCCTGTCTTTGCGCTCTCTGTTCTCTGCCCGAGATGCCCTTCCAACATTTTGTGTCCCGGCTCCTGTGTGATGCCTTCCTCTTGGAAGAACTTGGGTGCCTCCAGGGACCAGGCTGATGACATGAAAGGGGGAAGAGGCTGGGATATCAAATGATAACCAGCAGCTGCCCCTCGGCCTCTTGTTGGGTGGCAGTGGGGAGTGGTGGGGTCTGCAGCAAACTGTAGAATCCACTCTCCACTTCCGTGGGCGGCTCATTGATGCCTGATGGGAATGTAGAGCCAGATCCCAGTTCTTAAAGAGAAGCCAGAAATTCAAAAGTATGACTAAATCTCCTGACTTAAAGAACTGTTGACTCAAACAAACAAAAGCAACATTATTTGGACCAATTTAGACATCCCTGGAGGTTGAACTTGGCAGACACTGGCACACTCTGGTTGACTGAGCCCCTTGCTGTGTCCTTTCTGGCCCTTTTGGGTACCTGTCTCCTCTGTGCCACCTCGGTTTACCCATCTGCCTCTCCTGCCTGTGCCCCTCCCAAGGGCAGGGCTGCTCCCTGTATACCTACCTCTCTGACTGTGCCCAGAGGAGGGAGGTGAGGATCTTGGGCAGGATGAGAGAGAGCTGCCAGGCAGTGTGCTCACCCTTTCTTCACGGCCCTTTAAATCCTAGCCTGGTGGTGAGGGCGGGGTTGTTCTCACTCCCATTCACAGAGGAGGAACCAGGTTTAGTAAGGGCAGGGGACTCTGAAGTCAGGCGACTGGCTTTTGAACTCAGATGCGTTTTCATTCCCGAGGCCTGGCCGGCCAGGCGCTGGCTGCAGTGACAGTGCTCTGCATCCTGCCCTCGCCCTGACCCCGCAAGCCCAGCAGGGGCCCAGCTAAATATACCCCTGACGTCAGGCACTGCGCTGCTCCTGGGGTTGTTCTCAGACTGCATTTAAAATCTGCATTACACTTTGTAAAGACTAGCTTCCCTCCCCCCACCCTTAGCAGACTGTCTTGGATGATAATAAAAGTAATTTACTGTGGACAAATGGCTTCTGCCTTGCTGGGCCTTTGGTCCTCCCCCCCGACATACACACACGCCCATCCCCATAGTCATGTGTGTACATATCACACACCTGCCTTCTCTCCCTCCTTCTTTTTGCCTGTCGCCTTCCTTCCCTCCCCAGGAAGCCGAGGAGGAGGCTGCCCGGGCAGGGTCGGGCTGGGCCAGGGTGGGCCAGGCGAAGAGCGGGCTGCCTCCTGCGGCCCTGCCCTTGGACCTGAGCACCGGGCACTTTCTTTGAGCTCCGGCACTTCCTTTCAGGGCCTGAGGGTGGGAAGGGCTGGGATACTTCCTCTGGGACCCTGGCTCTCCAGCTTCCCGGGCCTGGGATCTGCCTCCTCTTTCTCACTGCCTGCTTCTCCCATCTACCTGGGTCAGGCTGGACAGGCCTGGGCAGCCCCTGGGCCGGCTCTGCTTTGGGGCTCCTGGCCACCCTCATACTGGTGGAGGAGACTGCCTACCCCTGCTCCATGGGGACGGGTTTTCCAGCCCCCCAGAACTCCACACTGGGGTCTGGGCCTAAGCCCTGGATAGTAACAGCAGACCTCTCTGCTGACCCCAGGAACCCTGGGCAGACAGTGGCTCATTCAGGACAGAAGTTGGGAGCCTGGGCCCTTCCAGATGTCCCCCTCTCCTACCCTTCCCCTACCAGCGACTCCCCTCAGCCCTGTGGCCACCCTTAAAGGACCTCAGCCCGCTTGCCTGTTGGTCCAGCCTGTAGCGGTCTGTGGCCCATCTCCGTCCTGTCCCCTGTGGCTCAGTCCTGGCGGCATCGAGGTAGAACCAGGTCCCTGGCCCCCAGCCAGAGCTGCTCCTCTCTCAGCTACCGAGCGAGAGCCGAGAGCCGAGCTCGGCCTCCAGTGACTCACACTGGAAACGGAAGGGGTTGATTCGGGGAAGGCAGGTTGGGCCTGTGCTTGGTAGGTAGTTAGAGCGGGTTAGGGCTTACCTAGGAGAAGGAAGATGGTAGGGAGACATGGTGGGATGGGCCACCTCAGGCCCCGCAGATGTTCCCACTCAGGGGGGCACCCTGAGAGAGTTTCTGTGGAGGGATTCTGGAGCAGGGTCTCCCCTGGTTCATTTATTTGCTCTGAGCAGTGGCTCTGAACCCTTCATAGTTATGGGAGATGGGGACACAGCGGCTCTGAGCCCTTCACTGTTATGGGAGCTGCAGACAATGCAGGGAACAAGGGAGACAATGGTGCAGCCCTCCAGGAGCAGACAGTACAGCAGATAACACAGATCTGACAAATGAAACAAACTTACTCTCAAGAGGCAGTTAAGTACTACAAAAAAAAATAAAAAGATGCACCAGAGTAAGAGGAGAGACAGTGGCAGGAGCTACTCTTTTCCGTGGTCATAAAAGGCCCCTCGGAGGAGAGAATATCTGAGAGCAAACTCAGGAAGTGAGGGAGGTGAATAGCAGGTGCAAAGGCCCTGTGGTGAGTGAGTGACAGAGTAACAGCCCAAAAGCCAGTTGGTGGAGTGAAGTCAGGAAGGGTGAGTGTATCGGGGGATGGTACTGATTCCTTTGAGTCCCATAGGCTCACTGGAGAGAGAATGATGTTTATTTTCAGAGTAATGAGGAGCTGTCAGAGTTTTAGTGGGGACAGGGATGGGGAGGAGACAAGAAATGGTCCAATTCACACTTTAAAAAGCTTGTCCCGCCTGCTGGGGAGAATGGATCTGAGGGGCAGGAGTGGAGGTAGGAGACCTGTCAAGCCAGTGGCTGTAGCTGGGGCCAGGTGAGGGGCAACGGGGTTAGTGCAGGGGCAGCCATGACCAACAGGAGAGGAGAGGTGGTCTGACTGACCCACAAGATTTACTGATAGACAAAAAGTGTGGAGAAAGAACACCTCTAGTCCTCGGATGTGATGGGGGCGGCTGGCCTGGTGCTACCTGTGTGCTTCATGTTGGAAGATGTACGCTGAATGAGAAGGAACCTCAGGGGCGTCTCTTCCTTGCCGGCTCCTGCGCTTTGGTTCTGAGCAGGAGCTAAAAAGCCTTCGAGGCAGGTGCCCTGAGGGGCAGCAGCTGCCTCTTCCTGGGACGGAGGGGCGCAGGGTAGAGCAGCACCGCTGTGACCGTAAACCCTCACCCCGTGTCTCCCTGTCACGCAGAGCGGGACGCCTTCGACACCCTCTTCGACCACGCCCCGGACAAGCTCAGCGTTGTGAAGAAGGTGAGCACCTGCCAGGCGTGTGTTTCCTCCTCCCCCAGGCTCTCTACCATGCGGATTCCGTGCTGGGAAGGAGAGGGGGGAAATGTCTGAAGCCTCTGCAATGTTTGCTGCAAGGATGGAAGTGTAATTAGAGTCAAAAACGTCACTGCAGTGTGTTAAATTAACAGCTTCTAACTCAACCTCTCTGCTCCCTGCGTGTCTTCCTTCCCACCTGCCTGCCCATCTCTGTTGTGTGAGGTCCCCGGCCAATGCTCATGTGCCAGTTCATTGCAACTAGAGGCTTTCCTCCCCTCCCCCTCCCCCAGTGTGGAAATGTTTTTAAGTGTGTCAATTCCTGGCTCTTGCTGGCCTCATTACCATGAAGCTGCATTCATAACCTGCTCTGTAAACAGGAGCCCTTTTGCCGGCAGAGCTGTTCTGTGCGTGGATTTGGCCTGTTCGCCCTTAGATCGGAGCTCAGTGGACAGGCCCCTCACCGTCCACCCAGGCAGCCTGCCGGTAAAGCAATGGTTGGAAAACCCTGTTTGAATGCGAAGCTCTGGAGTCAGGGGGCTGGGGCGTAATGCGCTTCAAGGGGATCTGCCAGGGAGGCTTGTTATCCTCCTGAAGGACTGGAGTCTCACCCCCCTGCATGTTGAGTGCCCTGAGCCCCTGCAGACGTCTCGGTGGGAGGAGACGGCCTTCCTGTAAATCTGAGGATCAATTGTGTCTGCCTGGGACCCTGGAGAGACTTGTTTGTCTAGGACAATTTCCCCAAACTGGTTTCTTTTTTTTCTTTTTAAGATTTTATTTACTGATTTTTTTAGACAGAGAAAGAAAGGTGGGGAGGAACAGGAACAGGAAGCATTAACTTTGCAGGAGTTGCTTCTCGTATGTGCCTCGACCAGGCAAGCCCAGGGTTTCGAACTGGTGGCCTCAGCATTCCAGGTTGGCGCTTTATCCACTGCGCCACCACAGGTCAGGCCCGAACAGGCTTCTTCACCCAGGACTTCTCAGAGCTTTTAAAATGCTGACATGCCTGGGATTCTTCAAGAGAGAGCTCTTGGGAGGAAGCATTTTCCAAACTTATTTGTAGCATGATCTATTTACTGGTTTGTTTGGGGATAGTACACATTACATTCCCACAGAGCCCACCTTTGGAGACCACTGGTGCAGGCTGGGACGGTGCGATGGGCGGTTCCTGGACGCGCTTAGCAGAGGGCTACAGAATCACCCCAACGGTTCCTTGGGGTGGAGCCTTCTCAGCATCCTTGGGTTATGAGGCACATACCTGGGGGCCTCAGAGCAGTGCCCCCCATCCCCACCCTGACTACGCCTGGCCCTAGGGACCCTGACACAACTGGGTTAGTGGAAGATTTAGATCTGGCTCCTCCACTTATCAGCTGTGTGATCTGAGCCAGATTTTATGCCCCTGCCTCAGTTTCCCCACTTGTCAAACAGGGACAGAGGCAGTCCCCACCTCACAGGGGCGCCACACGAGTAAAACATGACCATGTCTGAACACTGTCGCTAGATGGTGTGGAACATACTGCAGTGTACGTAAGGTGAGCTTCCATCCTTCAGTCGGTATGATGCGAAACTAACTTTATTCTCTGAAAAGACATATTTTGGGCCCTGGGACCTTAGCCCTGAACAGGAAAAGATCCTTTAGTTTGCCTGACAGCTTCCTGCTTCCAACCTGGCCCTTCCCCCCACGCCACATTGAGAATTGCTGTGTTAGAGGCTCCCCGTACCCCAGACCAACAGCAAGGGGACCCCGCCCGCCTGTCCAGGTCTTTCCAGGGTCACCCTCTCCTACTCTCCCCCATCCCACCCAGATCCAGCCACAGCCTGGAGATCCCAAAGGGTTCACATGTGTTCATGGCTCGACCCACTCCCCCACCCCAGGCCCAGCACAGAGCTCCCTCTCCACCCCCACTTCCAGGGCAGGGAGCCACACGCCTCCCTGCACGCTCACCAGACCTCCCATTCATATCCCCCGTGGTTTGCCATAGCTCTTAATTTCTCCATCGCCTTCTCTAGGTATGTACACAGAGAACTCTGCTTTGGGGTCCACAGGGTGGGGGCTCTGTCCTGCTGTCTCTGTGTCCCCAGCACCAAGCAGAGGGTGCGGCACGTAGTGGCTGCTCTGCGAATCGGAGTAGACAGAATAAAGAAATGACATCACATCCAGGGGTGGGGTGGGTGGGGTTGGGATTGAGTTTTCATGAAAGGTGGGGCCTGATTGCTGAGAAAAGTGACAGGTGATAGGTTTATAAATGTCTGCATTCCCGAGACCCCGCCTGGTGGGACCTCCGTTCACTGAGACCTGTGAGCGGTGTGGCCCTTGGTGGCCTTGTCTCCCAGTTGTCCATCATCCAAGGTGACATCGGACACATTTATCAGTTTAGTGGTCTCCCTCTGATGCTTGTATCCTCCTGCGTGTCTGCAAACTACGGAGCACGTGGATGAACACGTGAGCATGTGGCTCGGTGAACAGAGGTGGGGGCTTCCTTCCCTAGCCGGGGCAGTTCTAGCTGTCCTCTTATTAAAGCCGAGGGTGATTTTTAGGAACATTTTGTTGGAAACACGAGCCTTTCTTTGTAGTAAACAGAGGAGATTAGGGGAGTGTTTCAGAAAGCCAGGTGCGGTGGAAGTCGAATCCGCCCCTTGGGCAGGAGCTGGTTCTCTCTCACGGTTCCTGTGTCCCTTTGCCTTGACAGTCCCTCATCACGTTTGTGAACAAGCACCTGAACAAGCTGAATTTGGAGGTGACAGAGCTGGAGACCCAGGTAAGCAGGGTTCCGGGTTGAGGGACTTGAGACTGTTTATGCTGCGCTGTGTCCTGTCTGCTCTGGTCACCAGGGTGGGTGGGGTGGGGTGGGCGAACTAGGTGCCATCTTGTTCATCCGGCAAGAACGCCCACTCTGCAGCCGCAATAGCTCCAGCCCCAGTCACCCAGCCGTCTCTCAGACCCTCTGTCTTTGTGTCCCTGGGTTGTTGGAGCAGAGTGCCGCAAACTGAGCGGCTCAGACAGCAGACGTGGATTCCCTCGCGGTCTGCAGGCCAGAAGTCCCAGCATCGGCAGGGCTGGTCCCCTCCGAGGCTGCCGGGGGTGGGGTGGGGGGTGGGTCCCCTCCGAGGCTGCCGGGGGTGGGGGGTGTGGGGTGGGTCCCCTCTGAGGCTGCCGGGGGTGGGGTGGTGGGGGGTGGGTCCCCTCTGAGGCTGCCGGGGGTGGGGTGGTGGGGGGTGGGTCCCCTCTGAGGCTGCCAGGGGAGGGGGGTGGTGGTGGTGGGTGGGTCCCCTCTGAGGCTGCCAGGGGAGGGGGGTGGTGGTGGGGGGTGGGTCCCCTCTGAGGCTGCCAGGGGAGGGGGGTGGTGGTGGTGGGTGGGTCCCCTCCGAGGCTGCCGGGGGAGGGGGGTGGGGGGTGGGTCCCCTCTGAGGCTACCGGGGGAGGGGGTATCTGTTCCAACCTCTCTCTCTTCTGGATTCTGGGGGTTTGCTGGTGACTTTGGATGGTCGTTGGGTTGTAGATGTCATCAACCCTGCCTCTGTCTCATCTTCCCATGCTCTTCTGTCTGTGTGGGAGTGTCTCCAAGTTTCTCCTTTTTGTAAGGACCCCAGTCATGTTGGGTTAGGGCCCCTCTGCTGACCTCATCTTATCTGATAACTTCAGTAAGATCACATTCACAGGGATGGGGGACTAGGATGCCAAGATGTTTGTTTGAGGGAGACACAATTCTACCCATAAACACCCTCCAAGGTGCCATCCCACCCCACCAAACAACCTCTGAGTGTGCTCCTCGGTCTAGAGCAGGGATCGGGAACCTATGGCTCGCAAGCCAGATGTGGTTCTTTTGATGGCTGCATCTGGCTCACAGACAAATCTTTAATAAAATAAATAATAATGTTAAAAATATAAAACATTCTCATGTATTACAATCCATTCATTTCCTACCGCTCATGTTCATGGTTGTGGGTGGCTAGAGCCAATCACAACTGTCCTCCGGGACAACAACAAATTTTTATTGGGTAATGCGTAATGTACTCGGGTCGTTGTATGGCTCTCATGGAATTACATTTTAAAATATGTGGCGTTCATGGCTCTCTCAGCCAAAAAGGTTCCTGACCCCTGGTCTAGAATATCCTGTCCTTGTCACCTAACTAATAATCACTAAATACCCCCTAGTGAAGATACATGGAATATTTTTTTCTGCAGTAAGTAAATAAATTACAACTGACCCTTGAACAATGTGGGTTTGAACTGCATGGTTCCACATATATGTGGGCTTGTTTTTTTTCCAATAAATATGTTAGAAAAAATTTTTTTTTAAGATTTTCTTACTAACAAGACAATCATAGTGCTGTTTCATTGTGTGAATTGTTATACCTGTACATAAGTATTTCTTTTTCACAGTATCTTTTCATTTGTGATGTGTAGCGTTAGCAGTCTGTATAACACGCCTCCAAGGGTTGTGTACCAGGTGAGGCAATACTGATGTAGGTGCAGACATGATTCATCTTGGAAGCAGGCAACATAACCTTAACGGTACTGATAAATGCGGTGCAGAATCGTAAATGTATTTTTCCTACCTTATGCTTTTCTTAAGAACACTTTCTTTTCTCTAGTTTATTGTAAGAATAAAGCCTATGCTCCATGGCTTTTCAACAGTGAAGGGGTGGGGTTGGCGTCCCTACCCCCTGAGGTGACCAAGGGTCAACTTAGCCTCCCCTACTCCCACTCAAAACAAAAGTAGCCTGTGAAAAGATGCTTCCGTCGCTCAGCAGGCGTTTAAGGCAAAATATAATTCCCCCGGATTAGCTGGGGCTGGGACGCGGAGCGGTGCTGGCTTCTCTGACGCACGCTGATCCTTCTGAAAGCCCCGGGTGATTGCATTCGCTCTTTTCTCCTTAACTTTTCTCATTTGCTTTTCTAATTAAAAAAGTAATTCAGGTTTGTCGTAGAGATGTCTGAAAATGAGATAAGCAAAACAAATAAAAACCCTTTGTGATGCCGTTACCCAGAGATAGCTGTGCTGAGGGGTTACTTCCAGACCTTTTTTCTACGTGGACGGTTAATCATGGACAGAGTGAGTCTGTGTACAAAAGCCCAGCAGCCCGATGTTAATGTCTGTGTGGTTTTGTGTGTGTGTGTGTATGATGTGCAAATACATTTATTATTTTTAGCATTGTACAAACATTGCCCACTTAGCCTCTGATGATCTGCTGTTTGCTACATTCACAATCCAGAAGTATACTACTTGAAAAGGAAAAACCACCCTGGTAGGATAGCTTAGAGAATCATCCTGAAGTGCAGGGGTTACCAGTTCAATCCCCAGTCAGGGCACATGCAGGAACAGATCAATGGTCCTGTCTCTCTCTCTCTCTCTATATATATGTGTGTGTGTGTGTGTGTGTGTGTAAATCTCTCTTTCTCTATCTCTCTCTCACAAAAGTCAATGAATAAAAATTAAAGAGCCTGACCAGGCGGTGACGCAGTGGATAGAGCATCAGACTGGGATGTGGACAACCCAGGTTTGAGACCCCGAGGTTGCCAGCTTGAGTGCGGGCTCATCTGGTTTGAACAAAGCTCACCAGCTTGGACCCAAGGTCGCTGGCTCGAGCAAGGGGTTACTTGGTCTGCTGTAGCCCCACGGTCAAGGCACATGTGAGAAAGCAATCAATGAACAACTAAAACTAAGGTGTCACAACGAAAAACTAATGATTGATGCTTCTCATCTCTCTCTGTTCCTGTCTGTCTGTCCCTATCTATCCCTCTCTCTGACTCTCTCTCTGTCTCTCTAAAAAAAAAAAAAATTAAAGAAAAGTAAAAACCCTCCTTTCTCCCTCACCATGATCTCCTGCCCCCATCCTCCTCTCCCAGGGTCACTATAGTTCACGGTTGGATGTATATTTTTCTAGTTTTTATATAAGTAAATATATTTTCTAAGTGGTAATGGATCGTACTATGCAACTGTCTGTAATGTGCTTTTTGTTACTAAATATACTGTGGGCACCTTTATGCCTGAGTGTGTGTGTGTGTTTCTGTCTAATCGTTTCTCTGTTGACTGCTGTCATCTGTATACGTCACTTCTAATAGCTACTGTCTGTGCATCTACAGCTGCGCTTCCTTAGCCCGTCCCTTAGGACGGGGCGTTTCCTGCCCTGTGACTAGTGGTGCAGTGAGCATCTTTGTCTATGCTCTGTGTCTGGATCTTCAGAGCAAAGGGCGTGCCCCTGAGAGCCCAGGAGGGTGTGACCCCCTGAAGCTATGTCCTGTGTTGAGAACCCAGCTCCTCACCAGGGGCTCCCGATGGTCCTCTCCCAGGGGGCCTGCACACCACTGTCAGCAGCCAGACACCTCAGGCTGAGCCTCTGGACTTACCTTTGCATTCATCTTTGCTCAATATTTCCATTCTTCCCCCAACACCATGCTAAGTAAAGTAAGATCTGAGAAGTATTTCTAAGCACTGGTTCCCTGGCGAAGATCAGTGGCCACAGAAACGCAGAGAACTTTTCTCTCTGGTTGTGATGGAATAGTGTGTTTTTATCAAGATGTTCCTTATCAGAGTTTGAATGCCTGGGGGTTGGAGAGGGCTGGATTCTAGTTCTTGCTCAGAGGTGTGTGTGCCTGTGTACGCACATGCGTGTGTTTTCCCTCCTCCTTTTGAAAACCACTTGTGTATTCTGGGCAGCATGCCTGGCTCTGTGATACTAAGCCAGTTACTCAGCCTCTCTGAGCCTCTCTCCATGTGTGTAAACTGGAGACAGGAGATATAGTGAGGCTTTAATGGAGAATAATGCATTTAAAGTTTGGTTCTTTCTTTCTTTCTTTCTTTCTTTCTTTCTTTCTTTCTTTCTTTCTTTCTTTCTTTCAACAGACAGAGAGAGGGACAGATAGTGACAGACAGATAAGAAGGGAGAGAGATGAGAAGCAGCCATTCTTTGTTGTGGCATCTTAGTTGTTCATTGATTATTTTCTCATATGTGCCTTGACTAGGGGTGGGGGGCTGCAGCAGAGCAAGTGACCCCATGCTCAAGCCAGCGACCTTGGGCTCAAGCTGGTGACCTCAGGGTTTCAAACCTGGGTCCTCCGTGTTCCAGTGCAATGCTCTGTCCACTGCGCCATGGCCTGGTCAGGCTGAAGTTTAGTACTTTAATGGAGATGGTGATGATGGTGTCTTGGGCCCCTCATATAAGGCACACCCTCTCTCAGGACCCCTGCTCTGTGTGGAAACGGAGGGTCCGTGGCTGACAAACTGCCATGCTTTGCCTGGCCCTCGCCGTCCTGGGTGCCCCTTCCATTCCGTGTCTCCCTCCACCACCCCAGTCGCCCCATCAGAGCAGAGAAGACAGCTGTGTCGAGGGCCTGTATGTTTCTCTCTAAAAAACCCCTCTGATCTCCTGAAGGAGATGAGGGAGTGATGTCGACATGTAGGCAGGGGGTCATTTACCCATCAGACCACGTTAAACCTGGGCTTGGAACACTTGCCTCTGTGCCCTGGAGGGACCCTGCCCGCCCACACTCTGCTGGTCCTGACTCCTGCCTCCCTGCCAAGGTCAGGGCTCTGACAGTGGACGGTGGTGATGACGTTGGCCTGCCTCCACCCGTCTCCAGTGCTTTTTCTGTGAAAGGGGCGCTTGAACCCTGTCCTGGCATATGGGGGCAGGATCTATCTGCCAAAGAGCAGGGGCTTTTGTTTTGGACTCCGGGCCAGGTGCCCAGGTGCCAGAGAGTGGCTGGGATCTCAGGTGACGGCTGCAGCCTGCAGGGCTTCCCCCAGTGCTGGCCCCACTGTGCGGGGCCCAGGAGGGGTGTGCGCTGGCTGCAGGGTGTGCACAAGGCTCATTGTTACCAAGGCTCTTGTCCTGGGCCCTGAGCACAGCCAGGGGAAGGCACTCAGGCAGCAGCTGACAGGTGGGCAGGATGGGGCCACCAACCCCAAACCCAAGGGCGCCTGCGAGCTCTGGATCCATCATGCCGCCACTGACCACAAGAGAGTGTTCAGTGTCACCGTCCACCTGGATCTGCATGCCAGCTCTGAGAGATAGAGCCCGCATCGTCCCCAAGCCAGTGGTGGGGAATGGGCCTCCTGGCTGGCGGTCTGGCCCCCGAGCCCTGGTCCCATCCATGCGGCTACACTCCAGCACCACACCCATGCACGGTCACATCTAGTCCCCAGCGTGGTGCCTGTACCGGGTCCTTCACCTGATTGCAGGTTCTCTCACCTGAACTAGAGCTGGGTTGTTTTGCTTTTAAATATTTTATTTATTGATTTTACAGGGAAAAGAAAGGTGGGGGGAGCGGGAATTATGAGCTCGTACTTGCTGCACTTTAGTTGTTCATTGCTTGTTTCTTTCGTGTGCCTTACCCGAGCAGGCCCAGGGTTTCAAAGTGGTGAGCTCAGCATCCCAGGCTGATGCTCTATTCACTGGGCCACCACAGGCCAGGCGATACTTTTCCTCCTTCTGAGTGGATGTATAGCACTTACCAACTCTGTGTGTATCCCGGAAACCTCACCAACTGTTTCTCTCAGTTTGCAGATGGCGTGTACCTGGTTCTGCTCATGGGCCTGCTGGAGGACTACTTTGTTCCCCTGCACCACTTCTACCTGACCCCGGACAGCTTCGATCAGAAGGTACGCGTGTGTCTCTGTTGTGGAAGTGCGCCACATATCTTTCCCCGGCAGCTGTGTCTGGAGTTGGCTGCATTCTCCAAAACACAAAACTGCACGGCAAGTGGTTTTGCAATTAGACGGACCCCCTAGTCGAAGAAGCAATTCCATGGACATTGCTGGGTCCATGTCCTTTTCTGGGTCTTTAATAATTGTGGTTAAAGGTCAGTACAGTTGCAAACCTGTCCCCTGTTCATGGCACGCATGTGTCACGTCTGGGGTCCCCTGCTGCTTCACGAGCTTGCCAGGTGCCCCACAGAGGGGCCCTGATGCCACTGTCTCCTGTTCCCCGCTCTTGCACAATCAGTGTGTTCCTGGTTTATCCCTACTGAAACAACGGGGCACCTTCAATATTTATAGTTTCCATCCTTGTGGATTGTTTCTAGGAAAATTCCCCAAATAGGATCATTTGGAACCAAGGGCCCAACCGTTGCATTTGGGTTGCTGGTTCTCCCGTGTCACCACCCTGAGTGACTGGGCTGTCGGCCTCCTGCCAGGACCTCTTGATGATCAGCCACCCGCCAGGATCCAGTTGCCTTTGGAAACCTTGCATGTGGACTAACCATATTGCTCTGGACACACAGGCATCTGTCATCTTACTTCCCCAAAGTGCTAGACCTATGAGTCAGAGGGGCAGACAGCCAGAAAGACCTTTGAAAACAGGGCCAGCGTTTATCATTCTGTCCACTTCTGACACCCGGTAGGCTGTTTGCTCATGGCTAAATGTTGTCCTGTCCTGCTGGGACAAAATCAGGACAGATTAGACACGTTAGAGGCCATGGTTAGTGGTGAGCGCGTGAGCCAGCAAGAGCAGCGGGGCTGGGTGGAGCTGCAGAACGCGGTCCCGAAACGCAGTGCATCACCACGTTCTGGCAACGAGGGCACAGTTTGGTGACTAGGCTCAGGCACGTGCAGGCCCAACGCGGCTGGTAGCGTTGTTTTAGAGAGCTTTTCCTGGTTCAAACGAATAAGAATGCTGGGGAGAATGGTGAATTGAGCCAGGCCTCTGGATGAGGCTGTGTAAGTGGTAGGGGTATCATCTCCCTGCCTGGCCTTCTTCCCTCTGAGACGAGGGTGGGTGTCCTTGTCAGTCGCTGTCCTGGCCTGGGAGGAGCGCGGCCTGTTCCATTCTGTTTGGTCCGCCTTCACCTCTGAACAGGAGCCCAGAAGGAAAGGCTATATTAGGGGACGGCGTCCAGTGTGGTGTGAGCCCACTCACCCTTGAGACACAGAACCCCAGTGGTGGTGGCCCCGCGGGCAGCAGGAGCTGTCCTCAGGGAGGGTGCCGATTCTTGGGGGTCCTTATCCAACCATTAGCCCCTCCCTGCATCCTCCCTTCCTCTCACAGGAAGCGAAGGTCTCATGGGACCCCCAGGAGGCTCTTCCTGAGCCCTGGTGCTTATCAACCTCCTGGTTCTCCCAACCACCTCACAGGGGCTGTTTCTCCCCTGCGTAGACCCGAACCCACCTCAGGCTGGTCCCCACACCTGAGCTCCCATGCACCACACACAGATGTGTTGGGCGGTGGTGACACGGCTCTATGCTGGGGACAGTGCACAGGGCTCGAAACCTCTGTGAAGTGACTTGTCTTCTCTGGGCCTCAGTTTTCTCATCTGTAAAATGGGGTCACTTCTCATGATGAGGATGTGCTAGGGCCCGAGGCAGACACACAGGGAGCCCCTAGCCCTCGAGGGCAGGCTCTGTGCCTTCACCCCTGCATTTCCCAGTTGTCCCTGAGCACTGATGAGGGGAGGAAGGGTCACCAAGTGAGTGTGTGCTGTCCTCAGCAAACCTCTGCCCACCTGTGCCTTGTTCTGGGCGCCTTGGGTCCTTGTGGTCATTTTAAAGACCCACTCTGTCCACACTTGCTCCATCCCTGTCCTTTCAGAAGGAAAGTGGTGGGCAGTGGGCAGGCCTGGGGACAGCTTCAGCCCCAGCATTAACACCTGCACCCTTGGCAGGTCCACAACGTGTCCTTCGCCTTTGAGCTGATGCTGGACGGAGGGCTCAAGAAACCCAAGGCTCGGCCTGAAGGTAAGGCCCCAAGCCGGTGCCCTCGGGGAAAGGAGGGCCCGGCAGGGAAGTATGACCAGGTCTCCGAGGTGGCTGGAAGGCTGGACCTGCCTCTCCCAATTAGGTCTGGATGCCCCTGTGACCCCCACACACCTGGTTTTGGGAACCAGGGGGCTGTGCTGATGGTGATGCCAGTGTCGGTGCTTTAGTGACCACTCAATTCTCCACCAACAGCCCCGCCACCCATGAGGTCAGCGTAGGTCTGTCCAAGGCCTCTGCCCATGGGCCTCAGGATTTAACAGCCGCTCTTGGTGCCAGCACTCGGGCAGGGGGTGGTTGCATGGCTTGGAAGGCTATCAGAGGCTCATTGCAGCTTAATGACTGTCAGGCTGTGGTCTGATGGCCAGTAAAGGACGATGCTTGTGAGCAGGGAGGCGGCATGGTCATGCTCCATGAGGCGCTGAGGCCAGGGCCGGAGCGAGGGCCCACCTCACTGCCCTTTTCTGGCAGCCATGAGAACTGATCTATTCCACGATTCTCCAACTGGAGGGAGCGTCTGAATCCCCGAAGGGCTTCCTCAAGAACAAGTTCTGATTCAGGGGCTGTGGGATGGGTCCAACAAATCCCATCTCAAACAAGTGTCCCAGAGACATTGATTCTCCTGGTTCGGGCACCTCACTTTAAGAATCAGGGCCTGCAGCCACAGCCTAAGCTCCGGGTAGGGTGTGTTCATTACCCTCTGGATGCCCACTGTGGGAGGCTCCCCAGATAGGAATTCCATCCCATGACCTGTGAACCACAGCCTCCCCACGCCCCTTGTCTGAGGTCACAGGGTATGTGAGGACAAGAACCTGGTGCCCGACCCCCAGGAGGACTGGCGCCCTTCCCACCAAAGGCAGCAGCCACTCTTCATGGGCCCCAGAGGGAGCTGTGATCCCAAGGTGTCCTGGGGCAGGCCACGCCATGTGCCTAGACATGAAGGGTGGGACAGCAGCTGCCACCCTGTCCTGCCCCAGGAGGCTTGACCCCGCTGCAGGCCCGAGGTTCTGGCACAGATTAGCCTCTGAGTGTTTGGTCTCTAGCAAATGTCCTTGGCTGCTGTAGTCACCACACCGCTCAGACGCCATTGGTTGTCACACTGGTCCTGATGCAAACCCTAGAGGCGAGGAAGATGTACCCGCCCCGCCACCCCAGGGGCTCATCCCACAGGTGGCAGCCGGGGCCTCTCACGGAGGCCTGTGACTTGGGATGACACTGCCCAGAGCGTCCTGGATGACCTCACACCGCTGTGCTCTGCTGTGGACATGGCGCCCGTCCCGTGTGTCCCCAGAGGGCCAGGGCTCCAGGTGAGCTCTCTGGTCCTGTGAACGGTCTCTCTGTTTTCTCCTGCAGATGTGGTGAACCTGGACCTCAAATCCACCCTGAGGGTACTTTACAACCTGTTCACCAAGTACAAGAACATGGAGTGACCTCGGCGGGATGCCCCCTGCGCTCCCCTCCCAGACGGGGGCTCTGACTTCCCTCACAGCCCGCGGTTCTTCCCCACGCCCACCCTGCACACCCCTGTCTGGCTGTCGTCCTGAACCTTCTTGCCGTGTAATTTGACAAGCAGAGATCTGAACACCGGGGCTCCTTTTAGGGGCCTGGCTTCCCCTGGGGCTCTTCCAGACGCTGAGTCAATGGACATTGGCTTGGACCAAATGATGAAAAGGAAGAAGCCCTCAGCCTGTTGGTGGGGCACCCTGCGTTCCCTTCGATGGCCCAGTGAGTGATCACAGGCTTCAGACGGGCACCGGCGGCTCGGCTGTTCAGGCAGAGTCTCCTGGGAGGGCTCTCCTTGGAAACAAGGCCTTTTTAGTAAAAAGCATTTTTCTGCAGTTTTAAAAACTCCACTCTGAAGTCCCAGAGGCTTTGTGCCAGGGCAGGAATGCCCCCCCCCCCACGTCCCCACCTCTTGGCCTCTCTGTTGTCGTTTTTTAATTTTTTGTTTTTTCTTTTTGCACAAGTAACTACGACTGGACTGCCACCCAGGGAAGGAAGGACTTGCTGAAGGAATTTCTTTGTTTCTTGCTACTGGATGGGCTGGGTCGGAGCCGGTCTAGATGCAGCTGGAGACGGTGCTATAGAAGTCAGCCACCTCGTCGCCCTCTTTAGGAATGGGTGCATTTAAAAAATTTTACAGAAGCGAAGTATATTTGTGTGCTCAGGGTGTCCTAACAGACTGGTGGCTCAGACAACAGAAAATTGTTCTTTCACCACTCTGGAGCCTAGAAGTCCGAGGTCCAGGTGTCAGCAGGGTGGGCCCCTTCAGAGGCCTCTCTCCTTGGCATGCAGATGGCTGTTTACTTCCTGTGTCATGGTCATCCCTGTGTGTGTGCGTGTGTCTGTGCCCTAGTCTCTTCTGGTAATGGCACTGGTTACATGGGGTCACACCCACCCCTAAGACCTTGCTTTACCTTCATCACCTCTGTAAAGACCTCATTTCCAAATACAATCATGTTCTGAGGTCCTGGGGATTCTCGGGTGACACACTCTAGAGGGAGATGAAGTGTTCCTGTCACTCCTCCTGGACATGTGGCTTCCTGAAGCCCAGCTAGTGTCTCTCCCCTTGGGCTCCCTGGGAAGGGAGTGCTGGTCACTCATTACAACCCCCTTGTGCAGCTTGGCTCAGGAGAGAAATGGGGGAGTGTTGGCTGAGTCTCAGGTGGTCCTCATGTTGTGGCTCACCGCCCTCCAAACCTCCTTCCCCAGCTCCCCAGCTGGCGCTATGATGTGCGTGCAACCCCTGGGGAGTCCCCTGCACATCAGCCTTCTTCTTCGTCCTTCAATGTTTGCCTTCCCGCCGCAGACCGGAGCTGTTGAGCAAATTGTCCACATTAAGTTGAATGCCCACGCTCAAGATTTAGAAAAGAGTGTAATATTCCTGCTGCTTCCAGGCTGGGGATGGGTTTGGAATAGCTGTTTTGATGGAGGTGGTTTCCAGCAGGGGACAGAAATAATTAGAATGGCATTAGGCTGTTCTGCGGAATGAGTGACGTTCAGGAGCCATGTCAGCACCGTGGCCGAGACTGGAACATTCTGTGCTGCTCACATTACCCTCGGAATCACAGCACCTGGGGTCCAGCAGAGGCCCACCCACCTGGCTTGTTCACCCATCCCTGGGAGCCATGGGGGTGGGGACCAAGGAGGCTTGGTCTGGGTTTGGAGAGAACACAGCCCTTGAGGGTGTCGGCCCAGGTGGGCAGCTCTGCAGGTTCCTTGGCCCGTTCAAGCCTGAGAAACAGAGCGAAAAGAAGAGTGAGGCACGGGCAACTTCCCGTGCCACGCTGGCCTCACAGTGCTGACTATTTATGGTTCCAGAAGGGAAAGTGACCTTTTATCCAAACTGTTTTCCAAGCTGGTTCAAAGTCGTGGGTGTGCTTTCCGCACACCTGTGAAGGGCCCCCCACTTGGGCTGTAAGCATCTCAGTTTTCTCCTACTTTTCAGGATGAGTCAGAATCCACAGCCTGGCCTGGCCAGATGGACGCATGGCTGTAGGGGCAGGTACCCAAGGCAGAAGTCAGGGTGAGCTCTGCTTGGGGACTGAGTCCTTCTGTGTGATCAGCCCATCGTCCTCATGGGCTTGGGGACAGTAGTTATCTGGGAGGCAGTTCAGGATCAGGGAGGCTGGAACACCTTCTTAGGGTAGCGGAGAAACCTTTCCTTAATTCTGGAATGCTCTGGGATGCACATGTTCAGTGAATTGTGTTTTTCTTTAGAGGGATTCCCCATAGGAAATAGGCCGGAGTGTGAAATACCTCTCTTAACCCTTCTCGGTGGCTGTGTCTTTGACCTGCCCACGGGCCTATGGGCACCTACTTGAAGCTTCGTTTCCTCTTTCCCAACCACAGGTATTCGTTATGTAAGCGCTGAGCTGCTCCCTGTACCCATGTCCTAACGAACTGTGTGTGTGTGGTTTTTTGTTTTTATTTTTAAAGCAACTGAATTCTTATCCCACCTCCTTTGTCTACTGGTATTTTATTGTCTTTTTAATTGTTTTAAGCCATGTTCACTGTGGATCTCTGGATATTAAATAAAAGCCACTCAAGCCCTGGCCATGTCGTTGACCCCGCCTGCCCGGCGACAGCAGGAAGCTGACACTTGGTGCCGGTGCTGCGGGCCAGCACTCCCGGACGGCTCCGAAGCCAGGGACTCGGGTTAGGAGAAGGCCAGGTGGTGTGAACAGACTGCTGTTATTTATGCCAGTGAGGAGCACGTGATCAGGGGTTGTCGCTGCCTCTGTGTGGCGGTCACCGGCTGTGCCAGCGCGGTGCTTGGTGCTGGGCCATGTGATCCCCACACAGCTCTGCCCCAAGGAGCTCACTGTGGGGCCAGAGAGTGGGCGAGCAGCCAGCGGGCCCCCGTGGGCTGAGACTGGGGGTTTCTTGGGCGGGAACCGCTGGAAACAGGGTGGCGGTCACGGCTGTGGACGGGTGATCTGAAGAACAGAGTGGGGCGAGTCCGCCCTTGCGCCCGGCTCCACACGGGAACAAGAGCTGCCAGGGGGCAAGTGGCACAGGCCGGAAAACATGCTGCTACAGGGAGGTGGACAAGGGACACGTAGGTGACCCACGATGGTGGCCACACCTGGCCCTGCGGTTAGCTTTCCCTGTGGAAGTCACTGGGGGCATCAGGTGCACTGTACTTCTCCCTACGAAATGTTAAAATTGTGACTATTAAAGTATGGCTAGCCTGAAGAATAAGGCAACAGTGCTATTTCTTTAAAAATACTAAAAATTTCTGTTACTGGGAAGAACGTGGGCTTTGGAGAGGTGCTTGGGATCAGATCTGGCTTTGTTCCCGAGGGACTGCTGATGAGTTAACTAGCCCACACTTTCCAGAGTGACCCCCTCATGCACTTCAGCCCTCCCTTCCCTTAAAATCAGGGGATGTTCGGCAGGGATGTCTGGAGACAGTTTGGGTTGTCACACTGGGGCCGGGGGTGCACCAGCGTGTAGTGGGTTGTCTCTGGATTGCTGATAAGCATCCTACAACACACAGAACACATTCCTCTTTCCCCAACAGAGTCCTTTGGCCCCAAATGTCCACTGTGCTCCGACTGAGAAGTTGCTGGGTTCTGGAGCCAACCTGTGTCAGCCTGTGCTCTCATTAGGCAGGCATATCTATTAATATGGGTGAGGCTAGAACCTGGTCCATTCTTTCAGTCCAGCAATGACCCCTAACCTTCCAGGGGCCTTGGGGTTGATCCTGTTTAGGGGCCATTCACCCAGGGTCTGTTTTGTCCCAAGTGGACCGTGACAGCCAGGCCGCTGCCCTTGAGCCCTGGAGAGAGAGAGACGAGCAGGTAGATAATTTGCAGGGTTAAGTGGAGAAAGGAGGGGGGGTGTCCAGGGAGCAGCTGAGGAGAGGTTGAAGCTGTCTTGTGGGGGAGAAGCATCGGGGAGCTTTCTGGAGAAGGAGGAAGGAGAGGGTGGGCTTCAGGTTGACATGGAGTGGGAGGAGGGCCCTGCACACCAAATCCTCTGACTCATAGAAGTTGTTTTGTCTCCGGTATTCTGGGTAACCCCCCTGGAGCGAGTGGCATGCACTCAGGAAACCCTTGAATCCAGCCATCCCCTTCCCAGGGGTTTCTGCTGGGAGGAAGTCTCTGCTTCCATCAGGGGCCCCTTGTGGCAAGTGTCTGGGGAACTGTGATGTTACAGGACCACTTGCCCTTGGAGTTTGTAGAGTCTGAGAAGGGACTTTCTGAGGTCATCCCTTTTGGCCTTCCCCAGGGGATTTCCAGCTCAGCATCGTCCCTGACTGGGTCATCACCCCTGAGGGGACCAGCACTCGCTGCTCCTTCTGTGAGGATGTAAGGATAGCATCTTATGGTGGGGAAGCTCGGATTGGGTCAGTTTTTATTTAAGTGGAAGTCCACTGTTTGGGAGGGCACCATTTGGTTCAATAAATTGTTATTATCCTCACTACTGACCAGGTTTGGGCTTTACCCTGCAGCAGTGGTCTGGGGCCCCCATGAGCCCAACACAGTAGGAACATGAACATTTGTTTTGTCACTATCTATTGAGGGTCTACTGTGTGCCAAGCTAGGTCCTGGGCTGCCGCGGGGAACAAGGGTAGACACTGCTCTGAGAACTAACTAGAGAGTAGAGGGACAGACAGGCAGACAAGGTTCATGCAGACAGGCACGTCCTGAGGAGAAAGGGAAGCAGTCGTGTGAGGGACACGGGCAGTGGGGACTGGAGGCGAACAGTCTGAGCTAAGACCGTGGTTAGGCCCTTAAGCACCATGGCTGTCTTTTGGGTAGGGGAGTTGTCCCTGTGTTCCTGGATAAGTAGTGCCCCCAAAACTAGGCAGTGAGGCCCTGAATTTGCATGCTCGCGAGCCTCCACGGCGGCTGGGACAGTGCCGCCCACAGAACACTGTGTTAGTCCACTGCATTGGTGACACTGAGCTAATAGAGCCCAGAGAGCAAGGGTAGTGCCACTAGGTCAGAGCTCACGGGGGTGTGCCACGGTGGGTGTGCCATCAGGGGTGGTAGGCACCCCCCACACCCTGGCCCTCGGGATGGTCAGAGCTCCCAGACTGGTCTTCTTGGGCCACTGCTGCTTTATCCAGGGGGCCATGCAAGTCCTGTCACTTTCCATATATCCCATGATGTGACACAAGCAGAGATTAGGGGAGTGCTTGTCTTGAGGCTTGCCCCCCCTCTTGTGCTGGGACTGCTGTGGAAACCAGCCTGAGCATGTCTGCGGGAAGACGGGGGCCAGGCGGTCACAGCCACACTCACCAGTGAGTACATTCTCATGACCAACCACCAGCTGAGCCCAGCAGAGACCACCCAGCTGTCCCAGGTCAGAAGGACTGCTGGCCGACTCACACAGTATGATACATTGAATAAGATGGTGGCTGTTTTAAAGCTGCTGTGTTCTGGAATGGCTTGTTATGCAGCAAAAACTAACCCATACACCCACCTTGCCATTGATGGTGAAAGGGCTGCCCCTCGGCCACCGCCATTTTGAAATGACCGCAATTCCGCTGAAATTGAGGGGCCTGTTTCAATGTCTGTATTTCCCAGTGTCATTCCTGGGTGACAGAGCCCAGCCACTGCCTTCCCTTGTGTCTCCATTGTCCTCCGGGCCTTCCCAGGGAAGAGGTCATGTACGACAAATCCATGCAAACACCTTCTACTTTATACATCTCATTTCCACACAGCGCAGGACCGTTTCAGTCCACTCTCAGTCATGGACTCAGACTTTGCGGCAAGGGTGTTTTTACTGCGAGCGAGGCTCCATCCACAAGTGCGTTTCTTCCTCCCTGGCCCAGCGCCCTGTAACTGTTTCCCATACATATCTCCCCTCCTTTTATTTGCTGAGATAAGTTAGCAAGTGTTTACAGTTGTTTGAAACAATATAAGCCCTTTTCTCTCTGGTTTGATTTAGTGCTTGTCCTCTGGGACAGGCTGGGACTGATTGTCGTTATAAGTCTGGGGGTGGGGGTGGGGGTGACAGGGATGGGGAAAGAAGAATTAGCATTCCCTGGTGAGACAGGCACAGATGAGGTCATCGTAGAATTTCCTGGCATAGGAACGCCTCTCCTGTCAGACATCCCACAGGGGGGTAGGGGCAGGGCTGCTTCTGCTGTGCCACGATGCACACTGGGGTCCTTGGACTTCTCTGCAGGTCGTGACTCCAGTCTAAGAGTCCCTCTCTTCCCCCAGACAATGCCCTGTCTGTCACACAGCCAGCCTGGCAATGTGGTAGGCGCTGTGATGGCGCCGTGCACGGGGCGGGGTTCCACGTCTGGTTTTCAGCTCTCGGAGCCCTGCAGCCCCAGGAGATACGGAACTCTCCCTGGTGCTTTGAACAGACCTCAGGCTGAAGACTTAAGGCCCTGAAACTGTTTTTTCATTTATTTTATTTTTTTAAACTCTTTGATGTGACAATAAAGCGCAAACAGCCTCAGCCCTTGAATAAACAGTGCTTATCATCCTGTGCACGGAAGCCAGACCTCGGTCTGCCAACACTGGGATTTAATAGGTGCTTAGTTCTGGGCAATTACAGGTCCTTGTTCTGCCAGCATGGGCCACGACTGCGAGAGTTCTAGTGGCTGGTGATCACTCTGGATTCTCGCTGCCTGTTAATCAACCGGAACAAGAGACCAATCCCAGATCCCCACCCTGAGGACCTGTCGCCTCACGGGTCCAATAGAAATTGGGATCTCGTTACTGGATGACTGGGACCACTTTAGTACTGGAACAGAAAGAAATGGAGAGCAGGAAATCAGGTGATCCTGGAGCCCCTGGAAGCCTGGAGGAGCAGTCTGAGCACAGGGCCTTTAGCAACGACTCTGGTGCCTTTGCCCCAACCCCAGATCTTGGGATG
Organism: Saccopteryx leptura; assembly: GCF_036850995.1. Taxonomy (NCBI): domain Eukaryota; kingdom Metazoa; phylum Chordata; class Mammalia; order Chiroptera; family Emballonuridae; genus Saccopteryx; species Saccopteryx leptura. The sequence goes on from NC_089503.1 coordinate 315,714,216, forward strand.
ACCGCTGGCCCCCAGAAATGTGCATTTGGGGCCGGGCATTTACGTTCACCCCTTCACATCATCTCTCCACAGGGTTCTGTCCCCTGCGGTCTGCTGTGCCAATGGGCTTTCATGCCTCTGGCTTCCATCTGGATTTGGCCAATGGGAGGCCCTGGCAGGAAGAGGAGAACGAGGTTCTTTATTCTCTAGCTCTGTCTGTCTGCTGGGCCAGCGTGAGTGACTGTGGGGTGGCTGCATCCCTGTACCCCAGCCCCCCTCGTAGATTTCGTGTAATTTCCTTTTTGAGCTCCAGAATCCACTCTGGCCTCTGCTCCTGTGTGCTCTGGAGTGTGACAGCTCCCTCCTGCTGCTAGCCTCGGGGTGCAGCACCAGCTCTTCTGGGTGCCCTTGACCAATGGTCCCTCGTCACACACTTCAGTTTCCACATTTGAGTGAGCCATTTCTTCGCTGTTGGACTCTGGGCCATTCATGTTTCTGGCCATGATCCAGGAATTAGGAAGGCGCCCAGAAGTACGGACTCCAGCAACGTGGGTGCTGGGCATGGCTGCTTCTCGCCCCAACATTGTCACAAATCCCCATCTGGCACAGAGGCGGGCATCGGGAGGGCACAGACTAAATCCTGCATCTCTGTGTCTCCCTCTGTGTCACAGGGACATGACAGTACCTGCTTCAGAGGCTGGGTTCTGGTAAAATCAGAGCCCTTAAAATGATTTTTTTGCACTGGTTGCTCAATAAATCATTGGTTGCTCAATAAATATTAGCATTAGTAATACTTTTGTCACGACTTGTGAACAACCCCTCTTTCCCTGCATGCATGTATGCTTCGTGTCCACTTTCCACCCACGCTGGTCCCTCGTCTGCCTGATCTGCTCACAGAGGAAAGGTAGTGAGCTCCCTGGTCACATGGTGCTGTCACCTGTTGCTTCGAACACTCACAAGCTCAGCCTGGCTCATGAAGAATCAGGCTCCAGGGACCAGCTTGCATGTGAGGTGTTCTCTGACTGTCTTGCTGTCCTTCTTGAACTCCTCTAGGCCTTTGTGCAGGCTGTTCCCTCTACCTGGACCTTTCTCACCTGTAGTCTTTAACTGGCAAACTCCTATTCATTCATCAAGGCCCAGTCCTCCTCTCGAAAGACTTCCTCATCTTCTAAGCAATGATAGACACCAAGATTTGTCCACGGGAGCCCACTTTGTTCCAGGCTTTGTTCTAGGCACTGGGACAAAGGAAATCTCCAGGGGCCTGTGGTAAGAAATGGCAGAGAGGCCTTAGTTTAGATAAGGCTGTTAGGGAAGGCTTCCTGAAGGAGGAGACATTTAGGCTAATGATAAGGATGAGGTTCTTAGCCATTTAAAATTTTTTATTATTATTAATTTTTAGAGAGGAGAGAGAGTGAGAGAGAGAGAGAAGGAGGAGAGAGGAGCAGGAAGCATCAACTCCTCCCATATGTGCCTTGACCAGGCAAGCCCAGGGTTTTGAACCGGCGACCTCAGCGTTTCCAGGTCGATGCTTTATCCACTGCGCCACCACAGGTCAGGCAGACTTAGCCATTTTAAAAACTGGGACAGGGGGTTCTAGGGGGCGGGAAGAGTAAGTGCGAAGACCCCAAAACAGGAAGTCATGTGGCATTTTCTTTCTTTCTTTCTTTCTTTCTTTCTTTCTTTCTTTCTTTCTTTCTTTCTTTCTTTCTTTCTTTCTTTCTTTCTTTCTTTCTTTCTTTCTTTCTTTCCTTCCTTCCTTCCTTCCTTCCTTCTTTTTCTTTCTTTCTTTTTCTTTCTTTCTTTCCTTCTCTCTCTCTCTTTCTTTCTCTCTCTCTTACTTTCTCTCTCTCTTTCCCTCCCTCCCTCCCTCCCTCCCTCTTTCTTTCTTTCTTTCTTTCTTTCTTTCTTTCTTTCTTTCTTTCTTTCTTTCTTTCTTTCTTTCTTTCTTTCTTTCTTTCTTTCTTTCTTTCTTTCTTTCTTCTTTCTTTCTGTGAGAGGCAGGGAGATAGAGAGACAGACCTCCTGCCTACACCTGGACTGAGATCTACCTGGCAATCCCCATTTAGGGCTGATGCTCGAATCAACCGAGCTATCCTCAGCGCCCAGGGCAGATGCTTGAACCAATCGAGCCACTGGCTATGGGAGCCAAAGAGGGAGATAAGGGAGAGGGGGAGGGGAGAAAAGCAGATGGTTGCTTCTCCTTTGTGCCCTGATCAGGGGTCAACCCCGGAATGTCCATATACCAGCCCCACATTCTATCCACTGAGCAACTGGCCAGGGCCCATGTGGCATTTTCAAGGAACAGAAAGTTGGTCAGTGTGACTGGGAGGGCATGAGGGCGGAGGGGTTAGGAGATATAGGCAGCAGGTCACATTGGGACTCATGGACTGGGTTGTGCAGACTGGATTTCATTTTTTCTTGTAAGAGCTATTGGGTGCCATTGTTGGGTTGTGAGTGAGCTTGGATATGAAGCAGGTCCTCTGGATGCTGTGAAGGACAATTTAGGGTGGGAGTTGGGGTGTGGGAGAAGCTGGCAGCCCAGGGAGGGGGTCCAGCAAGAGGCTCCTGTGTGGTCCAGGCGAGAGGAAGGGGGCCTGGCCGGGTGGGGGCATGGGGGCCTCAGGGGAAGCTGACTTCCACCCTGTGGTCTTGGTGGCTGGCTGGTTGGCACTGCCATTTGGAGAGACAAGATTGGGGAAGAGCTGGCCTGTTTTGTGTAGTAAGGGAAGGGAGGGGAGGGGAGGGGAGAAGAGGAGGAGGAAGAAGGAACATAAATTTGAGCTGCCTCAAAGCATCCAGGGGCACAGGAGGAGTGGCGGGTCGTGGGGCTCCAGGGGCAGCGCTTTCTGGTGAGTGTGTGGCAGCATCTCTTTGGAAGCCTTAGGCCTGCAGCCCTGCAGGAGGAAGCAGCCCACAGACGCACCCAGCAGGCTCTGCATGCACCGCAGCCCGGCCCGGAGGAAGTGAGCAGCTTGGCCCCTGCCTTCCGGGGCCTTGCAGCCCCCTGCAACCTCGGGAACCCGGAGCCTGCTTCTGTTTGGAACCCAGGGCCACAATTTGAGCTCTGTGACCTTCATTTCCTTGTGTGGTGGAAGCAGCCAGGTGAGTCCTCCCGGCATCTCGGCCTGAGGGAGGCCTTGGCCGCTGGAGCTTTCTCTCTGTCCGCAGTTCTTGGGAGTCCGAGCTCACGCAGGGAGGGCTCCGAAGGGCAGTGGAAACTAGGGCCAGAGGGCATGGTCTTAGCTAAGGGAGTCAGGCAAAGTGGCCTCCAGGGGGGCCCCTCCCCTCCCCATGCCGAGAGACACCACTCCGTCCTGCCTGGCGGCTCAGGCTGGCAGGAGGGCACTGCCCTACCTCTGTTTAGACAGGTGAACAGATCCCCGTTCACCACATCATCTCCCCTGTGTCTCACCCAATGCCGAAAGGCCACCCCTGTCTTCAGAGGGAGAAACTGAGGCCTGGAACAGAGAAGGGACTGCCCAGGTTGCTAATGGCTCAAGGCAGCTCCAGCTCTGCTCAGCTGCCTTTGATCAGCATGCAATCCAGCCCCTCCTTGTAAAGAAGTTTCAGGACTAGAGAGGGGAGAGGGTTTCTCTGAAGTCACACATCCAGAAGGAGGCAGAGCCAGCCTGGAACGAGGTTTCGTGACCCCCAGGCTGGGCTCTTTCCTCTTCTCTGGCCACAGCCTTCAAACCGAGTCCTGGTGTCCGAGAAGAGGCTTGGGGAATCGGGACGGGGCTGGCCCAGTGGCTGTGTCCTCTTCCTTCCCCCCTTCAGGACAGGATGGTCCCCCAGTGTCTCTGGCTGCCTGCCTGTGTAATGGGGTGCCTCCAGCCCTGGGGAGGCCTCTGTCTCAGCACAGCTTTGGGCCCTATTGGGGTGGGGGAGGGGCAGGAGCTGACCACCAGCTTATGTTGCCTGACACCTAGGCCCCAGATGTCTGTTAGGGTTGGAAGGGCTGGGGAGGACCAGGGGCTGGAGAGAGAACAGCCAAGGGCATGGCTGCTAGCCGAGCAGGAGAGGAAGTCAGGCAGGGGAACAGGAAGGGGGCCTGGCTGGTTCTGAATCCACCAGCCCCGGCTGCGGTGAGCTGGCGTCCCCCATCGTGAGGCTGTGCACATCTGTGGATGCTGGCACTTTCTGCACTGGCATGGGTGTGAGACCCCCAAACCACCCCAAGAAAGAGCCCCACTGCAGAGACCCTTGTTCAGAATTGGGGACCAGTCAGGTCCAGGCCACCCCCTGAGAGCTGGGCCAGCACGGGGCGGTGGGGGGACCCAATCCAGGGGTTGGTGGCACACCAGCTTTGGTCCGCTCACTCAGGGGTTGAGGGAGCTACTCTGTGTCCAGTTGTCTGAGGCTCAGGGGCCCAGAGGGGACAAACTGGGGCCCTGCCCCAACTGCAGGAGTTCAGGTCTATAGATGACATCCATCCATCTGTCTGTTCACCCCAACCATCTGAGCCCCCATCAGATTTCCCCCTTGAGCTCAGGGTTTCCTGGGTTGGACATGCTCTGAGGAGTTGACACTTCCCCTTTGTCCTGACTGGGGGGTGCAGTGGAGGGTGAGGGTATAGGGGATGGGTTTCCCATGCTGCAGGAGGGTGGTGGGCTGGCGGCTCTGCACCGGCTGAGGACGCCCCATGCCTCGCCCAGCCTGTGCTCGGGCGGTGCGCTCAGCCGAGAGCTCCTCCACGCGGGGTCCTGGGAGCGCCGGCTGCAAGCTCGGTAATTTGTTCACTCAGAGCCAGCTCCCACCCTGTCCCCGTGCCTCCTGGTCTACAAGTGACACAGAGTGAGTGTGGGGCTACATGAACTGTGACACCCTCTGTCCCCTGCACCCCCCAGGGCTGGCAAGGGAGAAATGGAGCCAGAGTCCCTCTATCTTCTGCTGCAGCTCCCGAAGGAGGCGGACCTGCCCGTGGAACTCCCACAAGGTGCCTTGGGGAGCAGGGCTGGTGTCTGGGCGGGGCGGAGGGGGAGAGCCTGTGTCACCAGCACCAAACAGGCCCTGCCAGAATGTGCACTCTTTCCAAGCTGTCAGCTGAACACCCCTTCTGTTCAGCCCCTGCCTCCGCCTTCTGTTTTATACTTGACACCCTCTCCCCGCTTCTGGACCCTTCTGCAGTTATCCCCACGGCCCTCATAACCATCCTTCTCCAGGTTAATGGCAACATTGAGGAGGATGCTGGCTGCCTTGTGTGCCTACTATGTGCTGTGCTAAGCACTTCTTGTATGCGGCATCTCACTCATTGCTCTGAGGGGAGACGCTATTACCTCCTTTGTATAAACGGGGAATCTGAGGTCCAGAGAGTCACCTCACAGAGCAATGGGTGACTCTGTGGTTGAGCCGGGAATCTGAGCCCAGGGATGGTGGCTCCAGGGTTCAGGCTGCATGTCCCCCCCCACCATACGGTACAAGTGGATCCTGCACAGGTCTGAGGTCTGGTGGGGTGGGGGCTGCTGACCTGCTCCCTTCACGCTGTGGGTCTCTCTCTCTCTCTTTTTTTTTTTTTTTGTATTTTTTGTATTTTTCTGAAGCTGGAAATGGGGAGAGACAGTCAGACAGACTCCCGCATGCGCCCGACCGGGATCCACCCGGCACGCCCACCAGGGGGCGATGCTCTGCCCCTCCGGGGCATCGCTCTGTTGCGACCAGAGCCACTCTAGGGCCTGGGGCAGAGGCCAAGGAGACATCCCCAGCGCCCAGGCCATCTTTGCTCCAATGGAGCCTCGCTGCGGGAGGGGAAGAGAGAGACAGAGAGGAAGGAGAGGGGGAGGGGTGGAGAAGCAGATGGGCACTTCTCCTGTGTGCCCTGGCCGGGAATCGAACCCGGGACTTCTGCACGCCAGGCTGACGCTCTACCACTGAGCCAACTGGCCAGGGCCCTGTGGGTCTCTTTAAAAGGGGGGCGGGATAGAATAGGGGCAGCTCAGTGAGTGTGGGTCCTGATCAGCAAGTCTCTGTTTTCGGAGCATGGGGAGTTTGTGGCCACTGCCCCTGAAGTCTCTCTCCTAGGAGGTGGTTTGAAAGGATAATGTTGGCAGGTGCCCAAAGCAGTCTCACCCTCTAATAGGAAACAAACCTAGAAGCTGCCTCAAAGTCTCCCCTCAGCAAGGGTGTTAGGCGAGCTCATTGGAATGTACATAACCTTAGAACATAGATATAATGACAGAGAAAACGTGAGAAATACTTTAAGGGAAAGAGCAGAACACAACTTTATCCAGATCCTGCAAATACAGCCGTTTAAAATAAGTGTGTGGACCGAGAGCCCCTGCAGCAGTGAGCGAGACACCGGGCACCGGCCGGTTGTGGTTCAGTGTTGCCAGGCTGACCTCCTGAACTGTCTGGGGTTCCCTGTCTATAACTGGTTTAAGAGTGGGAAGCACCCTGAAAAGAACTGCTGCTAGGGTTTAGGGCTTAGTTGTTAGAACAAATATTTATTTTTGTTTTACAGGTGATTTAGAGAGTGTCAAAGCAGAGCAGGAATGTAGGATGATTGAGGGACAAGGGACGGGGGTTGCATCACCACCACCCCCTTCGTCCGCTCTCTCACTGGCCCACCCACCCCCAAGTGTTTGCAGAGGGTCTGGTGCCCGGCACCGTCGACATCCCCCTTCTTATCAGAAGACATAGACTGGGGGTGCTCAAAGGTTTTCAGAACATCTGGGGAAAGTCTCAGGCTGGGTCATTTGAAGATAGAAGCAGTAAATTTGGTTAACGTGGGCAAGGCAATCTGCATGTGGAGACTCAATGTCCCCCATGTCCATTGGGACTAGAAGGTCTCTCTGGTCCTTGTCAGCCCTGACAGTGTGTGAGTCTAGAACGTGGGGAAGCAGCTGGCCAGGGCCCTGGGTCTGAGAGTGAGCCAGGGTGGCCCCCGTGTCCTGCCCGTGCCAGGGAGCCAGCCAGACGTGGGGGAAGCCCAGCTCGGCCCCCTGGAGCTCCTCTGAGCTGCTGCTTCTTCTTATGTAAGTGGTAGAGTCTCCGGATGAAACAGGGATGTGAATGTGAATTTCACATTCTCTGTTAAATGTGAATTTCAGATAGAAAAAAAGTCATTTTTAAGTATGTTCCTCAAGTATGAATATTGCAGTGTCTGAAAATGAGCTGGTGTTCATGTGGGGAATTTTGGGAAGGGCATTTAGGTTACGGGAGAAAGAGCCTGGGGTCAAGGAGGGCCGGGGGTGGGGGAGGACCTGGTGGGTTCGAGAACCCATGGATGTTTGGTGCCCAGGGAGTGTGTGTACCTATGCGTGTCTCTATGTGTGTGTCTGTGTCTGTGTGCATGTGTGCAAGTGTTTGTCAGTGTGTATTTGTGTGTGTGGGTATCTGTACATCTCTGTGTGGGGGGTGAGTGACTGTGTGTGGTACATTTGTGTTCATATGTGTGCATGTGTATGTGTGACACAGCAGCACCAAATTCTCCCTGTGATCAAGATGACAGCTGTACGGGTGACCTTCAGGGACAGAGCTGCCAGGACCCTGCTGGGTCCCCAGACATGTGTCAAGCTCACCTCTGTTTCCAGGAGAAAAGAAAAAATACCTGCTTCCCACTTCTCGGAAGGATCCCAGATTTGAAGAATTGCAGAAGGTAAGGCAGCCTCTCCCATCCTGATTTCTCTGGAGGAGCTTTCTGTTTTCTTGAGGGTGGGGACGGCAGGCCGCCCTGCCCTCGCTGACCTCAGGCTTGCAGGTGGCAACCCCGCAGGCCCCGCAGACACCTGTTGAATGGCTGCATGTAGGAGCATTTATTGGGCACTGACTGAATATCTTTACATACATGACCCCAGCAAGCCTCACAGGATTGCGAGGGATATGTTGTCACCTGCATTCCAGGAGGGGACGCAATGCTCAGAGAGGTGACCTGATATGTGGAGGGCACACAGCTGGCCAGCTTCAGAACTGGGGTTTGACCCAGGCCATTGGCCCCAAAGCTGGTGTTCCTTCACTCACTCAGCTGCCCGTGGCCATGGACAGCTGGAGAAGTAGGCAGGAATGGGTGTGTCACTCAGTTCACAGTTTTTCCTGGGCTACAGGACCAGCTGGACACAGGCTTAGGGACTCTCTCTTCCTCTAGTCTCACACATGGCCTTTGTATTGCCTCCTCTAGGAAGGCTTCCTGACCTGTACCACTGTCCACTGCCGTGGGATTTGTAGCCCATTTTCCATCTCTTCCTCCCTCCATCCACCTGTCCCCACTGTTGGGCACTGGGAGGCAGAGTAGACCCAGCATGGTCCCTTCTGGAAAACCTGGCAGGGTGCTGACATAACATCTTAGTTTGGCTTCTTCCAAAAGCTGATCCTGAGATAAGGATGTGGGTGTGAGCAGTTGACCTGGGAAGTAACCATCACAAGAGACAAGGAAGGGAAGTGGGGAGAGAAAGCAGGAGCCTCCCCAGGCTGAGTGCAGGAGCAGGTGACAGCTGTGGGAGCCCAGGTCTGCAGGGCACCTGCAGACGCCAGTGTGGACAGCACCTCGGAGAGTTCCTACCTAGAGTGGAGGAGCTGGGTGTTCATATGCCAAGTTCTGGTTAAGGGAGGCTGCTCCCTTCAACAGATGAGGCGTTACCTCTCTACGGCTTCTGGCCCCTGAAGCTCAGGTGATGGTGGTGGGGGCGGGGGTCTGGCCTCAGGCAGAGCTGCAGAGGGGAGTAGCCAGTGCACAGCACGAAGGTAAAGTGTGCCCTGGGATGGGACACCAACAGTCCCTGTATTACTAACACCACACACAGGACAAACAACAGCCTCCCAGTGCCCAGGTCTGTGGCGGAGAGAAGCAGAGGGTCTTTGGGAGCCTAGCGCAGACCCCTAAGTCAGCTTGAGGGATCTGGGAGGGCTTTCTAGAGGAGGTGACATTTGACCTGGCCTTGAAGGCTGAGTAGGAGTTGGCAGGTAGAAGGAGAGCATTCCAGAATGAGGGCAGCACTGAGCCAGGTAAGGGGCCTGTTGAGAAGTGGCCCCTGACTCTGGACGCCCGCAGGTGCTGATGGAGTGGATCAATGCTAAGCTCCAACTCGAGCACATTGTGGTCCGAAGCCTGGAGGAGGACATGTTCGATGGGCTCATACTGCACCACCTTTTCCGTAAGTGGCTGCCCCCCCAGCCTGCCCCCTACGGGTGGGCTCCTCACCCTCACCCAACTTCATCCCCCCCACTCCCTGGCTGAAGTCTGGAGCTGCAGTTGTTGCTTTTTCTCTGCTACACCTTGGACTCTCCCACCTCCACACTGCCTCTCAAGCACTTGTGGACTGCTTGCTGTCTGTAGGCTGCGGGGGATAACAAAGTAGCCCATGTCCCCAGCCAGGAGGCCCCCAGCTGCTGGAGGGAAAACAGGCCAATGAGATGACCCAACTGCTAGAGGTCGCTGCTCCTGGCCGGGTGCTTCTTTGTCCACTCAGCACCATTTACAAAGGGCTCCAGAACAATCCCACCAGCCTTGGCTAAGGCTTCCTGAACACTAACCATGGAGCAGGTGTGGTTAATCCCCAGAACAGCTCCATTGCTGTCACTATCCTCATTTCACAGTTGAGCAAACTGAGGCTCTGAGAGGCTTAGTAACTCGTTCAAGGTCTCACAGTGAAGAGGACAAGGGAGTCGCTTTAACCACTGGCCACACTGCCCTGCAAAAAGGAAGTGCACAGAGCTGGGGGTGCGGCGCAAGGGTGGTCAAGGTGAGGGAGCAAGGCTTGCTCAGGCCCAACAGCCGGCACGCCCCATGTGTGGCGGGCTTGGTACCCTTATACCTGAATGCTGGCCAGGCTCAGCCTCCTGGAGGCAGCACACTGCTTGTGGGTCCCCCTGCTGGGGCCCAAACAGCTCACCTTCCCCTGTTCCCTTCGCCTCCCCTTCCTCCCACCCACCCCTCCCCTCCCCTCTCTGGCTCTTTCTCTACCTCAGAGAAGCTGGCGGGGGTCAAGCTGGAAGTGGAGGAGATCGCCTTGACCACTGTGAGCCAGAGGCGCAAGCTCAAGGCGGTCCTGGAGGCCGCCAACCACAGTCTGCAGGTGGAGGAGCAGTCCGTCAAGTGGAGCGTGGACAGTACGTGGGCCCCAGCTGGGCTGTAGGCCAGGGCGGGGTGGGAGCCTGGGTCCTTTTGCAGGGGGACGGCTTCTCTTTTACCCACCAGACACAGCTCAGTCGCCTCCAGTGTGGGCACAGCCTGGGGGCTTAGAAGGAGACAGAAGCCTCAGGCAGGTGCCATGTGGGCACAAAGTCAGGCTCCTGACTGAGGAGCAAATAGCCCCAGGCACGTCCATTCCCTGAGGGTGTCGCTACAGGGACAGGCAGCATAAGGACGATAAACGCAGTCTTGTCCATGGGGCAGCCACTGTTGACTGAGCTCCAACTACCATGATACGCCCACCTACCTTGTCAGAGGGGCACTCACGGGCCCTTTTCATGAATTTATTTCAATTATATTTGCACTGCCTGTGTGTAAGAAATGAGGGTGTGCAAAGCACCCAGGCTTCCCATACCATTAATAGTTTGCTATGAGTTTCCTGCCATTCCAATCTCTACATTCTCCCGGCTTTCCAGAAGAGAAAATTGAGGCTGAAAGGAGATAAGTAGCTTCCCCAAGGGGGTGGCAATGATGTGACAATTTTCAGACCCACTTTATGTTGGCCCCACACACAACCTTCACCACTTTGTTTCAAGTCTCAGGTTCAGTAACTGGTGTTTATGATGTTGACCTTGAATGAGGTCACATTAAGCTTAAATCTAACAATGTGTCCAACCAGTGACCTACTGTAGGACAGAACAAGTGTTTGTTTTTAGTTGTAAACAGTGTTTCTGAGAACATGTCCATGGCTAACACCCGGCCACACAGAGGGCTGTATTGCCCAGGGGGTGCCTGAGGCCAAGGGTGACTATTTTGAGGTCTGAATGCAGATCTCTAGGCCTCTACTTTCCAGAAGGCGGGGCACTAACCTCCGTGGTCCACAGAGGGGCGTTGTGACGATGAAGAGACCTCTATGAGGTCTCAGGTATTGGAGGCCTTTCAACTCCGACCTCGTGTCCCTTTTCCCTCCTAGCCATCTTCAAAAAGGACCTGCTGGCCACCTTGCATCTCCTCGTGGCTCTGGCCAAGCGCTTCCAGCCCGACCTGTCCCTCCCAACCAACGTCCAGGTGGAGGTGATCAGCATGGAGGTGAGGGCTGGATGTGGGGGTTTCTCACACAGCGTGAGCTCCTTGGGTCCACATCATGGGGGGGGGCTGAGCCAAGTGTGCTCTGGCTCAGCCCCCACCATGAGAAAGGTGAAGTCCCACCATGACAGCAGTGGGTGCTGGGCGGAGCTGTGCGTGGGGGGTGCCGAGGTTCCGGGGGAGCTGGCAGGGACCCTGCAAGGCCATGAAGAGGTTCATGGGCTGACCAGTCCCACTGACCTCGGCAGACGCACCCGCCTGGGGGAGTTATGATAGTCCTGGCTGATGGGCGCCCGTTTCATGGGCCATTAGTGGCCATCTATTTGTTGCCTTTCAGGAGCTTTCGCACCAGTCACAGCCACTGTCCTCAGTGAGGTTTCTCATTCACTAGTTGATGGCTATGACAATGGTTCCAGGTTCTCTCCGCCCCAGGGGCGCTCTGTCTAGTATGTGCACGGTTTGTGCTGTGGTTACTGGCTGAGGAGCCCATGGCTTCTCTCTTAGACTCACAGAGGGGGCCCTGCGGGCTTCCCGTTACACCGCCCCAGCCTCTGAGTACCCAGTGAACAGCGAGGCATCCCATCCTGGGGCTTATCTTTGACTTGAGTCAACAGAGTAAGCCAAGTCCAGCCTAACTCAGGTGAATTATTCTTACTTTCCTCAAAACAATTAATTAAAATTACCCACTGAGCAGTTTGATGGCTTTGTTTATACTTCTTATATAAAACAGAGGGGACTCCATTTTGTCTCTCATTCACTTACTCATCTAGCCATCCATTCATCCATCCATCCATCCACCCACCCACCCACCCACCCATCCATCCATCCGTTTATTCATCCATCCGTCCATTCATCATTCATTACTCAGATCAACACATGTTTATTGACCACTGTGAACCAGACACTGGGGAGACCTGTGGAACAAGGCAGAATTGATTCTAGTCCTCATGGGGCTCAAGGCTCTTAGGAAGAAGGACAATTAGCTGACCCATAGTGATGAGGAGAAAAGAGACAGTAAACCACAGTAAACCCGGTCACTCAGGGCTGCTCTGGCCACAACAGAGTAAGCAGGAGGCATGAGTCTCCACATTTTCTGGGATTACTCAATTCCTTCCCCTTTTCTGTCTAAGAGCACCAAGAGTGGCCTCAAGTCGGAGAAGTCCGTGGAACAGCTCACCGAATGCAGGTGAGGGAAGGGGCTGGGCTGGGCTGTGTGGAAATTGGTGGCAGGCTGGGGGGCCGGTGGCAGGCCTGTCTGACCTGTTTGGAGAGGCCCGCAGGCTCTGCCTGTCCTCTCAGCCTGTGGGGCCCCCCGGTCCTTCCCTCTTGCTGGCCCTCAGGCATGCCCTCTCCTCCAGCTCATTTTACCCTCACTGCCACCCAACAGAACAGGGGTCAGAAGGAGCCCTGGCTCTCAGTCATGAGGTCACACCACAGCCACCGGGGGTCAGGAGGACCTGGTGCCATGCTGTTGCCTAAAGCCTGGTGCCTGAGCCCCATGGGGAGGCCTCACCTCATCCAGGGCAGGAAGGCACCGCAGCTGCGTGTAACCCTGACGACTGGGCGACACAGTCCCATGGCTTCTTGGTGCTGGGTGGCAAGGGCACCAAACGCTCACTCATACTGCCAACACTTACTGAGCGCCTACTGTATGCAGTGCCAGGAGCTCTGTCCTTGAGTGTCCAGGTCGGCCAGCTGTTGGCCTTTCTTTTGTCAGTGTGGGCGAGCAGGCTGCTCAGGGGGGCTCTGCCCTCCCAGAGGTCAAGGCCCACCAGCCAGTTCTGGTCGGGTCTTTCTGGGTTGGTCTGAGAAGGGGCTGCTTACAGGGAGGTTGTAGATCCTCTTCCCTGTTAGTGTTTGCTGAAGGCCTACTGTGCACAGGGCATATGGCTGAATGTTCTAGCTTTGTTGGCCCATTTAACCCTCACAAGGACCAGGTGGGAGAGTTCAGTTCTGTTTGGCTCACAGGCTTTGCAGTCAGCTCTGTTTGAGCTTAAACCCTGGGTGTCTGCTGTGTGTGTGGGTTGTGTGACCTTGGGCAAGCCACCTCCCCTCTCTGAGCCTCTTGCTTCTCTGAAAAATGGGGACCCATTCCTACCTGTTGTAGCTGTTTTGAGGGTTACAGATGATGCTTGTGAGGTGACCTTCCCTCACCCTCACACTCCCCCAATCCTGAGGTCTTTCCAGTCTATGGCTTCTGGATTTCTAGGGGAGAGTGGGGGTAGGGCTCAAACCACTGCGAGGGAAGGAATGGCAGTGCCCCAAGCACATGAGCCGAGCATGGCACTGGGACAGAGGGGGCAGACTTTTGCTGGCCCCTCATGCCAGCGGGTTCTGTGCACAGGTTGGCTCATGTAGCCTTCCCAAGGACACCGCTGGAGGAAGCCTTGTTCCCCTCTGAGTCAGGAAGGCCGAATGACCGCCCAGTGCGCTGCTTTGACCTGGCTCTAGTGAGGCTAGAGAATGAATTTGGGGAGCTTGAGTGGGAAGGTGCGGTGGGAGTCCATAAGACCACATTTCTTCACCCTCCATGATCCTAAAATCACCCTTCTCTGCTGCTTTGAGCTCAGAAACCAGGGTGAGGGCTCACCTCTGGCTCTCGGCTTGTGTCCTAGACCCCAGGGAGTGTCTGTCCCTCTTGGCATTCTGCTTTTATGCTGAGCGCTGGGTCTCTGTTCTGAGCTGCCCTCTCCCCGCTATGGCCAGCTCCCTGAAGAGGGGCCGCCAGCTTCTGAGAGAACCTTGCTTCTAGGGCCAGGGGTGGGGTGGAAAATTTAACAGGAAAGTCAAAGAAAAACCATTCAAAAACAATAAAATGGAGTGATAAAAGCCAGACACACTAAAGTCCATACTGTGTGATTTCATCTAGAACAGGCAGAGAAATCTGAGCAGTGGTAATGTTTGTGTGTGTGTGTGTGTGTGGGGGGGTATCTGCAGGGGATGGGAGGGCACAGTGGGGTGCCACAAAGTGGGGTGCCTATTGAGGGTGGGGAATCACACAGGTGTGTGAAAACAAAGAAGCTATAAACGTAGGAGTTGTGCACTGGATGTATGATACACCCCCTGCCCTTAAACTAAAACAACAACCCCTGAAACATCAAAATCCAGACCCGTGTAGGTGTAGAAGCCGCAGGGGAAGGGTGTGAGCCTCTTTTGCTGTTCGTGTCCACGGGCCCTGCCTCCTTACAAAGCCGCCAGGAATAAGAGACGCCAGGTTACTTGTCAACCTTGCCAGAGCCAAGTCTTGTCCTGTGGAAAGACTATTAAGTCTCAAGTTTTCTTAACCATTTCTTTTTTTCCTCCCCTACAATTTTCCCCTTAGCACAGACCAGGACCAAGTTCCACGTAAGTACTTTTTATGTTTATTTAATTTATTTTTAATTAAAAAAAATTTTTTCCCCCGCATGAGTACTTTTAGAACTGACGGGAACCTGTTTCTATCGGATATGTGGTAAACAGACATGTGACCACAAAGGGTTAATGTCTGAGTGTCCTCTCCCAGTTCCTCTGTGGTCTGTATCTTCAGCTTTCTTCTCATCCATTTGTCCCTCTTTCTGTCTGTCCTGGCATGGACATGGCTGTTCCTTCTCATGATTCTGCTCAGATGGGTAGAAAGGTTTATAATTCTCACTGGTGATGATGATGGAGTTGTTTGATGTGTGGGCACTGAAAACAGATGGCCTGGGTTCAAACACTACTTCTCCCATTTGTTAGCCACGTGAGATTGGGAAAATCTCTTAATCTGCCTGTGCCTCAGTTTCCTTATCTGTAAAATGGGATTAATAATGGCACCCACTCTTAGGCTGGTGACAAGGGTTAAAAGATAATTCAAGGAATGAATGTGTTTAGCACATAGAGAATACTTAGTAGTGATTTTCAATATTGTGGCTGCTGCATTTGTGACAGAGTTCTTCACCAATCAATTGACTGATCCAGCCCTTCCTTCCTTCCTTTCTTCCTTCATTTATTCCTCAATCAGCTTGCCTGGCCAGCAGTCCACCTATTTATCCATCTACCTATCCATCCATATGTCCACAGTCTATCCATTCATGCACCAATCCACCCACCTGTCTATCCACCTGTCCATCCACCTGTCCATCCAACAATCCATCCATCCATCCATCCATCCATCCATCCATCCATCCATCCATCCATTCATCCATCCATCCATCCATCCATCCATCTACCACCCATCCACCGATCCATTCTAACATTATTTTTCCTCCCTGAATCCTCCCACTTAGGACACAGAACTATATGGGCAGCGGGTTCTACAGGGACCACCTCACCCGCAGAGATGCAAATTATGACCTGCAAGGGGCTTCTAAGAACAGGGGGAGAGGGAGGCTGAATGGAGGAAAAAGGAGAGGGGGGGTGCAAGGCCAGATGTGTGAGTGTGTGTGTGTCTTTGTGTAGGGGCAGCATGGGGACATGTGGGGTTGCCCAGGGAGCAGTGTTTGTTAGGGGGACAGCATGAAGATGGGTCACACAGTAAGGGGCAGGGACACAGAGCAGGACCTCCTCAAAACCATTTCTAGCATATTCCTCCTGTTTCAGCCTGTGTCATCTGACATATTTGCCTTTATTCCTGGCTCCTTCAGTGACAGTTTTCCTGACCGCAGACCGAAAGGTCTGGAGAGGACACTGGTGTTTGCACTGTGACTGTTGGGCTATTTGACGTGCACGGTGCTACCCGCTGCCAGTCTTCCCCCTTCACTAATGAAGGAGCAAACAGGCACAGAGAGGTGAAGTGACTTGCTTGGGGTCACCTAGCTGCTGAGTGTCAGCATCCAAAGGTCAGTCCTTCTACCCAGCTTGTCTGTGCAGTGCTGAGGAGCAGTGTCCCCCAGGGGAGTTAGTTGTGTTAGCTGCAGATAGTAAGAATGCAGGCAGCAGACGAGGGCGTTGGTCTGAGGACTGGGTGTCTGGGGCTGGACTGGAGCCTGAGCTGCCAGGACGCTCGTTCTATTCCCAGACCCTGTGGGCGTGACTCAGCTGCTGAGGGAGCTGGCCGTTTGCACACAGCAGGTTCAGACACTCTGGGAGAGCTCGGTGCCCTCATTCTGCCAACCTACCAACGCCCACGAAGGGACCCATGGGCTGAGTGTTGGTCCGGGGCTGGCCCCTGCTCAGCAGCCTGGACCTGTGAGTGGAGCAGGAAATTGGGAGGAGGCAGGGCCGGTTCCCAGAGGAGGGGGTGGCCAATGAGCAGACACAGAGCAAGGTGTCCACTGCAGACAGGATGACTGTTTATTGAAGTTCTGCTATGCGTCCAGCCTCCATGCCAAGTTTGATCTTTGCAACAACCCCGCCTGGTAGATATTACCAGCCATACTTTACATGTGAGGAGATCAAGGCACAGAGAGGGGAGGTGATTCCCCCGGAGCCACACAGCCAGGGAAGCAGTGATTTGGACCCAGGTCTATTTTTAAATTCAAGAATCTTAGATAAAACTACAGCTCCCTCTGGACTGGTTATGCTGAGAAACTTTTATGGAAAAAAGTCCCTGTTTGGTTCAGAGATAATAACATTGTAATGAGGTGTTTATTGGGTCTGTCTGCAGAGGACATCTTTGATGAATTATTTAAGCTGGCTCCAGAGAAAGTGAGCGCGGTGAAGGAGGTAAGGGAGATCAAAGCTCTGAGCGGCACCTGGCCACCCCCCCACCGCCCACCTGCGCCATGTCCCAGGGGAACCAAGGGGAAGACACAGGGCCCTCAGGGTGCTGTGGGGTGCTTTCTGCCTCATGAGCAGGAAGGTTACAAATCTGAGCCCTGCGTCTGGGGTCCCTGTTCTTTCCTGGGTAGGCTATCGTGACCTTCGTCAACCAGAAGATGGAACACCTGGGCCTGTCCGTGCAGAACCTGGAAACCCAGGTAGGGACTCAGCTGTGGGGTCCCCAGGCTGTGGGGACTGCTATCCGGGAAGAGGGCCCACAGGACACTGGGAGCCAGGCCCACCCTGTGTGGCCTGGAAGGGGTGTTACCTCTCAGAGCACTGGGGTCCTCCCCTCCAATGGTGGAGAGTGTTGATAGCAGACAGCATCGCCCACCAGGGAGCCCATGAAGTAGGGACCATGGGAGCTGTCTATGCAGCTATTACTTTTCATTGTAAAATAACCTCTTTTCATCTTTTTTCAAAATTAATCTTAGACTCCCAGATACCAGACTCAAAGCCCATAAGTGTTTCCTGAGTAACTGTGTTCGCCCACAGCGTTTGTTAGGCTTGTGCCTTGTGCCCGGTGTCATGGGTGCCGACACAGCTCCATGGCTCTGGGCTCCCCGTGGCTGACTTACACTGAATCGTCCAGGGGCAGGAAGAGAACCATACACAGTCAGAATGTCACAGTGGGTTATGGCCTTCCAAGAGGACACTGTTTTTCCCGTGCATTCTCTCAATGCACGGGCATCAGGGAAGCCGAGAGGCCAGATGCCAGCCACCAGGGGCTGGACGTACTAGTGTAGGTGTTGGGCTGCCTGGGTGATGCTCACGCAGCATGGCGGGGTGTGATGGGTGGTGGAGAGGTCAAGTCTGGCCCCAGGTGGACCAAATGGCTCATGGTGAACTTTACTGGAGCTGCTTACTTCTACGACACACTCTGACCTCAGCTAGTGAGGAATGGGGTTGATATACTCCTATGCCTGGCAGCTTAAACCAATAAAGCCCTCACTATGTGCAAGACCCTGAGAAAAGTGTGTTACATACATTGTCTCATTTGAGACCTCTCAACAATCCCCTGAGTTGGGAACTGATACTCTCCCATTTTATAAATGGTCACATTAAGGCACAGAGAGGTTGGTTAACTCATCCAGGGTCATACAGGGATTTCTGGACCTGGGATTTGAACCTAGCCTGCAGAGGCCAGAGTGTGTGCTCACTACTACCTCACACAGTGGCCACATGAGAAGTCTGTGTGTGATATGGTGTGGCGACATGGTTGGGTGGAGACACCAGACTTTGAAGCCAGATGGACATGTGTTGGTCCTGGGCTCTGAGGACACCTCCACATTGACTACGTGGCCTTGGGCCTGGACTTCTCTGAACCTCAGGCTCTTCTTCTTTTAAAATGGGTGCAAGGTGCCTGACCAGTTGTGGGACAGTGGATAGAGCATCAACCTGGATACTGATGTCCCAGGTTCGAAACCTCAAGGTCACCAGCTCGAGCGTGGGCTCATCCAGCTTGAGCACAGGGTTGCGGGCTTGAGCACAGGATCATCAACATGACCCCATGGTCACTGGCTTGAGCCCAAAGGTTGCTGGCTTGAGCAAGGGGTCATTGGACCGGCTGGAGCCCCCCCTCTGGTCAAAGCACATATGAGAAAGCAATCAATGAACAACTAAAGTGCCACAACTATGAGTTAATGCTTCTCATCTCTCTCCCTTCCTGTCTTTCACTCTTGCTCACTAAAATTAATTAATTAATTAAATAAAATGGGTGCAGGGAGACCAACCTCATAGAATTGCAAGTAACAAATGAGATAATTACTATTCAGTGTGAAGTATATTACCTGGCGCACTGTGGATATGCAATAAACAACAAATTTATGTTTAATTATATTTTAAGTGAATATAAACAGGATGATTTCTTGGGTTTCCATTCTGACTGGCTCATATTTCTCTCTCCCTTGTTAAAACAAGAATGGTGTTTGGAGAATAACAGCACGGATGACGATGGTGTTTAGAGACGGTTGGATAAAGGGGGGGGTTTGAGGTCCCTGGTTATCGTGGTGGTATTACCAGGACATATCAGCCAGAAAAGATTTCAGGACAAACAGATAACATCAGAGAGGACCTAATACGAGGGATTTCCACGAAGGTCTTCGAGTAGTGGTTTCCCTCCAATATCCAATCTTGTGTTTTGTATCTTAGAAGAGATTGAGTTGAATTATATTAGCATATGATATGCTGGTGCCAGGACGACGGCTTTATCTCTGAACTCACAGAACAGACAGAAATATTCATGCAGAAGCTGGCAAAGCGAGTCGTGTGCTGCTCTCTGATTTTTTCTGATGGAATAACTTTACACCTGACTCTATTTTCTCCTGTGCTTCTGTAGCTCGTGGGCCAGTATGTGGTTTAAGAAAGGACATGAGGCTATTTCACAGGAAATGTAAAATAGTCCTTTTACTGAGCATGCGCCAGGTGCCGGGCAGCCAATAGCTGCTTTGCACCTGCTGCAGCCCATGTTTACAACAACGCTTCAATGTCAGGGATGCTGTCCCCATTTCTCAAAGAGGAAGCTGAGGCTCAGAGAGGTTGTGGGACCCCGTGGGGCCACGCGGCCCATGGAGGTGGAGTGGGATCCTCCAGGATGTGCGCCTCCAGTGCCCTCCTTTGAAGTTTGCAGATGGCGTCATCTTACTCCTGCTGATTGGACAGCTGGGAGGCTTCTTCCTGCACCTGAAGGAATTTTACCTCACTCCCAGCTCTCCTGCGGAAATGGTGAGTTTCCAAAGATACTCCTTGATGGTCTGGCCCTGAGTGGACAGATCTTTGGAATTGGTACGACCAGTCTTTTTTTATGCACTTCCAGGTGAAGTGAAGTTTGTTCGCCCATATGTCTGTTAATCCATCCACCCATCCACCATCTACTCATCCACCATCTACCCATCCACCCACTCGCCCATCCATCCATCCATCCATCCATCCATCCATCCATCCATCGGCCCATCCACCCTCACACCTATCCATTGACTTGCCCATTCACACATCTACCCAGTTCATTTACACCTTTACCTGCCACTTATCCATCCATTTATTCACTCATTTGCCCATCCATCCATCCATCCATCCATCCATCCATCCATCCATCCATCCATCTGTTTATCCATCTGTCCATCCACCTATCCTTCTGTCTGTCCACCAGGACAGGAGGCAAACTCTTTATCTCCCTGCAGCAATGGCTTTTTCTGGAGAGGAGGAACACCTGGTGGGGTTGGGTACTCATTCCCAGGGTCAGCCTTGGGGTCATTTCTGTGAGGAGGAGAGGTTTCTGTCCATTTGATGTCCCCACGTATGTCCCTGGGGAGGGTGAGAACCCTCTGCTGTCGGTCTGGATCAGATGTTACGGCCTGCCTGGGGGTCGTGAGGTTCCATACCTTTGACCCTGGCTCACTTCCAGGTCAAGGCCTCCCACTTGGGCTCTTCATCCAGGCCTCCTCCTCAGCCTCTCCCCCTCATATCCCAGGGCCTGCCATTCAGCCCTTTGCACCGGGGACACCATCTTTAGTGGGCGTGGCCTCCACCATCCCAGGAGCAGGGATGATGCTCTTCACTTAGAGGCGGGAGCAGTGCAGTGCCTGTGGTTCTGGGGTAGTGTGAGGACAGGGGGCCTCACTTACAGGTTCTTACCACTCACCAGGCAGCTATTGCAACAGAAATGCTGTATCACAAACTACCTGAACCCCCAAGGGCTTAAAACCACTCATTCTCCTGGGTCTGCCGTGGGGTTGGGTTTGATCGGGCTCAGCTGGCCTCCATCACTCCTCTGGGGATTGGCTGGGATCACACCCTCTTGGCTGGGTCCAGCTGGGGCAGTACAGCTCTGTGCCCAGTGCCTCGCGCCCTCCTCCTGGGACTGGCAGCGAGCCCGGTATGCTTTTCTCATGGCAATGAGAGACACAGGGGACCACGCGGCAGATGAGGCCTGGGCTCAGAGCTGGCATGCATCATTCTACCTCCTTCTGTTGGCCAGAGCAGGACCTGCAGCCTTAGGGGGGTTACGGGAGAGCCCTGCAGAAGGTGTGCGTGCAGAGAGGGTGTGGGACCAGTGTGGTGATCTTCCACAGGCTTTATGTATGAACTTGTTCATTCCATCTCCATTTTCACAGGCGGAAACTGAGTTCAGAGAGGTATGGTGATTTGGTCAAGAGCACACAGTCAGAGTAGAGGCAGAGGTGATTAAGGTCGATTGAGGCCCTGGGCGCAGAAGAAAATATTGGGCCCCTTAAAAAAAAAGAAAGAGAGAGACAGGGAAAATAAAAATTCATGTTAACCATATTTTTAAACAAATAAAAAAATTATGTACTATTAATGTTAAAACTGCACATATGAAAGCAAACTTGGTGTCTGTAAAGCCAGTAGCCACGGCCATCATCACAGCCACCTGGCCTGTGCAGGTTTGCATTAGATTCAGAAACACGGCAATGAAACAATGGAGCCAAGAACTGGTGGGCCATTAGCTTTAATCCTAGCTTGCACCCGGCGTGCAAGAAATACACACAGTGGGAAAACACTTCCCTTTCCATTCAGGGTTCCCAAAGCCACAGACTTATCCGAGTTTTCCTAGGATCAAAGGTTTCTAACCTCACCAGCCTTATTCACCTCTGTTCCCCATCTCGTTCTCTCTGCACAAACTCTGCACTAACTGGATTCTCCTTCAGCACTCTGCCATCTTGGCTGCTTCTCCTCTCCAACACATGGCCTTGCTCTGCTCTCCTAGAGCATGGGCTCCTCCTAGAACGTAATCACTCTTTTGCAGGAACAGCGTGATCTCTCTTCCTTTTAAAACCTTTTGGCGCAAAAGCCCTCCCCCAACACATATTAACATAATCATGCCCATCCCAAGCAAGAAGGGCAACTAATATTATCACCTGGGCGACAGGCTTTCATGTGGGCAGTGCCATCTTTAACAAAGTGAGCATAATATATTTTATCTGCCCTACAGTGTTGTTAGAAAAAAGCGTTTTGCAGGGCCCTACAGAAGTTGGGGCTCAGGGAGCATGCCTGGTGCACCCACCATTAAATCCACCTCTGGGTAGAGGTCAGAGTGGCATCCTGGCTTGTCTGTCTCCAAAGACAGAGCTGCCTCCCCATTCTACTTCGTGAGGAGTTGGTATGAATCCTGAAGAAGAAGGAAGGGTGTGAGCCACTCTGTGGCCAAGGAGGAGGCTTACTCCACACTGCTGGGATAGTGCAGGGGCTCAGGAGGGTTGGAGCTGAGGCGAGAGACCAGACACTGACCTGTGAGCAATGGGAGAAGTGGGGGCAGGGGAGGAGCAGGGCAGGACGCATGCAGGCTGGGACCCAGGACAGCACAGGGTCCCCCCTTTGCAACTCGGGTGTTGATGGGACATCAAGGCTCATGCTCAGTATTTGGCATGCTTCCATACCCCAGTGACAAGCTAGGGACAAAGGTGACTGTGCATGCTGCTTGCCAGACCCACTGATTTTAGAATCAACTTGCAAATATGAGCCATGGTAAATGTTGGGGGGAAAGAGGCAGTTCTCTTTTAGCTCTGACCCCAAGAATGAATTTTTATGGTGTATTACTGGAAACCTCGGCTGCAGGAATGTATGATAAAGACGCTGAGGAAGTCATTAGTGGAAGAAGGTGGGAACAACAGCCCTTTCTGAAGGTGGGACACCTGGAGAATTGTTATCTTGGCAGAGCGGCTTCTCGAAATTGGGTTTGTCATTGTCAGCTCTTCTTTGCCAATGGTGTTTGCCTGAGATTGCTGTGCACTTTGAGAAGAGACGTTAGGGATAGAGGAGGAGAGAAGATCATCTCTCCTGCAAAAATCAAAACATTGGAGCCGGGAGCCTTTCCCTTCCTCCCATATTCAATTAATTCTCCCTGGAAGGTCAGAACACATCCTCCGGGGTCATACCCTCCCCTCGGCCCCAGGGAACACCACATCTCTGCCTTCATCATCTCAAACCGGGCATGCAAGAACAATGACCCTTTGGGCAGAGGATGCTGAGACAGTCCTGCAGCCTGGGGCAGCCCCTCCTGGTTCAGACTGAGCGTGGAGAGAATGTGACAAAGAGCAGTGAGTGCGACCATTTCTATAGCTTCTGTAGCAGCGATTCTCCGTGCACAGGCTCCATGGGGGCAGGAGTGGGTCTGCTCTGCCTGCCACGTGGCCAGCGCATGGTTGAGCCCTATCCATATGCTGGTCTCTGTGACAAATGGAAACTCCAGTCAAATAACTTGGGAAAACATGCATCGTCTCGAAGGTTCATGATACGCCATGACCTATTCAAGGCTCTGAGAAGTCCTGCAGCCAAGGACTTCCATATGACCCTGTCTGTTTAAGCCAACGTGTCCCTGAACGATTTGGTCATAGACACTCCTTTTTGTCCCTTGCCATGGATCGCGCCATCATGAGGAGGGCACGGTGCCTCCTCACTCTGACAGACTTTCTGAGCTTCCTGTGAATAGTGGCCATGAGAAGATAGATGAGAGCAGCAACTGCAGCCCTCATTCTACGGAATATTCCAGTCTGGGGAGCAGACTTGGGGACACAGTTGCAGGACAAGTGGCGGAGCTCTAATCTGCCCTTCCATCCCTGGAAGTATGCCCCCCACCCCCGCTTGGGACCCTGTGGCAGCTTTTGTTTCTTCTTCTTGACTGACTGGAGAGTGGACGGCCCTGCTGGGTTGGTGACCCTGCAGCTTCCACCGTCTCTCCTGCATCCTGGACCTTCCCTGGAACAGCTGCTCTGTCCATCTGATGCTCCAATGTCACTTGTCCCAGTGGAGAAGGACCTACTCACTCTGTCTTCCAGATCCCAAGGAAGGGCTGCCTTGCGGCCCCTTACAGCCCCGCAGTGAGCCAGCTGCCAGGGAGGATGCCAGCCCCTTGCCCCACGACGCAGCAGGAGTCCTTGGGGCTGGGCAGGAGGCACTCCCTGACTCTGACCCGTGCCCTTGGACCGGGACTATGACCCATCCCCTTACCTCCCTCGGGGAGGGTTACCTCTTAGGGGGCTGTGAGCCCTTTTACACATCCCACCTCCTAGCCTTTGCAGGAACCTAGACATCATCCCACCTTCAGATCTCCTGCTATGCCTTCAATTCCTGTCTATCGCGTCACCTCTGACCCACATGGCAGCCTTGGAGGGAAGGTGGGCTATTTCCATGGTACAGATGAGGAACCAGGCCAGGATGTGTGACTTGTCTGACCTGTGACTTTCGACCTGGGTTGGGGGTTTGGTGCACAGCCAGCCAGCCCAGATCTCAAGACTCCCCCTGCCCAGACCCTCCAGATGACCAGAGGCAGCCTGGGCAGGGCTGGACTCTCTCACAGGCCTTGCAAATCCACTGTACTGCCCACCGGGCCTCCAGGCTCCTGGCTGGGTTGCTATGGGAACTGCCCAGCATGTTTGAAGCTGGCTCTGGGGCTGAGATGGCTTGCCACTAGTATGGTATGTCCAGCCCCGACAGTGGACCTTTGAGTGGCTGAAACCATTAAAAGAAGTACCAGTTTGAGCTCCCAGGGGACCAGGGGCCAGGCTGTGTTAGCCCTCGCTTTTCCCACTGCACCCACGCCCTCTCTTTCCTGTTGTACCGGCTGCTGCCCTGTACAGAAGGAAGGGCGCTGCTTGGTTGTAACTGGGGCCCAAGGGAGACACTTGGGGTGGAAAGGGAGGTGACCCTGCCCTAACAGAGGGTCTGCTCTGGGCCCAGAGTTGGCAGGGCTCCCCACCCAGTGTCCAGTATCAAGGCATTGGGGAGGTGGTTGTCACTCCACTCTGCAGGTAAGCAAGGGGAGACCAGGAGCCAAGTGACTTGCTCGATTGAGTTCACCCCGTGACCAAGCTGGATTTAGGGCCTCCGTTGGCCTGGGAGGGGGCAGCTCTTCCAGCCTCCAGCCTGCTTTGCACAGGCATCAGAGTGAGACAGACCTGGTTCTAGCACCTTCTGTCTTGTGAGTTCAGATAAGCCCTAGGGCCACTAGGAGCCTCTGTTTCTTTTCTTTTTTTTAATTAGGACTTTTATTTATTTATTTATTTATTTATTTATTTATTTATTTATTTATTTATTTATTTCAGGGACAGAGAGAGTGTCAGAGAGTGGGGGATAGCTAGGGACAGACAGACAGGAATGGAGAGAGATGAGAAGCATCCTTCACCAGTTTTTTGTTGCGACACCTTAGGTGTTCATTGATTGCTTTCTCATATGTGCCTTGACTGCGGGCCTTCAGCAGACTGAGTAACCCCTTGCT
Source organism: Saccopteryx leptura (assembly GCF_036850995.1). Lineage (NCBI taxonomy): Eukaryota > Metazoa > Chordata > Mammalia > Chiroptera > Emballonuridae > Saccopteryx > Saccopteryx leptura. The sequence continues at coordinate 315,739,292 of NC_089503.1, forward strand.
CGAGCCAGCGACCTTGGGTCCAAGCTGGTGAGCTTTGCTCAAACCAGATGAGCCCACGCTCAAGCTGGCGACCTCGGGGTCTTGAACCTGGGTCCTCTGCATCCCAGTCCGACGCTCTATCCACTGTGCCACCACCTAGTCAAGCACCTCTGTTTCTTCCTCTATGCTTTGCCAATGAAACTCAGCTGGTTCTAAGGAGATCTGTCACCCACAGGGTCAGGGGCAGGATGAACCCAGGCTCTTAACCCTGGATAAGGCCCCTCCCTTGGTAGACTTACCTCCAAGTGTCACCTCCACCAGGAAGCCTTCCCTGACTCCTAGGCTGGGTGTCCTCATCAGTGACTGCATTCCCACTAGAGGTGGCCTCTTTGATGTGTGATGGACATCAGGGATGAGAGGTGGGCCTGCCCCTGGAGGCCTGGGGCCTGGATTGGGGCTGCCTCACTTTGTCAACATCTGATGGGTCTTGTCATTGTAGCTACACAATGTCACCCTGGCCCTTGAGCTGCTAAAGGATGAAGGCCTGCTCAATTACCCCATCAGCCCTGAGGGTGAGTGTGCGGGACATGGGGAGCTGTGGCCACATTCCTTGGGCAGCCAGCTTTGGGAAGGATGTGCAGAGTGGGGTGGGGGTCAGTGAGTGTTGGCATGCTCCTCTTGCTTAGCATGTGGATAATGAGCATTTATCCAGGCTTCCTTTGGGGGGGGGGGGTCACTGTGGCTTCTACCCACTCCATGGCGGAGAAGTCCCAGGGAGAGGAGATGTGGGGTCCAGGTCCCTGGGGAATGGGCTGTCCAAAGAGGTGAGACCTTGAAGCATTTCTGCTTTATAAGAGGGGTGCTGGGGAGGACTGGGCAAGAGGAGGGAAGCAGGGCCATGGGCTGGGTCCTTGGATGTAGGCCCACAGGGGTTTATGGAGTTAGCGCTGAAGCCCTGTGTCCCAGGAAACCCCTTGGTCCCAAGCAATCTGGGATGGTTGGCTTCCCCGTCCCCTGACCAGCCTGACTGGCTACCCTGCTCTCCTCTGGCCACAGACATTGTGAACAAGGACACCAAGAGCACGCTGCGGGTCCTCTACAGCCTGTTTTGCAAGCACAAGCTGAAAGCAAGCACAAACAAAATGCCCCATGGGTCCCCAAATTAACCATCACTGCCCCAAAGCTGCTTCTCTGGGCCCAGTTGGAGAGCTCCCCCACCCTGCCAAACTGTCTCCTGTTTCCGTGTGTCTGAATATCTGAACCCAGTAAGCGTGGATCCATTTTGAGCCAACCTCTGGCCTCACTTGGTTTATTTTAACAAATGTATTTCTGGGAGGGATCTTGTGAGCCTGCCAGGGTCCTAGGAAGGGCTATTAAGTGTGCATAAATATAAGCTGACCCCACAATGCAGCCTCCGCCCCCCTGGGGCCGGACGTGGAAGGTGCTGGCCTCTCATCTCCGAGGCACTCCTGGGGCAGACAGAGCGCAGTGACATGACCTTTATTCGGGTTTGAGGGTCTGGCTTTCAGGACAGAAGGGGCTCTCAGGTGTCAGGGCTGATGGCCAGACTCCTGGCCTGTCCACACTTAGCTGCTGCCCATGTGTCCCCAAACCCACGCTCCTGAGCCACTCAAGGAAGTTAACTTAGTTACTCTCCGGGGGAACTGTGTCCCAGGCCCACCCCAGAGGCTAAAACCATGAGCTTTGCCCATGTCATAAAGAAGAAATCTTTGTGTTGATTAGTGGTTCTGATTGTCTCCCAGTGTGTCCTCAGGAAGGTGTCTGATGCTCTGGGCCCTCCTGGCATCGCTGGTTTTGTGACCTTGGTGATGATGTTCTGTGCCCTACCCCATCCCAACCTCTCCAAGCTGAAAGCCCTGTGCTCTTCCCAGGACTTTCTGATACCTTCATCCCACCCACCCAGGAGCTTATCACTCACAAGAGGAGGGGGGCATTCTTGAGGAGAGAATGGAGGAGGAATGGACACCTTGAGGGGTTCTGGTGCTTGTGGGTGGGTGAGGGAGCGACTTTTACCAAGGAGACTGAGGAGGGGACAGGGAGCCCTTCCCTCCATTCAGCCCACCATCCACCACCCTGGCTCTCCCCGTCTCCTTCTCCTCCATCCCAAGAAATCTAACTGCAGCTGAAGTTGCCGTAGAAGTTGGAAGCAGGATATTTCTAGTGGCCTGAACTGGAAGGCATCCAGGGCCCAGGGAGGCGCTGGCAGGCTTGGGCTGGGTGTGCAAACAGCTTTGGAGTGACAGGAAATGCCTCGAAGGCGGGGGTGCCTGGGAGTCGAGCCGCATCCCAAAATAATCCGGGGGGCAGCTGTCTCGGATGCCGAAACTGGGTCTGGCTGCCGGAGCTGCGGGAAGCCCCAGGCCCCACACCAGCCCTGATCGGGGAACAGATGGCACCAGGGATATTTTTTTTTCTTTTACCAAAGTCAGCTGGTAAGTGAACAGCTTGTCTAGAGAAAAGCGTGTTTCTCCCCGTCTCTGTGGTAACAGATCAAAGCTGCCACCTTCCTCTTCCACAGTCCCTGTCCCTATGGCCTCCATCCTTGTCAGACCTGGGTGGCCGTGGCAGAGGGCATCACAGGCTTTTCTCACCTCAGAGTTCACAGGGTTCACACCCGTGGGCGGGTTTGTCCCAGGGGGCAGCTGGGCCCCTCCGTTCATGGGGACTTGGGCCGAGCTGGGGAAGCAGACTGAGAGGCCTGGTGGGTGGGAAAAGGAACAGTGACAACGTCCTAGGAACTGGCCCAGTGACCTGCATCGACCAACAACTGCATGGATTCATTCATGTATCCATGAGCATTTCAAATCACTTGGTATGCTTATTGCCTATAAAAGAATCAGTCCGCAGGTGAGCTTTCACATCTGCAGAAATCCTTGTGCACAAGCCACTCCTCGCAGACTTTTCCTGAGAACCCACCGTGTGCAGGCCCCATGCTTGGATCTGAGGGCATAGAGGCAGCTCAGGTGGAGGCTGGGTCCTCGAGGAGTTTACAGGTGGCTCAGGCTGGGTCCCAGAGGAGCTCACAGCTCTAGTGCAGGACTTGGGGTGGTGCAGTGCTTGTGTGTGAATCTGGAGGGTGAATCCCAGGCCCCTCCTCTACCTGCTCTGTGACCCTGGGTGAATCACCTGCCTGAGCCTCAGTTTCCTTCTCTGTCAAGAGAAGCTACTCTTTGTGGGGTTATTATGACAGCTAAGGAAGAGAACCCATTTAAAGAGCTTGAAACATTGCTGGGCTCCAGTAAGATGACATCACCATCACCACCATCACCACCACCACCACCACCACCACCACCACCATCATCATCACCATCACCACAGCTACAAAAACAGAACTAAAAGCCCTTCCCTCCGTGGTCCTGGTGAGAATGCCATGGTGTGAACCCAGGGCTAGGCACTCATGAGCTAGCTCATCAGGTGAACCCTACCTGGATTTTTCATGTCCCCATCCTCCAGTCTCTGCTTGTGGAACTCACAACACTACCCAGCACATTGGAGGCACTGGGTCATTATCTGCCATAGTGACTGCTTAGCTCTTCCAAGTGAGGCAGACCCACACCTGCTGTGTCAACTCGAGCTCACCCAGCTGGTCTGAACGTGACACTCCAGGACACCAACCTTAAAGCTGAGCTCAGCTCTAGACCCACTACTCTGACCTCTTGCCAGTTCCCTCGGCCAATGAGCTGGGCCAGTGGGTTCAGCAGCTCAGCTGAACGCACAGAAGTAAATGGAGGACCACCATCTCCAGGATCCTTCTCCTTCCCCTTGTTGTCTGAAGCCAAAGGCGTCAGTGTGACATGGTGAGAAGGCCTGGTCTACAATTCCACTGGGTCTCTGAATGGCTGCATGGTCTTGGGCAAGTCACTGTCCTTCTCTGAGTTTCCTTACCTGTAAAATGGGAGCAATCCTCCCTACCTGGGTGAGCCCCCAGGATTGCAGTCATAAGGATTAACTGAAACGGTTGCGGTTGCGGGCAGGGTCTGGAAGAGTGCTATCAGCTAAACAACGACCATGGCTATTGGACCCTCCCCTTTCCTCAGCTACTGTGGCCCAGGGGGCCTGGCTGCTCAGCTCACCAAACCCACCCATGCGGGGCATGCAGCTAGACTACATTTCCAAGCCTCCCTTGCAGTTTGACGTGACTGTGTAACTGAGTCGTGTAACGTGAAAAACGTAAGATGACGTTGCAGGGCCTGGTTCCCAAACCTAGTCCCCTGTAAGACCCTCGAGGCTCCTTGATGTGCAGTGATAACGGGGGAGGGGTTTGCAGAAGAGAGTGGTGATCTTGGAGGCCACATGCTGAAGCCGGAGGAGCCACGCCCAGGGGAACCGAGAGCTGCCCACCCATCAGGTTTTGAACCATCCACAAGTAAGACGTGTTTGACTTTCACCCTTTTGGTGTCTGTTGCGGCAGCTGGTGGCACCTTGACTCAGCAGTTGCTTCGATGCTGCTATTCCTTTTGTTTGTTTTATTTAAATTATGTAGGGTTTTGTTGTTTCTAGAAGTTCTGCTTTCTTTTCGAAATTTCTCAGCCATTTGACAGCATCTGGTTCCTTTCATGTCTGATCCTCCTTTGACTTCTGTGCACTAGATGTTTTCTATGTCTGGCGTTTGACGCTTGGGGGCCTGAAGCCTGGCTGTGTTCCATGTGTGCTCTTTCCCCCGTATGTCTTCCATGAGTGCCGCCCGTGGTCCTGGCTGCTCACTAATTACTAATTCTTCAAGGCCCACGTAGACAACGGGCTCTTCCAGGGATTAATTCCCATCGGCTTCAGCTGGGTAGGGAGCGGCCCTCTGTGATGGCTCGTTTTAAATTCATCTCTAGTCTGAGACACGTGGTCCACACGCCAGTATAAACGCACATTGGGCCTGGCACAGCTGTGGTGTGACTTAAGGGAGATGTCCCCTTTCCCCTCCAATGGCAGTACTGATACCAGCAAGTCTGCTTGCTTTCTGTTCTTCAGCCCCCCACTCCTCCCCATCCCCACCCCACCTACCTCCACCCACCCTCCCCCTCCTCCTCCACCCCATCCACTCTACCCCACCCCACCCTCCCCCTCCTCCTCCCCTACCCCAACCCAAACCACACCCCCAACCTATCCCAACAGGGAGAGCCCAGCTTGCAACTGTTCGGTATCTGACTCCCATGCTGGCAGGCCAGGGCTCTCCTCCCACCTAGAGCCACGTGGTCATAGCAAAGGAAGATCAGGTGACTGGCTTGGCACACGTGACCTCCCCTCCCCCCACAAAGCCAGCTTTGGCAGCTGCTTACCTCTGGGGACTTCTAATTTAACTCCTGGTTCTCTGGATCCTGACAGTTTTTATATTTTTGCTCTTGCTTGCTCAGTGTAGGGCATTTTAACGCATGGATTATATATGTATGTGCACATATAGAAAAGCACATCTATGTGCACAAATTCATATGTCATTTCTTCCTTGCTTTGCAGTGGGATGATTGCTCAGTGAATACTTTGCCATAATGTGGAAAACTGTTTGCACATTGCAGATTGTTAATCAGCAAAGCACCTTTAAAATTCTCTCTCCATCTCTCCCTCCTCAAGTCTTCACGTGGAGATTGATATCTGCTTCCCTACCCATTCTCGTCCACTCTCTGCTCCTGGTCAGGGCCACTCAACACCCCCCCACCCACACACACACACACACACACTCCTGTCTCCCAGTCCTCGCCCTCAATGCAGCATGGTAGTAGTGGGGGAGGGGCAGCACTGTCCCAGGGATGGCATTAGTGTGGCATGTGCAGGGGAAAGGCTGCTCTGGGGACGGGAGCTGGGGGCAGAGTGGGCCAGGTGCAGAGGGAAGGAATAGGTCTGAGGTCCCAGGCTGAGGAGGAAAGGAACAGGTGCAGAGGAGCCCACAGCCTGAGGTGGAGGGGAGGCCCCACAAGCTTACCTGTCAGAGGCAAAGGCCCCAGGTGTCACTGGCCTGGGCCCAGGAGGCAGATGCTATGCAACTATCAGGCAGGCCTTTCTAACAGGAATGCCAGGCAAGGATGGCATGGGCTGCCTTAGAGGTGCATGAGCACAGGGAAGATACCCACCTTTCAGGGAGTCTATACAGGGTTCTGGCATCCCATGGGCAAGGGGGGAATGGGGTACCCCTGATGGGCTGGGTGCAACATTCTGGGCCAGGGGCCTTGCTCAGACCACCTGGGCCCGGGGTCCAGTGCCCTGTCTTGTCTGCCCTGGTCCTCAAAACCTGGGCACTGGTGGTCAGACGGGGCCACCAGCTGATGTCCATCCACCACTTGGGGCCCAGGAGGACAGGCATCACGGCTAGGTGACCAAGGGTCAGACCCAGAGCCCCTGGGTCGCACATTCCACACCAGGCACACTACTCTTGCTGCTTAGACCTTACATGTGTATAACTCACTTGGGTGTTGATGCAGACGCTGTGTCACAACGGGCAATAGATAGTGGTCCCCAACCCCTGGGCCGTGGACCGGTAATGGTCCGTGGGCCATTTGGTACTGGTCCGCAGAGAAAGAATAAATAACTTACATTATTTCCATTTTATTTATATTTAAGTCTGAACGATGTTTTATTTTTAAAAAATGACCAGATTCCCTCTGTTACATCCATCTAAGACTCACTCTTGACGCTTGTCTCGGTCACGTGATATATTTATCCGTCCCACCGTAACGGCTGGTCTGTGAAAATATTTTCTGACATTAAACCGGTCCGTGGCCCAAAAAAGATTGGGGACCACTGCACTAGATGGTCCCGCTGGACTTGCCTGACCCCGGGTCCCAGCTGTAGATGCTCTCAGTTCCTGGTCCGGGTAGAGTTTGGACACTGTCCCAGTGATTCTGACAGGCAGCCGGGGTTCAGACCCGTAGTTCTCATTCACATAGGAATAGAAACCCATTGCCTCTCCTTGTTCATCTTCCATTTTGATAGAGAAATATCTATCTTCTCTGAGAAAAAAAAACAAACACAAAAAACAGCACATGTGATGCTCAGCAGTGACTGGCGGGCCCAGGACAGGACCGGTGAAAAGGAGACACGGAGAGAGGGGACCCCCCCGAACCCTGTGGGGTCTTGGATGGCCACCGCCAGGCGGGATGACGGGGAGAGGATTATGTTTCTTTGTTGTGTGTTCTAGGCTCCTCAGCTCGCCTCTGTTCTTGTCCTGCCATCTCTGGGCCACAGTGGTCACTTCCAGCTCTGGCCTAGCAACCACATTGCATGTGACATCTTTGTGCCTTGACCACCCCCCACCCCACCCCCACCCCCCCGCTCTGATTCGGCCTGCGCTGCACTCTGGGTGCCGTGTACACGGGTGGGCGGCTGCCTGCTGAGCGCCGGTGCCCGGTACAAGTGTGGAAACTGTAGAAGCTTCGAGTCCTGGGACCCCAGGGCTAGGACCCCACGTGGCTTCTTCCCAGTGGAGCCCCTGGCTCCCTTTTCTCTGCCCTCCTTCCCTGCCTTCCCAGCTTGGGGTCCCGCACTGCCAATCAAATCCATTACTCACCCACCAAAACTGCCCTCAGAGGCAAAGTGGAAACTGGCTGAAAAGGCAGGGCATGGGTTCAAATCCTTACTCCGCCCTTTATCTGCTGGTGAGCTTGGGGGAGGGACTGGACTTTCTAAGCCCACGTGTCCTTGTTGTGAGGGGGAATCACCTGCAGACGGCTCACCGGTCTGTGCTGGGCGTGGTGCTGCTGTTGGGCCAAGTGCCTGTGGCTGCTCTGTGCACCTCGAGCTTCTCACAGCTGGATGGCCGGGCTCTGAGTGTCCCAGGAGGAAGTGGGTGGCCTTTGAAAACCCAAACAGGAAGTCACATGGCAGGCTTTTACTGTGCTCTGTGTCTGACACAAGTCACAAGCTGCTCATGGCCTTGGCCATGGAGGGTTTTAGAGGCAAGGAGCAGGTGTAGCTCAGGCAGAGACCAGAGTCAGGGCCCCTGAGGGGAGAACGCTGAGATCAGATGGGGCTGGAGAAGGTTCTAGCCCAAAATGAATCACACTGTCTAGCGCAGCAGGGGAAGGAGCCTCAGGCAGGCCCTGTGGACAGCCGGCCTAGGTCAAGCTGTTCTCCAATGGGTGAACAACCCAGACCCTGTCTTGGGTGAAGATAGAAAGTATTGTAAATGCATCTTGCCTTGACCACATGGGCCAATTTGGGAGGTATAGGGGAGTGGGAAGGAAGGTGGCCAGGTGCTGGTTAGGATGTCCTGGGCTACTACTCCAGGTGTGGCAGCCCTGGCAGGGTGTGGGCCTGGGGCCTGAGGCTGCAACCCTCCCGACGGGCTGCCAGGGCCAGTTCCCCCAACCCTACTCCAGGATGTGTGGTCTGACAAAGGACGTCCCCTCTTGATTTGTGAATGTGTTTTTAGGGAAAATCTTACACAAGTATAAAATCCTTTTGACACTCTTAGCAACAAATTTCACATGCTGTTTCTGTTGATAAGAATAAAATTACTTAGGAGAAACATCAGCTTCAGGCCAAAGTTCCCTCCGGTTGCACTTGTCATTTTGGTGACTTGTTGCGACTGAAGGCACATTGAGGCATTTGGTCTACACGTGCCAGCTCAGCATGGTTTGGAAATACAATTCTGAATCTTTGTGCTACCTTAAATGGGAGTTGTCGGACACTTTAGATAGGAGCCCAGAGAGGCTGATAACTTACTGGGGCCACATAACCACATGACCAAGCCGGGAGACTCACGTGTGACAAGCCCAGGGTTGTGACTTGGGAGCTGTAATATCTGTAACCAGATGTTAAGAGTGGATGTGACCTTGCCATGTTAACAGAAGGAGAGGCACCAGGTGAGGGTACCTCGACCCTGCCCTGGACCTGTCCTTCCCTCACTCTGTTAGCATTTGTGGACACTTGTCACCTGAACAGTTGTCCATCTTTGTGAAGCTTCCTGGGGCTGCTGGAACAAATCCCCACAGACCGGGAGGCTAACGCAACAGAGGGCATCATCTCACTGTCTGGAGGCCTGGTCCCAAGGTCAAGTGTCCGCAAGGCTGGGTCCTTCTGCAGGCCTCTCCCCAGCGTCGGGTGGTTCCTGGCTGTGCCTCTGTTCCCACGTGGGCTTCCGTCAGGATCTCTTCTGTGACTGTGTCTCAGATCTCCCTCTTCTCTGTCTTAATATGTATTAAGATGCCAGTCATTGGATCCAAGACGACTTCATCTTAACTACATCTTATAAAGACTCACAGGTTCTGGGAATTGAGACATGGACATGTCTTTTGGGGGACAGTTCACTGCAGTCTTGGAAAATGCACAGGACCCTGTGGGGCTGTCCCAGGCAAGGGAAATAGGCATGTGGTTCCTGAGGGCAGGGCTGGGCCAGGGTGAGATGAGAGGAGCTGGATTTGGGCTTAGAGCCAGGAGGAGCTGCGGCAGAGTCCAGTGAGCGTCCTAAGCTCAGGACCCCATGCTGGCAGGAAGGAGGACTTCCAAAGGTGGGTGAGCAGCCAGGCCCTCAAGCCTGACCCTGCAGTGACCTCCTTGAAGGCTCTGCCCACTGTGAACAGGAGCCCACCACCAGCCTCCTCCTGGCACTGCTCAGAGCAGGGGAAGATCATAGAGGCCTGGAGAGGCAGGGGCAGGGACAGGAAGGGGAGGACACGCCTGGGGTAGCACACACCCAGGTGGTGTCCTGCAGGCTCGAGAGGGGAACAGTGCCCTGCTGCCAAATGCGCAGTCACCAGGTCCAGTTTCCGCTCCTGGTTGAGGACATGGAGGCCGGCTGCCTACCCCGGGGGGTCCTCTATCCTCAGAGGCCAGCAGTATCCCCATGCTGTGTGTCCACAGTTATCAGCTTAGTTGTCACGGCTCCCTGTTGTCAATGTGAGGCAGCTCCTGTCGCTATCTCTCACCACCCCTGGTCTCTGGGTTTGTCACTAGCTCGCTCCACCCTGCAGTCTCTGCGTTGCCTTAGCACTGTCTGGACTCTCCCCCCTCCCTGCCTTTTGCTGCCTTCTCAGCTTCCTGTCTCTCTGTCCGCAGAGGGCAGCGACCTTCTAGGTCATATGTGCCCTGAGCCTCATCTAGAACAGTGCTCAGCACATCATAGGAATTCAAAAGAGAAGTTTCTCAACAAGAACTCTCTAACATTCTGAAGCATCTAACAATGGAATGAGCCACTTAGTGGTAGTGAACTCCCCACCCTTAATGGTATACAAGCAGTAGTTGGATGAGCATTTGTCAGGGTGCCTTGGAAGAACGAAAGCAGAAGATAGAGCTCAAGCTTAGGGCAACCCAGCCCCCCTCCAAGGGGCTCTAACCTCCCAATGTTCCCCTCCCTGTCCTGATACCATCTTTCTACGAGACACTGGATGATGCCGTGCCCCTCTCTGGGGTCCAGTCTGTCTGCAGTTCTAGAAAACAAGAGGTGGCAACATCTATTTGGTTGAACCACTCAGATAACAAAGACCAATATTTATTCATTTTCATATTCAGAAATTAGACTGAGAGCCACAAATAGACATTCCTAACAGGAGCCCATCTGGCCCTGCTTCTTGGGCTCAGGCTGTGGATTCCTTGTGAAGTCACGTCTTGCTGCCTCCTCCCCTGGGGTTTGGCTTAACTATTTGCCAGCCACGTGGTGGCTGGCTGACAGCGGCCAGGGTGTTCTTTTAAAAGGATGCATGCTGCTCCAGACACGGACCCACCTGAGCCCTGTGCCTCTGCAAGGTTCCGGGGCCCGCCCTCCTCTTGGAGTTGGGGGGCAGTACAGGGTGGAGCCAGGACAAGCGGGGTGAGGGTGTGGAGCCCTTCGGCTGGAATGGCCCATCAGAGCCAACGCTGCATGGAGCAAGGCCCCTCGTTTTGGTTTCTGTTGCTCACCTGGCCCCGCCCACCACTCCGAGCTCTGGATAGGTCTTCAGACAGCTTCCCCATCATCAGGTCTTAGCATCAGCGTTCACACGTCCAGGTAGTTCTCCTGTCTTCATAAAAGTCTTCACCTCCCACTTATTCTGCCCTCCTGCTGTTTCCTTTCCCTCTTGATATCAAAGCTCTTTGAAAGAGCAAAACTCCCTATCTTTTTTGTCTCCTCCCAAACCTTGCAAGCAAGCTCTATACCCTGTGGAGTCCCTAAATCTGCTCTAAATGAAGTCACTGACCCCCAAACCAACATCCACGATCACTGGCCAGACCTTCAGCTTCCTGACCTATCAGAGTTGGCAGCATCTGCCTTGGCCAAGGGGCCCTCTCTCCTCCTGGCTGTCCTACCCTTTCCTGGTTCGTGGGACCCCTGGACACATCTGCCAGTGCCTCCTTACTCCCTTGCTGCTTCTTCCTGTTTCCTTGACCTTGAACATGTCAGAATGTCTCAGAACTCAGTCCTTGGACTGTGTCTCCTTATATTAACCACTTGCTCCCTCAGTGGTCTTGTCCCATGGCTTTAAACACTGAGATGCCAGTGACGTCCATGTTCTATATCTATCCTGAGCCTCCGTCTGACCTCCAGCCGGGTTCCCAACTACCTCCGTGACAGTTCCACTGGATGTCAAAGCCACCTCTTGTGAAGCTCAGATGCTCCCCCCAGGTTCCTGATTGCCTTCCCCCCTCTCAGTCTTGGCCAGTGGCAACCCCATCTTTCCCTTGCTCAGGCCGAGAACCTTGGGTTCACCCGTGGCACCCCTCTTTCTTTCTCTCACCCCTATCCAGTCTGTCAGGAAATTATGTTGGCTCTTCCTCCAAAACAATTCCAGGATCTGACCACGTCTCACCACCCCCACTGCCTGCATCTGGGTACAAGCCCTCCTCATCCTTGCCCCTACCATCAGTTCTCAGTGCAGCCATCAGAATGAGCCTTGAAAGACATTAAGCCAGAGCATGTCCCTCCTCTGCTCAAAATCTTGCAAAGCCCCCCACTTTTTACCCGAAATACCAGCCAAGGTCCTTAACAGGGGTCTACCAGGCCTTGTATAGCGGGACTCCTGTATCTTCTCTGCATCACTTCCTCTGCTCACCCCCATCCCCCAGCTTGCTCCAGTTGCCACGCTATGAGGAAGCCCAAGTAGCCACACAGAGAGGCCCGCATGGGGGAGAACGAGGTCCCTGCCCAATCACCTCAGCTGAGCTCCCCGCTTGTTGCCAGTATCTCCAGCTGTGTGAGGCAGTCCATGCTGGACCCCCCAGCCATCCCAGCGCCCTAGCCCAGCCCATAACATGTGAAGTGCAGAAGCCCCACGCTCACCACGCAGAATTGTCATAGTAAATGGCTATGGGTGTTTTAAGCTACTGAGTTTTGGGGTGGTTTTTTATACAACAGTAAATAACCTAAACAACTGCCCATCTGAGGAGTGGGTTTAAAAATGTGTTTTAATGACATGAAGACAGACCTGCATACATGTCTACACGATGACAAACTGTGCTAGCAGTCTGTTCTTCTGGCATTGTTGTGTTCCACTTTCCTATTTTGCCTGGCTCCCTTCTCTCCTTCCCACACATGCACCCCACATCCCCGGATCACGTTGTCGTATTGTTTTGAACACTTATGCAATCATGGACTGATGTATACTGACACGGGGGGGGGGGGGGTCATCATGTCACAAAGATGCAATCAGAGCTCTATTCTCTTGTCTATACTTTGCTTTTCTGATTTGACAATCCCTCCAAATCCCCTGTAGAACTCCGCTTCATTCTTTTGAATGGTTGCATAAATTTCCACAGTGTGGCCTTTCTCTCTACACTCGTTAGACGTTCCCAGGGGTGTGCTGGAGGTGGCACATGCTGACTGGTGACAGCCTGTTGTTAATTTTGTGAGCCAGTTATTAAAATGCGGCCCTGTAAAAAAATTTAATTCTATAAACTTATAATTAAATGCATTAAAAACAGGGGTAATAAATGCTCTAACATGCTAGTGCGGGCATGCATCTGTGCATCTCTCCCATGACCAGATGTTACGGGGAGGTTCAAAGGTGGCCCCGGTGAAAGCATACACAACAATGGTAACTGTCACCCACGGAGAATCAGGGCTTGATCTGGTGATGTTCTGTTGGCTGTCTAGATTCAGGAAATGTTAGCAGTGATGATGCAAATGCAACTTACAAGTGTGTCAGGTCTGTAGAGACAGTGTTGTGAACAGCTCCGGAAATAGAGGGACTAGTCTCTCTCCCAGGATTTGAACAGTTATTCAGTCCAACAAAGAGGGCATTCCTGCCACTGACGGTGAGTGGTGTGTCAAGTCTTCTCTGTCTCACGTTCACCTTGCCCCTAACAAAAATTCAACTGTCCAATAACGGTCTCATTGGCCCTCCACTTGTTCATTGGTTGCGATAAACCTGTGGAAATTAGTGGACTATACAGAATCTACAATGAAGAGGATGATATACTTTGTTACCATTTGGAAACTTTGGGCTGATGCATTTGATAATAAATACAGGGTTGCACATACAGGCTTGTGGTTTGTTTGTTTGTTTTCTGGAGAACTGTTGGTTTAGCGTTGGTCCCCCAGCACCTGGCTCCGTCTGTGGGCTCAGGGTCCTCCTGCTGCCACCCCAGTGCGGGATCCCATTCCGTCCCATCCATCCAGGGTCAAAAGCGGTGCCTAGTTTCAACTTTAATAGATACTTTCAGACTGCTTTCCACAAAGGTTCTAACAGTCCCCACTTGTAGCTGCAGCACATGAGCACCCTCCTCTCCCACAGCTGCTGATGACAGATTTGTGGGTTTGCTTTGTGCTGGTCTGATAGGTGCGAAGTGGCATCTCATTACCTCCCTGCGCTCCCTCCGTTTGCGCCAGAGCATTTGGAAGTCTTTTCATCCTTTTGCTGTCATTTAGATTCAGGCTGTGATTGCCTCTTGATGTCCCTTTTTCCTTTGTCTGGAGGTTGGGTTGCTGAATCCCTTCCTGCCGACTGGCTCGTGCTCTCTGTAAATTAAACATTGCCTAGTATGTGTTCTCTGAGTGTTAATGGTGTCAATTCACATTTGTGTTGTCTTTTGTAGTACAGAAATTAATTTCAACATTGCCAAATGTTTCTTATTTTTCCTCCAGCTCCTGCTTGTCTGGTCTTGATTAAGAATGTTTCTCTACCTTGTGAGTGTGCACATAACCCTTTAGAATTTCTTGCTACATTTCTGTTGTTTTGTTTAGGTCTTGAATATAAAGTTTCTTTTCACTTGTGGCTAAAATAGAGGTCCAGTCGTTTTATTTTTCTCCTAGATGGGAAACCAGTCATGCCAGCATCACTTGTGAATTTTTGTGAAACAACCATACTAATTATGTATTCATGAAGAATTCCCCACTGTACTAAAACACCACTTTTCTTATGTTACATTATCGTATATACTCATATATTTCTGTATTCTAATCTGTGTGTCTGTTTGGATGCCAACAGCATACTGATTCAATCATAGTGCGACAATATACATCACTAGTTCTGGGATGAGGTTATAAGAGTCTCTCTCCCCCACCCCTACTTCCTTTTGGTGGTATTTACCATGGGGAAGCTCTGTGTTGAAATTGTGGAGATACGAGGCGGAAGCAGTTAGATCCCTGAGCCACTTTGTGGAGGGGACTTTACTGGGGCGTTACCTGCTTGTGTCTCTGCATGAATGGTGAGTGACCTTCTCTGCCTTCCCTTAGCACAGCTGAGCCTGTGTTTGCTGAACTTGTAGTGGTTTCTTCTTTTCAATTCCTGACACTGGGAATTTGTGTCTTCTCTCTTTTTCTTGATTAGTTTGCCAAGGATTTTTCAATTTTATTGAATTTTCCCAAAGAGTTCGTGCTTGCCTTCGATGAGACTCCTTTAGATGATTTCCTTTTTTGTTAGCCTTGCACTCATCTTCATTGTTCTTTTCCTCTTGTTTGTTTGATTTAACTGTTCAATTTTTTTTTTAATTTGTGGAAAGGATGGCTGATTCATTAGTTTCCAGTTAGTTAAACTTGTATGTCAATTTGGGGATGATTGCCATCTTTACTATGTTGTCTTCCAATTCAGTAACACAGTATGTCTCTTCATTTATTTAGATTTTTGATTTAAAAAATTTTTTTTTAAATTTTAATTTATTGTGTTTACATAGATTCTAGTGTCCCCCTGAGTGCATCCCCTCCCTGTGTTCCCCACAACATCCCCCTTTTCCCCCTCCCGGCAACACCCTCCCCCTTTCCCTCCAGGATTTGCTTTTCTGCTCTCTATAACGTTGTGTTATGTGTGTATAATTTCACCAATCTCCTTCCCTTTTCTGATTCCTTCCTATCAACCACTTTCCCTCTGGACCCTTTGATCCCACCTCTGTCTCTATTCTGTTCCTCAGTTCATATTGTTCATCAGATTCCTCAAATGAGTGAGGTCATATAATATTTTTCTTTTTCTGCCTGGCTTATTTCACTTAACATAATAGTTTCCAGGTCCATCCATGTTGTCGCAAAAGGTAAGATTTCCTTCTTTTTGTGGCCCCATAGTATTCCATTGTGTATATGTACCACAGCTTTTTAATCCACTCGTCCACTGACGGACACTTGGGCTGTTTCCAGATCTTGTCTATTGTAAACAACGCTTCCATAAACATGGGGGTGCATTTCTCCTTTTGAATCATTGATGTGGTGTTCTTGGGATATATTCCTAAAAGTGAGATGGCTGGGTCAAAAGGCAGTTTCATTTTTAATTTTTTGAGGAAACTCCATACTGTTTTCCACAGTGGCTGCACCAGTCTGCATTCCCACCAGCGGTGCAGGAGGATTCTCTTTTCTCTACATCCTCGCCAGCACTTACTATGTGTTGTTTTGTTAATGAGCGCTATTCTGACTAGTGTAAGGTGACATCTCATTGTGGTTTTAATTTGCATTTCTCTAATGATTAGCGATGTTGAACATTTTTTTCATCTGTCTATTGAATATCTGTAGGTCCTCTTTGGAGAAGTGTCTATTCTTTTTTTTTTGCCCATTTTTTGATTGGATTGTTTCTCTTCCTGGTATTAAGTTTTACAAGTTCTTTATAAATTTTGGTTATTAACCCCTTATCAGATGTATTGTCGAATATATTCTTCCATTGTTTGGTTTGTCTTTTTATTCTGTTCATATTGTCTTTAGCTGTGCAAAAACTTTTTGGTTTGATATAGTCCCATCTGTTTATCCTGTCCTTTATTTCCCTTGTGTGTGGAGATAAAGCAGCAAATATTTTGCTGCGAGTGATGTCTGAGAGCTTACTGCCTATGTTTTCTTCTAGGATGCTTATGGTTTCATGACTTACATTTAAGTCTTTTATCCATTTTGAGTTTATTTTTGTGAATGGTGTAAGTTGGTTGTCTAGTTTCATTTTTTTGCAGGTAGCTGTCCAATTTTCCCAACACCATTTGTTAAAGAGAGTGTCTTTACTCCATTGTATGCTCTTACCTCCTTTGTCAAATATCAATTGTCCATAAAGGTGTGGGTTTATTTCTGGGTTCTCTGTTCTGTTCCATTGATCTATATGCCTGTTCTTATGCCAGTACCAAGCTGTTTTGAGTACAATGGCCTTGTAGTATAACTTGATATCAGGAAGTGTGATACCACCCACTTTATTCTTCTTTTTCAAGATTGCTGAGGCTATTTGTGTTCTTTTTTGGTTCCATATAAATTTTTGGAATATTTGTTCTATATCTTTGAAGTATGTCATTGGTATTCTAATAGGAATTGCACTGAATCTATAAATTGCTTTGGTTAATATAGACATTTTAATGATGTTTATTCTTCCTAACCATGAACATGGTATATGCTTCCACTTGTTTGTATCTTCCTTGATTTCTTTTATCGATGTTTTATAATTTTCTGAGTATAAGTCTTTAACCTCCTTGGTTAAATTTACTCCTAGGTACTTTTTTGTTGTTGTTGCAATAGTGAAGGGATTGTTTCCTTAATTTCTCTTTCAGACAGATCATTATTGGTGTATAAAAATGCCTCTGATTTCTGAGTATTAATTTTATATCCTGTCACTTTGCTGAATTCATTTATCAGGTCCAGTAGTTTTATGACTGCGACTTTTTGGGTTTTCTATGTACAGTATCATATCATCAGCAAATAATGATAGTTTTACTTCTTCTTTCCAATTTGGATGCCTTTTATTTCTTCTTCTTGTCTGATTGCTGTGGCTAGGACTTCCAGAACTATGTTGAATAAGAGTGGTGAAAGGGGGCACCCCTGCCTTGTTCCTGATCTTAAGGGGATTGCTTTTAACTTTTGCCCATTGAGTATGATGTTGGCTGTGGGTCTGTCATAGATGGCCTTTATCATGTTGAGGTATATTCCCTGTTTCCTACTTTGCTGAGAGTTTTGATCAAATCTTTGATCAAGATTTTATCAAATGCTTTTTCTGCATCTATTGAAATTATCATGTTGTTTTCTCCTTCTGTTTGTTTTTGTGATGAATCACATTGATTGATTTGTGAATATTGTACCAGCCTTGCCTCCCCAGAATAAATCCCACTTGATCATGATGTATGATTATTTTCATATATTGCTGGATTCAGTTTGCTAATATTTTGTTGAGAATTTTAGCATCTAAATTCATCAAGGATATTGGCCTATAGTTTTCTTTCTTTGTGTTGTCTTTGCCTGGTTTTGGAATCAGAATTATGCTCGCCTCATAAAAGGAGCTTGGAAGTTTTCCCTCCTCTTGAATTTTTTGAAATAGCTTGAGAAGGATAGGAGTTAATTCTTCTTTGAATGTTTGGTAGCATTCACCTGTGAAGCCGTCTGGCCCAGGGCTTTTGTTTGTTGGGAGTTTTTTAATAACTGTTTCGATCTCATTTGTTGTAATCAGTCTATTTAGGTTTTCTGATTCTTTCTGATTGATTTTTGAGAGATTATATTTTTCAAGGAATTTGTCCATTTCACCTAGGTTGTCTAATTTTTTGGCATACAGTTCTTCATAGTATTTTCTTACAATCCTTTGTATTTCTGCTGTGTCAGTTGTTATTTCTCCACTCTCATTTCTAATTTTATTTATTTGAGTACTCTCTTTTTTTCTTGGTGAGTCTGATTAAAGGTTCATTGATCTTGTTTATCTTTTCAAAGAGCCAGCTCTTGGTGTCATTGATTCTCTGTATTGTTTTTTAGCCTCTATGTCATTTATTTCTGCTCTGATCTTTATTATTTCGTTCCTTCTAGTTCCTCTGGGCTTTACTTGCTGTTCTTTTTCTAGTTCTTTTAGATGCAGGGTTAGGTTGTTTATTTGAGCTTTTTCTAGCTTCTTAAGGTATGCCTGTAATGCTATGAACTTCCCTCTCAGGACTGCTTTTGCTGTGTCCCATAAATTTTGAGTTGTTGTATGCTCATTTTCATTTGTTTCAAGGAAATTTTTGATTTCTTCCTTGATCTCATTGTTGACCCATTTATTATTTAATAACATGCTGTTTAGTTTCTAAGTGTTTGAGTGTTTTTCAGTTTTTCTATTGTAGTTGATGTCTAGTTTCATGCCATTTTAGTCAGAGAAGATGCTTGATACAATTTCACTCTTCTTAAATTTGTTGAGGCTCGTTTTATGATTTTTTTTTCATTTTATGATTTTTTTTAACCAACATATGATTTTAAGTTTCAAGTTGCATGCATTGCACAATTTTAATATGTATTATATCTTTTATGCTCAAATATTTTCTAAGTTCCATGATCTTTTTTTCTCTGAGCTCAAGCTATTTATAAGTATATCTCTTATTTCCCAAACTAGTCAGAATTTGCTAGTTATCTTTTTTTTTTTCTTCATAGATTTCTATGTTAATGGCATTCTGGTTAAAAAAAAAAGTCCTCTGAAGTTGGTTGAGACTTGATTAATTATCCATTGTGTGAAACTTTTCATAAAGGTCTGGGTCTACTTTAAAAATTTTTTTTTATTATTTGTTGGATGCATTTTTCTAGCTATATATACTAGGTAGTTTTCATCATATTCATGTCTCCCATATTCTTACTGGTTTCTCACCTGATTTCCTACCTGTTCTAAAGAGAAATGTATTGATATCTCTCTCTGTGATGGTGGTTTTGTCCATTTTTCCTTGTAGTTCTACCAGCTTCTGCTTTATGTATTTTTAAGCCATGTGTTATTAGGAGCTTACCAATTTAAGATTGTTATACTTTCCTTTTGAATTGACTTTTATCTTGAATAACATTGTGAAATGTTACTAAATATTTTCACTAATACTATTGTCTTGAAGGAGCCCTACTTCAAGCCCAGTACTATCTCTGATATGACTGTAGATACACCAGCTTTGGGGGTCAGTGCTCACATACTATCTTTTCTTATCCACTCACCTTCATTTCTCCTGTGTACTGATGTTATAAATGTCTTTTATAAATAACATACACTTGATTTTTAAAAAATCCAATCTGACAATCTTTTTTATTTTAAAGCATTTCATTGACTTAAATTTCATGTGACTCCTAAAGTATTTGGTGTTATGTATTATTTGCTTTTTATGATCTACCTGTTCTATAGCCCTCCTTTCTCTCTTATTTTTGTTTATGTCATGCCCTCTTTTAGATAAGCACATTTGGTCATTCCATGTCTTCCTTTATGTTAGTTTGGAAGCTATATCTTCTTTGACTCTTAATTGATGATTACTTTAGAGATTACAAAATATATTCTTAGTGTAATCAAATATTATTTGGTACTTCCTTTCTTCCTGAACCATCCATAGACCCAACAACATTTTAACTCCATTTGTGCCCTTCCTGTCTTTTCTGGAATAGTTGTCATGTACTTTAATGCTGTGCATTTTAAAACCCACAAGACATTATTACAGCCACCAAATTCAGGACTCATCTTTTAGATCGATCCACATGTCTGCCCTTCCTCTCGCTCTTTGCTCCTTTCTGTGTCACCAAGCTTCTTCCTAGAATCATTTTCTTTCTGCCCAGAGGAGACCCTTGAGTATTTTGTTTTAGTTGGGGTTAACTTAGTGATGAGTTCTTTCTGTTTCTAATTCTTTCAAATTATCTTATTTTAACCTTCATTCTTGAAAGATATCTTTGCTGGGTTCAGAATTCCAGGTTGGCAGTTACTTTCTTTTAGCAAATCCAGTATATAGTTCTGTTGTCTTCTATTTTCCACTGTTTCTATTGTGAAGTCTGCAGTCTGTCTAATTGTGCTCTTTCCAAGGTAATCTCTCCTCCCCCCTCCCCATTTACTAGCTGCTTTTAAGATTTTCTCTTTGTCTTCTGCTTCTTGAAAGGAGGGCTACTTACTTGAAGCAGCCCTACTTCAATTGCTAAAGGATGCATCCTATATGATTCCATTTATATAACATTTTTGAAATGACACAGTTTTAGAAAATGGAGAACGCATTAGTGATTATCAGGGATTAAGGAGAGGAGGGTGGGGACATGGCAACAGGAAGAATCCTTGTGATGATGGGAATGTTTAGAAATATTCTTGAATTTATGGCTTGATGCCTTTAATCCAGGGGTTGGGAAACTTTTTGGCTGAGAGAGCCATGAATGCCACATATTTTAAAATGTAATTCCATGAGAGCCATACAACAACCCATATATGTTACACATTATCCAATAAAAATTTGGGGTTGTCCTGGAGGACAGTTGTGATTGGCTCCAGCCACCCATAACCATGAACATGAGTGGTAGGAAATGAATGGATTGTAATACATGAGAATGTTTTATATTTTTAACGTTATTATTTTTTTTATTAAAGATTTGTCTGTGAGCCAGATGCAGCCATCAAAAGAGCCACATCTGGCTTGCGAGCCATAGGTTCCCAACCCCTGCTTTAATCATTTGTAAAACCTTCTTAGTCTTTTATTTCTATTCTCTTTCTCCTCTCCTTTTGGAACTACAACTTCATGTCAGTTACACATTTCCTACCTCTGCTGAGTGCTTTTCATCCTTCTGTCTCCGTGGTCCTCATTCTGGGTATTTTCTTTGAACCTATGTTCAGTCTCATTAACTCTTTTTTCAGTTTGTGTCTAATCTACATTTAACAATTAAACCTTTTCCCTTTGAGATAATTGTACATTCATGTGTAGTTGTAAGAAGTAGTGCAGAGAGATCCCCTTATCCAGTTCCCCCCAATGGTAACATCTTGCAAAAGTTATGGCACAATATTACATCTAGGATATTGACATTGATACTGTCAAGATAGGTAACATTTCCATCATCACAGGATCCTTCTTTTGCCCCTTTTATATCTAGGTTCAGTTTCCTCCTGTCCCCACCCCCTCCTTAATCCCTGACAATCGCTAATATTTCCTCTATTTCTATAATTGTGTGATTTTAAGATTGATATATAAATGGAATTGTACACTGTGAGCTTTGGGGATTGGCTTTTTTTCAGGCGGTGTAATTCTCAGGAGCTTGAACTGGATCATTCCACATACCAGTAAATGGTTCATTCCTTTTTATGGCTGAGTAGTAGTCCACAGAAGGACGTCCACAGTTTGACTGACATAATTTCAACACATATAGCACAGAAGGAGATTTTTATATCATCATGTCTTGACTGCCTTAGGTCTATAAAGGTGTGTATTTAGATACCGATACAGCCTTTCTTTAGTTGCTGGTAGGAGGCTGATTTGATGAGTGGGTGACCAGGAATGCCAGCAAAGGTGACAGCAGGCCTCTAAAGACTTGGGCTGAAAGCAGAGTCTAACCATCCACCTACTGAAGGACATTTGGATGGTTTCCAGTTTGGGGGTATAGGTTTTTGCGTAAATATAAGTTTTATAAATGCATTAGAAGACCCCCAAGGAAGCCTCTCTTTGCCCCAAGAGCATGCCCACAGCATCAGGGCAGTGACAGTAATGGTGCCCCCGACCTCATCCTATTTCTGGTCCTTTCACTGTCCCCTAGCCCTGGAGCGGATTGGGTTGAGCAGGAGGAGGGTGTGCTGCGAATCAGACCTCCCACCCCACTAGGCCATCATCTGGAACTCAAGTCCATTGAGGTGGGAAGGAGCACTCTGAATAGCTTTGATATTGAACCTGAACTGAGCTGGACCTAGCCCCTTTGTGTTTGGAGTGATACGGCTCTGGTCAGTTGGTCATGAGGTTCAGACCTGGGTGGAAAGTGGCCCCTGTGGATGGCAGTTACTGGAGACACAAAGCCCCTCTTTGCCCAGTAAGCATGTCTGTTCCTTGTTGAGTGCTGGGGGTCTGGTCCTTCTCTGCAAACTCACTTTGTGAATCTAGAGTTGGCGCTCAGTCATCTTCTGAGATGGGTGTGAGGTGTACCCACCCAGGAAGAGCTGCTCTCACATGGCTCCAGCTCCAGGTGTGAGGACACGAGATATGGAAGGTGCAGGGCCCATCGCCGACAACACTGTCTGCAGAATGGCCCCTCCCTTGCCTGCATCCTCTCAACTCCTCCGCCGACTGCCAGTGCCCCCTCACGGCTCTGTTTCCTTTCTCAGCTGGTTCTTGCTCCTTGGGACGTGGTGCCTTTGGCTCTGAACCCCTTGAGGTCTTCAGAATGAACTCCTGTGACCAGCTGCCCCTACTGCCACCTTAGACAGCTCCTCAGCTGAGACCCCTGCCCTGTCCTCCACCCTCCCTGACAGAAAGTGACCCAAGAGCATGAGCACAGCTTCCTGGGAGCTCATTTTGAAATGTGAAGGCGAATGTTAACACAGGCACCAGTCAACATGACACTCCTTTATTAAAACCTAAGGACATCTTTATAAAAACTACTGTATATAAAGACAAAAGCAGTGCAACAGCGGTCAGTGTAAAACACATTATTATTACATTATATTATTATTATTAATATTAGGAATATTATTGGTTTTTGGTTTTCCCCTCTCAGAGAGACCCCATGCCCGTCATGGGAAGTCGGGCTATACAGGAGAGAGAAAACGATTCTGTTCCACCCGTAGCTGTGCGCCCTTGTTCCACTGACCCTGGAGGGGACAACCTGAGGGGGGCCAGCCTTGTTAGGGTGACTGAGCCCCCACCCTCGGAGCCCCTGCTTGGTTATTGCACATCACCCAGGCTCTGCCTGTGTGGCCGTTTGACTGTGACATGTCCCACTAGCTCTGACATAGAAAACGGGGGAAGTTACAGGGAGGAACTGCACGTGGGAAACCGAGGTGGGCCCCAAGAAGACATTCTCTTGAGTCACCAGTTTGGTTCCAGTTGTGGCTACCTGGATGCCCATGGTGGCCGTGCAACCTATGACTTTCCATCGTGTGCACGGGCGAGCCTCCCTAGGGTCCACCTGACTTTGATGAGACCCTATATGTTTTGGAGGGTGGTTTCAACTGGGCCCCTCATTGCACAAAGCCAGGAGCCACTGTTCACAATGCAATCGTAGCAACGGTGCCCTGGGAGCCCATTACCATTTATGTGACAGCATTGTGAATGGTGCCCCCTGGAGGTGGGCACTGCAGCAGCCCTAAATTTCAGTCTGTCAAGGGCAAATGGATCAGGGTTTTTACACAAAGATAGGAGTTTTACATACAGTGTAACTAATGGTCACAGTTGTTCACTCACCAAGCATCTATCTAGCACCAGCTGTCTGGCAGGGTCTCGGACTAGAAACTTGGGGTTGGGGGGGAGACATCGCCACCTCCAAGGTCACTTTGTGGACAGAATAGGTAAGTGTTCCTTACTTGCTTTGTGAATCTAAGCCTTCCTAACTGTGAGGCACAACCAGTCATTTCAGGCGACCCCAGCCTCTCCCTAAACACGGCACATTTCCTGACATCCTCGTCTACAGCAGGAACTGCTCCCAGGGGGCACTGGGTTCATATCTGGGCAAATGCCCGCTGAATGGATGAATGACCGCATGTGTGAAGGAATGGGTTGTCTAGGACCTAGTGTCCTGCCTAACTGCCCAGCTCCAAATTTTTCCAAGTTTTTCAGGCCTCTGACCCCGAAGCTGCATACATCCACTCAGCGGCTGCGTGCTGTGGCGTCTGGACTCCAGGGAGGGGTGGCGAGCCTTGCGTGGCATCAGTAGACATGCTGTGCCTATTGTCTGGAGGGCATAGGGCAATCACCCAGGGCTGCCGATGACAGTGACCACAGTGTCACCCACGTGTGGGTGGTGGGCTGCCCCTCTGACCTTTCAGACAGTCTGTGGGGACCAGGCAGACACCCTCTGATGCTCACTAGGTGAGCAGTGAGACCAAGAATCCCCAAGGGTCGCCTTTACTATTTCAGCCTGATTTGCATGGCAGGCGTGGGGCTGATGACATGGCTGCCTGTCAACACTGACAAGACATGTCCCCCATAACTCTACTTGGAACTCTTGTTTGAGGCCTCTGCAAAGTCACTCTGAAGGCCACCTATGGCATGATGCTTCTCATTGGTGGGGAACTAACTAGTCAGCCAAGTTAAAAAAAATTACACCAACAACAGTTCTTTAAAGGTCCGCGACCCTGGGAAACTGGTCTTCCGGCACAGCCTCTAACAGACACAGTGAATGGGGTGGAGTGTCAGCAGGGCCAGGGAATGGAGCCGGGGCAGATAGTGTGCTGGAGAGGTGGTGACGGTTAGGATCCCTTCCTGGCACTGACAGGGGTTTGCACGTCCTGCTGGGAGTGTGGGAACAGTGCTGGGCTCGCAACACCCCCCTCCCAAGTCTCCTTGTGATTGAAATGACCTAAATGGAGCTTTGGATTTGGTGGTGAGCTGGGAAGAAGGAGTCAGTTACCTCCACTTCTGACCATGTTTTACCTGGTACCCCTAAGTCCTTCCTTCCAGTCCTGGGGCCCAGATTTGCTTGAGGAGTTTTTCAAATGATGAGGGGAATGCCGCCTATCCCAGCTAGTCGCCTACCTGCTGTTTTCTTTCGTTCTTTTTTTTTTTTCTTTCTGAAGTTGGAAATGGGGAGGCCGTCAGACAGACTCCCGCATGCGCCTGACCAGGATCCACCCGGCATGCCCACCAGGGGGTGATGCTCTACCCATCTGGGGCATTGCTCTGCTGCAACCAGAGCCATTCCAACACCTGAGGCAGAGGCCATGGAGCCATCCTCAGCGCCCGGGCCAACTTTGCTCCAATGGAGCCTTGGCTGCGGGAGGGGAAGAGAGAGACAGAGAGGAAGGAGAAGGGGAGGGGTAGAGAAGCAGATGGGTGCTTCTTCTGTGTGCCCTGGCCGGGAATAGAACCCGGGACTCCTGCACGCCAGGCTGATGCTCTACCACTGAGCCAACTGGCCAGGGCCTGTTTTTTGTTGTTTTTTTTAAAGCAACAGAGATGGCAAGAGAGATGGGATCTACCTGCAGTCGCGTGTACGAACATGTGCATGCATGTGTGTATGCTCAGGTGTCAGTGTGCATGTGTTTTCAATTAAGGCCTGTTTCATATTGGTCCTGGTCAGCATCAGATGTTCGCCTGGCA